>NC_039364.1:81447312-82124644 GCF_003573695.1 Papaver somniferum
GTGGTCGAAGGTGGTTTGACATTGGTGGTGGTGGTCGGAGGTAGTTGGTGGCAGTGGTGGTCGAAGGTGGTTTGACATTGGTGGTGGTGGTCGGAGGTGGTTTTACTGTGGTGGTTGTGGTCGAAGGTGGTTGGTAGCGGTGGTGGTCGGCGATGCCTATGGTGGTTGGAGGTGATTGACCATATTTTAATAATAATGGGCCTAAATTTAATTTAATTTTTAAGGAAAATTTCTTGTTTGGTCCTAGGTCCATATAGTTATTTATAGTAGGGTCCAACCGGATCTTTTTTTTATCCGGAGGTCCAAAATTAATTAAAACATGTAAATGTCCATAATACCCATTACTACCAAACGTGTGTCTACACTGCTTACAAATTTGAGTACATATCTGGTACACTGCTTACAAATCTGAGTACATATCTGCTACACTACGTACAAATCTAAGTATGTATCTGCCTCACTGCTTACATATAGAGTATGTATCCGTTGGACATATTGAACCTGTAAATGTGACCAGAATATAACAATATTAAAACTAGGAATTACCAATAGGTACTATTACAGTGATACTAGTTAGTGGCAGGTCCACCCACTAAAGCCCAGTAACTAGTGGTCCATAATAAAAAGAAAACATAAAAATGGACCCAATTTTTTAATCCCAGGTCCTATACACGTGCGGGACAAATCATGTGAAATTTTCAAATACCTAAACTACCCTTCCAATCATACATATATTTAAGCAGCCTATTTCAAAGTTTCTAAAAAAAAAAACAGCGAATTCACATCCGGTTTCTGCTCTATTTCTTCTTCTCGCTTTTGGACTAGGGTTTTTGAAGATTTCTTTAGTGATTTTAACAGGTATGTTGCTTAATCTTTTCTATTTTATTCTTTCTGCTACAGTTTCATGGAGATTGGTTGTGTTCTGTTTGTTTTTTATGAATCTTGTTCGTATTTATTAAGTTATTTGGTTAGATTGTTAAGTTTTTAGCTTATTTTAGCTTTCGATTTGATTATCTTTCTGTTTTCTTTTCAAAATCAGGTTTGTTTTCACTTTCAGATCGTATTATCCAGCAGTACATATATGACATACTCATTGTTTCTGCTACAGTTTTTGAATCATGTTTAAGATTTGAATTTTGGATCATGGAGAATGGTTGTGTTCTGTTTGTTTTTATGAATTTTGTTCGTATTTATTAAGTTATTTGGTTAGATTGTTAAGTTTTTAGCTTATTTTAGCTTTCGATTTGATTATCTTTCTGTTTTCTTTTCAAAATCAGGTTTGTTTTCACTTTCAGATCGTATTATCCTGCAGTACATATATGACATACTCATTGTTTCTGCTACAGTTTTTGAATCATGTTTAAGATTTGAATTTTGGATCATGGAGATCGGTTGTGTTCTGTTTGTTTTTTATGAATCTTGTTCGTATTTATTAAGTTATTTGGTTAGATTGTTAAGTTTTTAGCTTATTTTAGCTTTCGATTTGATTATCTTTCTGTTTTCTTTTCAAAATCAGGTTTGTTTTCACTTTCAGATCGTATTATCCAGCAGTACAAATATGACATACTCATTGTTTCTGCTACAGTTTTTGAATCATGTTTAAGATTTGAATTTTGGATCATGGAGATTGGTTGTGTTTTGTTTGTTTTTTATGAATCTTGTTCGTATTTATTCAGTTATTTGGTTAGATTGTTAAGTTTTTAGCTTATTTTAGCTTTCGATTTGATTATCTTTATGTTTTCTTTTCAAAATCAGTTTTGTTCTCACTTTCAGATCGTATTATCCAGCAGTACATATATGACATACTCATTGTTTCTGCTACAGTTTTTGAATCATGTTTAAGATTTGAATTTTGGATCATGGAGATTGGTTGTGTTCTGTTTGTTTTTTATGAATCTTGTTCGTATTTATTCAGTTATTTGGTTAGATTGTTAAGTTTTTAGCTTATTTTAGCTTTCGATTTGATTATCTTTCTGTTTTCTTTTCAAAATCAGTTTTGTTCTCACTTTCAGATCGTATTATCCAGCAGTACATATATGACATACTCATTGTTTCTGCTACAGCTTTTGAATCATGTTTAAGATTTGAATTTTGGATCATGGAGATTGGTTGTGTTCTGTTTGTTTTTTATGAATCTTGTTCGTATTTATTAAGTTATTTGGTTAGATTGTTAAGTTTTTAGCTTATTTTAGCTTTCGATTTGATTATCTTTCTGTTTTCTTTTCAAAATCAGGTTTGTTTTCACTTTCAGATCGTATTATCCAGCAGTACATATATGACATACTCATTGTTTCTGCTACAGTTTTTGAATCATGTTTAAGATTTGAATTTTGGATCATGGAGATTGGTTGTGTTCTGTTTGTTTTTTATGAATCTTGTTCGTATTTATTCAGTTATTTGGTTAGATTGTTAAGTTTTTAGCTTATTTTAGCTTTCGATTTGATTATCTTTCTGTTTCTTTTTAAAATCAGTTTTGTTCTCACTTTCAGATCGTATTATCCAGCAGTACATATATGACATACTCATTGTTTATGCTCTTAGATTCTGTTTCTTGCATAGATCTCTCACTTTTTTTAGTTTGACCCATCAGTACGTATGTGAAATACTGTATTTTAATACTGTTACATCTTTGTCACATTTGCAGGTTCAAAACATGTCTGATGCAGAGTGTTCCAATCCAAATACCTACTGCTATGCATACATTTATTATAAGCATCATCATTTTGCTCACCTGGTTAATTTTAAGTCTAGTATTGATGACCTGAAATTTCTTATTTGTGAAAACTGGAGAACCTTGAACCCTTCTGAGATTATCATCACTTATGTTGAGAATGGTGTCAAAGTTCCTGTGATTGCTGACTTTCAACTTCATGGTCTCGTTGCCTTGCATTTTTCAAAGAAATCGGCGTTCTTTGAGCTGCATGTGGATTTTCTTTCTGCTGGTGGATGTAGTTCCTCTACATTCAGCGACGTCGACAACAATTCAGAATTGATTAGGGCAGATAGAGATAGTTATGAAACTGATGGAAAAGAAATTGTTAAACCTCTTCTGTCCGATGGGTGGGAGAATGTTTTTGATGATCCTAACAAGCTTTTTCGTGGTGGTGTTGATGCTTTTCGGTTGGCCTGTCAAAAGTATTGTTTGAAGACTGGGTATCGCGTAACAAAGGTGAAGAATGATCGTGAAAGGTTCACAATGAAATGCAGTAAAGTCCCATGCACTTGGATGATCCATGCAGTTGCTATTGATTCTACTTGCGATGTTTTTAGGATAAAAAAATATGTTGGGAGGAACACTTGTGGAGCTGGTGTGAAGTTGAGAAGTCCTAAAGTATCGTAGAAGCTGGTACACAACCTTATTCATGATCGTGTGATGCACAACCCACTTATCAAGCCTCGCGAAATTGAAGATTATATAAAAGTTGGTGCTGGTGTTAATATCAAATATCACCATGCATATCATGGTTTGGAACGGTCACACCATGAAATTTTTGGGAATGATGTAAAGTCTTACTCTGATCTGGTTTGGTGGGTGAATTCATTGAAAGAAACAAATCCTGGCTCTTATGCGGATTTTCAGTTTAACGATGCAACTCAGACATTTGAAAGGTTATTCATTGCAATAGGCGCTTGTATTGAAGGTTATAGACTTTGTCGACCAATGATTTTTGTTGATGCAACTTTTCTGACCAGGAGATTTAGAGGTACCCTTATGGCTGCTACTTGTCTGAATGGGAATCAAGGCAAGTGCTCTTTGTTACGTTTTAATTGTTATTGTTTACAAGTTATTCACTGCTTTTAATCGTTGGAACTTTTTGAGTATACCATTTATGTACTGAAAAGTTATTGTGTCTAACACACACTAATTCATGTATGTAAGCATAAGACCTTTTTTTGAGTACAATATGTCTATTATGTACTGGAAATTCTTAGTCTATTTTCCAGTACATAATATATGTTACGTCTATGAATATAGCAACATATTTAGTGACAATATATAATATATGTATTGTTTGTTTTTTGCAGGTTTTTATCCGCTAGCCTTTGCATTGGTCCCATGAGAGGATGTTGACAATTGGGATTAGTTTATGTGCAATCTTAGCAACATTGTTGATGACCGTCCTATCACCTTTATGTCTGATCGTCATGAAGGATTGTTGAGGGCTATTCCTAAACACTTTCCTACTTCCCAATATTGCTATTGTTACTACCACTTGCAAGGAAACTTACCAATCAGGAAATCGGACGAGAAGTACAAAGAAGTTATGGCTTGTTTCAAAAAAGCAACTTATGCTCTCACACCAGCAAGATATGAAGAAGCACTAATGGAAATGGAGTTAATGGGAAGGCCTGGGGTTGCTGAGTATTGCCACAATATGCCTAAGGAACATTGGTCCAGCGCGTTCTTCACTGGATGTAGATTTGGTCAGACTACATCAAGCGTTGCTGAGTCCTTCAATAATTGTATTCGGAAAGACAAGAGGTTGCCTGCCTTCGCCCTCGTTGACATGATCAGGTTTGTGTGTGTGTTTTTTTTGTTGGTGTTTTCTTTGTTTTTGGTTCATTTTTTTTGTTCAAAATTTACTACAGGTGTTCTTTTTGTTCCATTCATAGGTTACGCGTCATGGAGTTGATGAATGAACGTCGCGAAATGAGTCTTTTGATGGACCCAGAGAAGCTCACTCCTAACTACGAGGCGTTACTTAAAGAACATATTCAAATTGGTCGAGTTTGGAATGTTACTCAGTCATCTGCGTATGAGTATGAGATTCATTCGCCTAGGTTAGCTTTATCCCATAAAACAATTTTTACTGTACTCTAGCATACATGTAGGAGTGAATCATATGTTTTGTTTTTTTGTATTTGTTTGCAGTGCTGCATATATGTACTGCTTTTAAGTTATTTGTGCTGAAAAGCTTTTTACGCATCTGCAGGTCTCACACTGTTGATCTGCTGAACAAGACTTGCACCTGCCAAAGATGGCGTGTTTATGGTTTTCCATGCTCTCATGCTATAGCATCTATATCTTCCAAGGGTGATCGATACGTAGATTATATCGAAGACTACTTCAAAGTTACAAATTTTCAGCAGCTGTATTCAATTGCTATCAGACCTATCCCCAACTACAACAGGTCACAACAGTATCTTCCAGAGGATACTATTTTTTCCACCCTATCCACGAGTTCCACCAGGTAGGCCAAAGGGAAATCGTATCAAGAATGCATGGGAGAAAGCTAGGAAGTCCGTCCGTTGTTCCAACTGTAAGAAGAAAACTCACCACAACAAGGCAACGTGCACTGTCATTCCTTCATACCCATGAGTTTTAGATTTTCAATTCTCCCTTATTAGTTCTATTGGTCACAATGCAGATTCTGTTCTGCGCATCATTTTAAACACTTTTGTTCACTTTTTTTAGAGTGCTGAAATTATGTACTGTTTGATATCTTTCTGGGACAAGGTACTTTGTGCTCATTTAAGACTCTTTTAATGGTACTTTGTACTGCATTATCCACTTTCAACATTATTGGTTTTTCAGGTTGATTTCCAAGTTTGTTCAAGACTTTCTGAGCACAACTATTATGTACTTTGTGTTCAATTAAGACACACCAAACAAAGAGACCAGCTCTGAGATTCATGTTCTCTCCCATCATGATTAACAAATTTAGAGAGTCATATTCTTCAATTGACTCTAATAGCTGGTCTATGTTACATAAGACACACCAAAACACTTCATACTATGGACTTTTACCATCCAACATGTCAACATTTTTATAAAGCCAAACAATTGTACATAGATTAAACACAAACACCATAGTTTCGGGAACAATTGTTATTAAAATAAATAAGAATAATTACTAAACTTTGATATTGTCTAAAACAAACTAGCAAACTCTGAATATGTTCTCTATGATAACTTCTACTATTCATTCCTAATTTATATAAGCACTGTCTTAAAAACCTTTTGGAGCATGAATATTCCAGCTCTCCTCAGGAGGAGATGTTGCTGAGAGTATTTTGCATGCTAAAGAGATCCTCTTCTTATGTATTTTGTCCTTTAGTTCTTCTGGGTCTCCCAAGCTCATTCGCACTCCATCAATTACTTTCTCCTTTGCAAATTTCTTCATGATGTGCATGATATATATTGCACAATCTGGATAGTCTCCCTGTTGAGGTGTTGGGTAACTAATCATCTTTACTCTGCTTACAAGTGGAAGGCGCAGTCTCGACAAGCGTTCATTAATTGCTAACAAGCAGTATTCTGCCATAAGATTAGCATTATCGAGACACTCGTTTTTGGATACAGCTTCCCAAGTGTTGTAGTGGAAGAATTCGCCTTTCTCGCATTCATACACAAGAAGTGTCCAATGCACATTTTGGTGTGACATTGGAATAATAATCTTCCTGGTTCCTTCCTCCATATTCCTGATGGGTAAGAAGACATCAGTGTTTGCTGCTACTTGATGTACTGGGTCACTTAAATAAAACTGAAAAAGAATTAAATTTATCAGTGTAGTAAATATGTACTGAAAATTATAGTGTAAAACACATATATGAAAGCATAATATTTGTTACAACATCAAAAAAAAATTGTTTCGTTTTAGTTTCGCAGATATGTTATGCCCTTTACAAAGACATGATGCATGTTGTTTATCAAGATAAATTGGAAAACATACCCAGCCTGTTGGATCAATGTGGAGTACTGGAATGTACTTTCTCTGTCCATTCACTGGTTTCTCATTATGATATGCTTTTTTCAGTTGGTATTGCCAGTAATTTATAAGATCTCCCTCTAAAGCCCTGTTATGTAGCAGATCTTCAAATGTCTCTGCAGATAATATGTGATGACCAATCACAGCAGGAGCTTTCCAAGCACTGTTGCTGCAAATTCAAATAATCCAAATCAATTATAAGTTTGATTCTAAACGAAGTACATAAAGTTTTTTTGAAATGAAAGGGACCTATCCAAGAGAGACTCACATTGAGGTAGCTTTGTCAAAAAAAGGAGAGAGAAGCGCTCTTTGTTGTGAACTCAAATCCTTATCGAACGAAGATTTCCTTAGGCTCAACAACTTGCGTGCATTCTTCACTTTTTTAGTAAGTTCTTGCAGATTTGGATCACCTTTAGCTTTTCTCCTTCTCACATTCTCGCTATCCTTTTTATGAACTTTCTCTGTTGGGCAATCTTTTTCAACTGGGTTTTCAGTTCTGGACTTTGTTTTTCGCCTTTTATGTCCCGACAGTCCTTTGCCACTAGCAAACTCAGGATCAACTCTTTTCTGCGGGTGGCTCCGAGTTACTGGCTTCTGAGGGGTGTATGTGATTTTTGGAGTAAGTTTCTTCTCTTTGGCTGAGATAGTCGGCTTTTTATTCTCCTTGTCCATGACTGACGTAGTCGACTTCGCTATTGGTTTGACTTCATTACTATTTGTAGCCAGCCTATCTTCGAGTCTCTTGGAAAGTGTTACGTCATCTTCCTATGATGTTTGACTAACTCCAGGTTCATAATCCTTCAATATACCATAAACGTAAAAAAAAAATGAGAGACTAAAAAAGCAAAAAAAAAATGAACAAAATAGAACACATGTATTCTTGGATTCTTTTCAGTACAGAAGTTATGTACTTTTAGTTTCACTGAGTACATAACATATGTACTGTTGGTTTTTCCCATGTTATTGAACATATGTAACATAAGTGGTCCATTAAGTATTGATAAATTTGTTACTTTTCACTTTTTTGGTAATTATAATTACCTTTTGTAGCTCAGAAAGAAGTTGGAGAGTCTCAGCATATGCTTTAGCTTTTTCGGCGCTCATATTCTTCTTCAGTCGAGCTTCCTCTGCCTTTTCAGCATCTAAAAATGGATACTTCTGTTTGAGAATCGACAGCATTAGTACATATGCTAAAAGCATCATTAAAAACAAAACATAAATTCATTAAACAGAAGTAGATTTAGGTACTTACAAGACTCTCTAATTGTTTAGTAGGTTGTTGCTTTCTGTCATTCTTCATTTTCTTCTTCCTTTCTACTTCATTGAATGGAATGGGATCCCAAGGTTTCCTTATTCCCTGCATTTGAAACAAATCAGACTACGAACTATTTGACCAAAAATTGATATACGTACTGCTGGTTATATGTATCAGAAGGATATATGTACTAGGTTTATAACATGTTCATACTTCTTGTTCAGGTTGCTGAAGATCAGCTTTCAAACGAGCTTTTTCAGCTGCAGCTAAAACAATTGCAGAAGCTTCATTAAGTGTAGGTGCAGTATCGTTTTGAGCTTGCTCATCCGAGGGATCCGTTTGAGCTTGATCTGATGCTCCTCTAGCAGCTGGAGCTTCATTATGCGCAGGCGCATCTGCAAGATGGATTTGAGGTGGATCAGGTGCACCTAGATCAATTGCAGGCTGCTGCACCTCTTCTCCATTTTGATCACTTGGTCCTAAACCCAAGTAAAAAGTTGGTCTTGAAACCTGTGATGGAGGATCCAGATCTTTAGCATAAAATTTGTCGAAGATTTGAGAAGATTCCATTTTTTCCAAGCTTGGTAAACTACCAGTCGACGGGTACTCCAGACTAAGAATTCCTAAGGATGGATAAGGATCTCCCATAATTTCAGCTTGTAGATATTTTGAGTACTCATCGGTATAAATACCCTTCCCATGGATGGCCAGGTCAATCAATTTCTCCATCGGCACGGTATGCAGTTCTTTGAGACTCGAAAGCTCACAAACCAAAGGCATAAACTGCATATTCGGCAACATTTCTTCAATCGATGCACCCTACATAAATGCAATGCCAAACCGTATTATTTTATAGGATGAAAAAGTATAAAATTGAACTAACTAGTGTAACGTTCAATTCGCTCACATGTCTATCTCTAAGAGAACCAATTTCCACTTCAATATTACCCAGAACTTGTGTCGCTGCTGTTTGTTGGAGTTCAGCCTTTTCAGTATGTTATTCAACATAAGGTGATATGTTTTTAATCAGTATTGCAGATATGTACTTGTATGTTTTTTCAGTATAGTAGATATGTACTGACAAGTTTTAGTTTTTTACAAACTAAACTAATACTAGAAAGAATATAACTTACCTGTGATGGTTCTGGCATGCTCTTTTCCTCTTGTAGCTCTTTCACCTTTCGCTCCAAATCAGATCTAGCCCAAATTTTAAACTGTGAAACTTCAATATCGAACTGTGTGAGATTTTCTTCAGAGCCCCCCATAACATGCATTGTTGGAGTAGCATTTCCCTGTTCATTCGACTTTTCTTGGGTATCATCTGGAATTTCCTGTTCAACCTCTGTTACCAAGGGAGTAGTTGCTGATGGAACGGTGTCATCCAAATCATCATGCCCTTCTTCAGAGCTACTGCTAGATTCTTCTTCTCCCGAGTTTGGTTGTGGAGGTGGGTAAGCTCTGTGATATATATCATTCAAAAGCTCTTCTAGGATACTCACATCAATGTGGAGGCCGTCCTCTTTCCTTCTCTGTAACTCATACCATTTTTCTGCAATTTTCAGCCTCAAATCTTCATTCTTTACTTCCAAATCCTCGAACTTTTCTTGCCAATCTACTGTCAATGGCACGTCTTTAACTAGAAGCCTTTGAGAAATTTCATTCAACATTTCTTTTTCATACATAGTATATTCATCCTTAAATTCTTTAGAGAACTGGAAAAGTACATATAACACACACATATAACCAGTTTTTGTATCAGTATAACATATATGTACTCAAATAAATAGTGCATATGACACACACACAATCATTTTGGTCAATCAGAAAACTGCTTTTCTGATAGTGTCCTACCTAAAACAAATCATTTAGGTATAATTATTTATGAAAACACAAATAATTATACTTAAATTCATCAACTTTAATCAGTTTTTTATATATGTACTGGTGTATCATTGTTTCCTAAACCAAAACTACAAGAAGCATAATGAAATAAAACTTATCCTAGTAATATGTATTGTTTTTCTTAGGGACTTACTGTGTATTGCGAAGCCTCCATATCCTTTAGAAACTCAACAGATATTTCTTTGATGTTCCACCTTGCCGCTCTTGGAAGGTATCGATCATCTGGTAACGTCACTGGTTTCACCAAGTGAGTATGCTCCGCATACAACAACTATGACAAAAATAACATCAATAGAATCAAATACATAAACTTAAATGACAGTAGAGTAAATATGTACTTGAAAAAAAAAAGCTTGTACTAGATGATCGATACCAAAAAATAGACGACACAACCAGTGATGTCCTCGGGAGTGTTGTAGTTCTGATTGATTTTCTTCTCTAAGAAACTATGTATCAGGTCAGGCCAAGATACATTCTTTGACTTCTCAAGATCATCAACTAAACCAAAGTACTTTTCTTTGAGTTTCTGAGCATCTTTTGTTGTAGAAAACAAAGTAATACACATAAACAGGCATAATAGCTTAACCATATCTTCAATTGTTTGTTCAGTTTCTACTCTTGGTATCCTGTACTCCATATCTTCATCATCTTCACTATCGGGTACTTGTTCATCATTGTCATCATCACTGTCTTCGCCACCTTCAGATTTAGAATTCTTGATTCCAGTACGCTTGAGCAGTTTCAAAATGGCATCTTGTAGCATTGGTCTTGTAACCGTGTTTCTATCACCAAAGTGTCTAATGTAGAATGGTTTCTGCCTCCATCCACCACCTACCATCAAAAAGGTGTCATCACTTCTTCCTGCCATTCTTGGCATTCCAAACATTACACCCATTTTTCTGGTGTCGACGTGATAATGTGTGTTTCACCTCTTCTAAGAAACTCAAATGTGAGCTCATTCTTGACTCGACCCCTTTTGTAACACTTCAAGTACTTTTTCACTGCACCTTCCAACTTTTCCCAATGACTTTCTGAGTACTTAGTGTGCCAGAACATAAAAAACATCTGTCCATAAGAAGATTCGGCTATCTTTTCCAATGTGGCTTCACTCAAAGTATATTTACTCGCCTTCATTCTGGCAACCAGGCTATGTAATGCTGTGAAACCAGACCTATACAACTTCCTAACAGATTTTGGCACAACCTTACCTGCAAAATTTAATTGGTTTTATTTCAGTATAACATTTATGGACAACACATTCATCATCTCAGAAACACAATCAATCACTATTGGCCTTATGTACTTCATATCCAAAGATCATTATCACATAAACAAAGAAACAGATGAATTTAGAGTACATAAACACTACAATGTTTCAGTTTTTTAGTTATGTACTGCCAATTATGTGCCAGAAACAATGTTACCCATTCTCTACTGGACTTATGTACTGCCAAAAAACAACCTAATGAAGAAAAAATCTCAGTATTTGATATATGTACTGGTGGCTCTATGTATCAGAAATAAAATGAAACACATTGCATATCACGTTTGATTCTTATTCTACAATTTTATAGTTATGTACTGCCAATTCTAAGTGCTAGAAACACAAAGTAGAAGTTGCATGTAAACTCTGATAGGTTTTCATAAATTTTTAATCAGTACTTCAAATATGTACTGGTGGATCTATGTCCCAGAAACACAAAAAATATACTGAAAGTGTTAGAAATACTACCTTTTTTCTGAATTGGTGCGTTGTTACTCGGTTTTCTTCGTTTTATTTTTAGTACATCTTGAGATTCATCGTCCGATGAACTTTTTGAAGTTTTTTTCTTCGATTTCCTCTTTGATTTTCGTCTTGAAATTCCCGATTCTTCTTCTGATGACCTAATAACAGTACTATCATCTCTTATTATTTCTTCTTCTCTGATTGTTCTTTTGATTTTTCTTGTAACCATTATTAGGTTTTTAGATTTTTCTCTGAATCAGATGTTGTTTTCAAAGGGAAATCGTATGATTGAGAATGAACTTTGAGATCTGTTTTGTTAGAATATGGATATCTCAAAATGATTGAGATTCTCTTTGAATTTTCTCTGTTAAGATTTCAGTTTCTCTGTGTAACGTTATAAACATTAATGATTTGATTTCAGTTTCTCTGTGTAACGTTATAAACATTAATGATTTTTCTGACCTTTTCAGCGGTTTTGTACGGGAATAGATAGTGGGTACTATTATAGTGGGTGCATTCTTCACACGTGGTAACTACTAGGGTAAGCTCGTCATTTTGCTCTTTTCAAAATATTATGGACCTAGTGATAAGTCTAAAACCCGGTTGGACCCTACTATAACTAAATATATGGGCTTAGGACCAAACATCAAATTTTCCATATTAAAACACAGCAACAAAACTAGCATCTATTTCAATATTTCGCATACGTACTCATGGATCAAACCAAAATAAAGTGGCAAAACTATGAATAAAACAGAATTAAAAGAAGTTTTTATCAGTACAACATATACGTACCGCGGATTCATAAACTAAAAACTCAATTACATGTCAAGAAGTGATGAATCCATGAATATAACCGAATCAAAGCACATACTTCAGTATTTCACATACGAACTCATGGATCAAACCAAAAAAAGTGGCAAAACTCTGAATAAAACAGAATCAGAAGAAGTTTCAACCAGTACAACATATATGTACTCCTGGATCAAACCAAAAAAATAAGATAAAACCTATAGATTCATAGTAAACAAAAATATAAAATAGTACGTATATGTTACCCGAGGACTATGGCATCACTCAATCTGCTGGCCCCGCTAAACTACATTTTGCACAAACGAAAAAAGGATATTAAGATCACATCTTCTTAGGTAAGGAAAGATGGTCCAGATGTAATTTAATGATTGATCACATTGGTGGGTGTAACTGATCTCAAACAAGTCTTTTTCTAGAAATAGACGAGATTACAAATATTCAAAACTGTAAATGCATGATTCTGTTACAAATTACAAATTTCAATTAAGACAGTCAAACTA
The DNA here is from genome assembly GCF_003573695.1 of Papaver somniferum. Lineage (NCBI taxonomy): Eukaryota > Viridiplantae > Streptophyta > Magnoliopsida > Ranunculales > Papaveraceae > Papaver > Papaver somniferum. The sequence goes on from NC_039364.1 coordinate 81,460,219, forward strand.
GATTTACCTTTTGCGGAGTATTATTCTTTCCAAAAGCCATATCCTGTAGTATGCGGGCAGTCACCTGAATTATCAACAAGGCCACTATCAGCTATAACAACTAAAAAATTTAGGTAAATACTAAATATCATTCAGATGAGAATACATTGGTGACAACTTGGAGTCCGAGATACATCAACTGGAAAACGATGATCGAGCAAATTGCAAGTTAATTTCTAAACACGGATTTTATCAAAAGGCTGTATGAACAAAGACAAATTGACTCTTAACAAGTTCCATAAGTGAAGAACTGCAAATGCACAAAGGTGTCGTGTATTTCTTAAATAGTTTATCCAGAATAGCAAGGATTACCTTGCCACCATCAACCCCTCCTTCATAGCAGGGTTTCAAACTAATTGCACGCTAAAGGTAAGGTGCCCAGCGTCCTGTGAGCAAATCCCTCCTAATCATTTCAACGCCGTTTTGGTAATACTATTTTTAAAAAGAAAAAAGAAAAAAAAGATCAGGTCAACCACACAAACTCACATCTCCCAACTATTATAGTGATAAATGGGTAAATAGCTAAAGTATAAGCTAGTGACTTGTATACCTCAAGCATATTTCTAACGAACGGTTCTTCATTAAAGAAGTCTCTCCGTACAAATACGAAAGGCAACTTGTATGACAGAGCCTCACTTACTGTTCCATACCCAATCTTTCCTGAAACAGAATATAACTAAGTATCTAATTTTATTATCAGACTAACAGAAACGAAAAACTTAAATTTTCAACGAAACTTAATCCAATACTGATCATATAGTCACATGCTGCCATCACATCTGGTGTGTATACATCTCTTTTGAGCTTTATAAAATTTGGAGGAAGTTCTTGATTGTCAGATGCACCACATACCTGATTTAGAATAGATTATTATTCAGCTATAATTCAAGTCTGGAAAAATATTTGCCTGCCTAAAACAGATCAAGGGGATAGTTCTGCAAACAAAAGTACCAGACAGAGCCAACCAGGCGGTAAAGACTCCTCCTTTAGCGTCCAAAAAACAGAATCAGAAGAAGTTTCAACCAGTACAACATATATGTACTCCTAGATCAAACCAAAAAAATAAGAGAAAACCTATAGATTCATAGTAAACAAAAAAAGAAAACAGTACGTCAGATATGTATTGATGGTTAATACACAAAAGAAAACTGAAAATCAAACCAAAAACCATAAAAATATCAGATCTACTAATGAAATAAACATAAAACATGATTTTTTATTTAGATCTGAACTTGTTTCATTAAAATCCACCAATATATCATATACGTACCGATGATTAATACACAAAAGCAACTCAAAAGCATATAAAAAAAACCAAAATGGAACTAAAATCAGCTGCATGTGAAAACCAAGTAATGAATCTATAAAAAACTGAATCGAAACACTTTTTTTCTCCAGTATTCCATATATATACTTCTAGATCGAAGAAGAAGAATATCCAAAACTACAAAAATAACAAAATTAAAGCATAATTTTTCAGTACACCATATATGTACTGCTGATTCATAATCTAAAATTTAGCTGCATGTGAAAAACAAGTAGCGAATCTATGAAAAAATAGAATCGAAACACTTTAATTTGAGTATTCTGTATATGTACTTCTGGATCAAACAAGAAAAATCTCCAAAACTATAAAAAAACAAAAACAAAATTAGAGCAGTATATTTCAGTACACCAAATATGTACTGTTGATGCATAGTCTAAAAATCAGCAGCACGTGAAAAACTAGAGAACATCATGAAATCGAACTACCAAAACTGGAAAAAGAAAGTGAAAACATCATGAAATCAATCAGATCTTCATGATTCAGTTGAGAATTAATCAAAAACAAAGAAGAACTGGAGAAAAGATTACATAACATACCTGTAAAACCACGAAACATCTTCACAAACCCTAGGTCTAAACTTCATAAGCGGCTGCAGCAGAGAAGAGGAGAGCGAGCGAGAGAAAACGGATCTGAGAAGAAAATTGAGAAAATGTGGCTTTTATTTCTGTTATATTTATAGTGAAGGCCATTTTGGGAATTATTAAAATGCACGTAATAGGTTACACACGTGTGTAGGACCTGGGCTTAAAAAATTTGGTCCATTTTTATGTTTTCTTTTAATTATGGACCTCCGGTTATTGGGCTTTAATGGGTGGACCTGCCACTAACTAAGAACACTATAATAGTACCTATCGGTAATTCCTACTTTATAATATTGAGATTGCAAAGGCGTTTTGGACCCGTGGCATCACGAACCTTTGTTAAGAAATTTGACGGGTCACCAGGAATTAATGTAGTTCCATCGCCGAATTTTGCAACTCAACACGATTATTTTTGCAGAAGAACTTCACTGTAGGAAGTAAAATGGGAGTAATCGGAGTTGATATAGCAGTAGCAGTCGATATAGTAGCTCTTGGAACAATGGGAGTAGACATAGCAGTAGCTCTTGGGATAATAGGAGTTGATATTGTTGTAGGAATAATGCGAGTACTAGCACTGGGAACATCACCCCTAAGTTCCCTAAGTTTCCTGCCTATAAGATCAATAGCTTCTCTACTATCCATTACGAGTTCTAGTTTATGTGGAACCTCTGGGACTACTAACTTTCTCTGTAAAATTGCCAACTTCCTTTCTTCAGTTGCTAATTTTTTTTCCTGGATTGCTAAGTTAACGGAATGAGTAGCACTGCACAATTCAGTAATAAGATGGTGTGGAACTGGTTCAGTATCACCCTGATCATAGGCTACGCAATCTCCATCACTTACACGCAGCAGGGCTCCATACGTTGATTTTACATCGTCGGTATATGAACCGTCAGAAGAGGCTTGAAAGGTATTAGGAGGACAAGGTTCATAATATAAAACACACGCTAGTTTCGGTACCTTGCCCTCTTGTACAGTGCATAGGGGTGGGTCCAACCCCGAATCGAAGTTGTAGTAATTCAGAATATCATCTGGGTTGGGAGGAAGTGCTGCCACCCTTTGATTTCTTTGTTCACGTAGGTGCGCTTCCAAGGTGAATCAGACATGGAGAACTGCAAGATGACAATACAACATTAATACAGGTTCAAGAAAAAAAAAGGTGTAATGCCTGTTTATTTAAATAAGATCTGACAGACAGAATCTATGTGATTCTTAAAGTTAGCACTTAAACAAAAATTGGAACTCAAGCAACAGAGGCATAGACATGAAATTTATAAGGTTAATCCACTAGTTCTTTGAAGATTACACATTCAACCAATCTTTGACGAGATACAATGTCAAAACCTAGAGCTTCACATATATCTCTTGGTAAAAAAATTATGAAGCTAACTCATCATAAAAAGAAAACAACAAGAACTCTTTCTAAGAGCTGCTTTCAAATCTGTTACACTCTCTATGTTAACCAAACAAGAATTCTCTATGCCATAACATTTTACAAAAAAAACAACAGAAGAAAACAATAGTAACACAGTATATATGAATCTAACAGGGGGTTAGTCGTGGGAGAGTTCGAGAGATTTTAATGTATTTAGGTTTTCTCCTGTTAGTCCTGAGGGAGTTTGAGGGAGTCTCTCCAAATCCCCGTTAGTCGTGGGGGAGTTTAGAGGAGTCTCCTAAACTCCCTAGGAAACACCTGTTAGTCGTTGGGGAGTTTAAAAAAGCTCTTGAACTCCCTGTTAGTCATAAAACCCTACAATACTAGGGAGTTGGTTTCTTTGGGGAGTTCGAAGGAGTTTTTAGTGTATTTTGGTCTCACAACAAATCTCTCAAAAGAGTAGAGATTTGGGAAGGAGTTTGGTGCGTAGAAAACCATACGAGAAAGAAGAGGAAACGTTTTTTTTTTCAGGTATGATTTTTAGAGAAGAGAAAGAGAGAATGTTGAAGTCGAGAGCATTTAGACCGACAAATGATAAGATCGTTAAGATTCAGCTTCATCCTACCCATCCATGGCTTGTTACTGCTGATGCTTCTGATCACGTTGCTGTCTGGAATTGGGAGCATCGACAGGTACTTATTTCTCAAGAATCTCTTTCTCCGTCTAAATAGAAAGGCTGGTAAGATCTGATCTGAGTTATTTTGTAAAATGTGCAGGTGATTTATGAGTTAAAAGCAGGTGGAGTTGATGAGAGGCGTTTGGTTGGAGCCAAATTCGAGAAGCTCGCTGAGGGAGAATCCGCAGGTACACTTATATCTTCATAAGAAAACTTTCAATCCCGTTTCACATTTCCTCAATTGATGCTCAGCAGATATATCAAACTGTTACTTTACAGCATGAGATATACACCAAACATAAATTGTATGTTTTGAAACCAAGGTTATGTGTCCTCTTTCTGTCAGAATTACTATAACTGAGGAATACTTATATATCAGGGAAATGATACAAGTACTGTAGTGAAATATTATTCTCTACTTAGTAAAAATAGGCACAGTGATTTATTATCAAGCTCTAACAGTTAGGTAGGTAGGATGATGATTATTGAATTGTTTCATTGGGGTCTATTTCAACTCACCCCTTGTCTTACCTGGGTCTCTCAATACAAGAGTACCGAAGTTGGTGGCTTGACTAGAAGCTCAGGATTTCTGAGTAATTTGTACTGCTGCTGCTGGGTTCCATTTGGCGAATTCAATCTTTAAGGAATTAATTCTTTAATCCAGTTTTCTGCATTTGTAGAAATTTCTTGAAGACTTTAGTTAGGACAAAGGCTTTAATGGCAGAAATAGTGAACATGTCAGAAAGTCTTGCATTTAACTTGACTTAATTTTCTTGTTCACAATAGTTGGTTACATCTTACAATCGTCAGGTTTCCTAGATCAGTCTGCACCTGAGTAGCTCATCTGTCTGCAAGTCACCTCGTAGGCTCTTACCAAATAGAATCCTGTCACCTGTAGGTACTCAGTAGGATTATAAAGAGGTTCATCATCAGAAGAGAAGCAGCTCTGTGTTTGAACTCGGTAATTAGCGGCCGAGGAAAGTGTGCGGGCGAGTTTTAGCCCAACCATTTTGGTATATCAAAGGCATATTTTGTATGAAAAAGAATGGTGCCGAAGTTGTTTCTTCTTCTAAAGTCATGGAAGAAGTGAAAGAACTTAAATGTTGATAGGAAGGTAGGCGCTCTAAAGAGAATAACTGAGTTATATTGAATCATTTACGTAGGTGAAAATAATAATTAGCCCAGTGCTGCCTTTTTTAACAAATAAAGAGGCGCGAGCTTGAGAAAGAAAGAAGACTAGGGAATGATCAAATGAGCACTTACATAAGCTTATAACGCCAGCCAAGGGTTTCTTAAGGTAAGAAAATTATGCTCAGAACTGGAGCTCACTGTACCTGATCTATTAGAAGTTCCAATCGCATTTTTGTGCCAATAATTAAGCTTGAGTGAATGTTGAATTAGACAATTAGTCCGAATCAAGCTAACTAGAGAGAAAAATCTTGGTAGCTATAGGCTTAGCAACAAAGTTGACTAATTCTTCCTCATAAGAACAATTGAAGAAATATGTATTAAATAGAAAAGCATGCATTCGGAGAGTAGAACTTGTCCACATAAGGAATGAATAGATGCATACCACCGGATTGCTAAATCGATATGTGGATAGAGTTATCCAGTGATTTGTTTTTCATAACAAACTTTACACTCTTCACCCTTGGAATTATCAGCTTGCTTGATAACCCTTTATCCTGAAATTGTAGCAGGAATGAATCTTTCAGAGTAATCAAGATCTTCTTGTTGTTGAAATCCCTTGTCAACAAGGCTGAGTTTGTTCCTTTTAATGCTGCCATTAGCACCATACTTGAGTCCTTAAAGGCTTCAAACTCAAGTTTTGACCAATGCGAAGGGACATGACACCGATACCAGCTTTACAAGAGCAGCAAACTCCTCATTCTCGAAAGACTTTTTTGAGTCTGGCTAGTTTTTGGATGTGTGTCGTACAAATGTTCATTTGTCTGATTGATGAAGATTATATAGTCACCAAATCAAATATGCTATCTGAGGCTAAAATATGCTGCAGTTGCTGGTACATGTCAGGAAGTCAGTGACAATGTTTATGGCAGTCATGAGTTATTTTATTGAACACCTTTATTATGCATTCTAACCTTCTGTATAAGGTTCTCTATATTCCATCAACATTGGGCTCTTGTTTCTGTTTCCTTCTTCCTTTAGTTTTCATCGCATAGGAGTACATACTGGGTGTACCTGGGTAAATGGTGCCCACACACCATATAAGCCTTATCTACTGAATGGTTTGTTACAGGAAATCAGTAAGTTATTATGCATTCTAACCTTTGTATAAGGTTCTCTAACATGCGTCATGCTTCTTTGAGGAATGTAGTTGAAAGATTGTTTGGTGTTGTGAAGTCTCGTATCTTGATCTTTAAGTCTCAACCTCCATTTCCGTATCAGGTGCAAGCGGAGATGATGACAGCTTGTGAAGTCCTACACAACTTCTTACGAAAAGAATGCCGTTCAGATGAGTTTCCGGTCGAGGAAGAGGAAGATAGCCATCCATCAACGCTTGTAAATGACGACGAAATTTCGACACAACAAACTCAAGAACAACAACGTCAAGAAGCTAATGCATGGAGAAAGAGGATAGCGGATAATATGTGGGAAAATGTTCGTGAACAAGGGGAGTTAGAATTGTACGGAGATCGTTAAATTGAAGGGGAAAAAAATTATCTCGTTGCACAAAATAACATACTATTGATACAGAGATATGATCACTTTCATTTATTTTTTTCTTTTGATAAGATCAATGTTATTTGCAAATGAGGGTTTATTGTTTCTTAAAAGAGAATGGGTTAGGAGTGAACTCTCTCAAACTCCCCCAAACTCCCTCTAATAAACTCTCACAAACTCCCTACACTCCCCCAAACTCCCTGAATTCAAAAACACCAAACTCTCTCAAACTCCCTACACTCTCTCAAACTCTCTCAAAATTCATGAGATTTTAAAAACACTCAACTTCCCCGAAATCACTCGAGGACTAACCCCCTGTAAGACTAAGCACCATACACACCTAAAATTAGGGAAAGAAACGAAGTACTCAAACAAAACTTACAGATGAAAGTAAGTTACAGTAATCAAACAAAATCACCAAAAATGAGTGAATAATCACATAATCAAACTCAAACCTCGGCACTTCAAATTTATTCAAATCAAAATAAATAAAAAAGAGGGAAAAAAATAAATTAAAATTCGACTGATAGAATGAGAAGGAGAAAAAAGAGATAGAGGATCAAAGAAAGAAATTACCTAGAGAAGTACAAGTAATCAGATTAGGGCAAAGAGATAACGAAGGAGAAGAATCAAACGTTGGAAATATGATGATTTCTTCTCTGTGGTTAGGGCAAAGTAAAGAATGGGAAGAGAGAAACCCTAACTTTGCCCGCAAAATAGAGAGAGAATATTTCGGCCACCATATGGACTGTTGCCTCCAAGAGTTATTTGAGGCCAACCTATATTACTCCGGATTACTCCCATCCTTTTTTTTTCAATCTTATCATATGGGCGGCATGTTTTATTAGAGGGGCAGCATTCTAATAGGACAAAAATGGTCATTACATGATCATTCAAGGTGTCCCTTATCAAAAGAATTGGAAATGACAAATTAACCCTCGTTATTGATAACCTAGTTTAGTGATGATAATCAAATTTAGTGTTAATGATTAATTTCACTTATATTAACTCAAAATCAAAACAAAATCAGATTTTTAGAGTTAAAAAGAAAAAAGTTTAGAGGAGAAGAAAAACAAAAACTTTTGTGATATTTGTGAAACCTTAGATTTTGATTCACTCAACCAAAATGAGTGATTCCAGTGACCCGGTATACTTCTAAATTAGTTCCCATTAGTTTTTTCTCGCTCAAAATTATCTAAAGTACGTAACAAAATCAAAACTTTTAAATTTTCAGAAGAACTTACGGTTGCAATTTTTCTCGTGACCAACCGTAACTCTTAGTTACGGTTCGTGAGTTATCGAATACCAACCGTAACTGGTTAAATTTGGGGAATATCCAATTATAAAACCAGTTATGGTTGGTAATTAAATTTGGACAACAACCGTAAATAAATTACAGTTGGTAACTAATGAATCGAGACCAACCGTAACTACCCTACGGTTGGTGTGTCAACTTAACTTTTGAACCGTAAATCATTATTTGATAAATTCTTAAGACACGGGATTATTTACGGTTGGTATGGTTGTTTGAGTAACAAACCGTAACTCAATTACGGTTGATAAATATGATGCAAATACAAACTGTAACTGAACATATTTCTCAAAACTAAGAACTTACGGTTGGTATTTGAGTTAAAACCAACCATAACATCAACCCAATCTACAGTTACGGTTCGTATTTGAGTTATTACCAACCGTAACTCACATGCAACCAGAAATTTCAATTTTCATACAAATCCCTAATTTTTGATACAAAATTAACTTAAATCCAACACGATAAACTAAACCCTAACTGGGTTTTTCCAAACATTTTTCGAATCGTCGATAACCGAAGACGATGAAATTTTCAGTTTTAATGGAGGTTACGGTTGATGGAGGAGAAGAGAAGATGAAGAAGATGATGAAAAAAAACTGATTTGATCTTTTCTGGTTCATTAGGTTTAAAAAAAAATTGATTTGATTTGGTTGATTTAAGGTGAAAAGGGTAATCTAGTCAATTTAGATCCCCTTTAGGACATCCCCTAACCAACTAAAGGGACATTACTATCACAATGCCGCCCCTCTAATAAATCATGCGGCCCCTATAATAAGCTTGTTTTTTTTTTTTTTTTTCCTTTCAAAATTAGTGACAAAACACCTAGGTGACCAAATTTGTGGTACAAAAAATTCAGCCAAATTATTTTTAATAAATTAAAACAATTTCATAAAAAAGTGGCACAAAAACTCCAGGTCAAATAATAATGAGCAAAATTTAGTTTTTTTAATTTAAAATAACCCAAATATACCCTTTTAGCTTTTCTTCTTCTTCTTATGTCCTTTCTTTTTCTTCTTTCTTTCGTCTCCTTCTCCGCACCACTATCACCACCAGCGACAATAACAGTATTTGCAGATCCGTCTCTTCCATTAACACCACCATCACCTCCGTCTCCTCCATTAACACCATCATCACCTTCTTCTTCTTCGTCTCCTGATTTTCCATCAACAACAACGCCTCCTCCATTAACACCATCATCACCTCCATTAACAGCAACACCTCCATTACCAACAGCAACAACACCTTCGTCTCCTCCACGAAACCTTCATCTCTTTTCAGTCTATTTCTGTTTAGATCTATCACCAACAGTAGCTCCGCCACCATCAAACCAACTGATGTGTCCAGATCCGCCACCAACAGAACCTTCGTCTCCTCCATTAACACCATCATCACCTCCGTCTCCTCCATTAACACCGTCATCACCTTCTTCTTCTCCGTCTCCTGATTTTCCATCAACAACAATGCCTCCTCTTATTTTATTTTTTTCCCACCAGTACATCAGATCCGCCACCAACACTACTTCTGCCTCCTCCTTTTATCATCTAAAACCACCACCAGTACCTTCAAATCGTCCACCAACAACACCTCATCTACAATCAACACCAGTACTTACATATCCGCTCCCAACAGCACCTCCGCCTCCTCATTCAATCCTCTACAATCACCACCACCACCATCACCACCACCTTCTGATTTTTCATCACCAGCAAATGATGATACGTCTTCAATGTTGAAATCAATATTGTATTGGGAAATGACAGACTTATGATGAAACCAAAATTGGTTTCATTAAATTCTGACAGTTTTGGTTGGTGAAAACAGTAAACTAATGATGAAACCATATTTGGTTTCATCACAAACTTGCCTATTTTCTATCATGAAACCAAAGATTCTAATGATGAAAATTAAGTTTATGATGAACCCAAATTTTGGTTTCACCTGATTTTTGCCCTAGTTTATTCGGCCTGATTTTTGGATTTTTGTAGTTGGAGGCAACATTGTTCCTAGGCTGGATCTCTGTATTTCTTTTTTAATATAAACTTTTATTTGAAAAGAAAAAAAAAGAGGGGTCTACAGGGTGGCTAAACTAGGTAAAAGTGTACCTAATAAATGGTATCTCTTGAGAAATGTATTTCTACAACCTCAATCAGTTCTTCTGAATTAGGAACGAATCCAGGATCGTTTATTGAGAGTTAGTGTAACGTAAGGTGACTGATTTACTAGTAAATATTTTAGAGGGCTATTTGAAGTGTGCGGATTACTATAAAAAATATTGTATATGAGGGTTTTAAGAGGATAAGTAAAGATTTTTTTTTCTTTGATAGGTAACAAAGATTTTCTACTGGAAAAAGAAAATAGTAAAAGCAAAATTACGGCTAAATTATAACAAGTTTTTATAATTTTATAATTAATTTTGGACACATGTGAACATACAAGTGGACTAAAATAATGAGATTGCTGGTGTCTAAAATTATTTTTCCACATTCTCACTGGGACTATAGCCTCACTTATCCCCTTCCATCAGTGTTCTAAATGGTATCCCATGTGAAACATTCAAAACTTATATGTATCCTTAGACAAGGAGATCCCTCATATCCCTATTTATTCATCATATACATGAAAATTTTCTTTAGGTTCTATCCTCCTTCAGGAAAAAAAATAAAGTTATACATGGTGTTAAAATTTCTTATAAAAGTAACTCAATTTTCCATCTTTCTTTTAACTGATAATTGTCTTCATTTTGCTAAAGCTGACTTAACCGAATGCAAAAATATTTTAGATATTATTGAAACTTTCAGTAGAGCTTTCGAACAACTTATAAACTTTGATAGACCAGGAATCTATTTCAGTGAGAAAATCTATCATAAACACCAAAGGATGATGTCTAAACTTCTACAAATCAAAAAGAACAATTTTTTTTTTGAAAGACTCTAATTTAAGAACGCCTTTTTTCATAGATAAATCCAAAATAAATACTTTTAAAATTATAGTGGGAAAATGGAAAGAAAATACAAGGATGGAAAGATAAGGTTCTACCTCAAATTAGTAAATTGGTTCTCAATAAACCTGTTCTTTCTAGCATTCCTACTTTTCAAATGGAGTGATTTTTTTATCCAAAAAAACAAAAAAAACAATCCATTGAGAGGGACTTTTGGTGGGGGATAGGGATATAGGCTAATTCTAAAGGCTTTTCCCAAAAGCCTGGTTCAGACTTTATAAACCAATGCAAAAGGAGGTATGGGATTTATGGATGTTCATAAAGATAACTTAGTCATGATGGCTAAAGTATCCAGAAGAGAGACTATTAAAGGAACCAGATCCACTATGGGCAATTTTTCTGAGAAACAAGTACTTTAGAACAAAGATAGCTCTAAGAGTCAAAACTGTCAAGACAAGTTCCTAGATCTGAAAATGCATAAGTAAATGGCTCTTATTGATCAAAATAGTATGAGTAGTGGGTGATGATAAGGATATTAATATTTCGGAAGACAACTGGGTACCTGATTAGGGAAGTAACTTTGCTCCTTTTCGCAGAACTAGCAACTACTATCTAACACCTGTGGTGGACCATATTGATACAATACTTAGAAATGGAAGATAAGCATAATAAACCTTCATGCTCCCTGGGAATGTAGCCCTAAAACTTTGTAGCATTAACCTTTTCACATATATGAATACTGCCTTGAGAAAAAGATAACCTTAGATAGCTTCCAGCCAACCCCGGAGACTTCACAATAAAATCAATGTATAAAAAACTTAATAAAACCAATTTGAATGCATGATCAGTTCTGGAAAGACTTATGAAACTTGAAATTTCTCAGATGATTAAACTGTTCCTTTGGAAATGTCTCCAAAATGCTCTTTCCACTAATGCTAGGATGTATGGAATTATTAAAGACATTTCTCATACTTGTTATTTTGGTTATGAAGAACCTGAAACCATAAAGTACTTATTTTTTTCAATGCTCTTTTGCTAAATCAGTTTGGTCCTTACCGCCTCATCTTGTGCAATTTAATTTAAATAACTCTGGAAATTTCTGGATATTTTTAAGACCTGGTTGCAGAAACATATAAACTCTATGCATATAAAAATAATTCTTACCAAAATGTAGTTTATATGGAAGGAAAGATGAAACAAAGCCTTTCAAGGGAAACAAAATCCTTAAATTTGGGTAGATTTAGCAATCCTCAAATTCTGAACATATGAGAAGAACAAAACAATGAGTTCAACCAGATAGAATGAAACACAAAATAAATATAGATGAATCTTTAACTCTCCGAGATGATGCAAGTGAATATGAAAAAGAAAAAGAAGGATCATCATCATTAGCAGACCTTGAAAAAGCATAAGCTATAGGAGTTCTACAAGCAGCACAATGGGATAAAGAGACTAAGATCAACAACTTTATTATAGAAAGAGATTGTAAACTTTTGTTTGATCACTTGAATGGGATAACAACTTCAATATCTTGGATAAGTAACTGATAAGCTAGATTAGAGGCGACAAAAAAGATAGCAGAACAAATTTTCATGGTTTCTACTTTGTCCACATAACTGCACATGCAGTAGCTGATAAGGTAGCTAAAGAAGCAAAACCTTTTACTTATAATTTTAATGGGGACATTGTTCCCCCTTTTTGTTCAATCTTTTATCAGTAGATAAATCTAACATGAGAGGTGTTGCAACTCATCTGATATAGATGGTTCTACTAGCAAATGTCTTGTGGAATCTAACGCCCAAAGTTAGTCTTTAATGAATTCCTAATTTGCAAAAAAAAAAAAAAAAAACATTCTAGGTAAAAGTATTCAATTTTTGGTAATTTCATGGGTTCATAATCAATTGGTGAATAAAGCATTTACACGGCGACTGATCGCTTCTTTTTTTTTATTAACAATCTTGTAATTTACAAATATGCTTTTTCTTTGTTTGTAGGGTTAGTTTTAAGACTTACTGGTTTGTAATTCTGATGTTGAGGATGTGATAGTCTCATTAGCAGCAACAACAATTTTAGGTTTTCCAGAGTCAACAACTAGAACATATTCACAAAAGACACCAACAAAAACTTTAAAGTTATGGAAGGCACCGAAAATAATTAGTTCCAGAATACAAATTCTGATGAAGACTCTGACGGCGTCCGAAGATCGATTTCGTCTTATAATGACCGATTCAGGTTATCTCTGTTACTGTTATTTTGACAAATGAGTGATTTATGGATCCTGTCTTACTCATGTTATATGTTTTACCATGGAGTTATTTTGCCTTTGGGTCCTAAGTTTTGGTACAATTTAGTGTTTGGACTTTGGATCCAAAGTTTGTCCAATTTAGTGTTTGGGTCGTTGACTCTTTAGTCAACTCAGTCAACTAACGATTTTAGTCAAGATGTTAGTTATAATTAATTTCAGGCGGTTACAAATTTACAGAGTTTGCCACTCTGTTAAAGAAAATCACTTGCCAAAAACCATCAGAAATTCAGTTGATTTCTGAAGCACTAAACACCATCTTCCTCGTTTCGCCAATACCCATACCAAATCTTGAACACTCTGAGTTCCAAACGATCACAACAGAGTACCCCAAAATAAAATTGATCGAATGTCTGAAAATCTTTACCTTCCAATTGATTCTATTTTGATTTCAATAAAATCATAATCTTGACCCCCGGCCAAACCCTCAAATGGACCAAAAATCCAAAAATCATACATTTCAATCAATAAAAAAAAACAAGAAACAAATGTCTTAAATTATAACTCCAATTCTTCAAAAAGAAGATACCCCAGAGTAACTCAAACCGTAAATCAAAGAGCTACAATCTCTAGAGAAAAAAAATGTTAAGTTTGAAGAAGAATGGAATGCACGAGAAAAAAAAAAGAACCCATTTTTTTTTGGATTAGTACTTGTAGGGGCGGAATTGAAAACTAGATCTTGTAAACAAATAAAATAGCACGAACCAAAATCATAAATCTATATTTCAAATAGTAAGATAACAAATCCATATTTCATTAATGCAAACCCAAAATCATCACTGAGATAACAATAATTAAAGAACATCTAATTCCTAATGAGATTGATTTTCTATTTTGTACAGTTTAGATATAAATAGATTTCGGGTTTGTTTTAGTAGAGCTATTAAAGTAAGTAAGATTTATCTTGTGATTATGATTTTATTTTAGAAGATGGTGATGTTATTGTGAAATGTAGAAGATGGAGAAAAGAGGGGGCGCATTGAATTGTGGAGAAGATGCTAGGGTTTTATTTTCATTTTGTTTGAACAATTCAATCTAAGCCGCGTGATTCTAATTTTGAAACGGAGTTTAGGCGATGGCAAACGTGTAAATAATATTAACGGTTCTTAACGGTTGTTCTCTCTGATAACAGTTTGACCATAATAACCAGTTGACTAATGAGTCAACGACCCAAACACTAAATTGGACAAACTTAGGACCCAAACACTAAAACATACCAAAACTTAGGACCCAAACGCAAAATAACTCTTTACCATGCTTTAGAAAAAATCCATGAGAAATGGTTGGATCTTTGGATCCTAACATGCCTGCTAACTATAGATTTATTATATGGTTTGGTTGTGTTACTTTCAACCCAAACCAGGCCATTTAAACTAGTTATATTACTTAGAAAATCATATGGAATGGTTAGGGTTCTACTTCGAATTTTGTCGTGTAATTTTGTTGCTGAGTGACTTCGTTATGTTAGTTACCTATTTGAAATATTTGTGACAATTGATAACTTTATGGTTAGTTATGTAATCGATCACAATCATATAATTTCTACCGTCTTTGAAACGAAGTATTATTATCAATATAACTGAGGCTTGCCTCTTTTTCGGAAAAAAAGAAAATGAACATCGAATTGTAATAACGCTACACCAAATTCGAGGATTAGTAACTAGATTTCGCAACAGCTTCGTCCCTGTTGCGAATTTTCAGTTATAAATTTCTTGAAACTTTTTTCTTTGTTAAAAAACTAGTAACTGTTGATCTTGTTACGATTTGCAACAGATTGGAGTTATACGCGTGCGACTCGTGAGTGTGGATGCTCATACTTTTTGGCTGACTCACTATTCAGCTCATTCAGATACCCGACAAAGCTGACTCGGTCAATATCTCTTTTTTTATCAGGAACAACCTCTCATCCTCTATCTCATTTTCATTTTATCTTCTTTCTCTCCCGTTCTTCCTCGCTACTTCCCTTCTTTCTACTACAAGTACTACCATTCATTGTTTGTTGTAGATTTTGAGCAGCTTCACTGAAAGTGCGCGTGCGACATGTAGCACATCGCTTTTGCTGGGTGTGCGGCAGAAATGTTCACCTAGGTAGCCGGTTTCCGTAGTTGCAACGAATGTGAGAGTTCTTTATGGTGTGATTACTGAATTAATAGTATACATCCATGTGACAACCTTTCATATGATTTTTGTGATGTGCTTCATACTTTTTGTGTATATCGAATTCATCATGGTATATCTTGGTAAATTAACTCTAAAATACTTTCTTGATACTTTCTGTTGGATTAATTGGATTTCCAAGTGAATATGGGAAACTTGATTTTGTCAGGGAACTTTTATATTGACCTGGTTTTGGCCAGTCAAACTCACTATTTTTTGGATGTTGCTAAAGTTTCGTAACATGTGTGAATTGTTGCAAAATTCCAATTCACAACTGTTTTTCCTTGTTCCAACCATCTAATTCGCAACAGTTGCGACCTTTTAACGTTGCAACAGTTGGAAACTATTTCGACCAAAAATTTGCTACGGAAACCGAGCCTTTGCGAAACAGAGGAGAACTATTGCAAACCCTCTTTGCAACTGAGTTTTACCGTTGCCAATCACTAAAAATGGTGTGATGTAAACTACTTAAGCCGCATACTATATTACTTCGGGATGGAATTTAGTTGAGAACAAATCGACCCTCCGAGCAATTTTGTAACACCCGGTATTTTTGGTTATGAATAATGAATATTTTTTGAGTAAATTTATGGTTTTCAAAAAAAAAATAATAAAGATGATTTTAAATTGTGCAAGGTGCTAACAATTTAACAAGTTAATAAATAAGAGAGTTAGCTCTTATCTGGGTTTTGACTATTATTGGGGTGCATATAGTTTAAATTGAGATGTGCTTATAAAGAAGTAAGCATATGGATTTGTGACTTGTGAGGATGTTATTTAATAATGATGCTAATGTTTTACTCCTAGGCATATACGTATAATGAGAAATCGGTTTCTCTCTCTCTCTTTTGTTTTTATTGCTAGGGTTAGAATGTATTTAATATATAACATGATAAAGTATAAAATTCATCCAGCGATTAATATCTTAAATATCACAGTGTTACAACACCATTTGGAACTAGGGTTTTTCTGAATATAAACAGTTTCATTGAAAATGTTTTCTGGGGATGGCGTCATTTTCTGGTTTCTATGAAAATTTAGTAGAGGGTTTATGGAATAACATTGTAGAACATACTAAAATTTTGGGGAAATCTAATTGTTAAATCTCTATGTCTATATTCATACGTAGATGTGGAGCCCTAAAATATTGAATCTTTTTGTTCAAGGGAAATGTGTCCATAAATATGAGCAAATATATTTAGAACCGCACTAATCGCCAGCAAATAATACAGAATTGGTCCCGAATGATTAAAAAATGCACAATTGATAGAGTAGTGTTGATAGTGTTCATAGTATAATAGAATATGAAAGAACATAGGAAAAACAAGAAGAAAGAGAGTTGTTATTCATTAGGTAGGAGTTATATATATTACATGGGTGTAAGTCTTTATACATAAGCTATAAGGTAAATCGTGGTTACATCTATATGGGCTATACACACATAGATCCAGGCTCTACAACACAAAGAAAATAAATGTTATACAATGGAATTTCTAGTAGGGGAAAGGATTCTCATTTTAAAGAGTTTTATCTTAAGGATGATATGGAACTCCCGAATAATAATTTGGAGTTCCAAATTATCCACGTATTATTCATCCTGATTCAATACCCAACACAGAAATATTCTACTGGGCCAACTCAACCCAAATATTCATTTTCCTTCTTTATAAGCTGTTTCTTACTGAAAGAAAAAAAAACGCAAAAAAAAAAAGAAAAACAAAAGTTCCAACTGCTGCCAAATCACAAACCATTAACGGAATTTTAGACAGAACTTGACCTCTTATAAATCCGACGACCCCGAACCCTGCCTACCTTCACACCTATAGACAAGACTGGAGGATACCATAGAGAAATTATCAGGTATGAAATAGCACCTTCGATACTAAATAATGATTGAAGTACTGAAATTGGAAGTGACATAGTCACCCAAATTTTCTCCCGATTTTCATCCCACTTACCGTGTTTTTAGCATTGGGATGATGAATGGGTGAAGTGGGCCCAACCATTATTAGAGTCGGGAATTTCGGTAGGGATATTTTAGCATTTTCCGTATTAGAATTGGCTTTGTCATAATATCATTTTGAGCAATATATGTCGCAAGAAACTAGTAGAAATAATATAATTACATTACTGAGATTCAAGAGAAATGAGTTTGCAATTGATTGAATCAATTGTCTTTGTTACAGACTCAGGAGAACCAGACATGGTATTTATTAGACCCTTCAGACACTATAAATGATATGACACACACTGGACCAATGATAACATAACACCTGTTACAATGACAGCTAAGCTGTAACTAGGCAAATAAACCACAGGTTGTCATATAAAGACAGGCTGGCAGTGATACTGCAATTAGCCCCCCTCAAGTTGAAGGTAGGATGGAGGAAGAACCTTCAACTTGTCTCTGGGCAAAGAAAACCTTGGCTCTGCAAGTCCCTTAGTGAATATATCTACAACCTGTTGAAGTGTAGAAATATACTTGACATGACAAGTCTTATCTTGTACAAGTTCTCTGATAAAAAGGAAAGTCCACTGCCAAATGTTTCATCCTGCTGTGAAACACAGGATTGGAGGATAGGAAAATAACACTCATATTGTCACAAAAAATGGTAGGTGAGAGTGGTAGAAAAATGTGTAAATCCTTCAATAGTTTGCACAACCAGACCACCTCTGCTGCAGATTGAGAGAGACTCATATACTCAACTTCTGTGGAGCTTTTGGCAACTGTGGATTTTCACAGAAGCTGAGTATATGAGTCTCTCTCAATCTGCAGCAGAGGTGGTCTGGTTGTGCAAACTATTGAAGGATTTACACATTTTTCTACCACTCTCACCTACCATTTTTTGTGACAATATGAGTATATGAGAGAGACTCATATACTCAGCTTCTGTGGAGCTTTTGGCAACTGTGGATTCTTCACTTGTAGTTGGAGGCAACATTGTTCCTAGGCTGGATCTCTGTATTTCTTTTTTAATATAAACTTTTATTTCAAAAGAAAAAAAAGAGGGGTCTACAGGGTGGCTAAACTAGGTAAAAGTGTACCTAATAAATGGTATCTCTTGAGAAATGTATTTCTACAACCTCAATCAGTTCTTCTGAATTAGGAACGAATCCAGGATCGTTTATTGAGAGTTAGTGTAACGTAAGGTGACTGATTTACTAGTAAATATTTTAGAGGGCTATTTGAAGTGTGCGGATTACTATAAAAAATTGTATATGAGGGTTTTAAGAGGATAAGTAAAGATTTTTTTTTTCTTTGATAGGTAACAAAGATTTTCTACTGGAAAAAGAAAATAGTAAAAGCAAAATTACGGCTAAATTATAACAAGTTTTTATAATTTTATTAATTTTGGACACATGTGAACATACAAGTGGACTAAAATAATGAGATTGCTGGTGTCTAAAATTATTTTTCCACATTCTCACTGGGACTATAGCCTCACTTATCCCCTTCCATCAGTGTTCTAAATGGTATCCCATGTGAAACATTCAAAACTTATATGTATCCTTAGACAAGGAGATCCCTCATATCCCTATTTATTCATCATATACATGAAAATTTTCTTTAGGTTCTATCCTCCTTCAGGAAAAAAAATAAAGTTATACATGGTGTTAAAATTTCTTATAAAAGTAACTCAATTTTCCATCTTTCTTTTAACTGATAATTGTCTTCATTTTGCTAAAGCTGACTTAACCGAATGCAAAAATATTTTAGATATTATTGAAACTTTCAGTAGAGCTTTCGAACAACTTATAAACTTTGATAGACCAGGAATCTATTTCAGTGAGAAAATCTATCATAAACACCAAAGGATGATGTCTAAACTTCTACAAATCAAAAAGAACAATTTTTTTTTTGAAAGACTCTAATTTAAGAACGCCTTTTTTCATAGATAAATCAGTTTGGTCCTTACCGCCTCATCTTGTGCAATTTAATTTAAATAACTCTGGAAATTTCTGGATATTTTTAAGACCTGGTTGCAGAAACATATAAACTCTATGCATATAAAAATAATTCTTACCAAAATGTAGTTTATATGGAAGGAAAGATGAAACAAAGCCTTTCAAGGGAAACAAAATCCTTAAATTTGGGTAGATTTAGCAATCCTCAAATTCTGAACATATGAGAAGAACAAAACAATGAGTTCAACCAGATAGAATGAAACACAAAATAAATATAGATGAATCTTTAACTCTCCGAGATGATGCAAGTGAATATGAAAAAGAAAAAGAAGGATCATCCATTAGCAGACCTTGAAAAAGCATAAGCTATAGGAGTTCTACAAGCAGCACAATGGGATAAAGAGACTAAGATCAACAACTTTATTATAGAAAGAGATTGTAAACTTTTGTTTGATCACTTGAATGGGATAACAACTTCAATATCTTGGATAAGTAACTGATAAGCTAGATTAGAGGCGACAAAAAAGATAGCAGAACAAATTTTCATGGTTTCTACTTTGTCCACATAACTGCACATGCAGTAGCTGATAAGGTAGCTAAAGAAGCAAAACCTTTTACTTATAATTTTAATGGGGACATTGTTCCCCCTTTTTGTTCAATCTTTTATCAGTAGATAAATCTAACATGAGAGGTGTTGCAACTCATCTGATATAGATGGTTCTACTAGCAAATGTCTTGTGGAATCTAACGCCCAAAGTTAGTCTTTAATGAATTCCTAATTTGCAAAAAAAAAAAAAAAAAATTCTAGGTAAAAGTATTCAATTTTTGGTAATTTCATGGGTTCATAATCAATTGGTGAATAAAGCATTTACACGGCGACTGATCGCTTCTTTTTTTTATTAACAATCTTGTAATTTACAAATATGCTTTTTCTTTGTTTGTAGGGTTAGTTTTAACTTACTGGTTTGTAATTCTGATGTTGAGGATGTGATAGTCTCATTAGCAGCAACAACAATTTTAGGTTTTCCAGAGTCAACAACTAGAACATATTCACAAAGACACCAACAAAAACTTTAAAGTTATGGAAGGCACCGAAATAATTAGTTCCAGAATACAAATTCTGATGAAGACTCTGACGGCGTCCGAAGATCGATTTCGTCTTATAATGACCGATTCAGGTTATCTCTGTTACTGTTATTTTGACAAATGAGTGATTTATGGATCCTGTCTTACTCATGTTATATTTTACCATGGAGTTATTTTGCCTTTGGGTCCTAAGTTTTGGTACAATTTAGTGTTTGGACTTTGGATCCAAGTTTGTCCAATTTAGTGTTTGGGTCGTTGACTCTTTAGTCAACTCAGTCAACTAACGATTTTAGTCAAGATGTAGTTATAATTAATTTCAGGCGGTTACAAATTTACAGAGTTTGCCACTCTGTTAAAGAAAATCACTTGCCAAAAACCATCAGAAATTCAGTTGATTTCTGAAGCACTAAACACCCATCTTCCTCGTTTCGCCAATACCCAACCAAATCTTGAACACTCTGAGTTCCAAACGATCACAACAGAGTACCCCAAAATAAAATTGATCGAATGTCTGAAAATCTTTACCTTCCAATTGATTCTATTTTGATTTCAATAAAATCATAATCTTGACCCCCGGCCAAACCCTCAAATGGACCAAAAATCCAAAAATCATACATTTCAATCAATAAAAAAAAACAAAACAAATGTCTTAAATTATAACTCCAATTCTTCAAAAGAAGATACCCCGAGTAACTCAAACCGTAAATCAAAGAGCTACAATCTCTAGAGAAAAAAAATGTTAAGTTTGAAGAAGAATGGAATGCACGAGAAAAAAAAAGAACCCATTTTTTTTGGATTAGTACTTGTAGGGGCGGAATTGAAAACTAGATCTTGTAAACAAATAAAATAGCACGAACCAAAATCATAAATCTATATTTCAAATAGTAAGATAACAAATCCATATTTCATTAATGCAAACCCAAAATCATCACTGAGATAACAATAATTAAAGAACATCTAATTCCTAATGAGATTGATTTTCTATTTTGTACAGTTTAGATATAAATAGATTTCGGGTTTGTTTTAGTAGAGCTATTAAAGTAAGTAAGATTTATCTTGTGATTATGATTTTATTTTAGAAGATGGTGATGTTATTGTGAAATGTAGAAGATGGAGAAAAGAGGGGGCGCATTGAATTGTGGAGAAGATGCTAGGGTTTTATTTTCATTTTGTTTGAACAATTCAATCTAAGCCGCGTGATTCTAATTTTGAAACGGAGTTTAGGCGATGGCAAACGTGTAAATAATATTAACGGTTCTTAACGGTTGTTCTCTCTGATAACAGTTTGACCATAATAACCAGTTGACTAATGAGTCAACGACCCAAACACTAAATTGGACAAACTTAGGACCCAAACACTAAAACATACCAAAACTTAGGACCCAAACGCAAAATAACTCTTTACCATGCTTTAGAAAAAATCCATGAGAAATGGTTGGATCTTTGGATCCTAACATGCCTGCTAACTATAGATTTTATATGGTTTGGTTGTGTTACTTTCAACCCAAACCAGGCCATTTAAACTAGTTATATTACTTAGAAAATCATATGGAATGGTTAGGGTTCTACTTCGAATTTTGTCGTGTAATTTTGTTGCTGAGTGACTTCGTTATGTTAGTTACCTATTTGAAATATTTGTGACAATTGATAACTTTATGGTTAGTTATGTAATCGATCACAATCATATAATTTATACCGTCTTTGAAACGAAGTATTATTATCAATATAACTGAGGCTTGCCTCTTTTTCGGAAAAAAAGAAAATGAACATCGAATTGTAATAACGCTACACCAAATTCGAGGATTAGTAACTAGATTTCGCAACAGCTTCGTCCCTGTTGCGAATTTTCAGTTATAAATTTCTTGAAACTTTTTTCTTTGTTAAAAAACTAGTAACTGTTGATCTTGTTACGATTTTCAACAGATTGGAGTGCGAATCGTGAGTGTGGATGCTCATACTTTTTGGCTGACTCACTATTCAGCTCATTCAGATACCCGACAAAGCTGACTCGGTCAATATCTCTTTTTTTGTCAGGAACAACCTCTCATCCTCTATCTCATTTTCATTTTATCTTCTTTCTCTCCCGTTCTTCCTCGCTACTTCCCTTCTTTCTACTACAAGTACAACCATTCATTGTTTGTTGTAGATTTTGAGCAGCTTCACTGAAAGTGCGCGTGCGACATGTAGCACATCGCTTTTGCTGGGTGTGCGGCAGAAATGTTCACCTAGGTAGCCGGTTTCCGTAGTTGCAACGAATGTGAGAGTTCTTTATGGTGTGATTACTGAATTAATAGTATACATCCATGTGACAACCTTTCATATGATTTTTGTGATGTGCTTCATACTTTTTGTGTATATCGAATTCATCATGGTATATCTTGGTAAATTAACTCTAAAATACTTTCTTGATACTTTCTGTTGGATTAATTGGATTTCCAAGTGAATATGGGAAACTTGATTTTGTCAGGGAACTTTTATATTGACCTGGTTTTGGCCAGTCAAACTCACTATTTTTTGGATGTTGCTAAAGTTTCGTAACATGTGTGAATTGTTGCAAAATTCCAATTCACAACTGTTTTTCCTTGTTCCAACCATCTAATTCGCAACAGTTGCGACCTTTTAACGTTGCAACAGTTGGAAACTATTTCGACCAAAAATTTGCTACGGAAACCGAGCCTTTGCGAAACAGAGGAGAACTATTGCAAACCCTCTTTGCAACTGAGTTTTACCGTTGCCAATCACTAAAAATGGTGTGATGTAAACTACTTAAGCCGCATACTATATTACTTCGGGATGGAATTTAGTTGAGAACAAATCGACCCTCCGAGCAATTTTGTAACACCCGGTATTTTTGGTTATGAATAATGAATATTTAGTTTGAGTAAATTTATGGTTTTCAAAAAAATAAAATAATAAAGATGATTTTAAATTGTGCAAGGTGCTAACAATTTAACAAGTTAATAAATAAGAGAGTTAGCTCTTATCTGGGTTTTGACTATTATTGGGGTGCATATAGTTTAAATTGAGATGTGCTTATAAAGAAGTAAGCATATGGATTTGTGACTTGTGAGGATGTTATTTAATAATGATGCTAATGTTTTACTCCTAGGCATATACGTATAATGAGAAATCGGTTTCTCTCTCTCTCTTTTGTTTTTATTGCTAGGGTTAGAATGTATTTAATATATAACATGATAAAGTATAAAATTCATCCAGCGATTAATATTCTAAATATCACAGTGTTACAACACCATTTGGAACTAGGGTTTTTCTGAATATAAACAGTTTCATTGAAAATGTTTTCTGGGGATGGCGTCATTTTCTGGTTTCTATGAAAATTTAGTAGAGGGTTTATGGAATAACATTGTAGAACATACTAAAATTTTGGGGAAATCTAATTGTTAAATCTCTATGTCTATATTCATACGTAGATGTGGAGCCCTAAAATATTGAATCTTTTTGTTCAAGGGAAATGTGTCCATAAATATGAGCAAATATATTTAGAACCGCACTAATCGCCAGCAAATAATACAGAATTGGTCCCGAATGATTAAAAAATGCACAATTGATAGAGTAGTGTTGATAGTGTTTCATAGTATAATAGAATATGAAAGAACATAGGAAAAACAAGAAGAAAGAGAGTTGTTATTCATTAGGTAGGAGTTATATATATTACATGGGTGTAAGTCTTTATACATAAGCTATAAGGTAAATCGTGGTTACATCTATATGGGCTATACACACATAGATCCAGGCTCTACAACACAAAGAAAATAAATGTTATACAATGGAATTTCTAGTAGGGGAAAGGATTCTCATTTTAAAGAGTTTTATCTTAAGGATGATATGGAACTCCCGAATAATAATTTGGAGTTCCAAATTATCCACGTATTATTCATCCTGATTCAATACCCAACACAGAAATATTCTACTGGGCCAACTCAACCCAAATATTCATTTTCCTTCTTTATAAGCTGTTTCTTACTGAAAGAAAAAAAAACGCAAAAAAAAAAAGAAAAACAAAAGTTCCAACTGCTGCCAAATCACAAACCATTAACGGAATTTTAGACAGAACTTGACCTCTTATAAATCCGACGACCCCGAACCCTGCCTACCTTCACACCTATAGACAAGACTGGAGGATACCATAGAGAAATTATCAGGTATGAAATAGCACCTTCGATACTAAATAATGATTGAAGTACTGAAATTGGAAGTGACATAGTCACCCAAATTTTCTCCCGATTTTCATCCCACTTACCGTGTTTTTAGCATTGGGATGATGAATGGGTGAAGTGGGCCCAACCATTATTAGAGTCGGGAATTTCGGTAGGGATATTTTAGCATTTTCCGTATTAGAATTGGCTTTGTCATAATATCATTTTGAGCAATATATGTCGCAAGAAACTAGTAGAAATAATATAATTACATTACTGAGATTCAAGAGAAATGAGTTTGCAATTGATTGAATCAATTGTCTTTGTTACAGACTCAGGAGAACCAGACATGGTATTTATTAGACCCTTCAGACACTATAAATGATATGACACACACTGGACCAATGATAACATAACACCTGTTACAATGACAGCTAAGCTGTAACTAGGCAAATAAACCACAGGTTGTCATATAAAGACAGGCTGGCAGTGATACTGCAATTAGCCCCCCTCAAGTTGAAGGTAGGATGGAGGAAGAACCTTCAACTTGTCTCTGGGCAAAGAAAACCTTGGCTCTGCAAGTCCCTTAGTGAATATATCTACAACCTGTTGAAGTGTAGAAATATACTTGACATGACAAGTCTTATCTTGTACAAGTTCTCTGATAAAAAGGAAAGTCCACTGCCAAATGTTTCATCCTGCTGTGAAACACAGGATTGGAGGATAGGAAAATAACACTCATATTGTCACAAAAAATGGTAGGTGAGAGTGGTAGAAAAATGTGTAAATCCTTCAATAGTTTGCACAACCAGACCACCTCTGCTGCAGATTGAGAGAGACTCATATACTCAACTTCTGTGGAGCTTTTGGCAACTGTGGATTTTCACAGAAGCTGAGTATATGAGTCTCTCTCAATCTGCAGCAGAGGTGGTCTGGTTGTGCAAACTATTGAAGGATTTACACATTTTTCTACCACTCTCACCTACCATTTTTTGTGACAATATGAGTATATGAGAGAGACTCATATACTCAGCTTCTGTGGAGCTTTTGGCAACTGTGGATTCTTCACTTGTAGTTGGAGGCAACATTGTTCCTAGGCTGGATCTCTGTATTTCTTTTTTAATATAAACTTTTATTTCAAAAGAAAAAAAAGAGGGGTCTACAGGGTGGCTAAACTAGGTAAAAGTGTACCTAATAAATGGTATCTCTTGAGAAATGTATTTCTACAACCTCAATCAGTTCTTCTGAATTAGGAACGAATCCAGGATCGTTTATTGAGAGTTAGTGTAACGTAAGGTGACTGATTTACTAGTAAATATTTTAGAGGGCTATTTGAAGTGTGCGGATTACTATAAAAAATATTGTATATGAGGGTTTTAAGAGGATAAGTAAAGATTTTTTTTTCTTTGATAGGTAACAAAGATTTTCTACTGGAAAAAGAAAATAGTAAAAGCAAAATTACGGCTAAATTATAACAAGTTTTTATAATTTTATAATTAATTTTGGACACATGTGAACATACAAGTGGACTAAAATAATGAGATTGCTGGTGTCTAAAATTATTTTTCCACATTCTCACTGGGACTATAGCCTCACTTATCCCCTTCCATCAGTGTTCTAAATGGTATCCCATGTGAAACATTCAAAACTTATATGTATCCTTAGACAAGGAGATCCCTCATATCCCTATTTATTCATCATATACATGAAAATTTTCTTTAGGTTCTATCCTCCTTCAGGAAAAAAAATAAAGTTATACATGGTGTTAAAATTTCTTATAAAAGTAACTCAATTTTCCATCTTTCTTTTAACTGATAATTGTCTTCATTTTGCTAAAGCTGACTTAACCGAATGCAAAAATATTTTAGATATTATTGAAACTTTCAGTAGAGCTTTCGAACAACTTATAAACTTTGATAGACCAGGAATCTATTTCAGTGAGAAAATCTATCATAAACACCAAAGGATGATGTCTAAACTTCTACAAATCAAAAAGAACAATTTTTTTTTTTGAAAGACTCTAATTTAAGAACGCCTTTTTTCATAGATAAATCAGTTTGGTCCTTACCGCCTCATCTTGTGCAATTTAATTTAAATAACTCTGGAAATTTCTGGATATTTTTAAGACCTGGTTGCAGAAACATATAAACTCTATGCATATAAAAATAATTCTTACCAAAATGTAGTTTATATGGAAGGAAAGATGAAACAAAGCCTTTCAAGGGAAACAAAATCCTTAAATTTGGGTAGATTTAGCAATCCTCAAATTCTGAACATATGAGAAGAACAAAACAATGAGTTCAACCAGATAGAATGAAACACAAAATAAATATAGATGAATCTTTAACTCTCCGAGATGATGCAAGTGAATATGAAAAAGAAAAAGAAGGATCATCATCATTAGCAGACCTTGAAAAAGCATAAGCTATAGGAGTTCTACAAGCAGCACAATGGGATAAAGAGACTAAGATCAACAACTTTATTATAGAAAGAGATTGTAAACTTTTGTTTGATCACTTGAATGGGATAACAACTTCAATATCTTGGATAAGTAACTGATAAGCTAGATTAGAGGCGACAAAAAAGATAGCAGAACAAATTTTCATGGTTTCTACTTTGTCCACATAACTGCACATGCAGTAGCTGATAAGGTAGCTAAAGAAGCAAAACCTTTTACTTATAATTTTAATGGGGACATTGTTCCCCCTTTTTGTTCAATCTTTTATCAGTAGATAAATCTAACATGAGAGGTGTTGCAACTCATCTGATATAGATGGTTCTACTAGCAAATGTCTTGTGGAATCTAACGCCCAAAGTTAGTCTTTAATGAATTCCTAATTTGAAAAAAAAAAAAAAAAAAACATTCTAGGTAAAAGTATTCAATTTTTGGTAATTTCATGGGTTCATAATCAATTGGTGAATAAAGCATTTACACGGCGACTGATCACTTCTTTTTTTTATTAACAATCTTGTAATTTACAAATATGCTTTTTCTTTGTTTGTAGGGTTAGTTTTAGGACTTACTGGTTTGTAATTCTGATGTTGAGGATGTGATAGTCTCATTAGCAGCAACAACAATTTTAGGTTTTCCAGAGTCAACAACTAGAACATATTCACCAAAGACACCAACAAAAACTTTAAAGTTATGGAAGGCACCGACAATAATTAGTTCCAGAATACAAATTCTGATGAAGACTCTGACGGCGTCCGAAGATCGATTTCGTCTTATAATGACCGATTCAGGTTATCTCTGTTACTGTTATTTTGACAAATGAGTGATTTATGGATCCTGTCTTACTCATGTTATATGTTTTACCATGGAGTTATTTTGCCTTTGGGTCCTAAGTTTTGGTACAATTTAGTGTTTGGACTTTGGATCCTAAGTTTGTCAAATTTAGTGTTTGGGTCGTTGACTCTTTAGTCAACTCAGTCAACTAACGATTTTAGTCAAGATGGTAGTTATAATTAATTTCAGGCGGTTACAAATTTACAGAGTTTGCCACTCTGTTAAAGAAAATCACTTGCCAAAAACCATCAGAAATTCAGTTGATTTCTGAAGCACTAAACACCATCCTCCTCGTTTCGCCAATACCCAAACCAAATCTTGAACACTCTGAGTTCCAAACGATCACAACAGAGTACCCCAAAATAAAATTGATCGAATGTCTGAAAATCTTTACCTTCCAATTGATTCTATTTTGATTTCAATAAAATCATAATCTTGACCCCCGGCCAAACCCTCAAATGGACCAAAAATCCAAAAATCATACATTTCAATCAATAAAAAAAACAAAAAACAAATGTCTTAAATTATAACTCCAATTCTTCAAAAAGAAGATACCCCGGAGTAACTCAAACCGTAAATCAAAGAGCTACAATCTCTAGAGAAAAAAAAATGTTAAGTTTGAAGAAGAATGGAATGAACGAGAAAAAAAAAAGAACCCATTTTTTTTGGATTAGTACTTGTAGGGGCGGAATTGAAAACTAGAGCTTGTAAACAAATAAAATAGCACGAACCAAAATCATAAATCTATATTTCAAATAGTAAGATAACAAATCCATATTTCATTAATGCAAACCCAAAATCATCACTGAGATAACAATAATTAAAGAACATCTAATGCCTAATGAGATTGATTTTCTATTTTGTACAGTTTAGATATAAATAGATTTCGGGTTTGTTTTAGTAGAGCTATTAAAGTCAGTAAGATTTATCTTGTGATTATGATTTTTATTTTAGAAGATGGTGATGTTATTGTGAAATGTAGAAGATGGAGAAAAGAGGGGGCGCATTGAATTGTGGAGAAGATGCTAGGGTTTTATTTTCATTTTGTTTGAACAATTCAATCTAAGCCGCGTGATTCTAATTTTGAAACGGAGTTTAGGCGATGGCAAACGTGTAAATAATATTAACGGTTCTTAACGGTTGTTCTCTCTGATAACAGTTTGACCATAATAACCAGTTGACTAATGAGTCAACGACCCAAACACTAAATTGGACAAACTTAGGACCCAAAAACTAAAACATACCAAAACTTAGGACCCATACGCAAAATAACTCTTTACCATGCTTTAGAAAAAATCCATGAGAAATGTTGGATCTTTGGATCCTAACATGCCTGCTAACTATAGATTTATTATATGGTTTGGTTGTGTTACTACTTTCAACCCAAACCAGGCCATTTAAACTAGTTATATTACTTAGAAAATCATATGGAATGGTTAGGGTTCCTTCGAATTTTGTCGTGTAATTTTGTTGCTGAGTGACTTCGTTATGGTTAGTTACCTATTTGAAATATTTGTGACAATTGATAACTTTATGGTTAGTTATGTAATCGATCACAATCATATAATTTATACCGTCTTTGAAACGAAGTATTATTATCAATATAACTGAGGCTTGCCTCTTTTTCGGAAAAAAAGAAAATGAACATCGAATTGTATACGCTAACACTACACCAAATTCGAGGATTAGTAACTAGATTTCGCAACAGCTTCGTCCCTGTTGCGAATTTTCAGTTATAAATTTCTTGAAACTTTTTTCTTTGTTAAAAAACTAGTAACTGTTGATCTTGTTACGATTTTCAACAGATTGGAGTGCGAATCGTGAGTGTGGATGCTCATACTTTTTGGCTGACTCACTATTCAGCTCATTCAGATACCCGACAAAGCTGACTCGGTCAATATCTCTTTTTTTGTCAGGAACAACCTCTCATCCTCTATCTCATTTTCATTTTATCTTCTTTCTCTCCCGTTCTTCCTCGCTACTTCCCTTCTTTCTACTACAAGTACACCATTCATTGTTTGTTGTAGATTTTGAGCAGCTTCACTGAAAGTGCGCGTGCGACATGTAGCACATCGCTTTTGCTGGGTGTGCGGCAGAAATGTTCACCTAGGTAGCCGGTTTCCGTAGTTGCAACGAATGTGAGAGTTCTTTATGGTGTGATTACTGAATTAATAGTATACATCCATGTGACAACCTTTCGTATGATTTTTGTGATGTGCTTCATACTTTTTGTGTATATCGAATTCATCATGGTATATCTTGGTAAATTAACTCTAAAATACTTTCTTGATACTTTCTGTTGGATTAATTGGATTTCCAAGTGAATATGGGAAACTTGATTTTGTCAGGGAACTTTTATATTGACCTGGTTTTGGCCAGTCAAACTCACTATTTTTTGGATGTTGCTAAAGTTTCGTAACATGTGTGAATTGTTGCAAAATTCCAATTCACAACTGTTTTTCCTTGTTCCAACCATCTAATTCGCAACAGTTGCGACCTTTTAACGTTGCAACAGTTGGAAACTATTTCGACCAAAAATTTGCTACGGAAACCGAGCCTTTGCGAAACAGAGGAGAACTGTTGCAAACCCTCTTTGCAACTGAGTTTTACCGTTTCCAATCACTAAAAATGGTGTGATGTAAACTGCTTAAGCCACATACTATATTACTTCGGGATGGAATTTAGTTGAGAACAAATCGACCCTCCGAGCAATTTTGTAACACCCGGTATTTTTGGTTATGAATAATGAATATTTAGTTTGAGTAAATTTATGGTTTTCAAAAAAATAAAATAATAAAGATGATTTTAAATTGTGCAAGGTGCTAACAATTTAACAAGTTAATAAATAAGAGAGTTAGCTCTTATCTGGGTTTTGACTATTATTGGGGTGCATATAGTTTAAATTGAGATGTGCTTATAAAGAAGTAAGCATATGGATTTGTGACTTGTGAGGATGTTATTTAATAATGATGCTAATGTTTTACTCCTAGGCATATACGTATAATGAGAAATCGGTTTCTCTCTCTCTCTTTTGTTTTTATTGCTAGGGTTAGAATGTATTTAATATATAACATGATAAAGTATAAAATTCATCCAGCGATTAATATTCTAAATATCACAGTGTTACAACACCATTTGGAACTAGGGTTTTTCTGAATATAAACAGTTTCATTGAAAATGTTTTCTGGGGATGGCGTCATTTTCTGGTTTCTATGAAAATTTAGTAGAGGGTTTATGGAATAACATTGTAGAACATACTAAAATTTTGGGGAAATCTAATTGTTAAATCTCTATGTCTATATTCATACGTAGATGTGGAGCCCTAAAATATTGAATCTTTTTGTTCAAGGGAAATGTGTGTCCATAAATATGAGCAAATATATTTAGAACCGCACTAATCGCCAGCAAATAATACAGAATTGGTCCCGAATGATTAAAAAATGCACAATTGATAGAGTAGTGTTGATAGTGTCATAGTATAATAGAATATGAAAGAACATAGGAAAAACAAGAAGAAAGAGTTGTTATTCATTAGGTAGAGTTATATATATTACATGGTGTAAGTCTTTATACATAAGCTATAAGGTAAATCGTGGTTACATCTATATGGGCTATCACACATAGATCCAGGCTCTACAACACAAAGAAAATAAATGTTATACAATGGAATTTCTAGTAGGGGAAAGGATTCTCATTTTAAAGAGTTTTATCTTAAGGATGATATGGAACTCCCGAATAATAATTTGGAGTTCCAAATTATCCACGTATTATTCATCCTGATTCAATACCCAATACAGAAATATTCTACTGGGCCAACTCAACCCAAATATTCATTTTCCTTCTTTATAAGCTGTTTCTTACTGAAAGAAAAAAAAACGCAAAAAAAAAAAAAAGAAAAACAAAAGTTCCAACTGCTGCCAAATCACAAACCATTAACGGAATTTTAGACAGAACTTGACCTCTTATAAATCCGACGACCCCGAACCCTGCCTACCTTCACACCTATAGACAAGACTGGAGGATACCATAGAGAAATTATCAGGTATGAAATAGCACCTTCGATACTAAATAATGATTGAAGTACTGAAATTGGAAGTGACATAGTCACCCAAATTTTCTCCCGATTTTCATCCCACTTACCGTGTTTTTAGCATTGGGATGATGAATGGGTGAAGTGGGCCCAACCATTATTAGAGTCGGGAATTTCGGTAGGGATATTTTAGCATTTTCCGTATTAGAATTGGCTTTGTCATAATATCATTTTGAGCAATATATGTCGCAAGAAACTAGTAGAACTAATATAATTACATTACTGAGATTCAAGAGAAATGAGTTTGCAATTGATTGAATCAATTGTCTTTGTTACAGACTCAGGAGAACCAGACATGGTATTTATTAGACCCTTCAGACACTATAAATGATATGACACACACTGGACCAATGATAACATAACACCTGTTACAATGACAGCTAAGCTGTAACTAGGCAAATAAACCACAGGTTGTCATATAAAGACAGGCTGGCAGTGATACTGCAATTAGCCCCCCTCAAGTTGAAGGTAGGATGGAGGAAGAACCTTCAACTTGTCTCTGGGCAAAGAAAACCTTGGCTCTGCAAGTCCCTTAGTGAATATATCTACAACCTGTTGAAGTGTAGAAATATACTTGACATGACAAGTCTTATCTTGTACAAGTTCTCTGATAAAATGAAAGTCCACTGCCAAATGTTTCATCCTGCTGTGAAACACAGGATTGGAGGATAGGAAAATAACACTCATATTGTCACAAAAAATGGTAGGTGAGAGTGGTAGAAAAATGTGTAAATCCTTCAATAGTTTGCACAACCAGACCACCTCTGCTGCAGATTGAGAGAGACTCATATACTCAGCTTCTGTGGAGCTTTTGGCAACTGTGGAGCTTTTACCAAGAGATAGGATTGGATCCAAAGAAAATGCAGTATCCTCCAGTACTTCTTCTAGTATCAGGGTCACCTGCCCAGTCACCATCACTAAAACCATGTACAGACAACAATCTTTTGGAAAATAGAATACCATAATCTATTGTACCATTGATGTACCTCAAAATCCTCTTGGCGGCTATAAAATGCACATCAATTGGTTCTTGCATATGCTGACATACTTGGTTAACATCATAGTTGATTTCAGGTCTTGACCATGTAAGATATTGTAGGGAACCAACTAAAGATCTAAACTTTGTAGGATTGGATAAAAGTTTACCATCAGAAGCACTTAGTTTAGAACCAACTGGAACTGGAGAGGAGCAAGGATTAGTACCTGTCATATATGTTCTATCAAGAAGATCCAGAGAATACTTTGTTTGTGAGAGAAAAATACCATCAGAATTCCTCTTGACTTCAAGACCCAAGAAATAATGTAAAGCCCCCAAATCCTTGACAGGAAAGTGAGTTCCCAATGTCTTAATGAATTCACTACAGTATTTGTGATCATTCCCAGTAATGAGAATGTCATCCACATAGACTAGGATAAAAGTAATTCTAGTGCCTTCTTTTTGAACAAACAAGGATGTACAGCTGCAGAAGATTTGAAATTATAAGAAACAAGTACATAGTGAAGTTTTTCATACCATGCTCTTGGTGCCTGTTTAAGGCCATGGATGGATTTGTGTAGCCTGCAAACATGATTAGGTATATCTGGATCAACAAATCCAGGAGTTTGAACCATAAAAACTGCTTCTTGAAGATCACCATGAATAAAAGCATTGCTGATGTCAAGTTGAGAAATATGTCAGTCAAAATGTACTGCTAAAGAGAGTAAAATTCTTATAGTAGTTGGCTTAGCAACTGGACTGAATGTTTCAGTGTAATCCAGTCCTTCTTGTTGATGATTTCCTTTGGCAATTAGTCTTGATTTAAACCTCTTTATATTACCATATGCATTGTGTTTAATCTTAAAGACCCACTTGCAACCTACTAGGTTCTGAGAAGGATGTGGTGCTTCAAGAGACCATGTACCAGTATTCTGGTGAGCAGTAACCTCATCAACAATAGAAATTTCTCCATTGTGGTATTTTATTTGCTTGAGTGAAACATATTGGTGTTGTAGATGGAGCAAGAGCTAACTGAGTAGCATAGAGAGCATATTTTGTATAGATTACTTTTTTCTTGGAAATCTTGTTTTTACCTCTTGTAATCATTTTATGAGCATTAGTAACTGAGGAACTGATGGTTGAGGAAAAACTGAAGTAAATGGAGATTCTAATGTAATAACTGCTGCAGGAACTGATGACTCTGAATTGAGAGTTGTAGTATCTTGAAATGATGGCTGAGAAAGAACTGAAGTAGTGGTAGATGATGAAGTAACTGCAGTATCAGTAATGGAAGATGGTTGAGCAATATCATGAATAACCTCTGAAGTGAGAGTTGTAGTATCTTAAAGAACCTCGGATGACAATAATTATGCAGTAGGTGAAGTGGCACAAATAGCAGAAGATAATGAAGTAGCAGCTCTCAAAGGATATATGGATTCATCAAACACCACATGCCTAGATATAAAAACTCTACCAGTCTTAGGATTAAGACACGTATAACCCTTGTGTTGAGGACTGTAACCAATAAAAATAAAGGAAATGCTCCTTGCTTCAAGCTTGTGTCTGGTGTATGGTCTGAGCCATGGAAAGCAAAGACAGCCAAAAGACCTCAAAAAAGTATAGTATGGTTTTCTTTTGAACAAAACTTCAAATAGAGACTTGAAAGACAATGATTTAGTAGGTAATCTGTTAAAAGTGTAATTAGATGTCTGAAAAGCTTCAACCCAGAAAGAATCTTTAAGTCCAGATTGAATGAGATAAGTTCTTCCAACATCTACTAAATGCCTATGCTTTGATTCTGCAACTCTATTCTGCTCTGGAGTGTGTGGGCATGAAATTTCATGAACAATACCAGAAGTAGAAAGAAAAGTTGATAATTCATTGTTCAAAAATTCACCACCACCATCTGTTCTTATAATATGAATACTGCGTTGTAGTAAATTTTCAACTTGTGCTTTGAACTAAAAAAATACTTTCTTAAAATCTGATTTCTCATACAAAGGAAATATCCAGCAGTACTTGGAGAATTCATCAATGAGATTCACATAATATCTGAAACCAGAATTAGAAGCTACAAGACTTGGACCCCACAAATCAAGATGTAAAATTTCTAGTGATGTAGTGCTAGTAAATGTAGAAACAGAAAATGGCAACTTATGACTCCTACCAAGTTGACAATCATGACCAAATAAGGGTTTGTTGAGAACATTTTCGGTGAAAGTTGCCTGCGTACATGTTGTAAAGTTTTAAAATATGGATGTGCAAGTCTACTATGCCAAATGTTGGCAGTTACTTGAGGTGTTGAAGAAGATGTTGAAGAAGAGAGCTTGGAAACTGGTTGGTTGAAGTTGATAGGATATAATCAATTATATTGAGGGCCTCTCAAAGTTACTTTCCTAGATAAGAGATCCTTCACATAGAATCCAGAACAGTCAAATGTGATTGAATATTTGTTATCTTTAGTAAATTTGTGAACAGATAAAAGATTGTTTGAAGCTTTTGGTACTAGTAATACATCATTAAGAGCAAAAGTATGAGCATAAGTACTTTTAATAGCAGAACCAGTATGTGTAATTTTCATACCTTCTTCATTGGCTGTATGTATATCTTCAGAACCATCATAAGCAGATATGAGTTGTAACTCAGTCTCATCAGAAGTTAAATGATTGTTTGCACCAGAATCAGCATACCAGGGATTTTCTCCTAAAATATTCGCAGTTGCAAGCATGGCACTCATATTATTGAGAGTATGAGCATTTTGATAAGTAAAATTGAGTTTGTACCTACAAGCAGGGGCTGTATGACCATTCTTATTACACATCTGGCAAGGCGGTTCTGTAGGGGGTGCAGAAGATGATACACTACTAGTATTCGCTGCAGATACTGGAGCATAAGAATAAGACTATAGAGGATGCATTCTTGGTGTCACTTGAAAAGTACTCCTGTATTGTGGTGAAAAACCTCTAGAAGAAGGTGCAAATGAGAAATTACCTCTGCCTCTTGGTCTGAATGAAGTATGTGGAACAGAGTAACCATATTAAGGTCTTTGTTGAGCAAGAAAAGCTTGTTGAGATTGATAAGCAGAAAAAACCTTGTTGTTTGCTTCTGACAGTAAAGACTTTGATCTTTCCTTTACCACAATTTCCTCACTCAACAAAAAATTGGGTAACTCATCAAATGTAACCGGAGGATTACGAATCCTAATTGAAGTACCAAATGAGTTGTATTCTTAACCAATTCCAGTAAGAATAAGAGCCACAAGTTCATCATTAGAAATATAAGATCCAGAAGCAGCTAATTGATCAGATAACTTCTTAACATCTCCCAAATATGTAGATATTTTACCAGAACCTAATCTAAGAGATTCTAACTGAGTACGTAATTGTATATCATGAGTAATAGAGTTCTAGCAAATCTTGATTCAATATTTGACCACAACTCTCTAGCAGAATCAGCACCAACAACATAAGCTACTACCGATTCAGAAATAGTTGATTGTATCCAAATAATAAGTGTATTATCATCATCACACCAAGCATTATAAGCAGGATTGATATTACCTCGATCAATATCTTGTTGTGTTACAAATTTAGGCGGACAAGGTAGAGATCCATCCAAGAACCCTGAAACTTTGTATCTTTTCAGCAAAGGTAAAATCAATCTCTTCCAGGTTAAGAAATCATCGTCTTTAAGTTTATATTGAACGATGTTGGAGATCTTGTTAAGTGGAATATTAGAAATTCTTGCTTCATAAGGTGCGGTCGACATTGATTGAAAAGAAAAAGAAGAAAAGAAATTGAAAAGAATCGAATTTGTTGACGATGATGAATTACTTAAATCAATGAAAAGAATTGAAGAAAGCAGAAGTTAGGATCGATTGAAAACCTGATACCATAGTAGAACTACTATAATTCCATTACTGAGATTCAAGAAAAATGAGTTTGCAATTGATTGACTTAATTGTCTTTGTTACAGACTCAAGAGAACCAGACATGGTATTTATTAGACCCTTCAGACAACATAAATGATATGTGATAGACGCATTTATGTGTCTATTTTGTTCTCAATATTCTGTATTGTTAG
This sequence comes from Papaver somniferum, assembly GCF_003573695.1. Lineage (NCBI taxonomy): Eukaryota > Viridiplantae > Streptophyta > Magnoliopsida > Ranunculales > Papaveraceae > Papaver > Papaver somniferum. Next base: position 81,497,198 of record NC_039364.1, read on the forward strand.
ACTCGATTAAGTACTTATTGTGTTATTTTGTGATTTTGTAGATGTTTTTAGATAAATAAGCCCTTGCGGCGAAATGGGCTCAAAAAGCAGTATTTTACACCCCAGAGAAAATTACTAAAGCACCCCAGAAATGCACCGGAAGCGTCCCAGAAATGTGCCGGAGGAATCCAGAAAAATTACTATTTCCACCCCAAAATTACTATTTCCACCCCAATTGCTATTCGCACCCCCAGTTTGGATAGGGGGACACCATCTTCTTCATTTCAAAAACTGAATTTTGGCGGGAAAACATGCATGAGAACTGGCAGAAGTTTGATCGAATTTTTTTAACGTGTTATAGGGAGATTAAATGGCTCAGACTTGGCAGGAAGATGTGATTAAGCCTAAGGAAGATATTTTGGGTGTCGGGTCCGATCGAATTTGGCTAGAAGTGTCTAGGGAAGCCACGAACTCAAAACAGAGACACACGTACAGGGAGGAGAAAAACACGAGTTTTGGAGAGTTATGGACGTGTTTCGATCGAGTTTGATGGCTCCAGAAACACTCTAGTGATTACAACATGATTTGGAGCGTGTTGGAAGAGATTTGGAGCGTGAAGAAGTTATTTTTGGAAATTATTCTCCGAAATAAGAAAAAAAATATTCCGAGTAAAGAAGGATTTTCACGAGTTATTGCGGGGGATTTGATGATGCATGTGAGTATATAAAGGTTATTTGGGTCGAGTAGAGGGGCTGTCGAGAGTTTGGGGAAGCTTTGGAGGCTACAGAGTGAAGAAAAATCGAGTTGCAGAGCCACCATTTCTGCTGCTGCAACTCAAGAACACGAAGAACATTGGACAACCAGAGACAGTCGTTCATACTACAGCAACAACGACTGTCAGTTGTGGGTCGTAGTATTCTATATACTACAGCACTTTTCATTTATCGTTCTTTGTAACGGTGTTTGCAACAATTATAAACGTTGCAAACACCCGATTTTCATTATTATCTCCATTTCATCATTTGTACACCTCTTTTGAGCAATGAAAAATTCCTTTGAGCGTGTTTCCAATATGCGGAGTTAGAACCCATCACTGGGACGACGGAGGAGGCCGAGCTTCATACATGGGTAATTTTGTTAATTCTTTTTAAGAATTTTGCATTAAAAATTAATTGAAATATGATTTAATTAAATTGGTTGTTATTTTATTAGATGGGTCATGCTTAGCTTAGGTGATTTGATGTTCCATGCTTAACATTTACAATCAATGTTTTGAGAATCTACTTTGGCAAAATAAGAGTCCATATAATTTATGTTTTGAGCGATTATTGTTGAGAATAAATCATTGAGCCCTATGTTATGAAAATTGGCCGAATCATTAGTCCCAGTACCTCTCTACCAATTTGTCAATATTTTTGTATATATATTTTTAAATCTAAAAATCTATTACCTTCACAAGTCCGAGAGTTTGAACCTCATTACTACAACCATGGAAAATCATTAATCATTTTGGCGCCGCTGCCGGGGAACTCGTTCGAAAAATATTGGTTGCTCTTTAAGCACACTTCAAAGTTCATGATGGTTTCTGTGAGTTGAATGCGTGACTGCGCCGCCTAATGCGGTGAGGCCTTGGGTATCAAAGCTCTACTAAGCTTCCCTCGCCTCTATTCAACTTACTTTGACTCGGATTGATTCTAGAGGGGTTTGCTCAAATTGCAACGAATTCCCTTTCGAAAGATAGAAGCTGGTCTAGAAACAATATAACTGGAGCCATCATGCTTTTTGTTTGCTAGAATTTATAGGTTTGATTTGGTCGAGTCATCCTTGTTTGTGATTGTGTAGAATTCCTCTGTAGTTTGTGTTTCCTCGGTGATTTTCAGGAGACGCCACCTGAGATGACGTTACGAGAATATATGTCTAGAAATTCTCGTTATCAAGAGACGTCTTCGGAAATGACTCTTGGTGAAGATATGCGTGGGCAGCGATATATGGATACTCCAACTTTTATTGAGGAATCACCTCTAACGATCTATGAGAAATATTATAAACATAAACCATGTAGTTGGGAACAAAGCTTGAGAATTCGTGAATATTAAAAATTATATTGTGATGATGATGAGGAGGAGGATGGTGATGATGATTATAACGATATTTCTAGTTCAAATCCAAATAATTTTAATAATTATTCACCTATTCAAGAGGACGAGGATTTGATTAGGAATACCACCGTTTTAGACGATGTAGTATTTCCTTTTGATTACGAAGCCGATAGTGGTTTAGAGGAACGGGTTTATTCTGAAAATGCTGTTTTAGAGTCTAGCGACTCAGAAACAATAATCTTGAATGAAGAACATAGACTCGTAGAGATGAGTAAAGATGCACTACCTGATAAAAACTTAGAAGAATCAATTGACCACTTCCAAGAATCTGATGATCTAGAAATTAGGGAGATTGTGACTAGTCTATCTAGAGACACTTAAAACTCTAAGTTTGGGGGTGATTATCACTTTCCTAGTGCTTTACCTTTAACTCTCAGAAAGTCCCCTCACATAGGACTTAATATCCATGCCTCAACCATCTTACAAGATTATCTTCATACTAGGTTTCCCGAACCTAATGATGTCCTGAAAAAAGTTCAGTCGTTAGAAACCCATCCTCTGGTTGATGTGGTTTTCCCAGGCTATGATACCCAGATTGACTTTGTTTTACCACCAAATAGTTTTCTTCCAATTGTGGGAACGTATAGATTTCAAATGTGTCACTTATTAAGTTCTGAGACTAAGCCTAAGTACTTTAGGAAATTAGAATCGACACATTTGCTTCAGAATGACCACTACTCTGACTGTGGTCAACTTTGTAAGTCATACCTAATTGACTTAGAGGATCCTAAATTATTTAGGTTATTTTGTGACTCCAGGTTCTTATCTGAGTTTTTCCAGACTCTAGGACCTAATAATTTGGATCCTACCTATGAGGAAATGCATCCGAGGAAAATAGTCTATTTAGACCCCTTCATAGAACCTGAACCGCAATTAGCGATAGGTATCCAGAAACTAGATAAGGGCATGCTAGTCTTGTACATTTTCTTGGTTCACTGCAGTTTCCTTTTGTCAGCTCTTTTTGGTTTTAAAGACCCACAATTATTCCGGCTACTGTTATACGGTTCGAGTTGACCAATCCTTTTCTAAGTCTGGCTGAAGACTTTAAACTTAGCACTTCTTGGGAGGTAACCCAATATTCATGCGACACGGTAATATCTTTCCTTAACTCTTTTGCTTCAAATGGTGACAGTTTCTCCTTGTTCATGCTTTTAATTTTATCTTTAGAACATTGAGGACAATGTTAGATTTAAGTTTGGGGTGGGGAAGAAACTTTTTGTTAGTTTTAAGTTGCAATAAATAAACTCCAGAGCCTAGAAATTTACGCCTATTAAGGATAGCACTAACCAATCTAAGTGGATGGAAACATTTTTGTTTTAGGAGTTGAGGAACCAATCTGAATAGATGGAAACATCTATAGAGTCTATTCATAAAAGCACAGAGCTCAGGTGTTAGAAATAACATGATAGTTTTGCCATATCTCGTCGAGTCCTTTTCACTTTCTATTTTTAGTTTTCTTTTATTTCAAGTGATTTGGTGGGGCACACGATTCAAGTTGTTACCTTTGCTAGGGTGAAATAGAGTGACTGAGTTATCAAAAAAAAAAAAAAAAAAAAAGAGAGACTGGACCAGTTAGACCTATCGGAATAAGTATGAACACTTGGATAGCAATATGCGTGTGTTCTCCCTGTTTCCGTCGCCTAAGCAAGCGTGGAATGCAGGACCCGTGGGAACTATCGTGTAATATGCTGACAAGAAGCATGCGCTTGGATCAAAAATATCTATTCATGCCGTTAAGTTAAAAAAAAATGGTTATTGTTATGTGTAGTCAACTGCTGGTTCCCTTGTATTTTCCAGTTTGTTGATCTAGATTTAAGTTATTGACCACTGGTTCCCTTGTATATGCCAGTGTGTTAATATTAGTCATACCGGTATCTCAGTCATTTAGGTTAGGTTCATCTTGGCAGAGGCCTTCAGACAGATATGGGAAACACTGTTCACTTTTCAACCATCTACATTTTTCTTTCTCCATCTTCTTAATCTTTTCATGTGATTAGTCTGACTCCGAGTATGATTTCCATTGTGAAACTATCTTAGTAGAGCTCTGTCACTTATATGAATTTTAGTATGCTTGAGTGCAAACTCGTGTACAACAATTGGAATTTCGCATCAGGGTTCTTCCTCTTAGAGTCAATAATTGTATGCCAACCAAGGAGGTTCTTTAGTGCTTTCCAAGATTTTTCGTAGATATCTAGGGTCTGGAGTATTGGTTTTTGTGGGTACACCTCTGATAAACCCACCCGAGATTAACTCGGTCTCTTTTCAAGAATAAAATTTGCTCGAGGACTAGCAAATAATAAGTTTGGGGGTATTTGATAGACACATTTTTGTGTCTAATTTTTCCTCAATGTCTATATTGTTGGAACTCTATTTTTGTACTAATATTGTGTTTTTTTATGTATTTTTAGGAAATAAACATTTTTGGAAAATTCGGCTCGAAAAGTTGCCCGGGGCACCCTTGAAGGACATTTGTTATTCGGACTCTCATTTTGGTTAAGGGGCAACCAAATTACTAAGGGGAAACCAAATTACTAAGGGGCACCTCAGTTGGGCATTTGCTATTTGCACTCCCATTCTGGATAGGGGGACACCATCTTCTTCCTTTGAATTCTGTTTTTGGGCGGGAAAATGGAACTCTAAACTGGCAGCGCTTAGATTCACGAATTGGACGTGATTTCATGAGATTTAATGGCTGATTTTTGGTAGGAAGTTGTGATATGGCCTATCAAACATGTTGGGGGCTTTTGGTTCGATCGAAATTGGCTAGAATTGTCTAGGAAATTCACGAGTTGGGAACAGGGCAGTTCATGTCTGTCACGGGTTTGAGAGAATTTTTGGAGGAATTCGAACGTGTTCTGATGATGCATGGAGGACTCTAACACACTTTTGGACCGTGTAGAAGACAATTAAGGTGAGTTTCCATGAAATTAACAGCTGCAGATACGTAATCGAAATAAAAAAGGAAAAAAATATATATTATGAACTGTCCGAGTAATGGAAGATTTTTGGGAGTTATTGCAAAGGATTTCGTCTACCTGTTGAGTATAAAAAGACTTCTGGGGTAGAGTAGAAGGGATGTCGAGAGTTGGGAGAGATTTAGAGACGTAAAAATCAAAGAACCAGACGCTGTGAAGAAGTTCCTGCTGCTGCTGGAACTGAAGAACACGAAGAACATTGGACGAGGCAGGAAAGTCGTTAAAAACTGTCGCTTTATTGCGACAATTTTCCACTCCTTTCCGCGACTGAGTCGTTGTACCAACAGCATTATATCTGTGTCGTTGATTGACGCCTTCTGTGGGTCGCAGAATCCTGTTTTATACTATTTACTTATCTTTCTCTTCATTGTAAAACACTTTTGAGCATCAATGAAATTCTTTGAGAGGTTTTCCAATATGATGAGCGACTAATTCCCTCGTAACCAACGCAATGGAGGAAGCTATTCACGCAACATAAATGGGTAACTATTTCATTTAATTATATAATTCACCTAATCGCTGCTTTTGCAGAGTTTTAAATTATTTGAATGATTGTCTTAATTATTTGTTATTCAGTTTGATAGGTTATACTTGGTTAAATCTCTTGATAATCTATGCTTAAAGTTTACAAATAAAATTTGAGAATTTGTATGATTGATAGTGAATTAAAGATAAAAGAGGACTTAAGAATAGAATAGAGTTTTGAAATATTTATCAATCAATTTTGCGTAATTGTGGAATCTAGTGTCTTGGTTACCTCTCGCACCCATTGTTAATATTTTTGTATATATATTTTTAAATATAAAAATCCATCACCTTCACAAGTTCGAGTTTGAACGATACCCCTTACCACTACAACTACAACCCCCATTAAATCAAAAATCATTTTGGCGCCGCCGACGCGGAATTGTGTTTAGGTAGAATTTTTTTTTTTTAGATTTATTTTTCTTTGTTCTTTTTTACGTTCTTTGGGTATTTGTCTACGTGATACAGGTTTTGAGGCTTGGATCGAAAAGAAAAAGAAGAAGAAGAAGTTGTCAAAGATTTTTGGCGATTTCATAAAGACTAGGAGCAAAGCTTAAAGCAAAAAGAACGGAAAGAAGACGAAGGACTTTTTTTATTATTATTATTTTTATTAGATATTTTTTTTATTAATTTTTTTTTTAGAAACTGTAATTAAAGTTTTTATTTTTTTAATCTTTTATTTTTGGACATTATTTTTTTTCCCGGACATTGAACATTGGACATTATTTTTAAAACCCTACGGAAGGGTTATAAATTTAAAAAAAATATTAAATACAAACTGTTTGCAGAGAAGGACGAAGATTACTATATCATCTCGGCCCCTTGGGTTCGCACACGGCATAGGAGTCGTGGCCCGAGTCGACAACAACGGTTCATCCCCCGTCTGGTATGAGAGGTAAGTCCATCGAAACACTCGCGAATCTCCTGTAAGCGAGTTACTGTATTCCTTAAGGTGATTCATTGATTGAGGACGAATTTGGACTGTTTTTAAATTCCTAGTAAAGGGAAAGGCCTGGCCAATACAAGATAAGGGTTTGGATTTCATCACCGCTCCCTTCTTGACCGCCTTAGGAAAACGAAACCTAATGCGAACCCAAGCTTAAAATTTGGAATAGAACGAGATCGATAGGGTAACGGGCTTAATAGGAAACTCGTTCGAAAAATATTGGTTGCTATTTAAGCACACTTCAAAGTTCATGATGGTTTCTGTGAGTTGAATGCGTGACTGCGCCGCCTAATGTGGTGAGGCCTTGGGTATCAAAGCTCTACTAAGCTTCCCTCGCCTCTATTCAACTTACTTTGACTCGGATTGATTCCAGAGGGGTTTGCTCAAATTGCAACGAATTCCCTTTCGAAAGATAGAAGCTGGTCTAGAAACAATCTAAGTGGAGCCATCATGCTTTTTGTTTGCTAGAATTTATAGGTTTGATTTGGTCGAGTCAGCCTTGTTTGTGATTGTGTAGAATTCCTCTATAGTTTGTGTTTCCTCGGTGATGAATCCTTTTCAGGAGACGCCACCTGAGATGACGTTACGAGAATATATGTCTAGAAATTCTCGTTATCAAGAGACGTCTTCGGAAATGACTCTTGGTGAAGATATGCGTGGGCAGCGATATATGGATACTCCAACTTTTACTGAGGAATCACCTCTAACGATCTATGAGAAATATTATAAACATAGACCATGTAGTTGGGAACAAAGCTTGAGAATTCGTGAATATCAAAAATTATATTGTGATGATGATGAGGAGGAGGATGGTGATGATGATTATAACGATATTTCTAGTTCAAATCCAAATAATTTTAATAATTATTCACCTATTCAAGAGGACTAGGATTTGATTAGGAATACCACCGTTTTAGACGATGTAGTATTTCCTTTTGATTACGAAGCCGATAGTGGTTTAGAGGAACGGGTTTATTCTGAAAATGCTGTTTTAGAGTCTAGCGACTCAGAAACAATAATCTTGAATGAAGAACATAAACTCGTAGAGATGAGTAAAGATGCACTACCTGATAAAAACTTAGAAGAATCAATTGACCACTTCCAAGAATCTGATGATCTAGAAATTAGGGAGATTGTGACTAGTCTATCTAGAGACACTGAAAACTCTAAGTTTGGGGGTGATTATCACTTTCCTAGTGCTTTACCTTTAACTCTCAGAAAGTCCCCTCACATAGGACTTAATATCCATGCCTCAACCATCTTACAAGATTATCTTCATACTAGGTTTCCCGAACCTAATGATGTCCTGAAAAAAGTTCAGTCGTTAGAAACCCATCCTCTGGTTGATGTGGTTTTCCCAGGCTATGATACCCAGATTGACTTTGTTTTCCCACCAAATAGTTTTCTTCCAATTGTGGGAACGTATAGATTTCAAATGTGTCACTTATTAAGTTCTGAGACTAAGCCTAAGTACTTTAGGAAATTAGAATCGACACATTTGCTTCAGAATGACCACTACTCTGACTGTGGTCAACTTTGTAAGTCATACCTAATTGACTTAGAGGATCCTAAATTATTTAGGTTATTTTGTGACTCCAGGTTCTTATCTGAGTTTTTCCAGACTCTAGGACCTAATAATTTGGATCCTACCTATGAGGAAATGCATCCGAGGAAAATATTCTATTTAGACCCCTTCATAGAACCTGAACCTGAACCGCAATTAACGATAGTTATCCAGAAATTAGATAAGGGCATGCTAGTCTTGTACATTTTCTTGGTTCACTGCAGTTTCCTTTTGTCATCTCTTTTTGGTTTTAAAGACCCACAATTATTCCGGCTACTGTTATACGATTCGAGTTGACTAATCCTTGCTTAGTCTGGCTGAAGACTTTAAACTTAGCACTTCTTGGGAGGTAACCTAATATTCATGCGACACGGTAATATCTTTCCTTAACTCTTTTGCTTCAAATGGTGACAGTTTCTCCTTGTTCATATGGTTTTAATTTTATCTTTAGAACATTGAGGACAATGTTAGATTTATGTTTGGGGGTATGGAAGAAACATTTTAGTCGCATTTTAGTCACATTTTAGGTTAGCTAAGTTTACATATTGTTTCTCACCGAAAAGATAGAAATTGGAATGCTAGAGATAACAACTTATTGAGACATTAGAGAAAAAGACATTGAGATCCTTGAAATTCAGGAGAGAACTTGTTCCTTTTAGAGGGTAACCGTGATGGACCTAACCATCCATGATGGAAAGGAAAGTAGGTCAGAAGGAAATGCCAGAAAGACAGAGCAACCTCACAATGTAGTCTTAGTTACTGGATTACGACTCTCTCTCAGTAGAAACTTATCATCATCAACAAGCGGAGTGACATCAAAATTTATGAAAAAGTTGAAGACGTTTAAGGTTTAGAAGCAACAATAGAAAAGAATAATTCAAAAATCAAAGTGAAGACTTAGTTACAAGAAGTTACAAGAGCAAATGATATAAGTTGTTGAAGTTCATGATATCAAGACATCCCAAGTTGTGAAGATCCAAGTTCTAAAGTCCTTCTCTCATGGCCATGTAAATTTTTGTTTCCAAAAAAAAAAAAAAAAAAAAAAAAAAAAAAAAAAAAAAAAAAAATCATTACGTTCTTTTTGTTCAATAAGGCCATAGGGAAGAAGAAATTTATAAGTCAAGCAAGAAATCGAAGAGAAGAGTTAATTGTCAAGGTTCTATGAGGTTCGAGGGTTTATCATCAACAGTTGAAGACCGAAGAAGACGTTATTTCTACTAAGCACTGTGAGAGAGTCGAAGAAAGATGCATTTTGGTTGCTTTGTTAGTCTGCTTTCAATCTGGCACAAGATCTTTCTTGCACTGGTTTAACTCATCATACGTAATTAGTCCAGCTGTGTAGCAGATGTCCCTCTCATCTTTATCTCTCTCCTAATCTTATCCAGCTGTAAAGCAGCGAACGCATCTTACAATGTTTATCTAGTTGTGTAGCGGATATTTCTTTATCTAGCAGTCGTGCGGATGTGTCTCCCCTTTTCTTCAGTCAGCTTTAGAGCTGACACCTTTAATTTCTCTGGCATTCTAGTTACTTGGAGATAGGTTGAGAATATGTATGTCCTCATAGCTCTTTGGATACTTGTGACCAATTAGAAGTCATGGTTTTTGTGGGTACACCTCTGTTAAACCCACCCGAGATTAACTCGGTTTTATTTTTTAGTTTTGCTCGAGGACTAGCAAATAATAAGTTTGGGGGTATTTGATAGACGCATTTATGTGTCTATTTTGTTCTCAATATTCTGTATTGTTAGACTCGATTAAGTACTTATTGTGTTATTTTGTGATTTTGTAGATGTTTTTAGAGAAATAAGCCCTTGCGGCGAAATGGGCTCAAAAAGCAGTGTTTTACACCCCAGAGAAAATTACTAAAGCACCCCAGAAATGCACCGGAAGCGTCCCAGAAATGTGCCGGAGGAATCCAGAAAAATTACTATTTCCACCCCAAAATTACTATTTCCACCCCAATTGATATTTGCACCCCCAGTTTGGATAGGGGGGCACCATCTTCTTCATTTCAAAAACTGAATTTTGGCGGGAAAACATGCATGAGAACTGGCAGAAGTTTGATCGAATTTTTTTAACGTGTTATAGGGAGATTAAATGGTCAGACTTGGCAGGAAGATGTGATTAAGCCTAAGGAAGATATTTTGGGTGTCGGGTCCGATCGAATTTGGCTAGAAGTGGCTAGGGAAGCCACGAACTCAAAACAGAGACACACGTACAGGGAGGAGAAAAACACGAGTTTTGGAGAGTTATGGACGTGTTTCGATCGAGTTTGATGGCTCCAGCAACACTCTGGTGATTACAACATGATTTGGAGCGTGTTGGAAGAGATTTGGAGCGTGAAGAAGTTATTTTTGGAAATTATTCTCCGAAATAAGAAAAAAAATATTCCGAGTAAAGAAGGATTTTCACGAGTTATTGCGGGGGATTTGATGATGCATGTGAGTATATAAAGGTTATTTGGGTCGAGTATAGGGGCTGTCGAGAGTTTGGGGAAGCTTTGGAGGCTACAGAGTGAAGAAAAATCGAGTTGCAGAGCCACCATTTCTGCTGCTGCAACTCAAGAACACGAAGAACATTGGACAATCAGAGACAGTCGTTCATACTACAGCAACAACGACTGTCAGCTGTGGGTCGTATTGTTCTATATACTACAGCACTTTTCATTTATCGTTCTTTGTAACGGTGTTTGCAACAATTATAAACGTTGCAAACACCCGATTTTCATTATTATCTCCATTTCATCATTTGTACACCTCTTTTGAGCAATGAAAAATTCCTTTGAGCGTGTTTCCAATATGCGGAGTTAGAACCCATCACTGGGACGACGGAGGAGGCCGAGCTTCATACATGGGTAATTTTGTTAATTCTTTTTAAGACTTTTGCATTAAAAATTAATTGAAATATGATTTAGTTAAATTGGTTGTTATTTGATTAGATGGGTCATGCTTAGCTTAGGTGATTTGATGTTCCATGCTTAACATTTACAATCAATGTTTTGAGAATCTAGTTTGGCAAAATAAGAGTCCATATAATTTATGTTTTGAGCGATTATTGTTGAGAATAAATCATTGAGCCCTATGTTATGAAAATTGGCCGAATCATTAGTCCCAGTACCTCTCTACCAATTTGTCAATATTTTTGTATATATATTTTTAAATCTAAAAATCTATTACCTTCACAAGTCCGAGAGTTTGAACCTCATTACTACAACCACGGAAAATCATTAATCAATATGACACACACTGGACCAATGATAACATAACACCTGTTACAATGACAGCTAAGCTGTGACTATGCGAATAAACCACATGCTATCATATAAAGACAGGCTGGCAGTGATACTGCGATTAGAAACAGCAGCGGGAGGTTCAGCAACTGAAGCTCCAAAGATCATATTTAACGACAAGGAACGGAAGTTCGAGACAGAAGACAAGAAAGCATATCTTGAATATATGCTAAGAAATGGTGGGAAAGTGATGGATATTGTTCACACCTTTGTTCCTTCTAACAAGATAGGTCAAGGTCTTGCTTCCATTCTCTGTGTTTCTGCGCTTAATCACGCCCAAGAACATTCCCTCTCTGTTATCCCTTCTTGCTCTTACGTCTCTGTAAGTATAATCTCCCCCTCTCTCTATTATTCAACTGAATTAGAAATCTAGGATTCATTTTAGGGTCGGTGTGGAATTATAGTGAAATAGATTCCATCATTTTTATTCATTTGTAGTTGTTTCTTGGAGTATTACTAGATCACCGCTGCGACGGTGGGGAGGGCCGACCGAAAAATAACGAAACACCGTTATGCGTGATGTTGTTATAAGGCTAACATTGATATGCATCCAATTTATGGTAGTTTACATAAGTTTCCCCCATTTTTATGCATATTTTGTGGTGGTTTGCATCAATTTACCCCATGTATTATGTAACATTTGTGGTGATTTGCATCAATTTCCCCATGTATTATGCATATTTTGTGGTGCTTTGCATAATGACTATGCATTAAATTTTAAATCACCGTCGAATTTTTTCGCAAAAACACTAACTTTTATATTGTTGTTTGTACTCGTTGTTTAGATTTTTTAAAATCCTTTCCAATGACATAAAATTTGTAAAGTTCCAAGGCACGGATTTTAAAATATGTTTTATTAAAGTTTGGTTGCCAATTATGCCCCTGAAAAAATAGGATGTATAAGGAGCTATAATAATTAGACTAAAAGAGGAGGACATTTTAGGCTTTTCAGCTCCCAAAGACTACCACCAAAATCAAATCTTTTTATGAAATTGAACATTTTTGTTAGGTTTCAATTGATAAAAAAATGACCATAAAAGGGACTCCCTCCCTACGGGCCCTCCGGGCGGTCGGCCCAATTAGCTGAGATGATGCTTATTTTGTTGTTTCTTGGAGTATTATTGGGCCGACCGACCGGAGGGCCTGACGGGAGGGAGTCCATTTTATGGCAACTTTTTTGTAATTGAAACCTAATGTAAATTTACAATTTCATAAAAAGATTTTGGTAGGGTGCACTTGATAATATCAAAATATCCCTCTTTTTTACCTCGCGTTTTTAGGGGCCACCCGAAAGGATTTAGGGGCCATCAATTTATACCCAGCCAAAGACTCTAGTTAAGGGGTACCCTATATGATATTGAAGTTACATAAATGCCCTTCTGGTAAAACTGTATAAAAACCAAATCAAAAAAAATTCTACTCATTTCAACTCTTCTTCTTCCAGTTTCATATTATCTTCCGATTGTGGAAGAAAAAAAAACTTTCCCTCGTTCTTGTGTTCAACCGAAACATCGCCGCGAATCGTAAAATCAAAACATCGTCGATTCGTTTATAAAATAATGGATAAGTGAAATGAAACCCACAGACCTAGAACCAAAAACGTTGCTCGGGATATCGATGCAAAGATTGGGATTTTAGCAAGAAATAAAGAAATTGTTCCTGCAAATGAAGAAGAATGCGAAGAACGCGAAGAAGAAGTACCCGTCGATGTAGTCGGTGGTGGCGATTCCGATAGTCAAACACTTCGTCAACTTCAAATGGCCCCAATTAGGTAAGAATCTATCATTTTTGGGGTTTATTTCGCTTTAATTCGACGAATCGAGAAATTTTCTAGGGTTTTTGGTTATTTATCCAGATTTGGGCGATATTCATGCTTATTTACTTCCGAATGTAGTCGTGTTCTTCATTTCTCAAGAACATCGACAGTATTCGGGAGAAATATTTGATGGTTATCGGCCGAATATTGTAGTCACGGTCGTAAAGTAAAGAAGAGCAGATAAATGACAATGATTTGTGTTGTACATTCGGGACTTTACAAGGGCCAATATAGAAGGTTAGACAACCCATATTCGGAAGTTTGGGTAACTGAGTTGACTTCCGATTATTGCAAGTTCAAAATTTGAAAAGTATCAGTTTTTCCCAAATTCTGATTTTTGGGCCATCGTACATTCGGGACTTTACAAAAAAAAATTATCCCCCGAATATTACAAGTTCAAAACAAACCATGCCATGGCTCTAGATGGTTCCAAGGGCCAATATAGAAGGTTAGACAACCCATATTCGGAAGTTTGGGTAACTGAGTTGACTTCCGATTATTGCAAGTTCAAAATTTGAAAAGTATCAGTTTTTCCCAAATTCTGATTTTTTGGCCATCGTACATTCGGGACTTTACAAAAAAAAATTATCCTCCGAATATTACAAGTTCAAAACAAACCATGCCATGGCTCTAGGTGGTTCCAAGGGCCAATATAGAAGGTTAGACAACCCATATTCGGAAGTTTGGGTAACTGAGTTGACTTCCGATTATTGCAAGTTCAAAATTTGAAAAGTATCAGTTTTTCCCAAATTCTGATTTTTGGGCCATCGTACATTCGGGACTTTACAAAAAAAAATTAGCCTCCGAATAATATAGTCGTGTTTAGAAATACCAACCTAATCGGTAGATAAAAATTTAAGTTCGCTACTGAATGTCCTTTTCGGAGGAAATACGTGTATCGTTAGTAACCGATTGTAGTGCATCATTAATACGAAACCTCAACGGCCATATTTTCAGAAACCTCAACGACCATATTTTCAAAATTAGAGCCGTTGGAACTTAATCTCTTATGGAGGGTAGCCCCACTCAGTTATTATTGAGTAAAATATCAGAATGAAAAACCTTTTCAATGGCAAGTCCATCATCAATCGAAAATACTTCGAAGATGCAAGCGAAACAACTACATCAATTGCAGCAATGGAAGAAGAAATACAAAAAAAGGAACAAAAACCCAACAAAAAAATTAAACCCATCGTTAGTGGCAACAAAGGAGGAGGAAGAGGAAATCAGGCTAAGAAGCGAGGTCAAGAACAATTCCATCAAGAGAAAGATTAAAACAAGTTGAGGAAGAGACCGAATGGATAAAAAATTATTACATTGTGAAAGATCTACCCAAAGAACAGCAGGACGATCGTATATTTTGGATTAACGTTTCATTGGGTCCTTTTGTTGGTAAGTACAAGAAGCCACGCCACAATTATGAACCATCCCATGTTTCTTCAAGGGTGCACCATGTTATAAAATTGTGCACCGAGTACAACCGTATTCTTGCTAGGCACAGAGACGACAGGTTTGCGGCACAAGATGCTTATTCCAAGTGGAGAGGAGAGTCGTTTCTACATTTCGAAGCCGCGTTGATTGTTGCATCTCGGACTGGGAAAAAAGAATAACATGTGATGTTTGAGTGCTGTAAATTCAAATTTTTAATATTAATCGGCGGTTTGATAAAATATGGAATTCCCGAATATGATTAATCGGATTGAAGTGTTATAATACTGTTGTTCCGATTACATAGTTTCAAAAAAAATTATAGTCGTGCCTCGAAATACCCACCAAATCGGTAGATAGATATTTAAGAGTTCTACCGATTATAATATTCAGAATCAAAACGTGTATCATTACCAACCGATTATAATATTTCGGAATCAAAACGTGTATCAAAGAGCCCGATTCCTACATTCGGGAGACAACATTGTATTTTTTGCGACCGATTAAATCATATATCTTCACAAAAAAGTTTCCAAAAAACTTGTACAAATTACATGTTCGAAAAAAAACGATCAAACATCGTCATCATCCGAGGGGATCAATTCGAGTAACTCAGCGGGAAAGTTGTTGTCCATAACGCGATCCCAATCAACCATGTTGGACTCATATTGTTTCACCCAATCCTTGCAATGGTTCATCGGGAAGTAATCGTGCCACTTACTCAACGGAGGTAACGGACAATCTTTCTTTACTCTTAAACCGATAAAATGCATTTCATTCACAAATGCCATTACGATTCTTCTATCTTTAACCGACTCGTCGCAAGCCGTTCTTGTGGGTGCAAACGTCATGCTAAGTCCATACATAGGAGGAACAAAGAAATGTACCACGCAATTCAAAACGTCCGCTAGGAGATATCCAAATTTAGGCATTGTCATCCAATACTTGGATCCGATTGTCTTCAATCCCTTTCGGCACTTCACACGCGCAACTAAGTCTTTGAACTCTTGTTCTTTGTCGTATCTATCCTCGCCTCATCATCTCCATATAAAAACCCTTGTCCTTCACTAGTTGTACCGCCATCTTATTTCTTAAATATTGGCATTGGGTGACATCTTCGATATCCGCCTCTCTAAAGTAACCCATTTGTTCCGTAGCAACGTGAAACCCACAATTTCCATCCCCATCAACCTCGTCGGTCGACAAAACAAATGGAATGATAAGTGGAGGGAGTTGTTCCAAATACTCTTTGTATATTGTATATGTGGATCGATTTGGTCTTCCATTAAGATCTCTAGGGCAACGAAGAGTACCTTTGTCCTCTTTTATAGTAAGAATTTCCATTGGTTGGGTTTGTTGCGAGGCGTTCATTTGCTCAACAACTTCTTCGACAACATTGGGTTGACTTACTTGAGAAGGCTCTGTAGAGATCTTTGGCCTTACTTGTCGGGTGGTTGGTCCACTTTGATCATTTCTTGGACGACCTCTTTTCTTAGGTTCCGGCTCATCTTCAAATTCGGCTTCCGAACGCTCGTGCCTAGACAATATTCTTTTATTAGACAAATACTCCTTCAACTCTTTTCTTTGGATGGTCCTCGACACTTCGGTGTTCGGCCTACCGGTGTTCTTTTGCTTAATAGGTTCATCAACCTCCCTTAAACAAGGGTGAAGGGCTTCCTCCAAATTATGCATCAATATTTGCTTTTTGGTGCCGTTTGATGTAGCGTAACGCTCGGCTATTCGTGCACACAATTCCGACTCCAAGAAAGACGGACCATCAACTACCGGGGTGTTCGGAGTGAAATTTAATTGCTTCCAAAATGGATGAATATCATTGATGTCAATCACTTCAACATACCTACCCAACTTATGACGACACGGGAGTCCAATACCTATCATATCCTTGCAAACACAAACCGTATTCTCGTCATCATAAGTTTTATATAACTTCAATTGTTTCATCATGCGATTTATTGCCCATCTTGAAACTTTATGAACAACTCCCCTTAGAAGCAATTTTTCCTTAATATGTTCCATCGGGAATTGGTGTACACTAAATTGCATACATTTCCTAATCTTTACGAGATCACGATTGGTGAATTCATGGATTGCTTCTTGGATCGACACAACTCCATTTTGACTACCAATTAGTATTTTCTTTAGTCGACCATGAGACCCCTCCGCAATGCTTGTCGCCTCGTTCTTGAAGTTACGATATTCATATGTCCATGCAAACACAAACCTCTCCTTAATCGTTAACCATTTTTTTACAATACTCAACCGGTTTTGGGTAGTCCGTGCCGTATTCATCCTCAAATTTCTTCAAGTTACATTCGTAAATTTCCTCGGTCATCGACCAAACGATTTTGTCCCATGCTTTCATGAACATTTTCCAAATAATTCCATCCTCCTTCCACTTTTCTTCAAATAACCTATCCTCTTCCTTACGTTCTTCCACGGTTAATTTACTAATGCGCTCATCCTCTTCCTTTGACCTCTTGGTACCCTTCCTTGGTCTTTTAGCTTGGAAATGATGATGGCAATTTTTTGAGATTGCATTGAATGTGCCACGTACATTGCAAGTTTTGGGCTTCCGGAAACACTACCGCTATTGCATGCATTAAGGCTTGATCGTTATCCGTTACAATAACCCTTGGAAAATTATCACCGTTATAAATGGACCTCAACGTCTCCAACATCCAAATGAAACTCACATTGTTCTCATGATCCATTAAACCCCATGCAATCGTAAACGTGTTTTGGTCCGAAGTATGGCAAGCAATGTTCAACAACGACATGTTATACTTGTTTGTCTTATAAGTATCATCTATCAACAAAATTTGATGAAAGCATTGAGCCAATTGGATCATTTCGGGATGTGTCAAGAAAATACGAACCACTATACCATCCTTTTCTTCCCTTCTCAAGGTGTAGCCGTGTAACTCCGCTACCATCCCATTCAGTCCTTTTGATCGTAGCTAGGGCCGACTTAATTGTATACAAAGAAGACAAGTTGTCGGGGTCGTCCTCCTTTATTTTACTTAAGATCGCACTCGCTTTTTGGATCCGCATAGACCTCACCGTCTGCATTTGATGTTGTTTTAACTTGGCAACCATTACATGTCCAATTAAATCCAATGGATCATCATGGTTGTGACAACCGTTATCAACTTTATACATTTTATACTCTTTACCTTTAATACCATCGGGCTTATAGAATACAATCTTAAATGGGCATCCTATCTTCTTGGTATTGCTTCCGTATTTCCTATTCGTCTTCCGTACGTACTTACTATTCTTTCCCTCGTGACTCTTTCGCGTCCCACCTCGCTCACAAATCATTTCAAATCGAGTGTCACTAACATGATTATTTTGAACTACCACGCACATGTTATCTTTTGCCTTGTTCATAAGCCATTCCTTTGCCTCCTTCTTACTTCCAAATGTCTAAACGTGCATAAAACAAAACAAATCTAATAAGCATAACCATTTAACATATAAATTTTAAAAAAAAAAAAGTAGTAATGAGTATACCAAATCGTTTGCATAGTATAGGGAAGTGTCGGGCCTCAAATAGAAATCATCAACAAACTCTTCAACGGCCTGCATATGAAAGCAACAAATTATTATACAATAATCGGAGGTTATTAAATAAGTCAAACTGCCGAATATACTATATTCGGAATCCTATCGGTTACCCAAAACACCCGATTTATGCAAATGAATGTACACAGTTTACTGAGTGCAAAAAATGATATAATCGGAATCTAAAATATATAGTAAAACACCGAATATAAATAACCGGGAGATAACTTTAATCGATAAACATCCGATTTTCAAGTTTTCGGAAATTTTATTTTGAGGCCACTGTTATATTCGGCAGTCAAATAATGTTAAACTATTACCGATTGTAAAGGATAAGAATACTGAGTTTTGAAATTTTTTGAGGAATTCGTTTTTGGGGCCATTCGGGGTAAATAACTCTACATAACTACCGAATGTAGATTTTTTTGGAAAACCAGTTTGGGGTTTTTTCTCATATTCGGCAGTAAACTACTATCTTGGAACTACCGAATATACATATTTGGTACTGTGTGTTATATTCGTAAGTTTATTCGAGAAATTATCTACCGAATCTGGGTAGTTCATGGCATTCAATGCATGCAATAATCGGTTTTTCTTGTTTACAAAAGCACACAAACGCATGCAAATCGAGTATTTGAGTTTCTTAACACAATACCTGTGTTTTACATGCATCGTTAGCTTCAATATCAGGCGATTCTCCATTTTCTTCCATGAAAGGGTCGTCTAGGTTTTCCTCTCCACAAAAGTTTGGATCATTCAACATATACCCCAAATCGTCTTCGCCATGATTCTCACCTTCTTCTTCATATCCATCCATTTTTGTAGTGATAAAATGGGTTTTCCCTTTTTTCCTTCACCTTCTTCTCTATAACTCTAACAACTCAAAAATGAAAAAGAAATGGAAAAAATGAAACAGAAATCATTCTAATACTGCACCGACTACAATCGGAAGACTGGGTAATATTTTGGCTTCCGATTGAAATCGGAGGATAAAAATGTTATCATATCCTCCGAATATATAAGGGTAATTTTGCCATTACGAATTACGCGAGATAAGGGTTGGCTACATTTTCCCTTTGGGTGACCTTTTTTGTTTTATTGTTGGCCCCTAAATCCTTTTGAGTGGCCCCTAAAAACGCGAGGCTTTTTTAGTCAATGTATCATATTCTTTAAGGGTATAATTGGCAACCAAACTTTAATATAACATATCTAAAAGTCCGTGCCTTGGAATTTTACAAATTTTATCTTGTTGGAAAGGTAATAAAAAAAGCTATGCAATGAGTATAAACAACAATATCAAATTTAGAGTTTTTACGGAAAATGTGGAGGAATTTATCATTTTAGGCACAATTTTAGAAAACTAAATGTATATCCATTATGCAAACCACCACATAGGATATATAATACTTTATGTAGCCATATTTTGGGTTATGCATCAACTAATTTTCCTTTGCAACTAATAAAACAATGTACTCCCTCTGTTTCAAGAAAATCGATACCTTTATTTTAGGCACAATTCTTAAAAGTTGATTGCATAGCTATTATGAAAACCACCACAAAGGACGCATAACACATCATGCAACCATATTTTGGTTTATGGATCGACCAATTTTCTGTTTTAGAAAAAGTCATACTTTCACATTCTGTTTCAGGAAAAGTGACACTTTTACTTCGTTTCGGGAAAAGTGATATTTTCGCTTCGTTTCAGGAAAAGTGATATTTCGCTCTGTTTAGGGAAAACTGATACTTTTGCTCCGTTTCGGGAAAAGTGATACTTTCGCTCCGTTTCAGAAAAAGTGATACTCTCGAGCCGTTCAGAAAAAGTATCACTTTTTCTGGAATGGAACCAGAGTATCACTTTTTCTGAAACGAGACGGAAGTATAACTTTTCATAGACGGGATGAAAATATCGTTTTTTCTGAAACAGGTGAAAGTACCAATTTTTCTGCAAAAGAACGAAAGTATCATTTTCCGTAAACATAGAGAAAATAGTCGCAGACTAACCCCATCTTTAGATTCTTCTTCGGTCGGCCCTCCCACCATAGCAACGGTTGTACTAGTTAGCTGAGATGATGCTTATTTTGTTGCAATTGAAGGATAATTATGATTATGATTTTGACCTATTGAATGTCCAATTTTCAAGCTTCTGTACCTGTAATTTGATACTATCTTTGTGCTTTTGTCTACAATTTTTAGATACAATCTTGCTACTAAGTGAATAAATTAACAAAGTATTGATAGCCCTAGAAACAATCCGAGCTGTTGCTGATGTTCGGTACCATTATATTGGATTCATATTAGAGGAGGTTGATGTGTTAACTTGCTGGATGGAGTAATCTAATGTTCCATATGGAATCAAAGCTGTTTAAAACATAGAATTTTGGTGTTGCTAAATTATGCTAATAGACCTAGAACAGGATCCCTTTAGTGTCAGTGACTGATGCACTTTCATATGTATATTGAAGAAGAGTATGACTGTGATTGTGTATCTGAATTTTAAAAGAAAAATGGTCTACAGAGTACAGAGAAAAGCAATCAAGCTGTTTTTAGTGTAGCATGTCTTAGTGCTCCTTTGAATCTGATATCAAAACAATGTTGCTTAGTTAATGTACATTCAAGGTGCATTTACCCCTGCATAGGTTCAAGTGGTGGTAATGGTTGTAGGTGCCTCCGTCTAGTGTTAGCTAGGGCCATTTGTTGTGTTATAGAGTGCTGACTTAAAAAACTTGTTATTCACTGATAAATCTAGTCCATTTATTGTGCTTTCCGGACTGAAAACATGTAAAATGCAGGATACATTTCTTCCGCGCAATCCACAATGGAGCTCACTTGTATATACAGGGGAGCCCAAGGCTCACATGTGAATCCTCTTCAGTTTGTGCTCCTGGACATGCTTAATGTCGTATATGAACGGACAGCTGAGCGTGATATAGTCATCATTTGCCTGTTTTGTTTTTCATCTGCATATGTGAACAGATCATTACCTGTAATTACGTATCGGGGAACTTAGATTTAGGCCCAACCCATGGATAACCCATAATATGAGACCTTTAAAGGAACAATTTTTTAGGGACCATGATTTTTTTGGGGACCATGATCTTATTAGGCCATCTTCCCTATAGTTATAAGGGGTGTCCTAGAACATTGAAATGACTAACCTATCCTTAACCTAATTTAATTTAAAACCAACACAATAACCACCTCCCTCTCTCTCTATATATATATATATATATAACCACCACCACCTCCCACCACCGCCGATTACCACCACCACCACCCACCACCGCCGATTACCACCACCACCATCACCAACCACCGATTACCACCACCGCCCATCACCGCCGATTACCACCACCACTACCTCCAATTATCACCACCACCAACCACCGATTACCACCACCACCTCCGATTACCACCACCACCACTATATATATAGCTTAATTTAAAACATTAACAAAGATATTCTCACAAACCCATTACTTGTCATTCGTTTTTGGTTGAATAAATGAGAACTAATCATCAAAATGAGTTGAACATGGAAGTTGCAGAGAGGTTTAATGGAGCTTTTTTTCAGTAAAAAGTTCGGTTATCACAAATTATTTTTTTCTTAACCGAACTCAAAGTTCGGTTGTTTCGCAAAAAAATACTTTTAACCGAACTCCTTGTATTAGAACAATACAAGTCCATAAGTTCGGTTCGTTCGCAAAATTATTAAGTTTTCTTTGTAACCGAACTCTACCTATAAGCCCAGTTCGGTTGATTCGCAAAATATGTTGAAGTTTGCGAACCAACCGAACTACTTCAACGAACTAACCGAACACACAAGATGTACTCAAATAAATTGTCAAGTTCAAAGTTCGGTTACCTACCATTTTATCCTAGGTAACCGAACATTGCACTGTAGAACAAAACCTCCATTAACGAGCGAGTTCGGTAACCTGCGTGTTTGGAAAACGTAACCGAACTACACTTTCAGGTGTGTTCGGTTACATGTTCTTGACATATGGTAACCGAACTACACTTTCAGATGTGTTCGGTTACATGTTGTTGACATATGGTTAACCGAACTGGCCCAAATTTACATAAAAAATTTCATTTTTTTGAAAGTTTGGAACAATTCAACCAACATTATCTAAGTTTGAAGCATACCTGGGTACCGAAATACCCTTCCTCCGGTTGTGGTTGGTAAAATCCATCGTTTTTCATGTTTTCCTTCTTCATCTTCTCTAACTTTACTCTCTCACTAATTCTACTTCTTTAAAAAAAAACTCATCTGATTTTTTAATCTCACTAATTATCTTTAACTTAATCATCTCACTAATCATTACACTAACTATTATTAACACTAGCTAATCATCACCCAAAATTAATCAAGAGGGTAATTTAGGTATTAATATAAATATCTAGATAAGGGGTGACCTAGATTTACTTCTAATGTCTTTACCCAAAATAAAACCATGGTCCCCCAAGAAAAACCATGGTCCCCAAAAAATCGTTCCTTAATTAAAAGAAATTTAAATCTAGGCCCCGAGTTATTAAAGGACATTCATACCCTTTTATTTATTGTCAAGCCCATAATTAAATAAAATTTAAAACTAAGCCCCTAATTAAATAAAATTTAAAACTAAGCCCAAAAATATATGTATTTATTTAATATTTATTTACAACAATTTTTTTAGCATGTGTAACTAGAAGTTACACATGCATCTGTCTAGTATAAGTGAGAGTTACATATGCATCTATCTAGTGTAACTGAGAGTGATACATGCATTTGACTTGTGTATTCAACATCAACTCCAATTCCAGCGAGACCGATATCACATATAATCAATTAGCTTTTATGAAGTTATTGGAATCCTGAAATATAACAACAAGCAATCAGTTTTTATAAGATTAAATGAACAACATATTCACTTTCACATACATCTGACTAGTTTAACTAACAGTTACACATTCATATTGGAATTCAATAAATTAAGGCAATAACATAAGCATTATTACCAAATGTTATAATTTTCAAACCACTGATTTTTGCGGTAAAAATATGAGTTAAGGGTTCAACATTTCCGGGAAACCGAAGAATAAGAAACAACATATAAATCGAGGCATGCTGGACTAACCTTGCAGTATCAAGAGAAATTTTCATTCGCAGGTGCCACGTGAGAGTCGATCCATGAGAAGGTCATGTAATGTCAATCAAAATAGTGTTAACCTTTACAAGTTTCAGTGACGTCTGACATAAAATGTTCAAAAAGTAATAGTTATGCCGTGCAATTGAGTTTCTATAGATCCATTATGCATCAATTGTAAAATATGAACTTCGTCTCGCCATAAATACAATAACCCAGTAGGGAAATTATAGTCGAATGTCAAATACTACTCAACGAATATACTTCATTCTGTAATTCGAATTCAGTCTAACATCAGAATGACCAAAAAATGAAAAAGAAAACTTTGCAATGATCTCTATAAATGAAGTTGAGTAAACCTTAAATTCAGTTTCTGCATCTTCTCTTTCACAATTCAATATCTTGACAGATGCAATGAGATTGTCATCATCAATATGAGCTCTATAAACACATCCAAACCCACCCTTACCCAAAATATTAGTCTCATTAAACTTGTCAGTAAGAGAGCAATACTACTTTTCAGAAAAAGAGACAAATATATTTTCAACTTTAACACACTGAAATAGCATGTGTAATTGGCAGTTACACATCCAACTAGCATGTGTAGCTAGCGGTTACACATCCAACTAGCTTGTGTAACTGGCATGTGTAATTTTTGGTTGGAAAGTTTGTTCATTTTATCATGTGTAATTAGAAGTTACTTATGCATATGTCTAGTGTAATTCAGAGTTACACATGCATCCTACTTGTGTAATTAGAAGTTACACAAGCATATAACATGTGTAACTAGAAGTTACACATATAAATAACTTGTGTATATCACATGTTCTACTACGAAACATCTAAATTAATACGAGCTATAAATGTTTCCTATTACTACGGAAAGCATACAAGCTAATTAAATACACGGACTTCATTAAAACACTAAATGTAAACATCAAACCCATCAAAAAGTTAAGGTACCTGGGAAGTGTAGTAACTCCCACACAGATCATGAGGAGCCTTTGGAGGAACAAAAAGAACAACCTTGAACTCAACATCACCTTCAGCTTTGAAATGACTCCAAGACATAAGCTTGTCCTCACTACAAATCCTGTTAAGAAAACCATAATTCACATTTGATCAGCAATTTATAATTATAGTGAACGAACAGTTCAAACTAGCAATTCATAGCAAACTGACGCACTTCAATGTGGCAAGTTCAAAAGAAGAAAGCAACTCAACAAAAATTTAAATTGCATCATACGATGAAACATAACTTTATATCCTATCCAATCAGCATGTGTACCTAGAAGTTACACATATAATTAGCTTGTGTAACTAGTAGATACACATCTATTTATTAGCATGTGTAACTAGTACCTGCACATCCATTTAGCATGTGTATCTATAAGTTACAATACATGAAGTCATTTATTTTATCACTCAATTGACTGCCTGATTTGTATATATAATGACTTGCTTGCAAGAGAAAGTTGAATACATGTTCCAATACCTATTCCACCAGAACACCACCACTGGTTTCAAATCCTCATACAAACCTGTTCCTATACCACCACCTCTACCACCAAAACGTGTCGAATCTGGAAAAAAAAACAAAAATATGCACTATTTCATGGGACTGTGTACCTAGCGATGTGTATCTATAATTACACATCTAATTAGCATGTGTAACTGGTAGCTACACATCCATTTAGCTTGCGTACCTAGAAGTTACACATCTAATTAGCATGTGTAACTAATAGTTACACATCCAATAAAGGTCAGATAACTTACAGCAAATCAGTAGCCAACCTGATTAAACTCCGGAAAGTCCTCGCTTCCAGAGCTAAACGTCCATGGGTTTCATATACCTGGAACCACAAGAGTTAAAAATGCATCTTACTAGCAAAAAATTCCATCAAAGCATCATACTAACAAGGTTCAAAGACACGTTATCTGATATTATAAGAACAATAGTTGATCCTAGATTCCCAGCGCAATAAATCATACATGTCAGAGCTAAAAAAAAGTTTTAATACATAAGGTAACTCACCATTAATTATGTTATACGAATCAGGACCTAAAGAAAGACGCATACAAGTTTCACAAGTTTGTTCTGCATATAGTTGTCTTGCAAAGTAATAAGACAAAAAGGTACCATAATATCAGATTAAAATGAAGTATCTGCTCTTCTTGTTAAATGAAATCTCTTGAATTGCAATCACACTACGAAAAAGTTGTTTTTATGGTCGGATCACAATAACAATGCAACTTAAAAAGGAAAAAAATGCACAACTGGCAAATAAACTGCTTTACTATTTGCAGGAACTAAGTGAATAAATTACAATTAAGAGATCAGTTGCAATAAGAACTTAAATAGATGTGTAATACGACTTGTGTAACCGGAAGTTACACATGCATAAGGCACGTGTAATCGGAAGTTACACATCCAATCAGATAGTGTAACTAGCAGTTACACATTCAGTTAGTATATCCTCGGACATGAACAAAAACGTGCCTATGCAGAGGCACAAACTGATACACAAGCAAACCAATACCTGCGCTTACAGTCTCTGCGACCATCATCAATCACAGCTAGACCTTCCTGCAAATTTTAACAGATTGATTGGTTTGAAATGAAAACCAAGGAGAATCATGTCAAAACGGAAATCAAATGAAAACTAAAAAGGAAAACTTACTTCGAGTAAAGTTTCCAAATTAAAGCATCTGTAGCACGGCCGGATGACCAGGAAAAACGCCTCTCTACTTCTTCAACGGTCACATAACCTTGAGCCTAAGATTACCGAATACATTTTAGTACTATTTTTCTCAACCATAAAACGTACAATACCGATTTTATACCACTCAAATATATATATCTTATCCAGAACAAAATTCATACAATACTAATATATTAAATATAGGCAAACCATTGCATAGTCAAGTACATTATATCCCAAAACAAAACAAAACAAAAGGGGAGAAAGACATTTCTATCAGAATCTCGATACACTGACTAATGTGCCAGTGAACTTGTTTGTAAACATTAAACTTTCACCACACAAACAACGAAGTTTAAGGTTTCCCGACCGTATCATATCCTGAGTATCCCTAGGAAGTTAACAATGCACGCATTTTAGTTGACAAGTTATGCTGACAATAAAAAGGTAAAGACGTCTGAGAAAATAATATACAGTCATGTTCAAACAAGCGAATTGAGAAAGACCTTGTATGAGCAGCTAGAAGGGAATGACACAGATATAGTGACTATAGTTCTCGTCACATTGGTGGACTTATAGTGTCTGTAATTCTCGTCTCAACCTTGATTTCCTTTCAGTACCAGATAAAAACCAACAAAATACCATTTGAAACCAATAAATAGTCACCTGAAGAACCAGTATCAACTTTTGATTGTTCAAAATGCTCTAGCAAGATCATGTAAAGTATCTCCAACTTACAGTGTACAGTACGGCTCCAACATCCATACCAAACTTCTCAGCTTCATATCAAAACACCACCACTAACTCCAAATCCAAATTATCCTCAAAACCTGATCCACCACCACCACTGCCTCCGCATCCTCTTCCAAAACCTGCACCTCCACCATCAACACCACCACAAATTCTTTAATCAAACTGCATATTTGTAGCCAAGATTCAAGATAAGCAAACTAAAATCGAACCAGAATGAAAAGAATGCAACCTTAATGGAAAGAATGCAACATTTTCAAGTAAAAAGTCGAACAAAGAGATTCTGACTATCGCTGAAAAAAATACACAACTCACTGGTTAACAATGTAACAAATAATTTTACACATAAATTATTAGTAGTAACAATCATTACTATACGTAAGTAAAATCTATGTAAACAGAAGTTACACATTCAAACAATATGTGTAAGTAAAAGTTACACATCTAATTAGCATGTGTAACTAGAAACTACACATTTATTTAGTCTGTGTAACTTGAAGTTACACATCCACTTAACTTGTGTAACTAGAAGGTAGCAACAATATGGGTATTTCAGTAGAATTGTGGTTACCAAGGGATCTTGTTTCCAGGCGTTTCCTCTTAGATTTACCGATGCCAGTGAACTTCTATCTGCAAATAAGAGACAAGACAAGTTAAAGATCACCATCATTCACCTATCAATTTGTTTACTTCATAGTCTTCTCATCTTCTCGAAATGAAATTGAAGTTTTCAGTTTTTGAGATTTATGAAAATACTTTTTGAATTCCATATTGAGATCTATCACTTAATTATTTTGATCGAATTAAAATGATTGCAACAGAAGAAATTTACCTGTTCAATAATTTTGGTGATGAAGTCTTCTCGATCTTTCACTGCTGATGACTTTCTCGATCTTCTTTACCTCAGGAAGATGGACTTCAGGAATATTTGGGCGAGACCTGAAAAGAACAATAACAAATTCATAGGAAACAACTCCAGAAGAAAATAATCCATTGGAAAACTTGCAAACGCTCAATTAATCGACTCACTTTTGGATGAAGGTAGATGCATTCGACCACAAGAACAGAACAACCAAAGTCAATATAGAACAGTGGCAGACCAAAGTGAGCAAGTGGTATTCCAACAATTCAAATAGAACCCATGTAACAGTAGCTCCACCAAGAACACTAGCTGAAATCTTCTTGTTCCTCCATAAGAAAACATCAGCAGCTGCAGCAGCAGAAAATTCACAACACATTAATCATAACGAAAAATCTAAGCATTCACAA
Source organism: Papaver somniferum (assembly GCF_003573695.1). NCBI lineage: Eukaryota > Viridiplantae > Streptophyta > Magnoliopsida > Ranunculales > Papaveraceae > Papaver > Papaver somniferum. The sequence continues at coordinate 81,525,314 of NC_039364.1, forward strand.
ATCAACCAATCAATTTTACTAAAATAATTTTGGGCCAGATCGTAACAAAATAATTTCTCAACTCTCAAATTCAAAAAGACATGTAGGTGGACTGTAAAGTAAACAAATTGATATGAAGTAATGGTGATCTTTAACTTGTCTTATCAATTATTTGCAGAGGGAAGTTCACTGGCATCGGAAATGTGTTTGTTGGATAAGCTACATGTTATGTTTGTTAGCTATTGCGGTAATTCTATTCTCTTATGATGATTGAAAAGGAATACACAGATGCATATCTTGAAGTTTACCTTCAACAAACTGACTGTTTCAAATTTCAGTAACAATCTTGCTCAAACAAATAAGCTACATGTTCTGTGATTCTCATTACTTAAGTCAATCTATACTTTGTACCTTCGCAAAAGATATTTAATTCAATATAATCTTATAATGCTTGTCCATGAATGCAAGTTTCTGATTTTCAATTGCTAAGACATGAAGCAAAGTATATCTTAGTGTTTCTGTTTTCAATTACTAGGACAACATTGACCAAATGAATTTTCAGAAAAATAAGGCTCTTAATAACTATATACATTGTTTACGTGTATGTGTGGATTGCAGGGAGTGGTGGTGTTGATAATGATACCAAAAAAGTGGTTAAGCAGATGAGGATGGTGTTGTCGAGTGAGCTTCAGGTAAACATGACTCCATAAAATTTGATTGTGATTGCCACATTTCTAGGTATCTATATATGTTGGCATATGGATGTCTAACTGCTAGTTATCCGAAACCTGTAACTAGCAGGATGTGTAACTGCTAGTTACACATCCTGGGATATAAAGTTTATGTTATGTATATTGCAAGTTCTTATGAAAAGGTATATCATGCATATTAGAATGACTAGATAACATTGTTCGACAGTTGCTTTATGGCCAGCTTGTTCTCAGTAAAGGACCATCATTCAGTTTGGATGATGATCTAACAGTAACTACCAGGATGTGTAACTGCTATTTACACATCCTGGGATATAAAGTTTATGTTATATATATTTCAAGTTCTTATAAATACAACTATAACAAGCTTGGTAATACCCAAATTACACCTTCGTAAATCTAATCAGATCCACGAAATCAATCAGTTCAGCTGCAAAGTGAGATACCGATCAATATAACTTCAATTTTTACATATTTAATATTTAATTGATTCATACATCCTAATCTAAGTATACAAAAACACAAAAATCACAGCCACTCAAACCTCGATAAGATCACAGACAAGCGAAACAAACTAAACATCTAGGAATTGACATCAACTTTACATACAAACCCCAATCAAGTGCATCGATCATGAAATTAACAGTAAAAAAAATCATTATCCACCTCCAATAACATGCAACTAAGTCCACTAAAACCAGATCAGAAATTATTTCAAATCCAAACAAAATCAAACCAAATCTAGAACTTCAAGCTCAAAATTCAACCTCAAAACACCTAGATCAACCACCAAACTACCAAACAAATCTACAAAAAATCACAAAAAATCAGTAGTGAGATTCTTACGCTTTCCACCACCAAAGACATGATTAACAAGTTTCTTCCTTCCCAAGAGGCGATTAATAGCAGAATGAACACCTTTTGCTGATGAAGATTTAGGTACTGAATGATGTTTAACTTCCTTTTCATTATCAGAATCAGATGAAGACGATGATGATGAATCTTCTCTGATATCTTCTCCGTCAACGATGAATGATTTTTACGGAATCTCCATTGAATCAAATCAATTCGCAAGGTGGAAAATGAATCTCAGAAAACCCTAGAAATGGTTTCTCCACAGACCAGAGAGAGGCAAGAGAGAGAAAGAAAATTTAGAAATGAAAATATCTACTGATTTTATTCTTGTTTAAATAGAAAAGGGAAAGTTGCCATAGCGAAAAAAACATTTTCATTATGAAGCCCTAAAAATGAAAGTATTGGGCCTAGAAATATCAAAATATGAAAGTATGGAGTTGATAGTGGAGGATCCATTTTGTGGAACTTCTAAATATTGAACCCATATAGTAGGGTGGTTCTAGTATTGTTCACATTCTCAAAAGCACATTATATGTGGCTCGATAGCATTTGAGCTGATATAGCTTGTGTTCCATTGTATCTTAGACTATTGCCAACCATCGGGAAATAGTTAGATTTCAACAGGTGTGTCGAAAGTGCATACAAACTGTCCATACTACACTCCATGAACAACACGAACTAGGGAAAAGTCATTACAAAATGTAAAATCACAAAAGTCGGGATATGTGTAGTTTGTACTTGCTTTTAGTTGCAATCCATAACTGAAACATTTTGTACCCTCAGGAGATATAATCTTAAGACCATTCCTGAATCCTAACAAGCAAGCAACAAGTCGAACGAACGAACGCCGATTATGTTGAACAAATAGTTGCATCATTGTAAAGATTTATATCGACCATCCATCCTAACAGCAGGGCAACAAAAGAACGGGTGAGAAAATTAGATTACGAAGTCCATACTGCGTCTGCTCAATCAAGGAGAGACGGAGAGAAGTGCAGGAACAGCCGAATGGGTATCAAAGAGAACATTGTTCTGTTCTGAGAGCCAGATAAACTGGGTACAAAAATGGTTAACAAAACTACACCAAGTTAGACCCTGCCGAAGGTTGGTGGATTCTCATTAACTACCACCCTAAACACACAATAAGCAGTAAGAAAAAGTTGTATTGTTCAAGAGAGAAACCAACACTTCAGAGATGACGTATTGAAATTAAGATCCACAAAACATCTCACAGTTTAGAACCTAAAGTTTGCTATATATATACAATTTAATGAAACACGGAGTATCCTTCTATGGCATCCTTCTGCGTCAATTTATAAATCAGAGAGCTAAAAAAGCATACCAGTACAACCTTTAAAATACATGAAGATCTACTGATAAATAGTACATGATAACATATTAAAATACATGAAGATCTACTGATAAATAGTACAACAGAAGGCTTGAACCCCAAGACTACTTCCATACATATATACAAGTTGAAGATGCCTCCAAGATCCAAGTGTCAACCAGTTACATAATAGTCCATCTTCTCTACAGGGAGGTTAAGAACTGTAGTTTCCACCTACAAACACAAATTTGGCAATGATTGGTTGAAATGTTTTGAGATACAAACAATGAAATATAAGGTTAGATGTATCATATATTTTTTTAGATTACAAAGTTTCATTCTTTACAAGGACCCTGGACCCGGCTAATTGTTTGCATATATAAGGATATAAGATTCTCAGCAAGAGCAGGTGTCGCTTAGGTCATTGAGAGACGAGCCACTTCACAAACTTAAAACATTCTGCGATCCTAAAATGAGCCGAGATGCTTTTTTTTTTATAAACAGCCCCGAGGACATAACCAAGGCATTTGGATGTATTTTGGTGTGAAGAAATCCCCTTTCAGTCATCTCAAACAACATGTAGCCTAACATAACAGGAAGTTATGCAAAATATGACGCATTGTTCAGATAACCAAAGGACCAAGCAAATTCTGCCAGATCCCAGTTATCACCATAAACAAAGTGAAATTTCAGGAACTGTAGTCTGTGCTGTGTGACTACTCCTATTTTCTGACTGAGCTTGAAAGTGTAACAAGGTATACACTTCCTAGTGGTTCTTCAAATTCACCCACAAGTACAACAACTATGAACATGGTTTCTTAGTTTCACTTACACATAGGCAATTTGCAAAGTAACATCTCATGCAAAAACATTCAATGATGTTGGGTTTAAAGTCTAGAAACACCAAGATTGCAAATCACAGAGGCCTTTCAGTTTCAGGTCAAAACTAAGAGCAATTAGAATACTGGCGAGTATGAAAATGAAAGGAGATGAGACCAAAAGAATAAGCACAGTACCTCCTCAAAAGGGACAAAGACAAAAGGAGTCATTCCCCTTATGTGAGAGACTGCAGGAACGTCAGGGTTGTGTGTCTCATCCTCCTGCCAACCTTCAACAACCCCGAGAATATTATCTTCATTTCCACTAAGCTCATTATCATTCACGCCGCTTGTAACAAGAGATAGTAAATCCATCTGATTGTTCACGCCCACAGTTGTCCCTCTCAGCCTGCAGGAATACCCAACCAGATAATAAATACTCCCTCCGTTACTTTTTAATAGGCCGGTTTCTTTTTTTGAGAAAATTAAGGAAATTAAGAGAATTAATTATTGAAAGTGGTCCTCTAGACACTTGTCAATAAAAGAAGTGAAGTGAAGTGGTCCCCATGACACTTGTCAGCCAAAGAAATAAGTGAAATGGTCCACATAACACTTGTCATCAAAAGAAGTTAAAAGAAAAGTGGTCCCAGAAAATTAAAGTAACATTTGACTTTCCCAATTAGGAAACTGGTCTATTGGTTGTCCCCATTAGTGGGCTTAATCAGTGCCTCGGGTCTAGACAGTTCAGAGCTGTACTTTGCTATCGCCTTGGCATCCCACTTTTTGTTGAGAATGGCTTATGCTCTAGTTGTAACAAATCTATGGACATTTTTGGGGACCATGCGCTTCATTGTGCTAAAGATGTTGGAAGTAAGTTTCGACATGATCTTGTTCGAGATGTTGTAGTTGATATTTGCTACAAAGCTAACGTGCCTGCGCGCAAGGAAGTCTCTCTTGGTATGGTGTCAGATGATGGCAAGGACTTGAAGCCTGCCGATATCCTTGTTCTCAACTGGGAGAATGGTCAAGATGTTTGCATGGATGTCACAGGTGTCTCGCCCTTCACTGGTGAAGGCATTCGTTCTTTTGTCCCAGGTAAAGCTATTTCTAAGGCGGTTTTGCGTAAGCAAGCTAAATATTTGGAAAAGTGTGCTTCACTTGGATATGGTTTGGGTGTCTTAGCATTTTCTACTCTTGGGGAACTTGGTGAAGATACTTTGTGTTTTTTCAAGCGCCTGAAGAATTGTATTGTTAATAACGATGCTAGTAGTGGTTTTGGTAATTTTATTTTTCATAGATTAGACATTGCTATTCAAAGAGGTGTTGGAGCCCAGCTTGTTGCTAGGTTACCAACTAAAGGCTTTGTATAAGTTTTATTCCAACTAAACAAAATTTATAGAAACTGGTCTATTAAAAAGTAACGGAGGGAATAATACAATATGTGAATTTAAATGATCTTATTTAGCTTAGGGAATTTGAAGTAACAAATATTTAAGAAGTTTGGGATGACCTCATGCGGATTCTCAACACAGTAGGACGTGATCCTGGGTACATAATTGCAACCTCAACCTAACAAAGGTTGCAAAAAAATGAGCAGGTAGGAATACCGAATATGGAGATCAGCAACAATAATTACAAGAATGAATTTATAGGAAGGAAAAGTTCATTGATGAGTAATAATGTAATTAGGGAAGAGGGAGCTTTTAAAGGGAACAATGGGCACCAGTTAATGGAGAAACCAAAAGATATATCCAAACCTTATCGTCCGACAGAGTGTACCGGCCACCATATACAGAATCAGCTTTAGGTGCACAGAAGTTCATGCACTTCATGACATCTTTTACTTTTTGAGAAGAGTTCTACAAATTCAGATGGAGCACATGATGAGCACATAGAGAGAAACATTTCCAAAAATAAATCAAAATTGCTCAAAAGTCTTTTAGAAAGAGCACCTTGTAGAGGAATCTTCCGCTGTGATAAAATCTAATGTAACGGAAATAGCAGACCTGCAAAAGATAAATATGCAATTTGAACAGATTTAAAACTGCTTTTTAATAGTCCAAATGACTCTAGATTTTCATGTTTTTTTATTATTATTTTCCACCCTTGCGAAGTGAAAAAATGGTTGTATATTTGCAAGGTATATTTTCATAATACAGGATGTCGGGTGCACCAAGAGGATATATTGCAAGGTTTATATAACTAGGATGTTATCGATTAAGATGCGACACATCGTTTAACCGGTCTCAGACTTTCTGCAGCATGCAGACTTGATGCAAGAGTAGAGCAGAAAAACACAAATAGGGGGATTGAAATGGACAAGAAAATGTGTTGATTGATGATATAACTGGCTTTTTTCCAGTCATGACTGGTCAATACCACTAAAATCATGCCAATTGCATGGTGACACCGAAGTACCGCACTCTAGTTCAGGTCATTATTCTAAGTTTTATGGTTACTCATATTCACATTAAACCAAATATGCACGTAAAAGGAACAACTTCGCAGAATAATAAGTGCAGCATACCACATGAACTGGATTTGAAGTCTTCCATTCTGGAGTTCCACAACGAACATAGGTGTTTCTACTGACATATAGACCTGATAAATAAATAAAAGCATATATGAATAAGAGAATAATTGCATACGCATAATACTGTATCTGCTGTATAAACTTGAACCCTTCAGGCTTCAGCATTTATGCTGGTTGGTGAAAATGGGCTTCTATTTTGATACATGTTCTCAATACAATGTTCACCAATCAATACAGTTCACCAATTTTCCCTGCCACTTTAGCATACATTATAAATATTAGATTGTAACTTGTAACTTTGTAAGAGACTGGTCTTCCATCCTATACCGTTTTCCATTTCGAAATATACTCACTTAGAAAAAAAATAGAAGACTCCTGCAAGGTCATAGTTAATACCTAATAAATTAGCACTACAAACCGACTTGTCTGGAAAAGCTCAAAAACAGATCAAGATAAGCAGGGTCCATTTTCCATTAATGTGTTAGTTTCAGAAGGCCCTTTCTGCAGACTTTCACTTTGACTAACATCCTGTCTCATTTCTTCTGATCATCCAAAAATTTACTTCTCCAACTAGGATAAATAAATTTTTAGTGAGTACTGCATCAGGAATCTTACACTAATTCATAAGACAATAGCCAGAAGAGTCTAAACCAAATGTCCAACAAAAAGCAAATATCTAAAATTAATCAGGCCTAAGCTAAGCCTGCCTTGGTTCCTGACTTAATTCAAACATGGTCCTAAGTTCCTAACACTTACTACTTCAGATATGCCTAATTTTATCTGTGTTTCAGTTACACAGATACATTTGATTCATTACTCAATGTTGGCATTGAATTTCTTTTGACTTCCTACTTCAGAATCTGTTGGTACTTCCTCGACATCATTTTGTTTTATAAATTAATGTGATCTTCGGAATCTTTAGACACACCGCCACAAGGAAGTGATAGAGCGTCAAATTTGTGTAAAAGTTGTGTAGGACTTGGTAACTACTCTTAAAGACTACAATGACACCTTCAGAATTAGAAACGGGAGTAACTAAGTACTCAAAGATTTCCAATTTAGATAACAAGGCATAAAAGATAAAAGCCACCAAATCATCAAAAGAGAGAAGTCAAACCGCCGCGGAAAATGAGCAAGCCTAGCACTAGACTGTCAACCACAGAATGAAAAAAAGAAGAAAGAAAAAAAATCAAATGCATTCTGTTCTTACCATCAGTACGAATTCTAGGTCGTAAGAGCCAAATTTTTCTCCATGACCCCTGATAAGTAGACTGGAAAATCCTGTGATTTTCTGCAGCTCCAATTATCTAGAAAAAGAGAGCTTTAATCACTTCCAAGCCTAACGGAACCATATAACACCAGAAGGACAAGGGAAAAAAGTAGCACCTGCCACGCCTTTAAGCATGCGCTTCGCCAGAATACAGGATTTCGAATTGTATATCTCCATTTACGGCAGACACACGCTGCCCTTCCTAAGCTATATGGTGTCATTCTTTCAAAGACCTATTGTTAACATTCAAAACAGACACTCAGATATGGACAGTTGCTGCAAGTGATGATATTAAGTCATAGCATCTTCAGAGGTCAACAATGAATGAGAGAACGTCGAACATGTGGTTACCCAAGTAAAATGACTTGACCACAGAAATATTCTAAAACAGGATCAAGTGATAACTACCATTTTAGTGAAATGTCATGCAAAAACGGCAACGATGCCCATAACAGTTCCAGATACCTTACCTCATGTAGCAGTTCGTCAGGTAAGCTACGGTGTATGAGAGCTGGGTCACTGAAAGGCTTACTAGCCACACTCCCGAAATGAATGAAGGGTTTGATACTAACCCCATAAAGATCTGAAACATATTTCGAAAATTCAAAAACATATAACAATATGAACTTAAATATAATAGCACTGAAATTTATACTTACTGTGAAACAAGGAATGACCTTCACGGGTATAGAACTAAATTCATAACTAAACGATAAAGAGAATAAAAATGTATAGCAAAGGCTTCTGACACATACCAAGCCAAGGTCTCGGTGTAAACTGGAATCCTGGCGGAACATCACTTTGTATTGAAAACCCAAAGTCTGCAACCAACCAATGACAAAAAGTTGTCAATACATTCAGAATCAGAAACACTATTACACTAAACACCTTATCCTTTGCACTATTTTCATTTTAGAAATGTACAAACTGCTCAAAACCCCATAAAAAGTAAACACGGTCTAGAGATCAAATCCGAATATATTCACTGAAATCGATTCGGCAAAAAGAACAATTTTTCTGGTAATGGAATTGATGATCGGTGAAATTGAGTAGACCCAATTGAAAAGAGCTAGAAATACAAAGAAATTCCAGAACCCAGATCAAATTCGACAGTACTATAATAAATAATATGTACCCAGATGGAATCGTTAATAAGATACCTGAAGCCATGAAAGTCCGAAATTTTTTTCCCTACAGAGAAACAAGAGAAATGGGTATCTAAGAGCCAGCACTATGGAGAGGGATATCCCTTCCCTATCCCTCTCCATCCCTCAAAACACCGAATACTCTCCCATTTTGATTGTAGGGAAGGATATAGAGGGTATCCTTGCAAGGCTGATCAGATCTGATCAGCCTTGTAGGGAAGGGAAATCTCACGCGTACTCAGTATGCGTATTATTTTACGCTTTACGCGTACTGAGTACCCGTAAAGCCGTTGATACGAGTATTCAGTATGCGTAGCTTTTCATACGGCTACTGAGTACGCGTTTCGGAAAATTATATTTGTTTGACATTTTCTCGTTCACATCTCTCTCACACCCGATCATAACCATCCATCGTTAATAACGGCTCTATTTTCTACACTGTTGGATCCCAACGGCAACTCAAACCACACCAAATCAATTGATTTCTTATTTTTTTCCTTCTTATATCAATTGATTTCTTGTTTCTCTTCATCTTACTATACGTATTTGGTATTTAGATTTATAAAACCACCCAAAATTTTGGTTCTTAATTTTGTCACACAAGAAGAGGTTGATCTTACTACTGCTTTTATTTATGTGAGTATGGACGAAATTATTGGTTCGACGCAAAAAACTGCTCTGTTTTGGAAACGTATTCTTGAAATTTTTGAGCAACGCAATGGCAATCCATATGGAAGAGATTGGGAAGCTTTAAAAACCAAGATGAGAAATATTAAAAAAGATGTCAAAGAATTCGTGTCCATTCTTAACGTTATATATCGGCAAACCAAAGTGGTGCGAACCACGAAGATTTGGTAAGTTTTATTATTTTTTTAAGTTCTTCCGAATAGTTGGTGATAATAGTAATAAACCTAATGTTTGTTATTTAATTTTTCAGACAAGAGATGCTCGCCTTCAATTTCAGGGTCAACATAATCAACCATTCAAGTATGATTCATGTTATGAATTGTTTAGAGCAAAGGTCCCTGGATATAATTATGAACTAACTGTGAGCCAAAACAGTGAGTTGTGGGATAATAATCGCAACTTGGTCGCACTCGAAAATGGTACTGAAGCTCTTCCCAATGGAGATTCTCGTTGGAAATACAATGAAAATGCACGTCCCATAGGAACAAAGAAAGCCAAAAAACTAGCCAAACAAAAGAAGGATCGTGAGAAAGGTATATATAGAGAAGATGATGAGGAAACATCTTCGGTTAAGATGGAAGAAGATAAGATCTATCAACAAAGTTGTAGTATTTTGGAGTATCTTAAGGAAACACGATCAAGGAAGGAAAAAATGAGAATGGAACAACAATCCCAATACCAAACTCTTTGGGGGTATACTCAACCACCGAGCTATCAAATGGAAGATCACATCAATTTGCAAACGCTTCAACAACAGACTCATCAAATGCATCAACAACAAGTGCATTTAAATGATGACAGTACAATAATGTCTATGGACCTTAGTCGTTTATCCCCCAATGAAAAACAATATTATGTACGCAAGCAAAAGGAGATTTTGAAGGGGAAGGGTATAATCAGCGTTGAAGATTCAGAAGATGAAGATGTAATCCAGCTCTAATATTTTCATCTTTTATTGACTTTAGGTTTTTATTGATAGTAAATGTTTAAATTAAAAGTGTTGTCTTAAATTTCTAGTTAGTATTGTTGTTATCTTAAAAGTGTTGTCTAAATTAATATCAATCGTTCTTTAAATTAATAAAATTTATGAATGTGTTGTAACGAAACGATTTTCATATTCCAATTAATAACTTCATTAAACTAATGTTCATTAATAACGTACAAAAGAAATTACAACAGATCATTACATTAAAATTAATAACTTCATTAACACTTCATTAACCGGGTATCGCTCTGCCATTGTTTTTTAACATGGTCCATTCCAGGTCTGAATACATTACATGTTATTGTTTTTGTTGGTGTGAGATTTGACGATCAATGCCGCTTCGATATGATAAAAAATTTCTCCTCTTCAGGCTTTGTATGCTTTTTGTGCAGCGATTCTATCCCCTCTGAACTTATCGAGAAACTCATTGTACGCGATGCATAATTTCTTAACATGAATTGTCCTTGAACAAATGTCGGATGGCTTATAAGGAAAGCGTGGTTGCTTTCCCGTCTGTTTAACATAAGGACCCCGACCAGCATCAGTCCAGAACAGAGTATGATCTTTAGGATCTTCTGGAAATTCATCCTTGAGAAGGTAAAAGTTTCTAATCCATTCCGTCTCTTCTTCAACATCCTTTAACTTTGCCCTCATTTGGAATTGTTCTTGACCTCGTCTTTTTGCCTCTTGTTTTTCTTGGTATTCCTTGAGTTTTTCTTCGTATTCTGTTGCACTGGATGAGGAATATTTGGATATTTGTTTGCATAACACTTCATCCATCACATCAGTGTTTTTGGTGGATGTTGAAGACGTTGTTATGTTCGTAGCGGCTTGATCTCCTCTTTTGCATATCTCTCTTTCCATTGCAGCAATTGATTGAGTGGTTCGATTGCATCTTCTTAGAATCTCTTCGACTGAGTTGGTAGTTCTTGATTGAATAGATGTTTAGCTTTGAATTTAACCTCAAAGATTGATACTGCAAAGAATTGGTAGATTTTTGCTGCAAGGAAGAACGAGATATCTTCCTTATATATGATTAATTCCCAGCGGCCATATTTCTAAAAGATCGATTACAACGGCTATATTTTTAAAAAGTCGGGTCCAACTGCCATATTTCTTAGAAGTCGTGTCCAACGGCCATATTTCTTAGAAGTCGTGTCCAACGGCCATATTTTTAAAAAGTCGGGTCCAACGACTATATATATATATATCTATAAATATATAACATTTTGTCTAACCAACAACAATCTCAATTCATTCTCAAATATAAACCTCAATCATGAATTGTAACAGTTCGAGTAAAAATGGAAAACAGATTGTATGTGTGGAAGCAAAACAGGTTTGTCCATGTTGTTTCATGGATAATCATGCCCATGGCTATATACAAAATGTCCACAACGAGGCTGCAATGGCACTAGGAAGGTTAAAGAGTCGATACTAGAGAAGATAAGGTATTTGGAATGTGAGTATGCTAAATGTCCGGGAGAAGCACAATGTTTGGAGGATGCAATGAAAAATGCAATCAAACAAGAAAAAGTTGAAGAACTCTGTCAGGACTTGAAACTAAAAGGAAAGGTGGAGTTTGAATGCACCAAAGGGATTCCATGTGAAACTGAGGGTTGTTATTTCTTTATGAAAATGTACCGGTCAAGTGCAAATAAAACCTTTGGAAAACGTTACTGGAGGTGCCATGAGTGTGGAACGGTAGCATGGGCTGACTAAGTGTTGTTATGTTTTAGTTCAATCTAGAGTTTGAATATCAATTGATGTAATGTGCTTTTTTATAATTAGTATGTGTGTGTTGGAGTTTAAATGTGATGAACATGATGTAATATGCTTCTACAATAAATAATAATAGTTATTTTCATATTCATATGATTAACGATTACATTAAGTATATGCAACTAGCATTTAAACCAAAAGGCGACCATATTGGACGAGTTATGTCTCGTGAGGGTTTACAGAGAGATGTACCCACAAAACCTATCGTTATTTAAATTAAAAGGGGGAAGGGTTATACTCTGAGAAATCGTTTTTCAGAATCACGTATCAGTTAAAAAATGTAAAAGGTTTCCCCTTCTTTTTCTCGTAACTATCCAAAGCAGAATGCTCCTACAAAAAAAATATCAATTCACAATTCAATTATTCAACAATTCAATATACATACACAAAAAGTAACCGGTAATTTTCTTACGATTTCCGAAGGTACTCCTCCCCTCCATAGATATAAGGTTCTCTGTGTCGATACGTATACTTTCACGTCTGAAGTGATAATGTTTAACCTTCTTTTCAGATACTTAACTGTTCTTTCATTAGGATTCCCGTTATGTATAGTCAACCTTTGTAGCAATTGCTCTAAAAGATTTGTGTTATTTAGTTGTTCATCTTCTTCTTCATTCTCTAGATGAACATCAACCCATAAAGTAATCATCAATTCATCATCCTCTGAAGCTAAACCGACCATAATTAAGAAATAAAAATGTTGTAGATAATAACTTAGACAAAAATAAGCGTTTACAGTTTGAAGATGGGGAAGAGAATAAAATGTGTTCATATCTGAAAAACAATATGTGAATCTTTTATACATGGTGAGTATACCTATCCGAACATTGTACAAAGGGATTTCACGGATAAGTTTACTAATCTGTATACTATTCAGACAGATTTCATGGGTACGTATACATATCCATATACTTTACAGAGACTTTTAAATAATTTCAACCATATGCTATCAAATATAAACCTTAAACATTTGCATACATAACTGAAGCCAAACGAAAAATTAAAGTCCGGTATTACATATGCATGTAACATTTGAAATCTTAAAACACAACAACATTGAAATACATCATATGCCTCAACATCATCCTCATCATACATACCGGCATCATCGTACGCAGCCTCATCGTCCTCCGAATCCTCATCGTCCTCATCATCATCATAATCCTCCTCATCGCCAGAATCATCATCTTCATCTCCATCATGTTCATATTCGTCTCCCACATGACCGTCTCCATAGACATGTTCAACTGCATGTTCAAAGTCGTTTGGAACTTGATCATTATAATCCCCATAATAATCAAATGTTTCATCCTCGGTTTGACCTGGGACTACTTCTTCGTCTAAGTCTGTATCACCATAATCTCCTTATGACGATGGAAGTGCCACGAATTCCATATCTGAACCCTCCAAACTAGACAAGTCCCCTGTCGCGCCTCCTCTACCAGGACGCGCAAAAATGTGCTTGACAAGATCATTTCTTAGTTGTAGATGTAGTTCTAGGTTTTTCAGAGATGACATAAATACACGACCATTAATAGTAGGTTCAGGAAATGTAACAGGAACAACCCTGCCCCAATCCTATCCCGGCGCTCATGCTCGATAATGATGTTGTGTAAAATAAGACAACATTTCATGATTATATTCAAGTCAGATTGGTGCCAATACTTACAGGGAGATCCGACAATTCTGAATTTACCCTGAAGCACTCCAAAAGCACGCTCGACATTCTTTCTTTTAGCCATTTGATACTTGTTGAACCTAACAAAGTCTGGAATGCCCAATGTCTGAGAAAAAGCTTGTACAATTGTAGTCAACTTTGGATAGATACCATCGGCTAAAAAGTAAGCCATATTGTATTGGTGACCATTGATGACATAATTGCATGGAGGTGCTACACCATTTAGCATGTTATCAAAAAGGGGTGAGTGTGCTAACACATTCAAATCGTTGTTTGATCCCGGCATTCCAAAAAAGTCATGCCAAAACCACAAATCATATGATGCCACCGCCTCTAATACAAAACTACTCTCTTTATCTTTACCCCGGTAAGTTCCTTTCCAAGCTACAGGACAATTCTTCCATGGCCATTGCATACAATCAACACTACCAAGCATTCTAGGAAAACCTCGGTCGTCATTCTCAGCTAGCAACCTCTGAACATCTTCAGGAGTGGGTTCACGCAAATATCTTGCTCCAAAATTCATGCAAATGGTGTGGAAAAATATTTTTAGATACTTGTATATTGTGGTAGCACCCATACGAGTGTAATCATCAACACTATCAGCTGGCGTACTTTTGCATAAACATTTCATCACCGCAACTAATTTCATATGCGGAGAATGCCCCATAGTACCGGTTGCATCCGGACGTTGAGCCCATTCCGGATCCACTTCAAGCAATTTTCCTAATAATTTCTCGAATAAGTCTTCACTCATGCCTAGACGTTGTTTGAATTGTCTAAAGGTATAACCGGTTTCGGGCGTAAAATAATCATTCATCATTTTGGCATCATGCCACACTCGATCATGCGTTAGTACACTACGTGTCTGTACCTCCTTTGGTATGGGTTGTCTAACATTACGCAATCGTTCATCCAAACATAGTTGTGTAAACATTAGCAAAGCTTTCTCTTCTTCATCACTATCACTAGAGGTATCCAAATAGATTCCATATTTATCTCTCACATAAGAACGCATTAGACTCATTATGCTCCTTAACACACAAAAAAACAGTATCAATTTGCGTATACCATACATAAATATAAGTCTACATGGAGATGGTAGTTTAATTCATTTCATACAACATAAATCAAGACACACAACAAATAATCATGGATTTTTCACTTAATATATGTTTCAATAACGTTATTGAATTGCATACTACATACCCAACCAACCTAATATCAAGAATTTCATCAAAATTAAAATCAAAATCAAATTAATTTGAAACCCTAACATTAGAATCACTCACCTTTAGATGATTTGTTGGATGAAATTCGAAATTGAAGAATCGATTTGTTTCACCTTGTACTAACCACCAAACCCTTTTAATCTAAGCAAACGAATTGCAAGGAATCAACATGAAAATCGAAAGGGGGTAAGAGGGGTTTTGAGAGGATGAAAGGAAGAGAAGAAGAAAAAATGGCCGACTGAACTTGGCTTCTGTCGACTTAAACCTATGGAACGCGTACTGAGTACTCGTTTCTTGGTCAAGTCAACCAGTAATAGTGCCATACGTGTATGGCACTATTCATACGCGTACTCAGTATGCGTCTCACGTAGGGAAAGGATGAGAAGGCGCCATAGTGGAACTGCCCTTCAAGTGCCATCCCTTCCCTACATTTGAGGATAGGGAAGGGATGGAGATGACCATAGTGCTAGCTCTAAATAAATTTATGAACCGGCTTTCTATACCGACTTAAGCCGTCCATCTACAACCATTCGCTCAATCAATTAAGTGGGACCCGTTGGAGTTTGCGGTCTCAATTTACGGGTAAGTTTTGTTACATGACTGATGACGCGACATCCGGGAGCTGAAGTTCGCAGAATACACATTGGAACGGGCATAGAAATTCATAAATTAACATTAGTCCCATTATTGGAACCGCAAAAATACGGTTGTACGCTCTAGTCATGGCCTCTAAGGCCTAGTATTGGCTAGTCCAAATCTTAAAACTCGCATACAGTTTAGTCTGTATTTTGACGGGTTAGTCGAGAAAATGTCTCGTTTTTTTATTGCCCTAATTATTAGGGGTGAGCATGGTATGGACCGGTTTTCACCTCATTCACATCCAATCCAATACACTACGGATTTCAAATTTAACATTTGCATCCAACTCAACATCCAACGAATTTGTATCCAATGGATAAACGGATGGACGGATTGGAAATGGATAATCTAATGAATTTGTTTTAGTGAAAATTTATGATAAAGAAATAAAGCCAATATAAGTAACTTCTTATAAAACCTACATATATCCTATATATGTATACAATATATATAAGTTCTACGGACAACACCCCAATCAAACACATTAAAAAATCATAAATTCCCCTAGTTCAACGGATATGGATGCCCAACAGTTTTTCAAGGTTGCATCCGGACCCAATCCGTCATCCGCTGGATTCCAAAAATTTCATCCGCGTCCTACCCATTAGCGAACGGTCCGGACATTCACCCGCAAAAATACGGTTGGTCCCGGTTAAATCCACGGATTACGGGCCAAATGCTCACCCCTAGTAATTACCTTTCTCATGTTTCGATATTCATTTCAATGTTTTGGAGAGAGACAAAAACAAAGGCGACTTGCAGTTATATGGAGGAAAGGAGAGCAACAAGAACATATCTGAACTTCATTGAAAAGAAACCAAATATCTCTTAACCGGCGGCAGTAGAAACAAGTGGTAGTGGATGAGCATCATCATTTATGGATGCAGTAAACTTAAAGAAACCAGGTGTAGATGATGGAATTCGGATAAAGGGCATAAGTGTCATTTCAAGACCATAGACAAAATTCAACTCTCACGGGAGAGATTACGCCCTTGGCCCTCAAAGCACCCTTAGCCACGATTTCTAATATACGTCCCCGCGAGACACTACTGCTCGTGATGTCGTGATTCCTAGCATACATCCCCGCGAGATACTGCTGGTCACGTAGGTTCTGTAGAGCGTAAAACGTCCCCGGCAGACTTATGAACCAGAACAGCCACAATTCCAGCATGTCTTAGCGAGACGCAGCTGATTGTGATGCGCCATGATTCCTAGTATACAGCCTCGACAAGATATTGTTGGTCATGTAGGCTCTGTGGATGCGTAAAAATTTCCACGCCGGACTTATGACCCAGAGCAGAGATATGCATGTCTCCTTTAAGAACGACTCATACTATTTTAGATCAAAGACTGATTCCTAGTACATCATCGCGAGATACACTTGTCATGTCTACTCTACGCTCTGACTCGACTTATTGAAGTTTACAAATAATTCCTAGGACATCCTCCGAGATACACTGGTTATTCTGCCTATAGGCCCTTTCGACAAACTCCTAGAACATCCCTTAGAGATACACTGGTCTTGTCGTCCCCATCAGATGTACACAATTGATTCCTAGCACATCTCTGCAAGATACGTTGGTCAAAAACAAGTGAGTCAAAGTCTCACAGAGAGGGCGCACAAAGCATTTCCTCTCTCCTCAGGACGAGTCTCAGCTGACCACTGAGAGATTCAAATCCGTCAATAAAATCTTCATAGAGATTTGGATCCGTTCACAAAATCTCGGAGAGATTCAAATCTTTTCGCAAAATCTTGGAGATATTCAAATCTCTCCGCAAAATCTATGACAAATTCGAATCTCTCTGCAAAATCTCGGAGAGATTCACATGATAGGCACACGCCTTACCTAGGGCTCAATCCTATTTCTCAGCCTCTCGAACGCACTCACATCTAGTAAATTGAGCCTGAACTATACATGTCTATCAAAAAACGTGGATAAGCTCTCTTGAGCTCCGCATGCTAAACAAGAGACCCACAATCAATAATACGGTCTCCACATGACATATGTGACCGACCATGGAGAGAGGGAGATTATCCTCAGCTCCTCTCACACTCAGCACACGATTCTTGAGGCATTCCATGCCTTTTCACGTGACTCATCCTAGTCATTCTCACAAATCAGGGAATATCTCTTTCTCTTCTCGGCTAAAGAGAATATTTCTCTCTCAACATAGAGGCTGACTCAGCTTCACACAAATGAGGGGATAACAATTAGGATTTTGGTTCGCCGGTCTACGACACGTGTGAGAAATACCCGACCTATTTCCCACTGCATAAGAGAGTAAAAGCGGTGGAATAATGAGATAAACTCAACCTAATTCATCTCTATCTATTCCTGGAGAAACGAGAGAATTAATCTGCACGGCACGACAAGTAATCCCAATCTTCACCGACTTGAGATTAGATAATTTGGCTATAAATAGGTCCTCTATTTCTCCAAGCAAAAAGGACAGAACTTTCTCATAATCTGTTAGAGCAATTCTTTTTCAAAACCTAGAATTCTCTGATCTCTCTCTCTTCATCTGCTTCCCTCCCTGAGACAAGCCATATATTTCTTCCATGTGACTGAAGCAGCCTTTGAACGGTCACTGTACGTGGTTTAGGCGAAGATTGTTCGTGCTCAACCTCCCGAAACTCACTTTCAGAAACCCTAGAATCTCACTTCTAACCTCTATCATATTTTAGGTAACTACACCAGGTGAAGGTCTTAATCAGACAATATTACTTTCAACATACTCATGATCTTCAACTTCAAGTTAGATAGAAATATTTAAATCGTCTTGAAGCTCCGTGTAATGATCTTTTAGAGGTAATAATTAGATCTACTTCTCTTTTTAGCATCACAACCTAAACCTAATTTCATTGTCTACGTCAAGTCAGAGTTCATCATTGTGGTTTTATGTTAGGTTTAGATAATTTTACGTATTCTACAATAAATTCGTTGTCGATTTCCCTTTTTTATTTTCGATTTTTTGGTTTAATTATGGTTTTGATAGTTTAATTTCTCATCCCTCGATTGTCATTGAATGATGTGTGGTTACTAATTTTATAGTGTTAATTTGGGACATTGTGGGTTTTGGTTTTATTAAAGAAAAGGAAATCTTAGAATATCATGAGTAGAAAGGGATTTAGAGATTTTGGAATGAAATTTGGAAGTTTGTACGACTGTGAGAATGCTCAAAGAAAAGTTGCAGTTGCTTCTTATTAGTTATAATTCTCCACTGCAGCATAAATTACTGTGGTTGTCAGTTGCCTCATATTTTAGAAGAACATATGGATATTTGCAAATATTTTCCAATGATAAATTATATTTAAGACATGGGTAGGAGCATCAGAGAAATGATTATTTTCTAAAATTGATTTGTCCTCTAGACTCTTGGGAACATCCTTAAGAATTGTTGATTCTCTGAACTTGGGAGTATATTTTAATATTGATATGGACTCTTTGTGGGTTAGATAAATAATAGTCCTAATTTATAAAATTAGTTTTCATAAGAATCCATTCAAACTTCTCATAGATTTGGATTAAATCTGTCAGTATCTCCTAATTATTGTGCCAATTTGAAATAGTAATTTGCAGAATCTGAAGCGATTGTTGTCGACGGCGACACGAGAGTTTGGGGTTGATGGATTGTGTATTTGAAATTGGTCTCAAGGTGATCTTTTCTCTATTTATGTTGGTCTTCATTCTTTTTTAATTCATGGTGAAATGTGTGACCTAACAAGGCACTCATTTCTTACCCCAACTTCTCTCACATAGATTCTTACTAATCCTTTTAATTTTTCAGCAATTTCTTTAACTTGTACTAGCAATAGAAGGTGTTTATGGAGTAGTTACTGATTGAAATGTAGAACAACTCTTTCGGTAAGCGTCTTCTCATTCATCCGCACCAAGTATAATCATTCTAACTAATTTTCTTGTACATTAGCACTTATTAAATTTTATTATGTTGGTAAGGTTTGGATAACAAATATAGAACCTTCTTATGAGATGTCATCCTAAAATGCGCAGTCTTATCCTTCACTTTAGCAACTAAAAGCTCACTGTTTAACATTGTCATCTTTGGTTGTTTTTTTCGTTTAGTTTTGGCTTTAGGAATGTTTTTTATTTTAATCTGGTTGTTTTAATTCTGCTTCTCATGCTATTAATTCTACCTTAAAGGTACATTCAGTTTACTTAAATTCCTGGATAAAATTTTCCATCAGGCATGTGTTAAAATTAGGGACAAATGCCATATTAGTTAACAGTGAGAGAATCTACCTCTAGAACTTTTGTGTGTATACATGTATTTGTTGCATAATGCACTAACAATGTTAATGTACTAAAAGTTTAAGGGTTCAGACTGTAGGTTGTGTTTAAGGGAAGGTTAAAAATATTGGTGTGCTAATTTAGAAATGTATTGGTTTCCTGTGTTTTGCTCTTGCATGCTGCTATTTATATTCTAATATCTAGAACAATAGTTTACAATACATTAAGTTTTAAATTTCAACATGATGCTAATTTTCTGAAAAAAATTGGTTGAGATCATCTTTAGAGTAAGTCAATCCTTGGATCATTTATGTGGTCTGCATAGGTTCATTGTGTTAGAGCTCAAAACCTTGGCTAATGTGCAATGAAATAAGAAGCCAAGAACTCTTTTTTCTTTAAGTAAATGTTCATATTGTTGACACTCTTATGTTGAATCGAGTACTCCCGTCCTATTATGTTGTATTAGGAGCTGCAGATTTCTTTTGAAGCTAGTCTCTCATATTGCAGGTTTAAGATTCATTGATTTTTAATGTCTACATAGTTGTACACATGTTGATTTTTAATTTGCACATAGTCGTACACCTGTTGATTTAATGTGCACATCGTTGTGCATCTGTTGATCGTTAATGTGCACATGATTGTAAACCTTGTTTTCCCCTTTCCGTTGGTGAGAAGATTACAACTTC
The DNA here is from genome assembly GCF_003573695.1 of Papaver somniferum. Classification (NCBI taxonomy): domain Eukaryota; kingdom Viridiplantae; phylum Streptophyta; class Magnoliopsida; order Ranunculales; family Papaveraceae; genus Papaver; species Papaver somniferum. The sequence goes on from NC_039364.1 coordinate 81,545,893, forward strand.
CGTGCATGGGACTCAAACCTTTCTGGACTTTCTAAATTGTGAACAATTAATTCGCCATGTTTTCCCCTTTCTGTTCATAAGTGTAAGCATGTATGTATCAGCTGATTATTATATATAGTATGAACAACTGAACTTCAATTATGAACTTCTGAGTGAGATTAACGTAAACCGAGTTCTGGTATGGCGTTGTTTTTTTCTTAATGTTTATATCAATAGTTTGAAAAACACTTTAATTTCCCCGCAACAAAGAAATATTCACCATTGATTTGATCTCTTTAATCATGTTGATATGTTCTTTGAGAAACACATAAAGTTTTTTGCAGCCAGAAATATTCACCATTGGCTTCCTTTCTCAAACGATTTTTGCAGCCAAAAGAGCATCAGTAGCTGCTCGTTTGATTCATAAGTCTGTTCGTGGTTGGGTAATACGGCGTTCATATTTGCAGCTTTGTTGGGCTGTTCTTCTTATACAATCTAGCATCCAGAGTTTGTCTAGTCGTAAATATCACTACACAAAAGGAACATAGAGCTGCTTCGTGGATCCAGGTAAGTGTTGGTTATTGAGAAAATTTCTTTTGTTCCTTTTAATTTAGGTGCATTCAGAAACTTATTGCACTCAACTGCGTTTTTTTTTTTGTAATTCTTAACGGCGCACCGGTTAATACTCATGAATGATCGATTTGTTCCATGTTTTATAGTTGTGTACATACTGGTGCACTAGTGCATTTTCCATGAAAAGTAAGTATGTTTACGGTATGAATGATTGATTTGTTTCATATATTATATAGGTGTGTACATATTGGTTCACCGTGCACATTTTTGCTATATCTTTGGAAACCCTAACCCTCTTATGCTTCAAATTCAATGTGGGAAGGTTTGAAATAAATGTCATTTTTAGTCAGGTTTCCTGTTGTACTCCTTAAACTGTTACCGCTATTGGGAGAAGTTACCTTTTCTTTCTATATTTAATTTTTTGTTTGCTTCTATTGTAACCTCGTGCACTTCCTTAGTACTTTAGATTGCATGTAGACATCCATGTTCCAATAAGAAATTGATGCTTCACCAAAGTATCACATGTTTAAGATTCGTTGATTGTAAATAGGCACATAGTTGTACACATATTGATTCTTAATGTATACATAGTTGTACACATGTTGATTCTTAATGTGTACATAATTGTACGCAGTTGATTTTCAATGTGCAAATAGTTGTACACATTTTGATCTTGTGTACCTTGTTGTAATAGGGATACTGTCACCAAGCCACTCTTTCATTTCAATTTATAGTAATATAATTTAAGTAGAATACAAAGAGGTTGGTTTGGCTTGCTGGTTTGCATACATGAGATTAAAATGATAATGTATGTTAGAGCATAGCTCGTTCAACCTCGCCTGCATTGCTATATCAAGCATGTTTGTCAATGTTAGTGATCAAAACTATAAAGTCTTGATTTCTAGCCTATTATCTAAGTCTCTGACTAGGATAGGAAAAGTGTAGTTGAGCTCAAGAACTTCATGGCAATTCAACGACAACGACGAAGATCTACACCAAGGAACCGTGGAACTTCATCAACAAAAATGTATGTGAAGACTTGAACTTATCTATCACTCGAAAGTCTATTTATTCTATCTCCTACTTCTTATGAGACAAAATTTGTATGCTATATAGACTAGATCAAACACATTTGATATTTCGAGCTGAGTATTCAATGCTTATCTTTTTCTCGAAATTCATGTGTTGGTAAAACATCTTGCTTTGATCAGGTTTATCTTCATCTTTTAATCACTAAGTTGAGAATTGCTCTGACGTGAAGACGATCTATGAATAACGGTTGGGATAGCGTCCTCTGAGAATGTCTCTGAAAAAGCGGGGGTCTAACAACACCACCCAATATTTCGATTAGCAATCTGTATGGACAAACTCGAATAGACTTTTAAGAGAATCAACGATTTAATATCTCAATCTCTCAATTTGATTGTTACTCAAGCAAATAGAAATCCGCGAGTCAAATCAAAGAGAGATAACTTGGACGGTACCAAAGGTCAATATCCAAGGATCAATCAATATCAATCAACAACCAAAGGTTGGATTTTCCAATTGATGATCTTAACGCACAACCTGTATTATATAACAAATATAATGCGGAAAAGAAATAACACAGACACCAGAGATTTTGTTAACGAGGAAACCGCAAATGCAGAAAAACCCCGGGACCTAGTCCAGATTAGATACACATTGTATTAAGCTGATACATACACTATCCTACTACCAATTAACTTCGTACTTGACTATAGTTGAACCCCTATCAGTCTCCCACTGATACAAGGTACAGTTGCACCCCTACGCCTCTGATCTCAGCAGGATACTACGCACTTGATTCCCTTTGCTGATCTCACCCACAATAAAGAGTTGCTACGACCCAAAATCGCAGGCTTTAACAATAAATAAATCTGTATCACACAGAAAAGTCTATCCAAAGGATAAATCTGTCTCCCACAGATAAACCCTAGTTTGTTCTGTTTTTTGATATAATCAAGGTAGCACAGGAACCAATTGATAAATCCGGTCTTATATTCCCGAAGAATATCCTAGATAAATCAATCACCTCTCAATACTCAATTCCTGAATACACAAGAAGAATACTGAGAATTCACGAACTGTGAGACGAAGATGTTCGTGAATACTTTATCTTACCTATCGGAGAACTCAAACGTTCTCAAGCCAATCAATCGATTGTACTCGTACGATAGAAAAGTAAGATCAGATCACACAACTACGATAAAAGTAGTGTAGGTCTGGCTTCACAATCCCAATGAAGTCTTTAAGTCGTTACACGAATTTAGAGAACAAACTCAAGAGTTAATGGAGATCGACTCTAGCGAGCGCACTAGTATCACACAAGAAAGGTGTGTGGGGATTAAGTTTTGCTCTAGCTAGATGTGTCCTATTTATAGCCTTTCAAATCAGAGTTTTTGCTTAGATATTAAGAAAACTCTATTCACCGTTAGATGAAACCTGATTTAGATCCAAGCTAATATTTCTCAACCGTTAGATCGAAAAACAAAGATTACAACAAGTGTGTTTGACAAGCTTTGTTTTTCGATCTAACGGTTGAGCAATATTAGCTTGGATCTAAATCGGGTTTCATTTAACAGTGAATAGAGTTTGTTTAATATCTAAGCAAAAACACTGATTTGAAAGGCTATATATAGGACACATCTAGCTAGAGCAAAACTTAATACCCACACACCTTTCTTGTGTGATACTAGTGCGCTCGCTAGAGTCGATCTCCATTAACCCTTGATTTTGTTCTCTAAATTCGTGTTAACGACTTAAAGACTTCATAGGGATTGTGAAGCCAGACCTATACAACCTTTATCGTAGTTGTGTGATATGATCTTACTTTTCTATCGTACGAGTACAATCGATTGATTGTCTTGAGAACGTTTGAGTTCTCCGATAGGTAAGATAAAGAAGTCACGAACATCTTCGTCTCACTGTTCGTGAATCCTCGATATTCTTCTTATGTATTCAGGAATTGAGTATTGAGAGGTGATTGATTTATCTAGGATGTTCTTCGGGAATATAAGACCGGATTAATCAATTAGTTCCCGAGCTACCTTGATTATATCAAAAAACGGAACAAACCTAGGGTTTATCTGCGGGAGACAGATCGATCCTTTGATAGACTTTTCTGTGTGATACAGATTTGTTTATTATCAAAGCCTGCGATTTTGGGTCGTAGCAACTCTTTGTTGTGGGTGAGATCAGCAAAGGGAATCAAGTGCGTAGTATCCTTCTGGGATCAGAGGCGTAGAGGTGCAACTGTACCTTGTATCAGTGGGAGACTGATAGGGGTTCAACTATAGTCCAGTCCGAAGTTAATTGGTAGTAGGCTAGTGTCTGTAGCGGCTTAATACAGTGTGTACCTAATCTGGACTAGGTCCCGGTTTTTTTTTGCGTCTGCGGTTTCCTCGTTAACAAAATCTCTGGTGTCTGTGTTATTTCTTTTCCGCATTATATTTGTTTGTATAATTGAAATAATACAGGTTGTGCGTAAAGATCATCAATCGGAAATCCAACCTTTGCTTGTTGATTGATATTAATTGATCCTTGGACATTGGTCTTTGGTACCGTCCAAGTTATCTCTCTTTGATAAAGACTCGCTATTTATTTTAGCTTGAGTAAAATTCGAATCGAGAGATTGATATAATAACTCCTTGAGATACTTATTATCTAGATTGAGTATGACTGTCTAGTTTATTCTCTAGTAAAGTGTTTCGGAGTTTGTCCATACAGATTTCTAATGGAAATATTGGGTGGTGTTGTTAGACCCCCGCTTTTTCAATTGGTATCAGAGCAGGCAAACACGTTTAAGACCATATCAGTCTGTGTTTGTAGCGATCTGACTATATGGACAAAAGTGTTATCTCTGTAAACGTACCACCAGTCTCCGATGGCTCAAACTATCTATGGTGGAAAGTTGTTATGCGCACATTTCTTCAGTCACGTGACTTCCAATCATGGATCTATGTTGTGAATGGTTATGCAACTTCTGTTGTTATGGAAAGAGACAGACTTGTACCTAAAGATCTCTCTATGTATAATGTTGCCGAGTTAATTGCTGTAAGGAAAAACTCCGACGAGCTGAATGTCATCTTACATGCCATTACCCCAAATCTTCGGCATCATGTGGCCTCTTGCTCCGTATCTAAATAATCTTGGGATACTCTGGAAAGCGTATTTTAAGGTAACCCCAGTGAAAAGGAAGCAAGGCTTCAAAACCTGAATTCCGAATGGGAAGACCTTTTCATGGCAGAAGAAGATTCGTTTGACGATTTTTATCACAAATTGTCTGAAGTTGTTAATGCATCATGTGCATTGGGTAAGACAATCCCTGAAAAAGATATTGTGATGAAAATCCTCCGATCGCTGCCTTCCAGATACGATTCTAAGAGACATGCCATCGTTGAGGGGAATAACCTTGATACTCTTTCGCGAAACACTCTTGTCGGAAAAAATAGAATTTTCGATCGCGAATACATGTCAAGAGATGACCTTCTGACGTCTAGCAATCATGACGTCTCTCCGGATTGTAAGGCCTGTTGTCCTAAATTGACAAACGAAAGAAGTGAGAATTGCTTTATATCTACGTTAGCTCTGTTAATACAGAAACTTAAGAAAATACTCAGACGTAGCAAAAGAAAGTTTCATAAAGAAACTCCACTTGTCAATATAGAGGATAAGAATAACCAGAAGAGCCATATGAATGAAACTTGTCTTACATGTCTCAAAAGTGTTCAGGTCATTTCAAAAAATCCATAAATGGAGGTAAAAGAGATAACCAAAGCATGGATGAATACTCTTGATTATTGTCCTGAGGATATCTATGATTGATCTCACAGTCTCTTTGCGGGAAATATGTCGCATATAATAAGTCAGTAAACCTCTCCAGAAATTGTGTCAAAAGAGGCTCTACCGGTTCTCTCTGTTCAGAATTATCGTAATACGGTAAAACAAAAACAATCCTGCCTAACAAACCCTTGTATACTGGAAAAGAAAAGGATGTCTTTTTGAAAGGTAGTTTCAAAAACAGCGCAGGATGTGCAAAGATCAGCAGTCAAGTTTGTTAAATCTGTATGTACCAAGGATATGAAAGTTCTTCATAACTCTCTTTATCAAATGGATAAGCAGAAACCTAAATGCAGTGGGTGGTTTCTATCTTTGCAAAGATTATCCCAATCCAACCTTGGATTGGAGGCCGTGTACTCAGTAGTCTTGTTTTAAGATGGTTCTTGTGTTTCCCTCTTATACAAGAATCATGACATACAAGAGGACTGTGATATAATCTTGTTTCGTTTTGTGTTTTACCAGGTAGTGTTTGTGAACGTCTCCAGGTTCTGGATAACTATTCTCTGTTAGGGTTGGATAAAAAGGGTGTTTCTGGAATTGCCATACTAGCAGTTTTTTTGTTTAAATCCCTACCTCTTCTGCTTTCTCATTTCATCTTCTCAAACATGTCCTCCTCCAGTCTTTCAAGCAAAGAAAGTGATGTATGGACAGTCATGTTTCCCACAAAGAAGATTCGTTTTGATTCTTCCGATAGTGAAATGTGTTATGAAAAACATGTCTCGACTTCTGATGAGAATCCCTCTGTCTCTCAGTTTGAGAAGCTCTCTTTAACCATGAATCTCGTCTTGGAACATGTTCGTGCTTTGATAAATGAACTTGAAGTTTCCTCCAAGAAACTTGATGAGAAAATGGATAGGCTTGAATTAAGGATTGACCTAATCGAAAATGAGCTTAAAGAATATAGGGAATATGAGAAGACTATTCAAGGTGAGTGAAATAATTTTCAAAGAGGTTTTTAGATGCATAGTAAGTCTTCTTTTTGGATTACATGGAAGAATAACTAGTGCACTGATAGCCAAGATTGTGACTACACATAGCTATCTTTTGTTTCATTCTCTTTTGTTATTTTTTAGGTTTTGGTTATAAAATTCTAAAAATATTTTGAGGATGATTGTTATTGCAGTATTTTATTGGTTTCATATATAGCAATATTGTTTATGGGATATGTATTGTTTGCGTCTGTGAACTTGAAGGTCCCATATTGTTGTCAAAAGTAAAGTCGTTCATGATCAATATTCGTATGGGTTTAAGGACGAATCGACTTTTGACAATTACAAACGTTAAGCCTATGCAATCATGTATTTGATGGAAAATAGGATGTGATCGTTTGTTTTGCAAGGATAAAGTTTATTATGTCACTTTGTGATGTAAAAATAGAATTGATCCTTGTGTATCCACGGTTTTGGTCTTAATTGATCTATCTGATGAAAAACCGTGAAGGCTCCGTTATGTGTCTTATGTCGAGCATCTTACAACTAAGTTGATTAATCTTGGCTTTGTTGGTTGTTCTGTAAGATTTTATATGTTGAGCATATGAAACTAAATTAATCGACTAGTTTGGTTATTTAGTTTTGTACTCCATAAGTCTTCTTTTCTTCTTACTTATGTTGAGTACATGTACGATTAGGTTGTCACCCTCTTTGATAACTTAATCGAGGTTCCATAAGTTCTCTTGTGTTGAGCCCGAAATAATTAAATTGATTACTTCGGTAATTAGTTTGGTTTTTTGTATTCCGATTAGATTAATTATAGGTTCTCTTGTAATTAATCTAGTTGAGTTTTCAAATATTCCACAACTTATTGTGTTGGGTATTTGAAAGACTATTGTAATCATGATTTCTTGTGGTTATAGTAGTCACTCTTATATATTCCGTAAGGTTCTCCTTATGCTGAGTATATGAACGGTTAAGTTGGTTATCGCCGTATGATTAACTTAGTCGTAGCTCGTTGCTCCGTGAGTTTACTTATGTTGAACACTTTCAATTAAATTGATCACTTTTGTGGTTTTGATTTAATTGTATTTTTCAATCAAGTTAATCATGGGTTTACTTGTGGTTGATTTGGTTGAGTTTGGATATAAAAGATCATTCTTTTGATTTTTGGTGTCCAAATAAAATCCTTCTTTTCTTTCGAAATTAAGGTCGCTCATGTTGTTCTCTTGGGAATGACATCAAATGGTGGAGAGTTCTTTTGAACTTGTGCTTAATGGTAATATCTTGCGGGGAGTGTGGCTGCGGAATTTTTTAGGGGTTATCTTGTATCTTTAAACTCCTTGATGAATGTTGTTAGCTTCGGCTATAAGATTGCATCTAAATTTAAGATGACGTGTGTATTTTCTTTTGGTCATGAAATATCTCTCGTGGAAATTTCATTATGAACCCGCTCTTCACCTTTGCCGATTTTATTGACAAAAAGGGGGAGAAATGTTGTAGTTCACACTACATAATACATATGGTTTTCGGATCATTGTGTCAGGGGGAGTGGTTTCCATGATCGAGATAGAGTATCGACTAAGGGGGAGTGATACATATCACCTTAGTATTATTGTTAAAGTCGTGATGCAATTGGACTTTGATGTTTCATAATAGTACTATGACACTGTTTAATAATGATCGAGAATCTCGATTTCTCTCATTATTTATGCTACGGATCTTCAACAACGGTGATGCTTACAACCTTTGGGATCATTGGAGTACTTGGAAGGACGAAGATTTCAAGGAACGTTGAAGATTAGACTATGGAATAGGAGCCACTAAAGTTTATCTTTTTAGTATTCCATATGTATTAATAGTTTTGTCACTAAAATTGACAAAGGGAGAGATTGTTAGAGCATAGCTCGGTCAACCTCGCATGCGTTGCTATATCAAGCATGTTTGTCAATGTTAGTGATCAAAACTATAAAGTCTTGATTTCTAGCCTATTAGCTAAGTCTCGGTCTAGGATAGGAAAAGCGTAGTTGAGCTCAAGAACTTCATGGAGATTCAACGACAACGACGAAGATCTGCACAAGGAACCGTGAAACTTCATCAACAAAAAGGTATGTGAAGACTTGAACTTATCTATCACTCGAAAGTCTATCTATTCTATCTCCTACTTCTTATGAGACAAAAGTCATATGCTATATATACTAGATCAAGCACATTTGGTATTTAGAGCTGAGTATTCAATGCTTATCTTTTTCTCGAAATTCATGTGTTAGTAAAGCATCTTGCTTTGATCAGGTTTATCTTCATCTTTGAATCACTAAGTTGAGAATTGCTCTGACGTGAAGACGATCTGTGAATAACAGTTGGGATAGCGTCCTCTGAGAATGTCTCAATGATTGAAATGAGAGTTTAGATTACATAACCATGTATTCCTTGAAACGAAGTTCTTTGAACTTTGTTGAGCAAGTGAAATCGGTAGGATTGTGGAATTGGCTTGCCAAGTCCGCGAACCCAGTCCGCAGACCTAGTCCGCAGATTGACGGAAGTTTTCAAAACCGAAAATTTCTGTTGGGATTTCCAAATAACTCGTTTGCTGTCAAGTCCGCGAACTGGCGGAACTTCTCTTCCCGAGATTTTCTGCTGAGTTTTGGAAAACTCAAACCGATGCTTAAGTCCGCGAACTTGTTCGTGAACTTAAGAGGTTATGATCTAAAGATGTGCTCTGAACATAAACATTAAATTAATAAGGAATGCTTAATGCAAACCGTGGCTATAATGTTCATTAAGACGATTCAATCGAATCGAAATCATCTTGAGTTCAATTGTGTCTTGTGTAGTTACATAAGATCTCATAGCAATTGAATGACTCTCTAACTAGTTCGTTTGAGTCAAGTGAACTAGTTATGATGAATGAGGAACCAGGTCAATATGAGAAGCTCATACGGTTGCCTTTTGGTTACTATGTTGAACCAACACGAACGTACACGTTTGGGCCGGTTTTCACGAACCTGGAAAACGTTTACAACAAGTGTGTTTGACAAGATTTGTTTTTCGATCTAACGATTGAGAAATATTAGCTTGGATCTAAATCAGGTTTCATATAACGGTGAATAGAGTTTGCTTAATATCTAAGCAAAAACCCTGATTTGAAAGGCTATATATAGGAGACATCTAGCTAGAGCAAAACTTAATCCCCACACACCTTTCTTGTGTGATACTAGTGCGCTCGCTAGAGTCGATCTCCATTAACCCTTGAGTTTCTTCTCTAAATTCGGGTTAACGACTTAAAGACTTCATTGGGATTATGAAGCCAGACCGATACTACTTTTATCGTAGTTGTGTGATCTGATCTTACTTTTCTATCGTACGAGTACAATCGATTGATTGGCTTGAGAACGTTTGATTTCTCCGATAGGTAAGATAAAGTATTCACGAACATCTTCGTCTCACAGTTCGTGAATCCTCGATATTCTTCTTCTGTATTCAGGAATTGAGTATTGAGAGGTGATTGATTTATCTAGGCTGTTCTTCGGGAATATAAGACCGGATTAATCAATTAGTTACCGAGCTACCTTGATTATATAAAAAAAAACGGAACAAACCTAGGGTTTATCTGTGCGAGACAGATTTATCCTTTGATAGACTTTTCTGTGTGATACAGATTTGTTTATTATCAAATCCTGCGATTTTGGGTCGTAGCAACTCTTTGTTGTGGGTGAGATCAGCAAATTAAGGGAATCAAGTGCGTAGTATCCTGCCGGGATCATAGGCGTAGAGGTGCAATTGTACCTTGTATCAGTGGGAGACTGATAGGGGTTCAACTATAGTCCATTCCGAAGTTAATTGGTAGTAGGCTAGTGTCTGTTGCGGCTTAATACAGTGTGTATCTAATCTGGACTAGGTCCCGAGGTTTTTCTGTATTTGCGGTTTCCTCATTAACAAAATCTCTGGTGTCTGTGTTATTTCTTTTCCGCATTATATTTGTTTATATAATTGAAATAATACAGGTTGTGCGTAAAGATCAGCAATTGAAAATCCAACCTTTGGTTGTTGATTGATATTGATTGATCCTTGTACATTGGTCTTTGGTACCGTCCAAGTTATATCTCTTTGATAAATACTAGCTATTGATTTTAGCTTGAGTAAAAATCAAATCAAGAGATTGTGATAATAACTCCTTGAGATACTTATTATCTAGATTGAGTCTGACTGTCTAGTTGATTCTCTATTAAAGTGTTTCGGAGTTTGTCCATACAGATTGTTAATCGAAATATTGGGTGGTGTTATTAGACCCCCGCTTTTTCAATGTATAATAGCATACTAATGTCGGCTACTGCAATCTCTTCTTTGATCGTCATTTTATCTACTGTTGTACTTTGGATAATTTCTACATTCATTTACTTGTTGTCTTTGTTATAGTGTGGTAAAGACTTGCTTAGAAATGTGGAGTAGCTGATGTTCGTTGAATTGCAGTCTTCATTGTTGTACTTATACATAGTCAAAAAGACATGTGTGAAAAGGAAATTAGCGGACGCAGGTTAGTAAAATTCAATTCTTCACTTCTAAATGTTGGATTTTTTTCTTGAGCCGCTACTGGTGTTTGAAGACGCTCTTTTTATCATTGGGATGCATATGAGATCTGAAACTGATGCTAGTGGTGAGATTTTTAGATTTTATCATATGAGATACACACAAACTAGAAGTTGTCCTATGCGCATGCATTTCTTTAGAATTACTACACACAAAACACAGTACGGTCCAACATGTTTAAAATATAAAATTTGAGGAATCACCTATAGTTACACAATGTTACAGATAATCAATATAGTTTTGAGGTTGCGACTACCATATGATCCATGTGTTGTCTTTATGATAAGTTATATGTTGTGAGTATATTTTCATTTTTCATAGATTTCGGGTTATTGTTGCTCTCAGTTTTGCGTTTCCCAATAGAGTTAGTTTGATATGTGGGCAACCGATATCCAAGAGTCCATAAGCTTATGCTTGCGTACATGACTAGGTGTACAAACTGGTATACATGTAAAACATTGACTCCATAAGCTTATGCTTGCATAAAAGTAGGGTGTACAAACTGGTAGACATGTGGAAAAAAATGACTATTAGCTTATCCTGGGGTAAATAAATCGGCTGTACAAACGGGTACACATGTACGAAAACTGACTCCAACTAGGGAGTACGTGTGTAAAAAATGACTTCATAAACTAATGTTTCCTAAATAACTAGGGTGTAGAAACCAGACACGTGTAAAAAATTCACTCCATAAGCTTATGCTTGGGAAAAACTAGGGTGTACAAGCTACCCCTGCTGCTTGGAAATCCATTGATGCCGAGATTATATCTAGTGATGTTGGTGGTTTTTCCATAACTAATAATTTTTTAAATTTGTAGGATGCAATTCCATATAGATCATCTATCCAAGGTATTCTGAGTTTGTCATGTAACGAAAGTATTCTGAGTTTGTCATGTGAGTTCGGTTTCCTATGAAATACAATCCTCCTCAAGTTTGCAGGAATTTCTCATTTTGTATTTCTTGTCATGACCACATAAACCACTATTTAAATTTTTTTGCTCCTATGTAATATAAATATATGGGAGATTTGAAATAACTTAGGTTTGCGACGAGCTTTTTTACCAGATTCGTACTGGTTAGTAAAACTATGCATTTATGATTCAGCGTTATGGATTTTCCTTTGTTGGTTTACTTATTTTCTTTTCCATTTGTTCGGAACCCCTCATTTTTGTTCCATTTCTTCCTTTGTCAAATCGAGTCGCGCAGAAGATGGATAACGTTAATGACGTTTTGGAAATTTTTTTTTGAACCCCTTATGGATATATTGCCTGTTATGTTCGTTTCTTATTTTATTTTTGCAGCGGCCACGGAAGGATTTTGGCACAAACTAGTGGGCAAGCTGAAATTTCAAATCGTGAGATTAAGTCCATCCTTGAGAAAACTGTTAATGCTACACAGAAGGATTGGAGTTATCGACTCAACGATGCACTTTGGGCATATAGAACATCATATAAGACACCAATTGGTATGTCTCCATATCGATTGGTTTATGGGAAAGCTTGTCACCTCCCAGTTGAACTTGAGCATAAGGAATTATGGGCGGTAAATATGTGTAATATGGAGTATGACAAAGCGGGGAAACAAAGGCAACTGCAAATTAATGAGCTAGAGGAGATACATAATGATGCTTACGAGAGTGCTCGTATATACAAGGAAAAGACTAAACTTTCCCATGAAAAGATGATTTCTCGAAAGAGTTTTGTTGTGGGTAAAAAAGTTCTTCTATTTAATTCTCGTCTTAAGTTATTTCCTTGTAAACTAAGGTCCCGTTGGAGTGGACCGTTTGTTGTTACTAATGTTTTTCCTCATGGTGCAGTTGAGGTTACTAGTCTCGCAAAAAGGACAACTTTCAAAGTAAATGGACATAGATTGAAGCCATATTATGAAAACTTCCCTACAGAGAATATGGACGTGATTGAACTTCATGATTTACTCCCTCTGGAGGAGTAGTAAGGAGAATGCCAAGTCGGGATGACGACTTTAAACCAAGCGCTTAATGGGAGGCAACCCATAGGTTTTGTATCTTAAACCCTTTTATTTTTGTTTTTATTGTTTTCATATCCTATTTACATCCCCATGTTTAATTTCATTGAATCCGGAATCTATCTTAGAAGAGAATAATGACGAATACCTTTTCGTCAGAAAACTTCAGACTACGCGTAGTTCAGTCCAGAGACCATAACTGTCAGACCGTTTATCTAAACACTGTGCCCTTTAGACACTTTGTAGAAAACACGTAGATGAACAACTTTTGTGAAATGTAGTTTTTCCAAATTCCTTACCAATTTCTACAGTTTTTGCGTTTTATCTGTTGTTACGTCAAAATTCAGAATTTTTCGGTTTTACACATTGAGGACAATGTGAAGTTTAAGTGTGGGGGAGTATTTTGCATGTAGATTTTTCACTTTTTGTACAAATTTTTGCATAAAAACCTCCAAATTTTAGAGATTTTAGATTCACTAGCATGGCTTTAGGTATGATTACATAGAGAATTCTGACCAACATAACTGAACTTGAAAATGTTAGGGAACTACACTCGGATTTCTTACACATTGGAGTGTTAAATAATGGATTTAATCATGCCGGTGATGTAAATGAGGTGCAGGGAGAAATGCATTATTAGAGTTGCTGATCAATCATTAGTGGAGACTACCCATTTTCATATCAACCGAGGCACCAGACCAGATTTCTTTATAAATGACTAAAGAGCTTTCTTTTGAGTGTGTGTCACCGTACGTTAATTCCGGGTAGAATGGTGAGCTGCCCAACCTCCCACCAATAGAAACACTACTTTTGATATCTGGAGTGCTAACTTTTGTCAATCATGAGGGTGACGTCTATAGATGAAAACCACCTTCTTGTAGTTTGATTTGCAGTTAGCACCATTCTCTCTCTCGTCAACAACAGGTCCATAGAAACACACCATCATCAACAACAAGTGGAGCGGCATCAAAATCTACAAGGAAAGTTGAAGACGTTTGAGATTTACAAGCAACAATACAAGGAAGGGCGGAATTTCATATTCAAGTAAAGCAACATATACATGAGCAGATTTTTATATACATGTTGAAGACTTACAAATAAGGAGCGGAACTTTATATCGAAGTATGAAGACTTATTTACAAGAGCGAAGAAAATCAAAATATGAAAGTTAATGAAGTTTATGATACGAAGACAATACAAGTTGTGCAGAACAAAGTGGTAAAGTACTTCTTTCATGGCCATGTTAATTTTAATTTTGTTATTATTTTTGTAGTTGCAATCTTTTTATCAAAAAAAATAATATTTGCATTAGGTTGTTATTTTTTCAATAAGGCCATGTGGAAGAAAAATATATAAGAAGTTTCAAGCAATAAGGAAATAGAGGAAAAGAGTTACAAATTGTCAAAGTTTTATGAAGATCAAGAGTTTATCATCTACAGTTGAAGACCGAAGACCAAAAAGATGAAGAAGACGAGCCGAAGGAAGGAAGACGTTTTCTATTGGATGATGTGAGAGTGGTGCTTTCATCATTGCAATCAGATGTGAAGGTGGTAAGTACTCTCATCCTCTATTTTTATTAATAATGGTTGATTTCCTTTCTTAGAGATCATCAGAAAAATATCTTTATTTTCCACGATTTTGTGGAGTCTCCAGAAATAATTCGGAAGGTTTCCTTCCCACCATTCAACGTGTGTAGGATTTCTCTCTTCATTCCTACCTGCACACATGTGAGACCCATAAAAAAGTCGTCTTATTGAGTGCAATTATCATAAAATCCTTTTAAGCGAGGCAGAATTCGAGGCGAAATGCTTATTGTTCGCTCTCAAACACGCGTTCTCTCATTATGGTGTGGTTATTTCTCACTCAAGATTTAAGAATGAATATGTTCTTTGGTATTTCTAACTTCTTATTACTAGCATGCAGAAACTCTATGTCCTCATAGCTCTTCGGATGCTTGGGAAGCTGGAACGCTTTGAAGTTGGAGTAGGTTTTGTGGGTATACCTCTGGTAATCCCCCACGAGTCTATAACTCGTCCACTAGGGACACCTAGGGGTTTAAAGGCTTGTTATTCATGCTAAGAGTAACCGTATCCTCGGTGACATGTAGTTGTTGTATTTTAGATAGTTTGCTCGAGGACTAGCAAAAGCCAAGTGTGGGAGAATTTGTTAAGTGCATATTTTGCATATATTTAATGTTGAATCCATGCTAGTAATTGATTAGTTTCTTGCAAATTATTGTATATTTACTCTTATTTTCTCTTATTTATGTTTTGCTAGGTGAATCATCCAAAAAAAGTGAATTTGCACTTAATTGTGCAATAAAAGAAGTTAGTCGCAAGCTGAGAAGGGCCAAAGACCAAGTGGAACTCGTTCGAATCTAGGAGTCCTTGGTATCATCGTTAATAGGACGAAAAGACGAAGCCAACGACGAAAGAATGGAGTCAATCCGACATCGAATGAAGAATGTACGGGCGATTGAAGCGAGTCAAAGTTGCAAGAATTGTGAACCTACAGAATTGTTAAAGGCACCGGCTTAAATTCCCCAGGGCAGCCATTGGATATAAATTGCACTGTCAGTCTAGCGTGAACTGTTAACGGTGGTTTGGAATGGAAATAATACAGAGAAGTATGAGGATTCCAGGGCCGTCTCTGAAGTTTCGATAACCTTGTGCGAAAGAGATCAGAATGCATTTTTATCCAAAATAAAATTTTCACACATGAGTAAATCTACTTAATAGCATTGAAACGAATTAAATTGTGTCGCACAACTTAAGAAGAATGTATGTTAAAAATTATTAGGAGGTTGGAAACTTTCCATCAAAAATGAAAACAAACACATAGCTACTCAGGATTAACCTACGTTGGTTAACAGATTGAAACAAAAATAAAATTTGAGGACTAAACTACATCCAAAAGCAGACTGAAGCAAATAGCCATCAGCCAAATACTCTTTCACTTTAGAACTTGCGATGTTATTTTCCCGCTCTAGGTAGTTCTTGACATACCTGCATTAAAGGAAGAATAGAGATCAAACAAGGAAATTTAATCGAAAAACGCTGCAGTCGAAATGCACCGTGTAAGTAAAATTCCAATTACTAAGCAATGGTCTAAACATTATAAAGATCTGAATGTATTAGTGAAAACTACAGGGAGACTCATTCTTACACATTTTCCTACTGTGAAACCCACCCCCACAAAATCTCACGGGCGCACCCAAAAGCGGCCAACAAAATATTCGCAGGCCCAGGGTTTTCAAAATTCGTTTATTTTCTTTTTTATTTCCCAGTTTAGCCTCACTTTCAGTTTCAGTTTTAGAGATTTAGGCGCAGAGATTAAGATTCAAAGATTCAGTTTCTGAGAGATTGAGAAGGAGATAGAATACGATCGACAGAGAGAGCTGAGAGATTGAACTATCGATAGCTGAGAAGGAGCTGATTGAGATATTCGATTTCATGTTCGTTCGTTTTTATTTCAATCTTGATTCTTATTTTTGTTTAATCTTGATTCGATTCTATGTTTTAGTTTCTGTAAGATTAGGATCTATTATTTTAGGTTTCCGAAGCTTAATTTAGTTTTTCGAATCGTTTTTTAGATCTTTTAAGCTTGTTTTTGAATTTTTGTTTATTTTCTAGGTTTTGAATTTGTTAACATCAATTTAGATCTTTTCGATTAAATTTTTTTGTTTCGATTTCATGTTCCGATGTTGACATACCAATTTACTAGGTTTTTCTTCTGTTTTGTTGGATTTTTTATTTGATTTGTTTTTCCATTCTAATTTTTGATCTGTTATCTATTATTGATTTTGATATCCTGTTGATTTCTCATCTGATTATGGTTAATGTAGATTGTTTGTTGTTGTTGATTTGATCTTTTAATTTTGAGTAAGAATTTTTTTGAAGCAATATGCAGGATAGATATGTTTGTTTTTTCTCTTTTGTGTTTTGTAGGGTGAAAATGCCTGTTGGTAGTGCACTAGATGTAATTCACTACTTCAGTGAATTCTTAGCACATCCTGTTGATGTCAACACAACTTTGGAGTCTTTGAAGACAGCCGTTTTCCAGAAGTGGACTCGTTTATTACCGCATCATGTCAGATTTTCCTTTAATGATGGAAGCAAGTTTGTGCGAGTTGATTCTGAGATTCTGCTTCAATGTTTTGTATCTCGTTGCCACTGTAAAGGTCATAAGAGCTTTGATTTACTTGTCGAAGTTGGCTGTAATTCTTCCAGAAGTCGTAGTAGAGCTTCAAGTAGTCGTGTAATAGAACCTGAACCCGAACAAGCTATGGTGAATTTCCTTGAAGATGGTTCTGTGCCTGTTAACAAGGTTCTTAGTACTGAAGGTTGGGATAAATTACTTGGTGAAGTTGGTAAAGTGTTTTTTGGAGGTGTAGCAGAGGTACGTATCGTAGTGAAGAAATACGAGTTAAAAGCTGGGCGTGTTCTTGTATATAAGAAGAATGAACCTAGCAGGTTCTATGCAAAATGCTCAAAAGAAAATTTCCCTTGGGAGTATAAGGTTTGTGCTGTTGATGTTGAAAACAGGATGCTTAAGGTTAAGAAATATGAGAGCAGTCATACCTGTGGTGTTGGAACTGAAAGGCTTTTCCACAGGATCAGCAGTAAATTTGTTTCTAGTCTGATCAAGGATGAAATCCGAAGTGATCCGAGTTTCAAAGCATCTGATTTGGCAAAGTTTTTCAAAACTAGCTACGGGATCAATGTGAAATACTACCAAGCTTACAACGGAAGAGAGAAAGTGTATGAGGATATATTTGGTGATGAAGCCATGTCGTATTCGCATCTGTCATGGTATGTAGATTCCATTCGCAGCACAAATCCTGGGAGTTGGATTGATTTTCAAGTTCAAACGGATGAACCTGAAGCGAACGAGGATAGTTCAGCTGAATTAGAAGATGAGGCACCTTCAAATAAGTTTGTGCGTCTTTTTATTGCTTTCGAGGCATGCATCCATGGTTACCGTTACCTTCGCCCCATGGTTTATGTCGATGCTACCTTTCTTACAGGGACATATAGAGGATGCCTCATGGCTGCAACCGCTATCAATGCTGAAAATGGTAATTTTTCTGATAATGCATCCTTTTTATATATGTGCATAATGTCTCATGCATTTTTTTTTTGCTTCATAATGTCTTATGCATTATTGTTTTCACTTTTCTGGTTATGCATCATTTTGTTTTAGATGCATAAGACATTATACATTTTTTGTTTTAGGTGCATAATGTCTTATGCATTATGGTTTTCACTTATTGATTTTATGCATCCTTTTTATGCACATGCATAATGTCTTATGCATCATTTAGTTTAGATGCATAAGACATTATGCATTATTTGTTTTCACTTTTCTGGTTATGCATCATTTCTGTTTTAGATGCATAAGACATTATACATTTTTTGTTTTAGCTGCATAATGTCTTATGCATTATGGTTTTCACTTATTGATTTTATGCATCCTTTTTATGCACATGCATAATGTCTTATGCATCATTTAGTTTAGATGCATAAGACATTATGCATTATTTGTTTTCACTTTTCTGGTCATGCATCATTTCTGTTTAGATGCATAAGACATTATACATTTTTTGTTTTAGCTGCATAATGTCTTATGCATTATTTAGTTTAGATGCATGAGCCATTATGCATTTTTTTAGCTGCACATACTTCATGTAGACGCTGGCTTGATTTTATATTTTTTTCTGTGCTTCCCATGGCCCTGGTACCTGGTGAAGATAATGATAACTGGGAATGGTTCATGAGGAATTTGAGTAATGTTGATCATGATCAAAGGCCAATCACATTTTTATCTGATCGTGCAGAAGGATTAAAGAGAGCGATTCCATTTTACTTTCCTGGAGCCTTCCATAGTTTTGCTATTATCATCTTAAGATGAACTTACCTATTAATGCATCTGACGAAAGGTATGGTGCAGTTATTGATTCATTTCAAGCTGTGCTTATGCTCTTAGTCCCGAAGGTTTCCAAACTGCCATCGCTACTATTAGGGGTCTTGGTTGTGGTTGGGTTGCCGACTATATTGAAGATATCCCTCCAGAGAAGTGGTCAAATGCCTTTTTCCAGGGTTGTAGGTATGGTAGGACATCTTCTACTCTTGCTGAATCCTTCAATAGTTGGATGAAGGTACACAAGAAGCTCCCTGCAAATGCTCTTCTGGATCAGATAAGGAAGGATGTGATGAGTATGATGTCAGAAAGGCGGAATACTGGTAATAGTTTCATAACAATTCTCACACCGAAGAATGAAAATAAGATGAAGGCTCTTATTGATGGGGGTTTAACCTGGCTGGTTATACAGTCCGATACTCATGTTTATGAAGTGGAAGGAGGGGACAGTTCTCATAGTGTTAACCTTGAGGCAAGGACATGTACCTGTCAGAGGTGGCGCGTCTATGGGTTTCCATGTGTGCATGCTTTCGCATCGATAACAATGTCTGGTTCTAATCCATATGATTTTGTTGAACCTTATTTCACTACTTCATACTTCAATAATGCTACAGTCATGCAATCATCCTATTCCGAACTATAACAGGCCTGAAGTTTATGAAGGTAATGATATTATCGATGTACCTGATGTTAGGAGGCCGCCAGGGAGACCACAAGCTAATAGGCATTTGAGCAGATATGAGAAGCCGCCCAGGAGAGCTATCGCTGTGGTAATTGTTTTGAGCTTGGTCATCATAACAAGCAAACATGTACGAATCCTACCTGTTACAAGAAGCCTCCGAAGCCGCCGAAGCAGCCTAAGGGAAGTTAAAGAAGAGCAATTATCTTGTTTGTTTCTTCAGACTATTACTTTTATGTTTGAACCTTATTCATTTTTCTTTCATTAGTTTCTGTATTAGTTTTTATGAACAAGTACTTTTTCTTTACTTAGTTTCTTTTTTGTATTGGTTTTATGAAAAATACTTTTTTTTCACTGTGTGTTTTTCTGCTTCTATCAGATAATGTTTTCATTTTTATTCTTAAATGCATAATGGATTATGCTTTAGTTTTTGATGATGCATAACTTGTTATGCATTAGTTTTTATGATGCATAACGTATTATGCGTTATTGTTTTGAAGATGCATAATCTCTTATGCATTGTTTTTCGACGATGCACGATCTGTTATGCATTTATTCTTTTAAAGATGGATGCATAACGACTCATGCAAATGTGGTTCCTTCATGCATCTGCATCTGCATAACAAGTCATGCGTCTGCATAACAAGTCATGCACATTTATTTTATTAGGAATAACATGTTATTCAGGTTTATTTTGTTGCATAACTTGTTATTTAGATGTTTATATGTAACCTGTTGTTCCTTCATTTTCCTTGTAAGATTTATATCATAGTACAGTTAAATGAAATAAGATTGCAGCAAATAGAAGCACTGAAACCAGCATTGATATATAATAAATATATATATAAACATCGACAAGATAACATAAGTTGTTCTGACAAGAACTACTGAATAAAGTTAAGTTTTCATACCAACACATTACACATAACTACTGACTGAAGTTAAGCTTCACACTAACTACTTTCCCATTAGTTTTCACTCCCAAGTTAAATTTCTCAACCTACCAACAACACACAGGTTGTTAAAACAAAGTTATGTTTGAGCCTTTCTATTATGCACAACTTCACATTTGACGCGCAACATCATCCCAGATGTCTTCATTGGCATCTATCGCGCAACTGTTTCCAAGATCCGTCAGCATTTTCAATACCAGACTTACTCTTTTCTTGTTGGATTTTTCTACTGCATCTTCCTTTCCCAACTTCAGCCATTTGTCCCTGACTTGAGACTTCATGCTCATCTTCATACAATAGCATACAAATATGAGGCAGTATGGGTGATGACCTTGTTCAGGAACAATCTTGGTAAAAATATCCCTGTATACAAGCGGTTCCCGCTTTATATCCACGATTTGTGGTGATAGATTCAGTTCATCATATCTTTGGATCAAATACGGCATACAAGCCTTTGCCATTATGAGAGCTTGTTTCTTGCAGTTAGATTTATATCCTTCAAGACTGTTATAGTAGTTCCACTCACCCTATGAAAAGTCATACTCTAACAATGTCCAATGTGTACCAGCAGGGTTTTCCTTTGTCATATAGTTCATTGGAATGAACATTCTCTCAACTTCAATAGGGAGATTCAAGATGAATTCTCCAACAAATTTGGCAATCCCATCTTTCTCCTTTGTTTTAACAAAGAACTGCAAAAGAAATATTTTTTAGGAAAAAAAGTTAGTGGATGCAATTGAAAGGGTGCACAACAGGTGTAGAAAACAATGCTGAATAACTTGTTATGCAGTTCAATCTAGTTGCATAATATTTTATGCTGAAGTAATTATATGGGCATAAGATAATATGCAGGAATGACTTGTTATGTAGCAAAATGATTTTATTTTCTTGACTTACCCAAGCATCTGGTGTCATGAATGCAGACTCCGCATACCTATGTTCAACACTATCAGCCATCTTTTCATTTTCCCGCTTCCTGAACAACCTATAACTGTAGTAGCGTACTACTTGGTCTTCTAAGTTTTCGTTGTTCATTAGCTGCCTTATTATATCTCTGTGAATCCGAATATCCCACAAGTACGGTTCTTCTCCTTCTCTGATACTCCAAGACGAATTTCTGCAGATGACATAAGACATAATTGGTGAGATGTTTTATTCAAGTGACATGCGGCAGAACCATAAACTAGAGGGTTGTGTTATGCATGGTTTTTTTTAAGCATAACTTGTTATGCATTTATTTCATAAGAAGCATAACCTGTAATGCATTGATTTCTTAAACAAGCATAATAAATATAACAACATTTTTTGCATAACTGAACATGCATTAAACATTGGAGCTGCATAACATGTGATGTAGATATTTTAAACAATCATAACTAACCATGCATTAAACATTGGGAGCTGCATGACATATTATGCAAACAAGCATAAAGGTAATTTTGATGTACTTACAGGCTGTTGGCATTCTCAAAGTATGTCTCCAGTACTTCCATCATGGCTGGTTCTATTGTATCCTTGTAATCTTGAAAGCATTCCATTGTTTCTAGCGGAGGTAATTTTCTGAACGGCAAGCTAGCAGACGTACTGGGATTTTCTTCTTCAACTTTATTCTCATCAGGCTTGTCTTTTTGCTTCTTCTGCTTCCCTAGCTCACAATCTTTGAGTAGTACACTGGTTGTCCTTTGATTCCATGTTGTCCTTTCCTTGATTCTTCTTACCTTGCTTCCTGGTTGCTTCCCATCCTCTTCTGCCTTGTTTGCTTTTCGCTTCAATACTGACTTTTTCTTCAATGTTGACCTCTTCAAAAATGTTCTTGGTACAAACTCCCCTCCTACGTCTTCTTCCTAGAGATTCATGTAACCAAAATGTGTTAGATATAAACAGTTTATTATGAAATTAAGTAAATAGTTGATTAAACAGCAAAACAACAATATAGTAAACAGTTTATAGTTGATTAAAAATAATAAGTAGTACATAGTTGATTTGACATTAATAAAAATACCATAATAAAAGATGTTATGTTGCTTTTCTAAAAGTTTTAAAATACAAAATCTGTTTATATTTTAGGTACCAGGTTTTTTGAAATGGTCTCCATCTCAACATCTTCATTATAGCCTTTTTCTTTTTCAGCATCTTGTGTGGCACCGGGAGTTAAAGGATTCTCAACCACCATCTCCTTCTCTGCATCAACAACCATCTCAACAGCTACTTGTTGTGGCTTTTCAGCCACTGGCTCTTCTGGTTGTTGTGGTTCTTCAATTTGATGTTGTGGTATCTCAACAGCGGGTTGTTGCATATTTTCAGCTTGCTGTTGTGGTCCACCAGCATCATCTTTAATTGCAGCAGCAGGTTGTGATAAATGCAGATTAAATGTGGGCACCACATATTCTTCTGCTTTCTTCTGAGTTTTTGGAAGAATGTCATCATCCCACCGTCCAAAAAGTCTCTTTCCCGTGCTTCAAGTCTTTCTTGTGTTGTTGCTATATTTGGTGTTGTCTCCAATTCCACTTGAGTTTCTATTTCCTTGTCGTCGCTGGAGAGATTAACAGCTTTTTCCATGTCCATGAACTTGAAAGGTGAAGACTGGATACCTTGACTAGCCGTTTGGTCTTGGCTATCGAGTCTGATAACTTCTGGCACTGATTCTTGTGTAGGTGGTTCAGTTGAAGATACCAGTTCAACAAGAGTCTCATTCCTTGGAAAGTTTTTCCTCAGTGGGTCGCTTGGCTCAGCTAATGATACATTGACACTAGGTCCCCCTGACGACTCCTCCTGCACTTCTATGTTTCCACAATCAACGAGCAATTCCTTCACGTAATTATACAACTTTTCATTGAAGTCTACTCCACTCTGTCTATTCCTCTCCTGAGTCTGCTTCATGTCTTTCAGTTTTGCTTCAATCATCTGCAACCTTGCTTCAGCACAATCGGGGGGACACGTTTCTTGTTCAATGATCTTAATCGCATCCAGAAATGCTTCTTCATACTTGTCCCCGTTCTCTTCAAGATTCATTGCGACGAGATCATATATCTCTTTCCTTTTTCTTGGTTTTCTTGGTTCACAGAATTCCATCTCCATTGCACTGTACTCATCTCTAAATTTCTCATTATACTGCAACATGATTAATGACACTCATCAAAGGAATGCATAACAAATATAACAACATTTTTTATATGCATAACCTGTGATGCAGCTAATCTAAACAATGCATAACTAGTCATGCATTTAATATTGGAACTGAATAATATGTCATGCATTGATTTTTTAAGGTGCATAACTTATTATGCATTTAAAAACACAAACCTGCTTAACTCATTTTCAATATTGAAAAATGCATAACTGGTCATACATTCATATATTCGGCTGCATAACATGTTATGCATTGATTTATTAAGGTGCATAACTTATTATGCAGTTATCCTTTTTTGCTAACGTAACTTATTATGCATTCATTTTTAAGGAATTTAGAGATACTGTCATAGATGCATGAAGGTCAATTATAAATCATGAAATGTTCACAAACAGGTACCTTTAAGAACGTAATATTCTTCTTGAGCATTGCTTTCTTCATTGCTGCCAAGTCCCACTTCGCAGCTCTCGGTGTAGCATTGGAAATGACCTTGACGATGTCTGATGATATCTCATCTATGTTAGAATGCTTAGCCAACCAAAGATGCAAAAAATAATAACTAATAAGATATTTTGTATCCAAGAAAGTAATATTTATTGACAGATGTTATGAAAGTAAAAAAAAAAAAAAACTAACTCACAAGAGAATATATAGTGCAACCACTGCAATTCCTGATATGAAGATTGTTTCTTTTGACAGTCTTGATGCTCTCCATCAGGTGTTCATGAATAAGATCAGGAAAAGAGACAGAGTCCATGGTTTCCAAATATTTAACCAAACCAACATACGAGACGTCTAAATTGTCTCCACTTGAACGACAAAAGAACAAGACGACTAGCATATAAAGGCAGATAAGGCAGACAACTTCCTCTTCATGACCTTTCTTATCAAGTTTTTCCAACACCATCCTTTCAATATCATCTATCCACACCTTTGTTACCCGTGCTTTGGGATCTTTGCTGATAAATCCTGGCTTTGTTTTGAATGGGAATTGCTTGACGAGGGGATGTGACTGAGTCATCTATATCTCTGTCTTCGAAGTCAGAATATCATTTCCTCTGTCTCCTTCAATTCTTGGAATCAGAAATGTAACAGCAAGCTCACTAGACGTTGATGCTATGGACTTGTTTTCAGACAACTTGAATGAATGTTGATTCAAATCTTCATGGTCATATGATAGAAAGACTTCATCCATCAGCTTGTTGCTCTTACCATCCAAGTATGCCATGTTTGCAGCATATAACCAGTTATAGAACTTTCCAAACACACACACATTCATCATGTTAGCCTGCAACGGATTCAAACCACCTCTGTCTTTTATCTTACTAAACAAGTGACCTACCCTAAGGAAACCTTCTCTATAAGTACCTCCTTGAACTGCAGATTTGGTTTTAGGTTTAACTGCATAAAAAAAGAACAAAAAAAATGCATTTTAGAACTGTTATTTTAGAACAACAAAGGAATGCATAACAAATATAACAACATTTTTTTATATGCATAACCTGTGATGCAGCAAGTCTAAACAATGCATAACTAGTCATGCATTTAACATGTCATGCATTAATTTGTTAAGGTGCATAACTTATTATGCATTTAAAAACACAACCCTGCTTAACTTGTTATGCATTTAACCACACATGCCTCTTTCTCAGGCATCTGCATAAACCATTATGCACATCTTTTACCATGCATAATCTATCATGCACTACTAGTTAATACTACATAAACAAACAGTTGACTGCATAACATATTCTGCATATTTTTTAAGAAGGCACAATCTGTTATGCATTTGTTTTTTTAACAAGCATAATGTGTTTTACATACAAACAAGCAGGTAAATGATAAGAGAAGTTTATTAACTGATGCATAACAGGAACAGGAAGGAATTCAATGCACCTTGTTTATAGACAACACATTGCTTATTAGATTCTTCTTCCTCTTCACTCTCGGATCTTTCGATTTGCTTCTTCTTCATCCTTTTCAGGTCTTTCGATTGTTTGGGTTCATGTCTTTTTCTTTTCTTCTGATGATCAACAGCTTGCCTCACTGAAACAGGCCAAATCATATTGTAACAAATCAATGACACCAATTAAACAATATATCACACAGAAGATACCACAAGCAAATGTTACCATCTTCGGCATCATTTGTATTATCATCCTCATTATCTGTATCATCACCCAATACTTCCTTTGGTGCAGCTTTCTTTGCTTTCTTTTTTCCCTTAGTAGCTTTTTCAGGCCTAGGTGAACTAGGTGATACTTGAGGTGACACCTGATCTTTTAATCTCTGCGACTTCCTTGACGGGGTTGCTTCAGGATCTTTTCAACACACAAATAAATAAGCTATTTAAGTTATGCAATAACTTTGGTAAGCAGATGAAAGTTAAAATTTAAACAGATGAAAATTAAAAAGCAACACTTAAAAATAGGTGTTATGCAGTGTTTTTTTTTTGTAAGCATAACTTGTCATGCATCTGAATAACAAGTTACACACATTAATTTGATGCTGCATACCCTGTCGTGCATCTGCAGAACAAGTTATGCAGATTTATGTTATGCAGAATCACACATGAGAACTAGTTATGCATACCAGAGCCTTTCTTACTCTTCTTCAGAGCATCTCCCTTTGCCTTGATTTGCATCTCCTTCAGTGTTTCGACACTATCAATTTCTTCTTGTTCATCTTCAACATCAGTAGGTAAAATCACATTGAGGAGAAAATTATGTTAAAATCGAAGAAGAATAAAGTGATAACTCAAAAAAAATTATGGGTATTCAGGATGAAACTCTCACCAGAAACAATTTTCTTTTTAGGTTTACTCTTTTTTTCTGGTTCATCATCGGCAATTACTGTAACAAACTTTAAGATTAAAAAAAAATTCAAAAAAAACAAAATCAAACACTAACAGATGAAGCTAATGATAAATCTCACCGGGTTTTTTCTGTTTCTTCGACTTCATTTTTCCTTCGGTTTTCCCTTTTTCATCTGAAGCATCAAGAACAAAAATTAAAATCGAAAATCAAATAAAATCAAATGTACCGAATGCATGCAAGAATAAGATCGATTAAACTAGTTTTAGTACCTAATTTGTTCTCTTTTGATTTCTGAAGACGTGTTTTTGTTGGTGTTTCATCCATTTTGGTTCTACTGAATTCTAGGGTTAAGGTTTTTTAGAATTTAAAATTGATTTTTAGGGTTTGATCAACTTCAATCATCGGTTTTATTGTTTGATCAACTTCAATCATCAATCATCCGTTACAGTGTTTATGGAGGAATAGAAATAGAAAAACGGATGAAGAAAAAAATGAGAAGAAGAGAAAAGAAATGGTTCCGACCGTTTTTGGGAGTTAATAAAACTGCCCAGAACCGTTGAAGGGTAATTGAGGAACTCTGCACGTTTTTAATAATTTTAAATAATGTTGGGTGCGACTGTAGGGAAAAGTAATTGTGGGCCTGGCGGTAAGAAAAAAAAAAATTTGGGCCTGCGCCTAATTTCCCCAATGTATTATGCACGTTGTAAGCAAAATTCTACAAAATGGGTTTTTTTTTAGTTCAATTCCAACCAAAAAAGATAGTTGGGCCCAATACTGAATACTACGTAAAAATACGCCTTCATAAATGGGACGCCTTGTGCTGGAGCACACCTTGCCCCCCTTCAAAACCGGCCCTGGAGGATTTGCTGGGGATGGCAGTGATGATGCTGAAAGAATGAAGTTGTAGATGGCAGCGATGGATAACAGAAGACGATGGAAGTACACTGCTGCCATTAGTTGGCAGTCGACGGAAATGGTAGTGATGCTCGGGTTTTACTGAGGCAATGATGATCGACGGAGAAAGTTGGTTGCTTCTGTTGGTGAACAATGCAGTGATGGCGATGAGGATGTTGCTGAGAGATGATGGAGCTCGAGATAACGCAGACAACGATGCTGGGATTGGAAGCAACAATGGAGATGTGATGAAGAGAACTCGAGCTTGGTATGCTACTTCCAGGGTTGATGATAAATACTGAGATGATGGTTGATCTGGTACGGAGTTCAGTTGTCCGTAGATGATGAAAGTCAGAGAGACGCAGATAAGGTTGTGTTGAGTTGGTGTCGAGCAAAATCGAGGGAAGATGAAACGATGTTGTTCATCAATGAATGGCAAGGATTAAGAAGGGTTCTTCAGGAGATCGAGTTAAGATTAATGGAGTCGATGCTGAGATGAGGGTCGAAAATGAGTTGGAGGATGGCAGTGTCAATGGAGTTTTGCCGGTGAGTGGAGCTTGCGATGTTGACTGTCAATGAAAAGAGCAGAGCTGTGACAATGGAGTAATGGAGATGGAAGGCAGTGATGGAAGTTAAGAACTGAAGTTGAATACGAATAAGGAATTTCACGAATGCCCTGGTATACATGAGTTACTGCCAGAGAAGTGGAGGTTGATGTTAAGAAAACTCAGGGAGTTTTATGTTTCACGGAGCTGGGAGTTAAGAGTGTTCACGGAGGGCCTGGCATAAGTGAAGCTAACCGGAAAATTTGAAAATCCAGGGGAATGAAAAACTCACGATCACCAGGCTGTTCGAGGGAATATTGGTCGAGCTTAGAAACTTCAGATGATTTGAAAACTCACGGAGGTTGATATGTCCGTGAATCTGACGAGAGGAAAGTGAAAATCCAGGAGAAAATAAAACTCTCGGCGAGAGTAATGTCCGTGAAAGTATCGGTGATTTACAAAATTCCAGGGGAAATTATTTTTCATGGAAGCATGTATATCTGTGGGTTTGGATTAGGGTATACTGTCAGTTCCATGGAACTGACAGTTGAAGCGAAAGTTATTGGGCTGGGCCTGTCCAGTTTCGAACATGAGCCCACTTGGCTATTTCAGCAACTCTATGCATGACCAAGACTTTGGGGCGTGGGATATTTGGAATTTTGGCTAGTTTGGGCAACCATCCGACCTGGATTTTGTGCACGGGCACAACTACAATTTGGATACCTATATAAGAGATATTTCTATCTCATAATCGGGAATCACACATTTGGAGAGAAGAACACAAGGAAGAAAAGATAGGGTTTGGAGCCATTTCCATCAGCGTAAATATTTCTCTACCATTTTATCATATGAAACTCATGGGCTTTGTTAGTACCATGAGTAGCTAAACTTCTTATTGATTGAGGATGAATTCTAAGTTCTAGACTTGATTTGGATTAATATATGCATCTATTTTGAGTTCTTCATATGATTATTGTTTGCTTCTACTTTAATGAATGTCTATGATTGATTAATTGATTGCTCTAGGTGGCCAACTATAGTAGTTTATTGATTGATTAATTGCTAGTAAATGGTTAGGATATCCGTGTCATTGTTGAACAACCCATACACAAGTAGAAAACGTGAGACCTTGCAGAGGGATTTTGTGGAGCAATCGCGTGTAGAACAACATTAGAAAGTGGACCTTGCGCTAAGAGTATAACTACTAAGATTAACCTAAGTCATAAAATATAAACCATTCAACCAAGTTACATCTTGAACGCGCTACTACTTGGTGGCTTGGACGAGTAGAATCTGATAATCGAGCGCTTCGGTATTCAGTGACCAAAGGACTTTAGGGGATAGCACTGCGCTAGTTGTTATTCCACGGTTGATAATAATCTATGATTAATGATGAATTGATGAATATATTAACTCATTGACGGTTTAGTAACAAAGAAGGATTCCTCGATCATCTCTCTCCATATTGCTTTCAATCTTAATTACTTTTAATTGCTTTGTTATTTACTTTGTTCTAAAATCAAAAACAAACCCCCATTGCGACAATTTTTGACAACTAAATCTCCATGCTCTTCGCAGGAACGAACTCGACTTCCATTATATTATTTTTAATTGAATGGAAATAAGATATTAATTTGATTGCACCTACGACACGCAACAAATTTCGGCGCCGCTGCAGGGGAGCAGTTGGTAGCTTTAGTTGTTATTTCTTTTTATTTTTGTTTTGTTTTTAAATTTTCTTTTAGTTTTTAATTTTTTTCTTTAGATTTTTGTTTTAGGTACTTGATCCCTGGCACCGAAAGATTGGGAATACCAGAGGTGTGGAATTCAAACTCGCAATGGAACAGTACTACAAGCACGTCCACAGTTGCAACCTGAACCTTCTACAGAAGAGATGGTTAATACAGACGACGAGATAGATCCTCCACCACCTCCACCTCCGGAGAGGAAGTTATGAGAGTTGACATCTCCATGTTTAGATTCGAAACCACTGTGCATTACAATCACTAACCCAGTGGAGCTGAAGTCGAATCTACTTCATCATCTACCAAAGTTCAAGGGACATCCAGGTGACAATCCAAATCGACACCTTCAACAGTTCCAGAACACGATAACAAGTCTGAGGCATGCAACCGCAGACAGAGATATGGATATGCTACAAGCCTTCCCATTCTCATTGATAGACTTAGCAGAAGAATGGTTGTATTGTCTTCCTCCAGGGAGTGTTACAACATGGAATCAGATGAAAAAGCTATTTCTAGAGAAATATTTTCCTGCTTCCAAAGCGGCATCCGTCCGTAAGGAGATTAGTGGCATTCTATAGATGTCTGGGGAGTCTTTATATGAATACTGGGAGAGGTATAAGAGGTTGTTGGCAAGCTGCCCACACCATAATATATCCTCAACACTTATCATTCAATACTTCTACGAAGGATTACTTCCAGAACAGAGGAATTTTATTGATGTGGATGCCGGTGGTTCACTTACTGAGAAGACAATCTCGCAGGAAACCAGTTTGATTGAGAATATGGCTTACAATGCTCAACATTTCTACACCAGAACAACTCTAATGTCAGAAGAGTTAGCGAAATGAGAGAGTCTTCACAGTCAGAGCAGCGGATGAACAACGTAGAGAAGGTAGTATAACCAATGGCAGAAGTGATTATTCCTTCTTATGAAGAAGAGTATGAACAGGTGAATGTTGTGTTCCCTAATCAGAGGCCAAGGTATGATCCCTACTCTAATACTTATAATCCAGGTTGGAAAGATCACCCAAATTTCAGTTATACAAATCAGCAAGCTGCATCTCCTAATCCTTATGGGCGACAAAGTGGTTTTCAACAACCACAATTCCGACCACAACCTCCACCTCAGCCTCAACAACAGACTCAAAGTTCTAATTTAGAGGAGATGATGAAAATGATGATGCAAAAGCAAGATTCCAATGCTCAGCGTCAAGATGCAATCCTGCAGAAACAAGATATGGCTATAAAGGACTTGCAAACTCAAATTGGGCAGTTGGCTACAGACATGAATGAACTAAAAGCATAGAGTTCAGCAAAGTTGTCATCACAGCCTTTTATGAATCCAAGGGCGAATGTCAATGCTGTAACTCTAAGGAGTAGGAAGCAAACGGAAGAGCCAAAGCAACAAGAAATGGTTATTCGAGACTCAGAAAAGGAAGTAGAGGTGGAAACCGTTCCAAAGGAAAAGCCAACCTCAATTGGCCAACCTAAGGACACAGTTCCTACTTTTACTACACCACCTCCTTTTCCTAGTCGTTTTGCCAAGTCAAAGAATCAAGCTATAGACAAGGAGAATATGGATATTTTCAGCAAGGTGCACATAAATATTCCATTTATTGATGCCATCAGAATGGTACCCAGGTATTCCAAGGTTCTGAAGGATTTGTGCACAAGGAAAGAGAGGTTGGTTTCTAATGAGATGACTCAGGTGGGGGAAAGTGCTTCAGCTATGTTGCTAAAGAAAATGCCTGCAAAGTGTAAAGATCCTGGAGGTTTCACCGTGCCAATTACTATTGGTACCAAGAGGTTTGAGAGCGCTTTACTTGATTTGGGATCTTCCATAAGCGTGATGTCAGCCGATGTTTATGATTCATTGAATCTTGGACCTTTAAAGGAGACAGGGATTATCATTCAATTAGCTAATAAGTCTAACATATATCCTAAGGGACTCGTGGAAGACGTGTTGGTGCAAGTGAATGAACTAATCTTTCCGGTTGATTTCTTTATTGTGGATATGCAGAATGGGGACAATTTTTCATCTACTTCATTACTTCTTGAGAGACCATTTTTGAAGACTGCTAAGACGAAGATTGATTGTGATACTGGGACACTCACTATGGAGTTTGACAAAGATATTATACGCTTCAATATTTTTGAAGCTATGCGTTATCCAAGTGATATCCATTCCGCATTCTTTGTTGATGTTATTAGTTCGTTGGCACAACATATGTTTGATTTGAACTATGAAGATGAACTTGAATCTGTGCTACAAAATAGTATAGATTTGGACGTCCATGGCATGCCTAACTTGAATGTTAATATTCCCAAGGAGTTTGTCGAGACATGTGGTGCTTTAACGGCATAGCAAGAAGTTAAAAGAGGTAATATTTCATATATTTCTTTACCTGTAACTGATGAAGTTCCTTTACCTTCTGTTGTGCAGGCACCTAAATTAGAGCTGAAACCTCTACCTGATCATTTAAAGTACGTTTACTTGGGTGATGGGGAAGAGTTCCAGTCATTATTTCAAAGAATCTCATAGCAATACAAGAAGAACGTCTCCTTAGGGTTCTGAAAGAGCACAAAACGGCTATTGGTTGGACAATTGCTGACATCAAAGGCATTAGTCCATCCATGTGCATGCATAGAATCCTAATGGAAGACGATGTCAAGCCAGTACGTGATGCTCAGTGTAGGATTAACCCCCCAATGATGGAGGTCGTGAAGAAAGAGATCCTCAAATTACTGAGTGTGGGGGTGTTTTAACCAATTTCTGACAGCAAATGGGTTAGTCCAGTGCAAGTGGTGCCTAAGAAATCAGGTGTCGTCGTTGTCAGAAATCAAGATGATGAACTCGTTCCTACAAGAGTTCAAACAGGATGGCGAGTATGCATAGACTACAGAAAGATCAATTCGGATACCCGCAAGGATCACTTTCCTTTGCCTTTCATTGATCAGATGTTAGAGAGGTTAGCGGGACATTCTTATTATTGCTTTTTGGATGGTTATTCGGGCTACAATCAGATCGTTATTGCACCGGAGGACTAAGAGAAGACTATTTTTACTTTCCCTTTTGGTACATTTGCATATAGGAGAATGCCTTTTGGTCTTTGCAATGCGCCTGCCACTTCTCAGAGATGTATGGTTAGTATATTTTCTGATTACGTGGAAAACATCATTGAGGTATTTATAGACGACTTCAGTGTCTATGGTGATTCATTTGATATTTGTTTAAATAATCTTGAACTTGTGCTTAAAAGATGCGTAGACACTAATCTTGTTTTAAACTGGGAGAAATGCCACTTTATGGTAGACCATGGAATTGTACTTGGCCACATCGTGTCCTCTCAAGGGATCGAGGTAGACAAGGCAAAGATAGACTTGATTAGGAACTTACAATACCCCACTTCGGTGAGGGAAATTCGTTTGTTTCTTGATCATGCAGGTTTTTATAGGAGGTTTATTAAAGATTTATCCAAAATCTCAGTGCCGATGTGCAGATTGTTGCAAAAGGAGGTTGCCTTTAACTTCGAATAGGAGTGCAAGGATGCCTTTAATAAATTGAAAGAATTGTTGACTACTGCACCAATTATTAAGTCACCTGACTGGAGTTTGCCGTTCGAGTTAATGTGTGATGCAAGTGATTATGCAATCGGAGGTGTTTTGGGCCAAAAAGTAGACAAGAGGTCACATGTGATTTATTATGCATCAAGGACCCTAAACGATGCTCAAATCAACTTTTCTACTACTGAAAAAGAGTTGTTGGCTATAGTATTTGCATTAGAAAAATTTAGATCTTATTTGGTGGGTACCAATGTGATTGTATATTCTGATCATGCAACACTACGGTACCTATTGAAAAATAAGGAGGCTAAGCCAAGACTCATACATTGGATTCTTTTGTTACAAGAATTCAATATGGAAATCAGAGATAAGAAAGGTGTTGAGAATACAGTCGATGATCATCTTAGTAGACTTGTTGTTTCCGAAGAAGAACTCCCTTTACAAGATCGTTTTCCAGACGAACAACTTTTCTCAATTGAAGAATCAACACCTTGGTACGCAGATATAGTGAACTACTTGGTTACAAGGCAAGTACCTAGTACAATGTCTACTTTTCATAAGTTAAAGCTTAAGAAAATATCCAAGCAGTATGTGTGGGATGACCTACTTGTGGAAATATGGTGCTGATCAGATTATCCGCATGTGCGTACCAAACTCTGAATTTCAATCAATTCTATTTTTTTGTCATTCTTATGCTTGTGGTGGTCACTTTGGGTCTAAACGTACCGCTCTCAAAGTCCTTGAGAGTGGCTTTTATTGGCTTACCCTATTTTAGGATGCATATGCTTTTTGCATATCTTGTGATAGATGTCAACGGACGGGAAATCTAGGTGCTCGAAATCAAATGCCACTCAATCCTATTCTCAGTGTCGAGATTTTTGATGTGTGGGCATTGATTTTATGGGTCCTTTTGTTAATTCGAATGGAAAAAATTTTATACTTCTTGTTGTGGATTATGTTTCTAAATGGGTGGAAGCTAAAGCCACCCCTAATAATGATACTCAAGTTGTTTGTTAGTTTGTGAAGGAATATATTTTCTCTAGACATGGTGCACCAAGAGTGGTTATAAGTGATGAAGGCTCGCACTTCAAGAAATACTTCCATGCTCTCCTCAAGAAGTACAACATTACACACAAGATTGGTACGTTGTATCACCCACAAACTAGCGGGCAAGATGAAATTTCAAATCGTGAGATTAAGTCCATCCTTGAGAAAACCGTTAATGCTACACGGAAGAATTGGAGTTATCGACTCAACGATGCACTTTGGGCATATATAACAGCATATAAGACACCGATTGGTATGTCTCCATATCGATTGGTTTATGGGAAAGCTTGTCACCTCCCAGTTGAACTTGAGCATAAGGCATTATGGGCGGTAAAGATGTGCAATATGGAGTATGACAAAGCGGGGAAACAAAGGCAGCTGCAAATTAATGAGCTAGAGGAGATACGTGACGATGCTTACGAGAGTGCTCGTATATACAAGGAAAAGACTAAACTTTTCCATGACAAGATGATTTCTCGAAAGAGTTTTGTTGTGGGTCAAAAATTTCTTCTATTTAATTCTCGGCTTAATTTGTTGTTACTAATGTTTTTCCTCATGGTGCAGTTGAGGTTACTAGTCTCGCAACAGGGACAACTTTCAAATTCAATGGACATAGATTGAATACATATCACAAAAACTTCCCTACAGAGAATGTGGACGTAATTGAACTTCATGATTTACTCCCTCTGGAGGAGTAGTAAGGAGAATGCCAAGTCGGGCTGACGACTTTAAACCAAGCGCTTAATGGGAGGAAAACCATAGGTTTTGTATCTTAAACCCTTTATTTTTATTATTTTCATATCATATTTGCATCCCCATGTTTAATTTCATTGAATCCGGAATCTATCTTAGAAGAGAATAATGACGAATACCTTTTCGTCAGAAAACTTCAGACAGCGCGTAGTTCAGTACAGAGACCATAACTGCCATACTGTTTATCTAAACACTGTGCCCTTTTGACACTTTGTAAAAAACACGTAGATGAACAACTTTTGTGAAATGGAGTTTTTCTAAATTCCTTACCGATTTGTACAGTTTCTGCGTTTTATCTGCTGTTACGTCAGAATTTTCGGTTTTACACATTGAGGACAATGTGAAGTTTAAGTGTGGGGCAGTATTTTGCATGTAGATTTTTCACTTTTTGTACAAATTTTTGTATAAAAACCTACAATTTTTAGAGATTTTAGAGTCACTAGCATGCTTTTAGGTATGTTTAGAGAATTCTGACCAACATAACTGAACTTGGAAATGTTAGGGAACTACATTCGGATTTCTTACGAATTGGAGTGTTAAATAATGAATTTAATCATGCCGGTGATGCAAATGAGGTGCAGGTAGAAATGAATTATTAGAGTTGTTGATCAATCATTAGTGGAGACTACCCATTTTCATATCAACCGAGGCACCAGACCAGATTTCTTTATAAATGACTAAAGAGCTTTCTTTTGAGTGTGTGTCACCGTACGTTAATTCCGGGTAGAATGGTGAGATACCCAACCTCCCACCAATAGAAGCACTACTTTTTATCTCTTGAGTGCTAATTTTTGTCAATCATGAGGGTGACGTCTATAGATGAAAACCAGCTTCTTGTAGTTTGATTTGCAGTTAGCACCATTCTCTCTCTCGTCAACAACAGGTCCATAGAAACACATCATCATCAACAACAAGTGGAGCGACATCAAAAGCTACAAGGAAAGTTGAATACGTTTGAGGTTTACAAGCAACAATACAAGGAAGAACGGAATTTCATATTCAAGTAAAGCAACATATGCATGAGCAGATTTTTATATACATGTTGAAGACTTACAAATAAGGAGCGGAACTTTATATCGAAGTATGAAGACTTATTTACAAGAGCGAAGAAAATCAAAACATGAAAGTTATTGAAGTTTATGATACGAAGACAATACAAGTTGTGCAGAACATAGTGGTAAAGTACTTCTTTCATGGCCATGTTAATTTTAATTTTGTTATTATTTTTGTAGTTGCAATCTTTTTATCAAATATATATATATATATATATATAAAAGATTTGCATTAGGTTGTTATTTTCTCAATAAGGCCATGTGGAGGAAAAATATATAAGAAGTTTCAAGCAACAAGGAAATAGAGGAAAAGAGTTACAAATTGTCAAAGTTTTATGAAGATCAAGAGTTTATCATCTATAGTTGAAGACCGAAGACCAAAAAGATGAAGAAGACGAGCCGAAGGAAGGAAGACGTTTCTATTGGATGTTGTGAGAGTGGTGCTTTCATCATTGCAATCATATGTGAAGGTGGTAAGTACTCTCATCCTCTATTTTTAATAATAATGGTTGATTTCCTTTCTTAGAAATCATCAGAAAAATATCTTTATTTTCCACGATTTTGTGGAGTCTCCAGAAATAATTAGGAAGGTTTCCTTCCCACCATTCAACTTGTGTAGGATTTCTCTCTTCATTCCTACCTGCACACATGTGAGACCTATAAAAAAGCCGTCTTATTGAGTGCAATTATCATAAAATCCTTTTAAGTGAGGCAGAAGTCGAGGCGAAATGCTTATTGATCGCTCTCAAACACGCGTTCTCTCATTATGGTATGGTTATTTCTCACTCAAGATTTAAGAATGAATATGTTCTTTGGTATTTATAACTTCTTATTACTAGCATGCAGAAACTCTATGTCCTCATAGATCTTTGGATGTTTGGCAAGCTTGAACGCTTTGAAGTTGGAGTAGGTTTTGTGGGTATACCTATGGTAAGCCCTCATAAGTCTATAACTCGTCCATTAGGGATACCTAGGGGTTTAAAGGCCTGTTATTCATGCTAAGAGTAACCGTATCCTCGGCGACATGGAGTTGTTTTATTTTAGATAGTTTGCTCGAGGACTAGCAAAAGCCAAGTGTGGGGGAATTTGTTAAGTGCATATTTTGCATATATTTAGTGTCGAATCCATGCTAGTAATTTCTTAGTTTCTTGCAAATTATTGTATATTACTCTTGTTTTCTCTTATTTATGTTTTGCTAGGTGAATCATCCAAAAGAAGTGAATTTGCACTTAATTGTGCAATAAAAGAAGTTAGTCGCAAGCTGAGAAGGGCCAAAGACCAAGTGGAACTCATTCAAATCTAGGAGTCCTTGGTATCATCGTTAAGAGGACGAAAAGACGAAGCCAACGACGAAAGAATGGAGTCAATCCGACATCGTATGAAGAATTTACGGGCGATTGAAGCGAGTCAAAGTTGCACGGATTGTGAACCTACAGAATTGTTAAAGGCACCGACTTAAATTCCCCAGGGTATCCACTGGATATGAATTGCACTGTCAGTCTTGCAAAACTGACAATTGAAGCGTGAATTATTAACGATGGTTTGGAATGGAAATAATACAGAGAAGTATGAGGATTCGCTGGGGATGGCAGCGATGATGCTGAAAGAATGAAGCTGTAGATGGCAGCGATGGATAAGGGAAGACGATGGAAGAACATTGCTGTCATTAATTGGCGTCGACTGAAATGGTAGTGATGCGCGGGTTTTACTGAGGCAATAATGATCGACGGAGAAAGTTGGTTGCTTCTGTTGGTGAACGATGCAATAATGGCGATGAGGATGTTGCTGAGAGATGATGGAGCTCGAGATAACACAGACAACGATGCTGGGATTGGAAGAAACAATGGAGCTGTGATGAAGAGAACTCGAGCTTGGTATGCTACTTCCAGGGTTGATGATAAATACTGAGATGATGGTTGATCTGGTACGGAGTTCAGTTGTCCGTAGATAATGAAAGTCACAGAGACGCAGATAAGGTTGTGTTGAGTTGGTGTCGATCAAAATCGAGGGAAGATGAAACGTTGTTGTTCATCAATGAATAGCAAGGATTAAGAAGGGTTCTTCAGGAGACCGAGTTAAGATTAATGGAGTCGATGCTGAGATGAGGGTCGAAAATGAGTTGGAGGATGGCAGTGTCTGTGAACACAAAGATCATTATCATCTGAGTGTTCACTAATAATGCGCACAGACTCATGAAAATACAGTAAATAAGCTGCGCCTGAGGGGGATGAATTGGTTATGTCGAATCCTTGACTCAGAGTTCTAATACTCTTCCTCGTCTCATCAACTACAATCTTTGTTCTTAGCTCGCACAACAAGATAAATAATGGATGAAGTATAAAACGTACGAACATGATATACCATAAGTATCGAATCGAACATGTAAAGTATAAATGCATGAATATAGATGAAACGATTAACTTATATGATTCATCACTCAAATCTCTGTCTGCGGTTTTGGGTTTTTCATTATATGTATGATGGTTACAGAAATAGTCGAATGACTTTGAGATCCACATAAGCCTGTGTAGCAGGAGGAACTTACTTACACTTTCTCTATCTCTCTGTCTCTCTCCTATTCTCCTCTCAATGTTTTTCTTATCCCCTCTTCACTTGGGAGAAAGGGGTATTTATAGGGAGGTTACGTGGGGTCCACTTCTGAAGCCCGTTATAAATGGCTAACCGTCCGCGGGTTTCTTATCAAACTCCACCACCGAGTCCGCGTAGATCTCCTCCGCGTAGAGATCCTGATGTTTCTCCGCCTGGTGGAGGTTCGTCTAAGTCTTCCCAATGTGATGGCCGCGTTCATAGGGTTTCGTCTTCTTCCGGTCAGAGGTACTCATCTTCTAAGAGAGGTGAGTTGCAGAGAGGGAATACGCAGAAAGGTGACCGGCCAAAAGAGGCTCCTGGTTCCCGGTATGCTATTTCTCGTCCCTTAGTTAATCCGCGTGATGATCCCAAGAGAACACGGGATGTACCACCTCTTCGGTCAGTGGCGCCTCCTTCCGCGTCTCAGCAACATCCTCTACATCCCCCTCCAGTGTCTCAACCCAAGGGGAGGTCTTCGAAAGAAGTGGTTTCGAAGACTGTCCAGTTTCGAACATGAGCCCACTTGGCTATTTCAGCCACTCTATGCACGACCAAGACTTTGGGGCGTGGGATATTTGGAATTTTGGCTAGTTTTGGCAACCATCCGACCTGGATTTTGTGCACGGGCACAACTACAATTTGGATACCTATATAAGAGATATTTCTATCTCATAATCGGGAATCACGCATTTGGAGAGAAGAACACAAGGAAGAAAAGCTAGGGTTTGGAGCAATTTCCATCAGCGTAACTATTTCTCTACCATTTTATCATATGAAACTCATGGGCTTTGTTAGTACCATGAGTAGCTAAACTTCTTATTGATTGAGGATGAATTCTAAGTTCTAGACTTGATTTGGATTAATATATGCATCTATTTTGAGTTCTTCATATGATTGTTGTTTGCTTCAACTTTAATGAATGTCTATGATTGATTAACTGATTGCTCTGGGTGGCCAATTATGTAGTTTATTGATTGATTAATTGCTAGTAAAGGGTTAGGATATCCGTGTCATTGTTGAATAACCCATACACAAGTAGAAAACGTGAGATCTTGCAGAGGGATTCTGTAGAGCAATCGCATGTAGAACAACATTAGAAAGTGGACCTTGCGCTAAGAGTCTAACTACTAAGATTAACCTGAGTCATAAAATATAAACCATTCAACCAAGTTACACCTTGAGCGCGCTACTACTTGGTGGCTTGGACGAGTAGAATCTGATATTCGAGCGCTTCGGTATTCAGTGACCAAAGGACTTTAGGGGATAGCGCTGCGCTAGTTGTTATTCCACCGTTGATAATAATCTATGATTATTGATGAATTGATGAATATATTAACTCATTGACGGTTTAGTAACAAAGAAGGATTCCTCGATCATCTCTCTCCATATTGCTTTCAATCTTAATTACTTTTAATTGCTTTGTTATTTACTTTGTTTTAAAATCGAAAAAAAACCCATTGTGACACTTTTTGACAACTAAATCTCCTTGCTCTTCATGGGAACGAACTTGACTTCCATTATATTATTTTTAATTGAGTGGAAATAAGATATTAATTTGGTTGCACCTACGACACGCAACACTGGACTAAACTGTATTTTTGGACTGATTTTTGGACTAAACCGTATTTTTACTCATATAAATCCTTACATTTTTTTTCTTCTCTTTTAATATTTATTTTGATGGAAAATAAAGAGGGAGATCCCCTCACGCTCCTATTTTCATACTATCCCATACTTTCCCTACTAATTCTTTTTATAAAAATCAACGATAGTGTATCTGAAGCTAATATTTTAAGAATATATGCACGCCTTACAAAATTCACATACCCGCAAAAAATGAGCATATTCCGGAACGTATTACTCTGCCACCTATCACTTTAAAATCAACCGTCAACAATTGACGAATTTTCAAACGTTAAAATCAAGATTGGTAGATGGCAATGTTTGGTATTTTGGTATGTACTCATTTTTTATGGTGTGCAGCTTCAAATACGCTATCGTTTAAACTTTACTCGGAATTTAAGAGTGCGAGGGGATCCTCCCTCGAAACTAAAAGGTTATTTTAGGTTTGGGTTCCATTGAAGTGATCGTGTTTCCTATATGTATAGGATAAAGGCACCAAAATATGAATATAATAAAAATATAACCGTGTTAATGGTTGAGTTGGCCATACACTTGTTAGTTGTACCAAGAGGTACGGGTTCCAATCCCCTCATACTTGTATTCTCACTTTATATTACACTTTGGACAGTCTTTTTGGGAATAAAGGACAAATGGTATCGTATTTGAAGCTAGTGTTTCAAGGATATGTTCCTCTTACAATGTTCTACATACCCACCAAAAATAAGAGCATTCCAAAATACTAAACCTCACAATTTACAAGTCTTAGCCTTAATGGCTAGAAATCAGCTGATTTTCAAGGAATCATTTTTAAAGTTGTAGATGATGGATTTATACGTGCCGGAATATGTATGTTTTCAGTAGGAACGTAGAGCTCTGTAAGAGGAACATATCTCTAAAAAATCAGTTTCAAGTCCGTTATCATTGTTCACGAAGAAAGCATCCAAAATGTGAGATAGTGTGAGAATAAAAGTGGGAAGAGATCCTTTCTCTATTTTAAGTTTCGGCTTCCATTAAAGTAATCATGTTGGCTACAGGTACAACATACGGAAAGGCATCAAAATATGTAAATATTAACAATATAATTCTGTTAATGATCCCATTGTTGGAAGTTAAATATATTTATGTTATAAATAGTTCTGATTTTGAAATATAAACTTATAAGTTTCAATGGTTGAGTTGGTCAGACACTTGTTAGTTGTACTAAAAAGTATGG
The DNA here is from genome assembly GCF_003573695.1 of Papaver somniferum. Classification (NCBI taxonomy): domain Eukaryota; kingdom Viridiplantae; phylum Streptophyta; class Magnoliopsida; order Ranunculales; family Papaveraceae; genus Papaver; species Papaver somniferum. Next base: position 81,587,326 of record NC_039364.1, read on the forward strand.
GTTTGAATTCCAATTGTGAATCTCAATTGCATCTGAGTGGAGAAATTTCTCCTTCTTTATTTCTTTTTTCTCCTAGTTAATATATATGGGGTGGTATACCTCATCTTATATATAAGAGGTTTTGTTTGTTGTTGTTGGCTTTTATTTTTCCTTTAAAAAAAGACTTATATAACACTTGCATTATGAGTCTGATGAAAGGCTTAATAATCTCACCTCATGTTAGGCTTCTTATTATAGATATCCGTTCATTATCTCAATCTCAATTTGATATTGGCAAAAAGCTCGTTCCTAAATACAGCTGACATTTATATGTTTCAATTGTCTTCTCTATATTATTAGAACTCGATTTTGTATTTATTTTGGCATTTTATGTGTTTGAGAAATTAACTTTTTTTTTGGAGAAAAAAAAATGGCTCGAAGAAATGTTAAAGGCACCCCGGAAAAATTACTAAATGAACCTTACTTTGGATAAAGGCACCCAAACTGTTAAAGGCACCCGCATTTTGGATCAGAGCACTTGATATTCACCATTTCGATTTTAGAATTTTGGCGGGAAAAAGGAATTTAGGGTTCGATTTTTTTGGATTGTTTGGGAGAGATTCAATCATAATTTTCTATTGGGATGGACTCATTAGGGCTAAACATAGTTGGTTTAGGTGTTTGATTCGACTGAGTTGGGTCAAATAATCGATTTTGGATAAAACAGGGCAGTGGTTATTCTCGGAAGTTTTCCGGATTTGTTTTTGGAATTTCCGTGAGATTCAATGGAAGATAAACTATCCTAGGATTCTTACCTATTTAACAGAGAGTTTGGAAGGATTTGGACATCTAATAAATGCGTACACATATAAGGAAAGAAATCATTTCCGTTACTTGCAGGGAAAGGAAAAGAGAAATTTAATCAGGTTTTCTAGGGTTGTTGTGGTATATATAAGGGTTGGTTGAGTCCCAGAAGAGCTATGAGAGTTTGAGGGAACTTTAGGACGAGAACAGATCAAAGAAAATTATATTTCAGGGAATTGCTGCTTCTTCTTTTGTAGAAGAAGAAGAACCCGAAGAATAAAAGTTGCGGAAAACTGTCACATAGAACTTTGTTTTTTCGAAAGTACCTGTTACAGTTTATTTGCAACGAATACTTTGAATTTTCCACACTTCTTCTGTAACAGTTCATCTGTAATGCCATTACAGCATTGCAAATTCTCTGGTTTATTCTTTCTCCTTTTCAAACACTTTTTGAGCCATGTATTAATCTTTTGAGAGTGTTTTCAATATGAGGAGCTAAACCCCAACACTGGGACAATTTAGGAAGTCAGTTTTCATGATTGTGGTAAATATAATTAATTCTTGTATGACTTTTTGCATTGTTTATTAATAGATTTATGGTTTTTGTTGGAAGGCTGTGATATCAATTGATGGGTCATACTTATTTTAAGAACTTTGATGTTCCATGCTATTTACATTCATTACTTTGAAAATCTACTTTTGCCAAAGAATCAAAGTCTATAGTTTTAGTTATAATTGTTTAGAATTAATATATGAATCGCATGAATATGATGTATGTTGGAATCCTGAGTCCATGTCTATCATAATATAGTTATCATCTTTTATTTAATTGCCAGTTTAATTTGGAATTGGGCCTAAAATCAAATATTCACAAATCTGAGTGACGTATCTTTTATTTCCACTTTGTTCTATTTTACGTTTTTGGGTATTTATCTTTTATCAACAGGTTTTGGATCAAAAATAAAGGTAAGCCACGGAGTTTGCTGATTGGTCTAAGACTTGGAGTCAAATTTAAAGCGAAAAGAACGGAAAAGAAAACAAAGATTTTAGTTATTATTATTATTTATTTTTGTTAGAAAACTGTACTAGGGTTTATTATTTTTTTAAATTTTCTTTTATTTTTAGACATTTTTGGACTTCGCTATATTTGTTTCTCTTAAACCCTACGGAATGGTAGTATTAAAAATAAATTCTTACATGCAAGGAGAATGTTAGAGCATTGCTCGGTCGAACTCACAAGTGTTGTTATCTCAAACTTGTTGTCAAATTTAGCTGATCAAAACTATATCTTGATTTCTAGTCTAAATTTAGTCAAGTCTCGGATTAGGATATAAGTGTGTAGTTGAGTACCGGACATCACTGCGTTCTACCGTTTGAAGGCGAAGATCAACCGAAGCTTTTGGATAACTTCTTCAACAAAAGGTAAGTGAAGACTAAACCACCTGTTACTCAAGTTTTCACCTTTCTATCTATGAGACAATGTCGCATGACTAAAGTAGACAGTACATGCATAATAGAAATTTCGAGTCAAGTTTATATTGATTATCATTCTCGAAATATGACTATAAGATCTTAAGAACATTTGTTCATACTTGATGAATTTGGATAAGAACAATTTATTATTTATGATCATTACTCACCCTAAGAAAAATACTTCTCGCTCTAGTATTAAACATTGATCTCAATTTCGTTTTTGCAGATAAACTTTCTCTCACATTTAATCGCTTGGATAATATTCATTTAGAGTTTCGGTTTTATTAGTAAACCTTCTCTCATACTCCTGCTAAAATTTTCTTTATTTCCAGGAGAAATTGTATCATGGTGATGACCACTTTTCTCATAAAAACACACCATATCATCTTTATTTAGGTGAATGTTTTTATTTATGTATATTATTCGTTGGGTACCGCAACGACAAAAAAAAGAAAGAAAAAACGCCTCTGAGCCACATTCACTATACGACGAATTGCTTACATACCACGACCTTTGAAATTTTAGTTAACAGGGTAACTAAGTGTAGTTACCTAAAATCTGAGAAAGGTTAGAACTGAGATTCAAGGGTTTATGGAAGTGAGTTAAAGGAGGTTGAGCACGAACAGTCTTGCGTAAACCACGCACATGTGTCATTCAAAGGCTGCTTCAATCACATGGAAGAGATTTAGGGTTGGTCTTATAGGGAGGGAAGCAGATGAAGAGAGAGATCAGAGAATTCTAGGGTTTGAAGAAGAATTGCTTTAAGAGGTTATGAGAAACTTATTATAGCTTGGAGAAATAGATGACTTATTTATAGCTAAATTCTCTAATCTCAGGTCGGTGAAGATAAGGATTGTTTTTCGTGTCGTGTGGAGTAATTCTCCCGTCTCTTCAGGAATAAATATAAACAAGGTTGAGTTTATCTCATTATTCCACCGCCTTTACTCTCTTCCACGGTGAGAAATAAGCTGTGTATTTCTCACACGTGTCGTAGACCGCCAGACCAAAACACTAATTGTTATCCCCCCAGTTATGTGAAGCTGAGTCAACCTTTGTGATGACGTGTTGATAGAGAGAAATATTCTCTTTAAACGAGTTTGCCGAGATAAAAAGATATTCTCCAATTTGTAAGAATGACTAGATGAGTCATGTAAAAAAGCATGGGATGCCTCAAAATTCGTGTGGAGAGGAGGCTCGGTTCGTACATGAATCCCGTGCCTACCATGGGGAATATTCAGCCTTATCTGAGATTTTCCAGAGAGATTTGAATCTCTCCGAGACTTTTGCAGAGAGATTTGAATCTCTCCAAGATTTTGCAGAGATATTTGAATCTCTCCGAGATTTTTCGGACGTATCAAAATCTCTACGAAGATTTTCTTAACGCATCTGAATCTCTCTGTGGTCAGCTGGGACTCGTACTGGAGAGAGATAAAAGGCCATGTACGCCTGATTAATGCCTCTGCAAGACTTTGGCTCACTTGTCTTTGACCAGCGTATCTTGCATATATGTGCAAGTAATCAACTGTGTGTCCATATGATGTTCCAACAAGACCAGTGTATCTCGAAAGGATGTTTGACAGGGCCCGGAGGCGGAATAACCAGCGTATCTCACAAAGATTTCCTAGGAGTTATTCGGAAACCTCAATAAGACGAGTGAGATCCTAGAGCAGACATGACCAGTGTATCTTGTGATGATGTACTATGTGTTAAAGTACCGCTCGATTGAACTCGCAAGCCTTGATATCTCAAGCTTGTTTGTCAATGTTAGTTATCAAAACTATAAGTCTTGGTTTCTAGTTTACTCATAGTAATGTCTCGGACTAGGATAGATTGTGTAGTTGAGCATTAGACTTCACGGAGTTCATAAATTGAAGACGAAGAACTACTAAGGAGAGCTTGTGAAACTTCATCAACAAAAGGTATGTGGATATTTAAACTCTTATATCACTTGGAAAGTCTATTTCTACTTTATCTCCTATATTGAGACAAAATTCGTATCACTATATAGTTGTCGATTATACACATTTGAGATTTTGAGATGAGTTTAACTCGCTTACATATTTCTCGGAATATGTGTTGGTAAGTTTTCGCTTCAACCAAGTTCATCTTATCATGTGAAAATCGCCGAGTAACATCTTACATGGTTTGTGTGATACAATCATTTGATGTGGACTTGGAATGTTTTGTTATGATTATTTCAATAACTTGAAAATTGCTTTGATGCTAACAGTGTGTGAAAACGGCTATTGTCATCCTCTAAGAAAGTTTCAATGATGGAAATAAAGAGTTTAGAATACTTAACCATCATTGGATTATAAACATAGTGTGCATTCTTGCATGTATGTGATCCATGAACGGAACTAAAGTATACATACCCGTATGCGTACTTGTAGTTGTGAAATTCTGTATACCAAGTACACATACCAGTACGCATACTTGCCTAAGGTATAGGTCCGAGAATTTCTGATGGGTTTTGAAAGTGAACTACGTATGCGTACCCGTTTGCATACTGGCGAACTAAATCTCAGGCCGGATACTTAAGTATGCGTACCCCTTTGCATACTTGAGTGGTTAAAGTTCTAAATCGGTTGGGTCATGAACTAATACATTTATATATTAAGGAATGCATTCTTTTAAAACCATGGCTATAATGTTCATGAATTGATTCGAGTGAATCATACTGATTTTGCTTCAATTGTGTTCTTGTATACTTCTATTAGAATATAGAAATTGAACAACTCTTTAACTAGTTTATTTTGAGTCATTTGAACTATTTATGGTTAAGATGAATAAGGTTGATATGAGAGTGTTCATATAGCTAACCTCGGTTAACTACGGTTGAGCCAACATGGTGTACACGTTTAGCTACGGTTACTAAACCTAAATGAGGGTCCATTTCATTTGTGTATAACAAGATAAGTTCGATATAACAGTTGAAAGATATTAGATTGAATCTAATCATGTTTTCATCTAACGGTGGATATTGAATGCTTTGTTACCAAGGTAACTTAGATTGCAAATCCTGATTTGAAAACTATATAAAGGGGAACTCTTGCTGTAGCGATTCCATGTTTATCTTTTATTTATTAAATTATTTAGGCACAATTAGTATTATTAGGTATGTTTTTATCTCAAAATTTTCAGAAAACCAACCATACGGTTGGATAAGATTGTTTGGTCTTAGTATTTCTATTAGGATGTGTCTTTGTATGCTTGTTTTTTTTTTTGGTGGTGCTAAGTATTGTAGTGATTCCATTTTTATCTTTTATCTATTAAATTATTTAGTCACAATTAGTATTATTAGGGATGTTTTTATCTGAAAGTTTTGAGATAAAAACATCCCTAATAATACTAATTGTGCCTAAATAATTTAATAAATAAGAGATAAACATGGAATCGCTACAGAAGCAACTGGGAAAACTAATCCCCACACCTCCTGTGTGATACTAGTTGTATAATGTAGATTTCATTCTCCTTTAACCTTAGGTTTTTCACGAAACCCAGCAGGTTAACGACTTAAAGACTTCATTGGCATTGTGAAGCCAGACCCAACTATTTTTTTGTAGTTGCGTGATCTGATCTTGTTGTTTCTATCATATTTGAGTACTACATTATTTAAGATTGGCTCGAGATTTAATCTTCGATAGGCAAGATAAAAAGTAGTCACAAATATCTTCGTCTCATCTGTTGTGATTCCACAATATCTTGTTTCGCTACCATACAATTAAGATTATTGTGAGGTGATTGATATTTCTAGACTGTTCTTCAGGAATATAAGTCTGGTATATTAATTGGTTCCTGTTCACCTTGATTTATCAAAAGACGGAACAAAACTCGTAGGTATTTCCTTGGGAGACAGATTTATCTATTCCAATAGACTTTTTTGTGTGAGACAAATTTGTTTATCAAGTCTTCGACTTTGGGTCGTAGAAACTCTTTGTTGTGGGTGAGATCAACTAAGGGAATCAAGTGCGTAGTATCCTGCTGGGATCAGAGACGTAAAGAGCGCAACTGTACCTTGAATCAGTGTTAGATTGATTAGGGTTCAACTACAGTCCAGTCCGAAGTTCATTGGTAATAGGCTAGTGTCTGTAGCTGCTTAATATAGTGTGGTGTTCAAATATGGACTAGTATCGGAGTTTTCTGCATTTGCGGTTTTCCTCGTCAACAAAATTCTGGTATTTGTGTTATTTTTTTCCGCATTATATTTTGTTATATAATTGAAATATCACAGGTTGTGCGTTGAATCGATCAATTTGGAAATCCAACCTTTGGTTGTTGATTGAAATTGATTGATCCTTGAACATTGGTCTTTGGTACCGTCCAAGTTATTTCTCTTATATTCAATCGAGCTCGCAAATTCCTATTTGTTGATTGCGGATTGAATTGAGAGATAGAGATATAAAAATATTTAATATACTTTTCTGTAAATTGAGTATGACTGTCTAGTTGATTCTCTTGAAAGTATATTGGAGTTTGTCTATTCAGATTGCCAAATGAAATATTGGGTGTGGTTGTTAGACCACCGCTTTTTCAATTGGTATCAGATCATGCAAACACGTTAAAAACCTTATAAGTCTGTGTTTTTAGCAATCTGACCATGGACGATAACATCTCTAACAACGCATCACCAGTTCAAAAACATTCTAACCTGGTGCAAATTCTTGTTTTTCCTGAGAAATCTCTCATGTCTTCTCCATCATCTAAAACTGTGTACAACTGAGAAGCACGCCTAGATGAACAGTTGGATAAACTTTATGATGAAAGTGATTCAGAAGAGGGACAAAATGTTGATGAGGAAGTCTCACAGTACATCAAGCTTTTCGATCATCTCCTAAAGAAAGAAAAGTCAACTTCTTGCTTGGCTGAATTTCTGACTCCTCTCTGTCTTGAAAACGGGAAAATATGAAAACTATTTAAGGGATATGATTGTGGTTATAATTTGCTACAATATATTCTTAAATATCGTGAGGAAGATCTATATTCAAAAAACTCTGAATGTGATGAACTTCGTCAAAATCTCCTTGAGTTGAAAGAAAGACTTGCAGAAACCTATGCAAGGTATGACTCTCAACAAAATTATTTGAATGACAGAGAAAAGGTTTTTCTCACCCCGAGAGAAAAAAAATTGGAGACTGATCTTAGTGCTGCTCTTGAGAAGATTAGATTCTTGGAAGAGAATTTGAAAAAATTCAATTCTAGCTCTACAAAATTGTCTTCTATATATGCTAGGAGCATGTAAATATCATCATGATACACGTGGTCTGGCGTATAAAGGTATAGATGCTCCAAGTACTGGTAAGATCAATTTTGTTCTTTATAATAATCTTCCTCAAGCTGAAAATTTCACCAGCAGTAAAAGTGAAAAACTCTTTTCAGCAGCAGATGTTTCTAGAAACCAAGAATGTCTTCCCTTTAATACTGCTCAGTTGAGAACGGTTAAAAACATTCTTGTCAACTGCTATTACTGCGGAAAGAAAGGTCACATTGAAAGAAGATTACGAAATGAAAAACTTCATAATATTCTTGTTTGGATGTCTAAAGAAGTAATCAAACCCGCTTCTCAGTGTACCGTTAGAAATTCATCTCACAATCATGAAAAGTGATATGGGCCAATTCCTGATTATGAATATAACACAACCTCTACTTACAACTATAAACAGAATAATGTTATATGGATAACTGATAACTATGAAAGGTCTATAAAGAGAAAAAGGGTTCGAAGGAAGAAGAAAACTTCAAATTCCTCACTCTTTTTCAAAGATGATCTTGCTCCTACAATAAGTGTTGCCAATTATATTCACATCAATAATCATGTTCGGAGCTCAAGACCAGTATCAACAGTCTCAAGCGCAAGATCAAGAAAGCGAGAAAAGCAGTTGGTTCAGGTAACTCATGTCCCTCTCTTGTTAATTCTTTTGAAGTTTCACATAAGGCTTTTGATTTGTGTCAAGAAAGTGAAAAAGAAAACATCAATACCTCTGATGAGCTTCAAGTTCATCATATTATAACTTAATCATTTCCTTATGTGTATCCTCTACAAGACCATGAGATGATACACATAACTCTCAAGAAGATGATTCTTTCTTGACAAATGGTCTGTGTTGTACGTTTTATTTTGATCTTGTTTCTGCTTTCTGAGCCTTGCTCCAGACAGTTGCGCCTTTTCCGTCTGATGCTTTGTTTAAAACTTTAGTTTTTTCTTCCTCAATGACAGTTGATATCCAACTTTGTGAACCAAACCTTCCTATCATATGTTCAAAACTTGTTTTTTTATTGATTCTGGCAAAACTTGTTCCTAAACGTTTGCTCCTTGGTTCTCTGGTTTTTGATTCTTGGGTCATAACCATGAATCTTATGCACCCGACTGGTTACCAAACAGTTACAAGTGACCCTAGGGTTTCCTTGTGAAAAATCACGTATTTATATATATATCAAGGATATTTTGTTTGATATATACTTGTTCGGTAACGTCAAGACTCTCTTGATTATTTTTTTGGTGTGCACAATGGAAGGATTCAATGAGGAAGACAAGTTTAATGATGCCAAAGTTTTTGAACCTCATGAAGAACCCATCTCCATAATTTGCTTTCGAGCAATTGATCAGGAAAAAGATCTTCTAGTTCAAATGTCTCTTCAATTGGTTGGAAATTTTTTTCAAGATTTTGAGGTCGTTTGTAAACAACTTGAAATTGCATCAAAGAACCTTGGGTTTCTGAAAAACGGGCTAAAGAAAGCATCTGATGAACTCACCCTCGTCCGTTCTTTGATTGTTGACCGTGTCTAAGTTTTTTTAGTTTTAGTTGTTTTTGTTCTTTTGATTATTGTCTAGGAAACTTCTTATGAGAATTTATTATTGTGTTTTTAAGAAGGATGACTAGGGATTGGAATAGCCATTATTGTGAGTACACATAGCTATTGCTAACGTTTTCATCTTGCAATGTTTTTATATTTATTTGTTTAAATTCTAAAGTTTAATTGGATGATGATTTTTGCAGTATTAATCTCTATGGTTTTATATATTGCAAATTGTTATGAGATATGTTGTTTACGCCCGTGAACCTTGATTGTCCCATACTTGTTCAAAAGTTAACTTTATTATATGTCGGTATGAAAGTATTGATAAAAGATAGAATGAACATTTGAGCTACAAAAGTTAAGCCTTTTATATCATTATGCAAATATTGATGGAAGAAAGGATGAACTCTTGTTTACAAGGATTAAGTATATTATATGTCATTGTGCAAATAGTGATGAAAACTAGAATGAATCTTTGATTTTTCCGCAGGATTGGTCTTTCCTTGATCCACATCTTTGTGTATGTATTGTGTTGCTCCGTAAGTTCTCTTATGTTGAGCATGACCAATTGAATTGATCATTTTTCTTGTGGTTAATTCAATTGAGATTTTTGGATACAAATTCACATTCTTATGTGATTTGTTAATGTCCAAAGAAATCCTTCTTTCGTGTAAAAGTAAGATCGCTCTTGTTGTTCTTTCGGGAATGACATTTTATGGGGGAGAGTTCTTTTTTGAACTCGTGCTTAATTTCCAAATCTTTGTAGGGAGTGCGGATGTCGAATATTATAGGGGTTATCTTGTATCTTTATAAACTCCTTGATGAATACACTAAGTTTCAACTATGTGAAATCATCGAAACAAGTTGGTATGCTGTTCTCTTTTGGTCATGAAGTATATCTATGAAAATTTCATGAGGATCCCACTAATTTCCGTGCCTTTTCCAATTTATATCGACAAAAAAGGGGGAGAATTAATGTGTATTTCACACTACAAATACATATGGTTTACAAATAATTATGTAAAGGGGACTGGTTTTCATTGTGATATGAAGTATTAACTAAGGGGGAGTGATACATATCTGTTAGAGCACTGCTCGATCGAACTCGCATGCGTTGCTATATCAAGGATGTTTGTCAATGTTAGTGATCAAAACTATAAGTTTGGATTTCTAGTCTATTATAGCTAAGTCTAGGACTAGGATAGTAAGTGTAGTTGAGCTCAGGGACATCATGGCGATTCATCATACAAGTGGACGAACTACTCAAATAACCGGTGGAACTTCTCGACAAAAAGGTATGTGAAGACTTGAACTTATCTGTCACTCAAAAGTATATCTTTTCTATCTCCTACTTCTTGAGACAAAAGTCGTATGCTATATATATAGACTTAGATTATACACATTTGGTAATTCGAGCCGAGTATACCTCGCCTATCTATATCTCGAAATATGTGTTGGTAAGCATTTCGCTTCGACCATGTTTTTCTTTACCTTGTGACGCAAGTCATGATATGTTTCAATCACTTTGAAAATTGCTTTGACGAGAAATAGTGTAACAACTATATAACGTCCTCTAAGAATGTTTCAATGATTGGAATGAGAGTTTAGATTACATAACCATAATGGACATAAGCATGTTGTGGAAACACATATGTGCATAAGTCCTATACTGGAAGAATGGTTAGTAGCCAAGTCCGCGAATTCAGTACGCGAACTGCCGAAGTTCTCAAACCCGAGAATTTCTGCTGAGTTAACAAAATGCTTGCGTGAGCCAAGTCCGCAAACCGGCGAAGTTATCAAACCCGAGAATTTCTGTTGGAGTTTGTAAACTCTTTCCAGTACTTCAAGTCCGCGAACCTAGTCTGCGAACTTGTGAAGGTTATATATCTAAAGATGATTTCTAAAATAAACTTATAAAGACTAAGGAATGCTTTTGCAAACCATGGCTATAAAGTTCATGAACCGATTCATGTGAATCAAATCATCTTTGCTTTAATTGTGCCTTGTGTAGTACATGAGATTTCCTTGCAATTGAACAACTCTCTAACTAGTTCATATGAGTCATTTGAACTAGTTATGCCGAAGAAGAAAGTGGTTGGTATGAAATGCTCAAATGGCTAACATTTTGGTTGACTATTGTTGAACCAACAATGTACACGTTTGGGTGCGGTTAACAAACCTAGAAGCGTGCATTTCATTTGTGTATAACAAGCTAATATTTAGATATAAAGGTTGAGATATATTAGCTTGAATCTAAATCAGGTTTTCATCTAACGGTGGATAGTGTTTGCTTTGTAAGCAAGGCGAAACCCTGATTTGAAAGACTATATAAGGGGACATCTAGCAAACTCTACAAACTAATCCCCACACCTTATGTGTGATACTAGTTTGTGTGCTAGAGTCGGTTCTCCTTTAACCTTTTGTTTTCTTCTTCTAAAACCAGGTTAACGACTTAAAGACTTCATTGGGATTGTGAAGCCAGAACGATACTACTTTTATCGTAGTTGTGTATTCTGATCTTGCATATTCTATTGTACGAGTACAATCAGATTGATTGGCTTGAGATTTGATATCTCCGATAGGAAAGATATAAAAATTAATCACAAACATCTTCGTCTCATCGTTTGTGATTCCACGACATCTTATTTCGCTACCATACGATTAAGATTGTTGTGAGGTGATTGATTAATATAGTTCAGGAATATAAGATCGGATTATCAATTGGTTTCTGTTCACCTTGATTTTATATCAAAAGACGAAACAAAAACTTTAGGGTTTTTCTGTGGGAGACAGATTGATCCTTTGATAGACTTGTCTGTGTGAGACAGATTTGTTTATTTTCAAAGCCTGCGATTTTGTGTCGTAGCAACTCTTAGTTGTGGGTGAGATCAGCTAAGAGAATCAAGTGCGCAGTATCCTGCTGGGATGAGAGGCGTAGGGGTGCAACTGTACTGGATCAGTGGGAGACTGATTGGGGTTCAACTACAGTCCAGTCCGAAGTTAGCTTGGAGTAGGCTAGTGTCTGTAGCGGCTTAATACAGTGTGTATTCAATCTGGACTAAGTCCCGAGGTTTTTCTGCATTTGCGATTTCCTCGTTGACAAAACTTCTGGTGTTTGTGTTATTTCCTTTCCGCATTACATTTGTTTATATAATAGAAATAATACATGTTGTGATTTGAATCAATCAATTGGAAATCTGACCTTTGGTTGTTGATTGATATTGATTGATCCTTGGATATTGGTCTTTGGTACCGTCCAAGTTATTTCTTGTATTTGATTAGTACTCACAGTTTCTGTTTGAGTAAATCAAATCAAGTGAGAGATATAAACTCGTTGATATACTTTTAATTGATTGAGTCTTGTATATTTTCTTGAAAGTATATTCGAGTTTGTCCATACAGATTGCTAAGAGAAATATTGGGTGGTGTTGTTAGACCTCCGCTTTTTCAATATCACCATAGTATTGTTGTCAAACTTGTGATACAATTGGGCTTTGATGCTATGTAATAATATTATGACACTGTATAACAATGATTGAGAGCAATTGTTTTCTCATTGTTATTGCTACGGATCTTCAACAACTATGATGTCGAATTGAACATCTATGAAATCCTGGGAGTAGTTGGAAGTGACGAAGATTTCGAGTAATGTTGAAGAAACAAAGAGATCAAGCATTTGGATGAGAAGCTACAGAGTTTATTTATTTTGTAATCCATATGTGTTACAGCATAGCTCGGTCAACCTCGCATGCGTTGCTATATCAAGCATGTTTATCAATGTTAATGATCAAAACTATAAAGTCTTGATTTCTAGCCTATTAGCTAAGTCTCGGACTAGGATAGGAAAAGTGTAGTTGATCTCAAGAACTTCATGGAGATTCAACGACAACGACGAAGATCTGCACAAGGAACCGTGGAACTTCATCAACAAAAAGGTATGTGAAGACTTGAACTTATCTATCACTCGGAAGTCTATCTATTCTATCTCCTACTTCTTATGAGACAAAATTCGTATGCTATATAGACTAGATCAAACACATTTGATATTTCGAGCTGAGTATTCAATGCTTATCTTTTTCTCGAAATTCATGTGTTGGTAAATCATCTTGCTTTGATCAGGTTTATCTTCATCTTTCAATCACTAAGTTGAGAATTTCTCTGACGTGAAGACGATCTGTGAATAACGGTTGGGATAGCGTCGTCTGAGAATGTCTCAATGATTGAAATGAGAGTTTAGATTACATAACCATGTATTCCTTGAACCGAAGTTCTTTGAACTTTGTTGAGCAAGTGAAATCAGTAGGATTGTGGAATTGGCTTGCCAAGTCCGCGAACTGACGGAAGTTTTCAAACCGAAAATTTCTGCTGGGATTTCCAAATAACTCGTTTTTTGTTAAGTCCGCGAACTGGCGGAACTTCTCTTCCAGAGATTATATGCTGAGTTTTGGAAAACTCAAACCGATGCTTAAGTCCGCGAACTTGTTTTTGAACTTAAGAGTTTATGATCTAAATATGTGCTCTGAACATAAACATTAAATTAATAAGGAATGTTTAATGCAAACCGTGGATATAATGTTCATTGAGCCAGTTCAATCGAATCGAAATCATCTTGAGTTCAATTGTGTCTTGTGTAGTTACATAAGATCTCATAGCAATTGAATGACTCTCTAACTAGTTCGTTTGAGTCAAGTGAACTAGTTATGATGAATGAGGAACCAGGTCAATATGAGAAGCTCATATGGTTTCCTTTTGGTTACTATGTTGAACCAACACGAACGTACACGTTTGGGCCGGTTTTCACGAACCTGGAAAATGTTTACAACATTCATTGGGAATGACATCAAATGAGTAAGAGTTCTTTTGAACTTGTGCTTAATGGTAATATCTTGCGGGGAGTGCGGCTGTGGAATTTTTTAGGGGTTATCTTGTATCTTTAAACTCCTTGATGAATGTTGTTAGCTTCATCTATAAGATTGTATCTAAATTTAAGATGATGTGTGTCTTTTCTTTTGGTCATGAAATGTCTCTTGTAGAAATTTCATTATGAAGCCCGCTCTTTACCTTTGCCAATTTTATTGACAAAAAGGGGAGAAATATTGTAGTTCACACTACATAATACATATGGTTTTCGGATCATTGTGTAAGGGGGAGTGGTTTCCATGATCGAGATAGAGTATTGACTAAGGGGGAGTGATACATATCACCATAGTATTATTGTTAAAGTCGTGATGCAATTGGACTTTGATGTTTCATAATAGTACTATAACACTATTTAATAATGATCGAGAATCTCGATTTCTCTCATTATTTGTGTTACGGATCTTCAACAACGGTGATGCTAAACTTACAACCTTTGGGATCATTGGAGTACTTGGAAGGACGAAGATTTCAAGGAACGTTGAATATTAGACTATGGAATATGAGCCACTAAAGTTTATCTTTTTGTATTCCATATGTATTAATAGTTTTATCACTAAAATTGGCAAAGGGGGAGATTGTTAGAGCATAGCTCGGTCAACCTCGCATGCGTTGCTATATCAAGCATGTTTGTCAATGTTAGTGATCAAAACTATAAATTCTTGATTTCTAGCCTATTAGATAAGTCTCGGACTAGGGTAGGAAAAGTGTAGTTGAGCTCAAGAACTTCATGGCGATTCAACGACAATGACGAAGATCTGCACAAGGAACCGTGGAACTTCATCAACAAAAAGGTATGTGAAGACTTGAACTTATCTATCACTCGAAAGTCTATCTATTCTATCTCCTACTTCTTATGAGACTAAAGTCGTATGCTATATAGACTAGATTAAACACATTTGATATTTCGAGCTGAGTATTCAATGCTTATATTTTTCTCGAAATTCATGTGTTGGTAAAGAATCTTGCTTTGATCAGGTTTATCTCCATTATCCCTTGAGTTTCTTCTCTAAATTCGGGTTAACGAATTAAATACTTTATTGGGATTGTGAAGCCATACCGATACTACTTTTATCGTAGTTGTGTGATCTGATCTTACTTTTCTATCGTACGAGTACAATCGATTGATTGGCTTGAGAATGCTTGAGTTCTCTGATAGGTAAGATAAAAAATTCATGAACATCTTCGTCTCACTGTTCGTGAATCCTCGATATTCTTCTTTTTTATTCAGGAATTGAGTATTGAGAAGTGATTGATTTATCTAGGTTGTTCTTCGGGAATATAAGACCGGATTAATCAATTGGTTCCTGAGCTACCTTGATTATATCAAAAAAATAGAACAGACCTAGGGTTTATCTGTGGGAGACATATTTATCCTTTGATATACTTTTCTGTGTGATACCGATTTGTTTATTATCAAAGCCTGCGATTTTGGGTCGTAGCAACTCTTTGTTGTGGATGAGATCAGCAAAGGGAATCAAGTGCGTAGTATCCTGCTGGGATCAGAGTGATGTAGTTTTACAAGTGGTAAGTACAGGGATTCGATTCTCGGACTATTTTCAAAGGTTTGATTTCAGATTAATAAAGAAAAATACTAAGACAAGTAATTAAATTTGATTGTTTTTAACCAAGAAGAGATGAGTCTAGGGCTTTGGATTCCACTATTTCTAATATTGGTAAACTCAATAATTAAACCTTTGACATAATACTCCTAATTTACTCAAAAAAATTCGAACTCAATCTTATGCTTTGGAAGATATAACGTTATAAGCTCTTTTTTTACGACTCTCGTTACTATTCTATGGCCTAATTTTCCTTCGCTTATAAAAGATCGGCAGCTCAAACTACCCAAAACAGTTTTTGCGAAGCTTACAAAGAAGAGAAAATTTTTAGACAATTGAAAACACAAATATGGAGTAAATATGTCAAAGGATTTACTAAATATTACCCATTAAAAATAGTTTCCTCCAAAAACCCTAGAAAAGAAATTTAGCTACTCATGAATCGAGAGTTGGAGAAAAATTGATTATTCATTGTATTCAATAAGTAATAAATAAGCTTACAATGATTCTGCAGTCGCTAAAGGTCTCCAGCAACTCAGACAGCTCTGCTAAAAGCGCTACATAAACTGAAGATGTAAAACGATATAGCACTTGTGTTGTTGTGTAACGACAGACTTTTACGACTGTTTCTGCCAGGCCTTGTTCTTCGTGTTCTTGAGTATGAGCAGCAGCAGATAACTTTCTAAAACTCTCACAAACTTCGATTCTAAGCCTATACTTTCTTCCCAATCTCTCCGTCCCTTTTCTATGCTACCCAAGGATCCTTTTTATACTCGACAGGTCTCAAAATCTTCGAGAATATCTTCATTTAATCTCCTTTATTTCTTTTGGCTTATTCACGGAATAATATTTCTTCAAAACTTCTTAATGCATCATCCGATCAACTAACTTCTTTTTCTTCCAAAAATAAAAGACTTACCATCCCTGTTTCGATCAAACAGGGTGATATCGCTCCTAAACCGAAAGAAAATCTCATAAAATATCTTCCAAATTTACTGCAAATCTTCCGGTATCTCACCCATACATCAGCAGCCGTCAGTTCTTCTTTCTTTTATCTTCTTCATGCGCCTGTTAGGATTGACACACTCCAAACACGCTGATGAATGATCCCAAAAGTAGTTAAGCAAGCAGCAGCCACTCGCGTCTTCCCAAAATCCCGTGAATGTCTTCAACTCCCTGTTTGAATGTGAATCCACGTAACAAACCATGTTTAATCGATTCTGGTGGACTTACTAACCCTTTTTAGCATTAACGAACCCAGCCCAACATGATTCAATGATCGAGTCTCCACCTAAACATCTCAAAAATCCCGAGAACACCATGGTTCCCTGTTTCGTTTCAATCTAATGATCTAGCCAATTCCAGTCGATCCCAATAGTCACACCAAGCCTGCTTAGCCTTAATGAGTTCATCCCAATAGAAATTTTCGACTGAATCTCTCCAAACCAGCGTAGAACTCGAAACCTAATTCTGCCAGTCGCTGTAGAAAAATTCCCGCCAAAATGCTTAATTCAAACTGTTGAAGAAGGTTGCCCCTTATCCGAGCAGCTGGGGTGCCGATAGCAATCAGAGTCCCCCTTAGTAATTTGAGTACCCCTTATCCGATAGTGAGAGTCCGAATAGCACATGTCCTCCATAGGTGCCTTTAGCAACTTTTCGAGCCGACTTCTCCAAAAATACCTATAAAGGCATAAAATACCAAAAATAAGTACAAAAAACGAGCACTGACAATATAGAAAATTGTGGACAAATTAGACACATAAATGCGTTTATAATAATACCCCAAACTTATTATTTACTAGTCCTCGAGCAAATCAAACTAATTTTAAAACGTACAACTCCCTTTCGTTGATGACACGGCCGAGTTATAGTCTCGGGAAGGTTTGTACCTACAAAACCTTTACTCCAGACCCTAGCTATCTACGCAGAACCTTGGAAGGCACTAAAGAATCTACTTGGTTGGCATACTTATTGACTACAGGAGGAAGTACCCTGAAACGAAATTCCAATTGATGTACACGAGTTTGCACTCAAGCATACTAAAATTCATATATAAGTGACAGAGCTCTACTCAGATAGTCTCACTACGGACATCATATCCGGAGTCAACAAATCACATGGATAGATTAAGAAGATGGATTTGGAGAAAAAAATAGATGGTTTTGATGTTGGCTAAGGTGAACAGTGTTTCCCAGATCTGTCTGAAGGCCACTGCCAAGATGAACCTATCCTAATGGATTGAGATACCGGTCTGACTAATATCAACACAACTTGCATATACAAGGGAACCAGTG
This sequence comes from Papaver somniferum, assembly GCF_003573695.1. Classification (NCBI taxonomy): domain Eukaryota; kingdom Viridiplantae; phylum Streptophyta; class Magnoliopsida; order Ranunculales; family Papaveraceae; genus Papaver; species Papaver somniferum. Next base: position 81,605,153 of record NC_039364.1, read on the forward strand.
GTTGATAATCCTAACTCTAGGTTAACACAACTGGCATATACAAGGGTACCAGTGGTCGACTTTATTGAATTTATTTCGGTTGGTCTGTTGGTCAGGTCTCATCATTTTTTTATTATTATTTTTTATTTTTTATTTTTTTTAACTGCATGATTTGATCTTTTGGATCCAAGCGCATGCTTCTTGTCAGCAGATTACATGATAGTTCCCATGGATCCTGCGTTCCACGCTTGTTTAGGCGACGGAGACAGGGAAAACACACACATATTGCTATCCAAGTGTTAACTTGTTTTTTTTTTTTTAGATGGTATCTCAATCACTCTATTTCACCCTAGCATTGGTAACAACTTGATTCGTGGGCCCACCTAATCACTTAGAGAAACATATTTTTTTAAAAGAAAAATAAAAACAGCAGTGAAAAGGACTCAACGAGATATGGCGAAACTACCATGTTATTTCTAACACCTGAGCTCTGTGCTTTTATGAATAGACTCTTTAGATGTTTCCATCTACTCAGATTAGTCCCTCAACTCCTACAACCAAGATGCTTTCATCCACTTAGATTGGTTAGTGTCATCCTTAATATGCATAAATTTCTAGGTTCTGGAGTTTTTTTTTTTTTTTAATTAAAAACTGACTCAAAGTTTTTCCCTCACCTCCAAACTGAAACCTCACATTGTCCTTAATGTTTCAAATTAAAGTGCAGTACCAAAAATATAAGTAACAAGAGGAATAAAGAGGTAAGTCAGAAAGATAGTACCAGGATGAAGCGTAGCAATCGTTCAATGGGGAATAAGACAAAAATAGAAGCAAAAACAAAACTAATGTACAACAACAGCAGGGTCCTCCAGAGGGACCTTAACATCGCCATGTATGGGTTGCCTCCCTACAGCGCTAAGTTTAGTGTCTTCAGCCAGACTTTGTTACCCGTTTAAATTAATCCTGGTAGACAGGATCTCTCAGCTCTGATTCTTCGATTGCATGACTGGATAACTCCAAGAATGATTTCAACCGTTGACCGTTAACCTTGAAAGTTTCTTCGTTCTTAGGATTTTCATATTCAACTGCACCATGAGGAAATTTTTTTTTGACAAAGTATGGTCCGGTCCACTGAGACCTCAATTTACCAGGGAAAAGATGTAAACGAGAATTGTAAAGGAGAACTTTTTGACCTGGTTCAAATGTCTTTCGAATAATGGATTTATCATGAAATATTTTTGTTTTCTCCTTGTAAATTTTCGCACTCTGGTAAGAATCATTACAGTTTTCTTCTAAATCATTGAGTTGCAGTCTACGGTGATCACCAGCAGTAGATAGGTCAAAGTTTAGCCGTTTAATGGCCCAATAAGCTCGGTGTTCTAATTTTACAGGCAAGTGGAAGGCTTTACCGAAGACAAGTCTATACGGAGACATCCCAAGTGGAGTCTTAAAAGCGGTTCGGTAATCCCACAATGCTTCTACTAAGCGCAAAGACCAATCCTTTCGGGTAGGGTTTACGGTCTTTTCTAATATCTGTTTAATCTGCCTATTAGACACTTCAACTCGGCCACAAGTTTGTGGGTGGTAAGGTGTAGAAACCTTATGGGTAATGGAGTATTTCTTCATGAGCGTCTCAAAATACCGGTTACAAAAATGGGAACCTCCATCACTAATGATTGCTCTAGGCATACCAAATCGAGAGAAAATATTGTCTCTAACAAACTTGATCACAACGTAGCGATCATTTGTCTTGGTAGATATTGCTTCAACCCACTTAGACACATAGTCAACGGCTAATAAGATGTAAAAGTTTCCATAGGAATTGACAAAAGGGACCATAAAATCAATACCCCACACATCAAATATTTTTATTATCAGTATAGGATTAAGTGGCATCATATTACGTCGGGTCAACTTCCCTAACTTTTGACATCTCTCACAACTTTGATAAAATAGGTGGAGTCCTTAAACAGTGTTGGCCAATATAGACCAGATTGTAAAACCTTTGCAGATGTTTTCTTAGAACTAAAGTGACCCCCACAAGCTCCAGAGTGACAAAAAGTCAGGACACTGGAGATTTCGTTGTCAGGAATACAACGACGGATGATCTGATCAGGGAATTATTTGAATAAGTATGGATCATTACAGAATAAGTGTTTAACCTCATACAAGAACTTAACTCTATCATGTTTAGACCAATGGTCATGCATTTGACCATTTACCAAATAATTGACAATGTCAGCAAACCAGGGTAACTCAGAGATGGAAAATAATTGTTCATCAGGGTACGTGTCAAGGATCGGTCTCTCATCATCTCTAGTCTCATCAAGGATACGGTATAAATGGTCATCTACTACATTTTCAGACCCTTTCTTATCACGAATATCTAGAGTAAATTCTTGGAACAACAATACCCATCTGATCAGCCGAGGTTTTGAGTCCTTCTTTGAAAGGAGATATTTGAGTGCGGCATGATCAGAATAGACTATGACCTTAGACCCTAGGAGATATGATCTAAATTTCTCCAAAGCAAAAACGATAGATAACATTTCTTTCTCAGTGGTTGTGTAGTTCAACTGGGCATCGTTTAGGGTCCTACTCGCATAATAAATCACACTAGGTGCTTTATCACGTCGTTGGCCAAGGACAGCACCAACCGCATAATCAGACGCATCACACATGAGTTCAAATGGAAGGTTCCAATCGGGTGGTTGGAAGATAGGGGCATAAGTCAACAATGATTTTAGATTCTCAAAAGCTTGAACACATGCTTCATCAAATACAAAGGCAGTATCTTTAGCAAGTAGGTTCGACAAAGGTAAGGCAATCTTGCTAAAGTCTTTGATGAAACGACGATAAAATCCAACATGGCCAAGGAAAGATCTAATATCTGTTACATTCTTAGGTGGTCTTAATTTTGAAATTAGTTCAACCTTGGCTCTATCAAATTCTATTCCCTTAGAGGACACTACATGTCCTAATACTATTCCAGATTTAACCACAAAATGACACTTTTCCCAATTAAGGACTAAGTTTTTTTCTTTACAACGTTCTAGAACTAGTGTAAGGTGGTGCAAGAATTCATCGAAAGAGGATCCAAAAACCCGAAAAATCGTCCATAAAGACCTCGAGAAATCGCTCAACCATGTCCGAGAAGATACTTAGCATGCAACGTTGGAATGTTGCGGGTGCATTACACAACCCAAAAGGCATACGCCTGTAAGAAAAAGTACCAAATGGACATGTGAAGGTTGTTTTCTCTTGGTCCTCCGGGGCTATGGGGATTTGGTTATAACCACAATATCCATCTAGGAAACAATAATGGTTGCGGCCAGCTAATCTTTCTAACATTTGGTCGATGAATGGTATAGGAAAGTGGTATTTCCCAGAGGATGAGTTCAGCTTACGATAGTCTATACATACTCTCCACCCGGTTGTAACACGGGGGTATCAATTCATTGTTCTCATTCGCAACTACCATTATCCCAGACTTCTTTGGGACAACCTGGACAAGACTGACCCATTTACTATCAGATATGGGGTATATGATACCGCATCTAACAACTTGAGCACCTCAGTGCGAACAACTTCTTTCATATTAGGATTTAAACGTCTCTGCTTTTCTCTTGAGGTTTTGGCACTCTCTTCTAAGTAGATGTGGTGCATACAATCAGCAGGACTAATTCCTTTCAAGTCTGCTATGGTCCACCCTATTGCATTCTTGTGCTCTCGGAGAACACTAACTAGTCTACTTTCCTGATCGGGCTCTAAGTCAGAGGCAATTATGACAGGAAGAGTATTTTCATTACCAATAAATACATATTTCAGTGTATCTGGTAGCGGCTTTAATTCAAGGGTGGGTGCCCTAACTGATGATGGGAGGGGTTTATCTATGGTTGGCGGAAGAGGTTCTGGTTTACGCTGCCATTTCTCATAATTCATTACTGGAGCGGAGTCTAACAACCATTAACTTCTTCAAAATGACTATCCTCATCATAGTAGGCTCCAAAGTGGGCCAAGCACGCCTCTAAAGGATCAAGTTCGATCTCTACTCTAATATCTATAACCTTGGTTGGAGGCATAACACTAATTTCTCGTGGTCTAAAGGTGCCCATCAGGGTGTCCCATCTAGCAACCCACCACCAGGTTTTCATAGGAACCAAGCTCAAGTCCAAGAACCGATCCAAGTTGAGCAAAAAGTGTCGTCTCTAGAGGAAACCCTAATAAAATTTATGGAAACTAGTACCCGAAATTCCAACCAAGGTAGCCAAAAGTTAGATGACTTTTTCCTGGCGAGTCAACGTTACCAACAGAACACTAGTCAATATATTACCAACTTAGAGACTCAGATAAGTCAACTTTCGAACCGGCTAAATTATAGGAAAAACAGGAGATTTCCCAGCCAACCGACTCTGAATCCAAAAGGAGTTAACCAGGTTAATGGGTCAGGTATCTCTAACCACAATGAACATGTCAAAGCAGTTATCACCCTTAGGAGTGGTAAAACATTAGAGAACTCGGTAGAACCACCTAAGGATAGTAGTCCATCTGAAAAAGAGACTGAGGTTGACCAAACTTCGTCTAAAGACCCTAATGAGCCTGAGAGTTCCAAGAGTCCAAGTCAGAAAGCTATCCTTGAGAGAGTGTACATACCACTAGCACCATTTCCTCAGAGACTCGCTAAGAAAAAGCCTAGTACATATGTTGAAATCCTAGACATCTTTAAGCAAGTTAAGATCAACCTGCCCTTGTTAGATGCAATAAAACATGTACCGGCTATGACCAAGTTCTTAAAAGAGATGTGCACCGTCAAGAGAGACGCTAGGGTCCATAAAAAGGCATTTTGACCCAACAAGTTAGTTCCATAATCTCACAAAAGTACCCGGTCAAATTTAAAGATCCTGGTTGTCCTACTTTCACATGTGTCATAGGTAAAGTAACCATATACAATGCTCTATTAGATCTTGGGGCTAGTGTGAATCTTTTACCGTTCTCGGTATATGAACAACTTGGACTAGGGGAGATGAAACCAACTAGGATAACGCTACAGTTAGCCGATAGGTCAGTCAAAATCCCACGTGGAATTATTGAAGACGTTTTGGTTCAGGTAGAAAACTTTATCTATCCAGTTTACTTTGTGATTTTATACACTCAACATGTCTCTAGTAAAGACATCCATATCCCAATCATCCTAGGTCGTCCATTTCTAGCCACTGCAAATGCAGTTATACATTGTCAAACTGGCCTAGTAGAATTTTCCTTTGGGAATCAGAAAATCTCGGTGAATGTTTTTAAGGCATTACAAGCCCCACCGGACCCCGAACACTATGAGTCTATAAGCATGATTGATTCTCTAGTTGAGAATACCTTTACCACCATGTAGGAAACTAACTTGGTCACGAGTAGTTTCACTAGGGTAAAACAAGGGGCATTGAGGTCCAGTATGACTCTGGTCATTACAAATAGTACATGGGTAGGTTCTAGGCTCATTATTACAACTCATAGCTTGTGTCGACCCTTGGTTCATCTCTAATGCCTCTAGACGCCTAACGATATCAGACCCATTATCAATTCTATTGACCCTATGGATAGGGCTCCTAGTTATTTCGGGCTCCCTCATTGAAGCCCATTGACGAGTCTTTTCAGCTAACTCAATGAACTTGTCAAAACATTCATCTGGGTCTTGATGAGTAAATTATCTACCACTCATTGTTTCTACCTGCATTCTGGTTTCACTATCCAGTCCCTCATATAATATTTGGGTCATGTGGCCTTTATCAAAGCCATGGTGCGGGCATTGGTATAAAAATTCATTAAACCTTTCTACGTAATCATGTAGGCTCTCACCTATTTTCTGCTTAAAGGTTTGAATAGACTGCCTAACAGCAGCAGTCTTGTGGTGTGGTTAGATATTCTTAACAAAGGCCTCTACAAGTCCATCCCAGGTAGTGATTGTTTTAGAAGGAATAATGTGGTACCACTCATTGGCTCTCTCTTCTAGGGAAAAGGAAAACAAACGCAACCTAAGCGCATCTTTTGCGACGTTGGGATAATTCATTGTGTACAAATCATCTCGAAGTCTCTTATATGGGTATATGGATTTTCATTTTGTATCCCTCTAAATTTACGAAGCATGCCAATTGTCTCAGGTTTAATGTCAAATTTGGCAGTAGTGGATGGTAAGACAACTCCTAGGTCACGTACCACTCTAGATGGGTTCATTCTATCTCTAAGGGTTTTGGTTGGCGGCGGGACTTCGCCATCATTTTCATTAACCATGTCGAAAAAAATAGAATTACCACCTAAATCTGTGTAACGGGTCGGACTCAAATTAAAAAGGTTGTTTTCTACAAGTCTATCTCCTACCCGTTTCCAACGTCGCATACACAAGCAATAACACTAGTAAAGCAAGAAAATCGTGCACATGCAAATGCTGGGGTTCACTAATATAGGTAAGCTTGGTTACCTACAAGAAAATATACCTACAGTCAAAGACTGGTCACAGGTACAGGGCCGAGGTTTGCAGTTTTTCGGGTGATAACGCCCAGAGGGTTCACCTTACTAAACCATGTGTTTTCCTACAATCGGTGCCAGACGAAAGCAATTGGTGCGTGCACATGTATTTTTTTTTAATAAAAAATAAAAAAAAATAAAAAATATATACAAATTGATTCTAAAATCTAAGCAAATAATGAAATAATTGATACAAAGATTTGGTTTTTATTACTTACCTCTTTTGGTGGGCAATTCCACAATAAATGTAGAAAAATACCTGCACAACAAAAACAAGAATGTACCCAAGTAAAATCAAGATTATAAAAGAATAAAAATTTAAAAAAAAAATAAAAAAAAAAATGAATAATAATAATAACAAAATAAAGAAAAGAAATCTAAAAAACCTACGCTAAAGGCAAGTCCGCGTCGGCGGCGCCAAAAAATGATGTAGTTTTACAAGTGGTAAGTACAGAGATTCGATTCTCGGACTATTTTCAAAGGTTTGATTTCAGATTAATAAAGAAAAATACTAAGACAAGTAATTAAATTTGATTGTTTTTAACCAAGAAGAGTTGAGTCTAGGGCTTTGGATTCCACTATTTCTAATATTGGTAAACTCAATAACTAAAACTTTGACATAATACTCCTAATTTACTCAAAACAATGCGGACTCAATCTTATGCTTTGGAAGATATAATGTTATAAGCTCTTTTTTTGCGACTCTCGTCACTATTCTATGGCCTAATTTTCCTTCGCTTATAAAAGATCGACAGCTCAAACTACTCAAAACAGTTTTTACGAAGCTTACAAAGAATAGAAAATTTTTAGACAATTAAAAACACAAATATGGAGTAAATATGTCAAGGGATTTAAATACTAAATATCACCCATTAAAAATAGTTTCCTCCAAAAATCCTACAAAAGAAATTTAGCTACTCATGAATCGAGAGTTGGAGAAAAATTGATTATTCATTGTATTCAATAAGTAATAAATAAGCTTACAATGATTCTGCAGTCGCTAAAGGTCTCCAGCAACTCAGACAGCTCTGCTAAAAGCGCTACATAAACTGAAGATGTAAAACGATATAGCACTTGTGTTGTTGTGTAACGACAGCCTTTTACGACTGTTTCTGCCAGGCCTTGTTCTTCGTGTTCTTGAGTATGAGCAGCAGCAGATAACTTTCTAAAACTCTCACAAACTTCGATTCTAAGCCTATACTTTCTTCCTCTTTCCGTCCCTTTTCTATGCTACCCAAGGATCCTTTTTATACTCTACGGGTCTCAAAATCTTCGAGAATATCTTCATTTAATCTCCTTTATTTCTTTTGGCTTATTCACGGAATAATATTTCTTCAAAACTTCTTAATGCATCATCCGATCAACTAACTTCTTTTTCTTCCAAAAATAAAAGACTTACCATCCCTGTTTCGATCAAACAGGGTGATATCGCTCCTAAACCGAAAGAAAATCTCATAAAATATCTTCCAAATTTACTGCAAATCTTCCGGTATCTCACCCATACATCAGCAGCCGTCAGTTCTTCTTTCTTTTATCTTCTTCATGCGCCTGTTAGGATTGACACACTCCAAACACGCTGATGAATGATCCCAAAAGTAGTTAAGCAAGCAGCAGCCACTCGCGTCTTCCCAAAATCCCGTGAATGTCTTCAACTCCCTGTTTGAATGTGAATCCACGTAACAAACCATGTTTAATCGATTATGGTGGACTTACTAACCCTTTTTATCATTAGCGAACCCAGCCCAACATGATTCACTGATCGAGTCTCCACCTAAACATCTCAAAAATCCCGAGAAAACCATGGTTCCCTGTTTCGTTTCAATCTAATGATCTAGCCAATTCCAGTCGATCCAAATAGTCACATCAAGCCTCCTTAGCCCTAATGAGTTCATCCCAATAGAAATTTTCGGTTGAATCTCTCCAAACCAGCGTAGAACTCGAACCCTAATTCTGCCAGTCGCTGTAGAAAAATTCCCGCCAAAATGCTTAATTCAAAATGTTGAAGAAGATTGCCCCTTATCCGAGAAGCTGAGGTGCCGATAGAAATCAGAGTCCCCCTTAGTAATTTGGGTACCCCTTATCCGATAGTGAGAGTCCGAATAACACATGTCCTCCGTAGGTGCCTTTAGCAACTTTTCGAGATGATTTCTCCAAAAACGTTTATTTTTCCAAAAATACCTACAAAGGCATAAAATACCAAAAATAAGTACAAAAAACGAGCATTAACAATGTATAGAAAATTATGGACAAATTAGACACATAAATGCGTCTATCACAGAGGCGTAGAGGTGCAACTGTACCTTGTATCAGTGGGAGACTGATAGGGGTTCAACTATAGTTCAGTCCGAAGTTAATTGGTAGTAGGCTAGTGTCTGTAGCGGCTTAATACAGTGTGTATCTAATCTGGACTAGGTCCCGGGGTTTTTATGCATTTGCGGTTTCCTCGTTAACAAAATCTCTGGTGTCTGTGTTATTTCTTTTCCGCATTATATTTGTTTATATAATTGAAATAATACAGGTTGTGCGTTAAGATCATCAATTGGAAATCCAACCTTTGGTTGTTGATTGATATTGATTGATCCTTGGATATTGGTCTTTGGTACCGTCCAAGTTATCTCTCTTTAATAAAGACTAGCTATTGATTTTAGCTTGAGTAAAAATCATATCGAGAGATTGAGATAATAACTCCTTGAGATACTTATTATATAGATTGAGTCTGACTGTCTAGTTGATTCTCTAGTACAGTGTTTCGGAGTTTGTCCATAGAGATTTCTAATCGAAATATTGGCTGGTGTTGTTAGACCCCCGCTTTTTCAATATGTATTGATAGTTATGTCACTAAAATTGAAAAAGGGGGAGATTGTTAGAGCAATGCTCGGTCGAACTCGCAAGCGTTGCTATCTCAAGCTTGTTTGAAAATGTTAGTGATCAAAACTATAAGTCTTGATTTCTAGTCTACTTATAATAATGTATCGACTAGGATAGATTGTGTAGTTGAGAATTAGACTTCACGGCGTTCATCAATTGAGTACGAAGAACTACTAAGAAGAGCTTGTGGAACTTCATCAACAAAAGGTATGTGGAGACTGAAAATCATCTATCACTTGGAAAGCCTATTTCCACTTTATCTCCTATATTGAGACAAAAGTCGTATAACTATATAGTTGTCGATAATACACATTTGAGATTTCGAGCTGAGTTTAACTCGCTTACATATTTCTCAGAATATGTGTTGGTAAACTTTCACTTCAACCAAGTTCATTTTATCATGTGAAAATCGCCGAGTAACATCTTACTTGGTTTGTGTGATGCAATCATTTGATGTACACTTGGAATGTTTCGTTATGATTATTTCAATAACTTGAAAATTGTTTTGATGCTAATAGTGTGTGAAAACGGCTATTGTCATCCTCTAAGAAAGTTTCAATGATTGAAATAAAGAGTTTAGAATACTTAACCATAATTGAATTATAAACATAGTGTGCATTCTTGCATGTATGTGATCCATGATTGGAGCGAAAGTATGCATACCCGTATGCGTACTTGTAGTTGTGAAATTTCGTGTACCAAGTACACATACCGGTATGCATACTTGCGTAAGGTATAGGTCCGGGAAATTCTGTTAGGTTTCGGAAGTGAACTAAGTATGCATACCCGTTTGCATACCGGCGAACTCAAACTCAGACCGGCTACTTAAGTATGCTTACCCGTTTGCATGCTTGAGTGGTTAAAGTTCTAAAATCGGTTGGGTCATGAACTAATACATTTATATATTAAGGAATGCATTCTTTGCAAACCTTGGTTATAATGTTTATGAATTCACTCGAGTGAATTAAACTGATTTTCCTTCAATTGTGTTCTTTATACTTCTATGAGAATATAACAATTGAGCAACTCTTTAACTAGTTTCCTTTGAGTCATTTGAACTAGTTATGGTTAGGATGAATAAGGTTGATATGAGAGTGTTCATATAGCTAACCTCGGTTAACTAAAGTTGAGCCAACATTGTGTACACTTTTAGGTATGGTTACTAAACCTAAATGAGGGTACATTTTATTTGTGTATAACAAGCTAAGTTCGATATAACGGTTGAAAGATATTAGATTGAATCTAATCAGGTTTTCATCTTAACGATGAATATTGAATGCTTTGTTACCATGGTAACTTATATTGCAAACCCTGATTTGAAAACTATATAAAGAAAAACTTTAGAAACTGGGAAACCAATCCCCACACCTCCTGTGTGATACTAGTTGTATAAGCTAGAGTCAATTCTCCTTTAACCTTAGGTTTTTCACAAAACTCCGTAGGTTAACGACTTAAAGACTTCATTGGTATTATGAAGCCAGGCCCAACTATTTTCTCTGTAATTGTGTGATATGATCTTGCTGTTTCTATCGTGTTTGAGTACTATGTTCTTTAAGATTGGCTCGAGATTTAATCTCCGATAGGCAAGATAAAAAGTAGTCACAAACATCTTCATCTCATTGTTTGTGATTCCACAATATCTTGTTTCGCTACCATACGATTAAGATTATTGTGAGGTGATTGATATTTCTAGGCTGTTCTTCGGGAAGATAAGTCTGGTATATCAATTGGTTCTTGTTCAGCTTGATTTATCAAAATACGGAACAAAACTCGTGGGTATTTCTGTGGGAGACAGATTTATCTATTCCAATAGATTTTTTTGTGTGAGACAGATTTGTTTATCAAGTCTTTGACTTTGGGTCGTAGCAACTCTTGGTTGTGGGTGAGATCAACTAAGGGAATCAAGTGCGTAGTATCCTGCTGGGATCAGGGACGTATGGAGCGCAACTGTACCTTGAATCGGTGTGAGATTGATTAGGGTTCAACTATAGTCCAGTCCGGAGTTCATTGGTAGTAGGCTAGTGTCTGTAGCGGCTTAATACAGTGTAGTGTTCAAATCTGGACTAGTCCTGGGGTTTTTCTGCATTTGCAGTTTTCCTCGTTAACAAAATTCTGGTATCTTCATTACTTCTTTTCCGCATTATATTTTGTTGGTTGTGCGTTGAATCGATCAATTAGGAAATCCAACCTTTGGTTGTTGATTGAAATTGATTGATCCTTGAACATTGGTCTTTGGTATCGTTCAAGTTATTTATCATATATTCAATCGGGTTCACAAATTCTTATTTACTGATTGCGGATTGAATTGAGAGATAGAGATATAAAACTCTTTGATATACTTTTCTCTAAATTGAGTCTGACTGTTTACTTGATTCTCTTGAAAGTATATTGTAGTTTGTCTATTCATATTGCCAAACGAAATAAGGTGTGGTTGTTAGACCCCCGCTTTTTCACTAGGAATCAGTCCGTGATATCAAATAGGGTGAGTCGTACTTACAAGAGACATGCATATCACCACTCTGGGTCATAAGTCCGTCAGGGACGTTTTTACGCATCTACAGAGTCTACATGACCAGCAGTATCTCTTCGAGGATGTATACTAGGAATCATGGCATCAGAATCAGCTTCGTCTCACAAAGACATGTTGGAATTGTGGGTGTTCTGGTTCATAAGTCCACTGAGGACGTATTACTCTCTACAGAACCTACGTGGCCAGCAATATCTCGTCGAGGATGTGCGCTAGAAGTCACGGCATCACGACCAGCAGTGTCTAGCGTGGACGTACACTAGAAATCGTGTCTAAGAATGCCTTGAGGTCCAAGGGATTAATCTCTCGTGAGATTTAATTTTGTCTATGGTCTTGAAATGACACTTTTTCCCCTTATCCAAATTTCACCATCTACACTAAGTAGAGTTTTTAGTACGATAAAGTTCAAGTGAACGTCTATGTGACAGGAGGTTTTTAATTTAACATTCCTATTGAGCTAATCTTACGTGATTATGGAAGAAATTAATTATCACATACCCATTATTATATTCTTAAGTATTTAATTTGACGTAACTAGATGGATTTTAACATCGTTACATATTTCTTTTTCTTCGTCTTTTCAAATCTTAGTTTTATCCCTTATTGGAGTTTTTTCTTTTTTTTCTTTTTGTGTTTGTTCAATCTAGTTAATTCCAACAAATTACAACAAAAGATAGTTAATTCCAACAAATTAGATGTAATCAAACACACCCTCAAGGATTTTATGATCTTTTCGTACAAAATTGACTTGACTTAAATGAGTCATGACTTTGACTCTTAACCCTCTTTTTTTCCTGAACCATTTTCTACACCGTATCCAAGTCTATATGTGATATCCAAGTCTTCTGAGGGCTTTACTAAAGTTAGTATACTAATAACTGAGCACAAGACCTGAGACCATGGGAAACTTATTAAATGCTTCGTTAATCAAACAGTAGCAAAAATAAAGAAAATTACAATACCAAGGGAAGAAAAATTGGATACACCAAAATGGAATCTAAACGAAAAAGGTATGTTCTCTGTAAAATATTTGTACAACCATATAAACAATGATGAATATGTGAAAACTAAATGGAGTAGGATTTGGAATATGAAGACAACACCGGCATTTAAAATCTTCATCTGGAAGGCTGCCCATTCTATTCTCCCCAATAGCATGAGAGTGGCAGCCATTTTACCTGATATAGATACTAAATGCAAATTGTGTAATGAAATCCAAGAAACTCTATCCCATTTGTTCCTTCATTGTAATTACGCCACTCAGGTATGGATGCACTTCGATTTCAATATGGATTTCATTAGGAATGGTACAACAACATTTCATGAATGGTTAACAAATTGTTTTAAAAACCCGAAAAGGGGAGAATATGATATAGAATGGCATGTTCTTTGTAGTATTATAATTTGGTCTATTTTGAAAGTAAGATGTGATGTTGTGTTTAAAAAGAAAACTCAGAACAGTATCGTAATTGCCAAGAACATTATTGCCTTTATTAATAGCTACAATACAGTGACTAAATCAGGTCACAATATAATGGAGGATATGTATTACACTTCCAGAAATGATGTTGTCCTTCAAATTATTAAAAACCCTGTTTTAGAGAAAGGAAGAAATCTGGCTCTACATATTAACATTGCACTGACCATAGCAGATTCTTCTATGAGAGCAGGGATTGGCTTAACTTTGATTGATCACACAGGTACAATCAGAGAAGCAAGAGGCTCCTTTATTGATAGTACAACAACAGAAGAACTTGAAAAGCCTGGAACAGAAGCTGCTTTCCAATGGGCAACATGTTGGAGTGGCCACAAAATCTCCTTTAAAAGTGATTCAGAACCCATTCTGGTGCGGCGGTGGAAATGTATGCAGAAGCTAGAAGACAGCGCTATCTGATCAGTGAAGATTATGGTAACAAAGAAAAGTTAAAATCAACTTTCTAGCTTAGGAGTTTGCTTTGGTTATGAGAAATAATATATTATGGGAAGTAAAACTTTCTATATCTTTTTTGTAAGAAGTATGAAATTAAACATAACTGGGCAGACTATAGTCTAAGGGATTTATTATCCTATCTGAACATTCAACGGTGGAATGAAAATTTAATGAATACTCGGAACTCCATTTCTGGAACTTCTGAGCAGCAACTATTAATGTATCGAGGTCCTCCTCTTTTTCTAAAAAAAAAAGAAAGTCTAAGCCAGTTGCATCAACGAATGAGTGGTCTTGGATAAATATTTACAGTGAAATTAAATGATATGCCAGGTTAGTGGCTAGTAACTTCTTGTATCTCTATCATCTTGTCAAATCATGCAACGCACATGTATCATGCCAGTAAACACTAAATAAACTAAACTTGATCAGTATTGTAACTAGTCAAACAGAAAGGACCGAGTAAAGTTATACCTAAAGCAGTAAAGTTAATGGCTTCCAAACAAAACAACCCAACATATCCCACTATGTGCGTCTGTATACGCGTTGTGCGACCAGCCCCAGGCACTATATCTTATCTTACTAATATAAAGAAAATAGGCATTTTTCACCCGTCCAACAGGAAAAGACTCAAATATCCCTCCGTGTTTTTGTTTTCCTGCATGCTGTTTCGTAGTTTTCAGTCAGGTTAAGGGTACATGCGTAATCGTTTCAAACGTAAATAAATCTATGCCGATCTAAATCGTGTTTTCTATCAGTGTTTTTCCCCCAAATCGATTTCTAGCATTATTCTCTTTCTCTCTGCGTCTAACAATTTAAGATCAGAGCAATGGAGTTTTCAGACGGAGAAACCAGACCTTTTAGATTATTCAAAGGTACGAAGTACCAACAAAACCCTAAAATTGTTGCTCCAGCAAATGAAGAGGATGAAAAACAATGGTAGATCAAATCGGGGATAAGAAACGTGGTTTAATTGAAAACAACTCCAAACCAGATGAAGGAAAAGAAAAACCGTGGATTTCAATTGAAGGATATTCGTCGATCGCTTTCAATTATCAATTCACATTGGTGAGATAATCTGTATTCTTTTTATATTTTTCATTTGAATTGAAAGGGGAATTTATATTCATAGTTAAATAATTTTTTCGTAATAATCTGTTGTTAATTTGATTTATCTGGATGTGGAAATTGAGAAATGCAGGGCCTTTTTTAGGGTGAATTAGTAAAATAATGATTTTTTGTATCTCTGTTTGATGGAGAAAAAACTAATTAGATTCTGACCTAGGGTTGGATTAGTGTAAGATAATGGAGGATACAAGTGGGTTTAGATTTGGGTATTTAGTAGAGATTGTAGATGAAGTGATATTGGAGCAAGACTATGAAGAATAATAATAATTTTGTAGTTGTTTTGCAGAGGAAGAAGAAGAATGGACAAATAAGGAGGGCAGATATTAGGTAGGGATGAGTTGAAAGATGATGAATTTTCCTTGAAAATGTTCTTCAAAGGTGTATCTACCCTTAAGCAGGTGATTTGGGGTCTGGGTTTTCAGAGGAAACTTGATTTTCCTGTAGAGGAATCAGTTGCTCAATATTTTCCTTTAACGGATGGTATGGTGGAGGCATTGGACAACAAGATTCGTCCTGCCGTTGCTTTTACAGCTTCTGAGATTTTTTATGATCAAGTGAGTTATTCTTCTTTATTACCAATTTATGTACATCTGTATTCATCTATCTTGATGTGTGGATCGAAATCCATTAGTCTCATCAGGTTGTCAATTGTGTACAGGGGCGGAGCCAAGGGTTGACTAACCCTGGCTCTAGCCCCCCTAAAATCAAGAAAGTCAATAAAAAAATCCTTGCATTTATCTTATATTTCTTATTTAGCCCTCCTGAAATTTTGAATTTAGTCCACATATTTGTACAAAAATATTTTTAGCACCCCTTAAATATCTTTTTTGGCTCCGCCACTGATTGTGTACCAGTGAAACCAAGTTACTTGACCAGCATTTGATATTATACATGCAGCCAAATTTATCCCCAGATTTGTTAGCATTCTGGCATTGTGTTTTTTCGCAGGCCACTTTGACAGATTTTCCTTGAAAAAAGACTTGAGATGTTATTGTGTGGGTTGATTTGGTTGCACTCAGGTTATTATTGGAATGAGATGTTGTTGGTTGATGCTCCATATTTTTCACTTGCATATATTAGATAGTTTGTACCGTATTATAGGTATTATAAACTGTTGGTTACACATTTCAACTCAATTAAAAAATCCTTTCCCGAGGGAATTGTACCAACACAAGAACATTCAATGTAGTGCTTCCCTAGCTTTATCTTTTTAAAACTCAGATGTTTTCTGACAGTATTCATGATTTATACTGAAACCATGCAAGCAAACTGAAATGTTTAGTGTCACGACTAAATCTTTCTAACTGTTCAATGAAGGTCAGAAATACTTCTATTCATGAGGTGTTTATGTTGTTATGACTTAAAACAATGTGAGGAGGCTTTGTCGAGCCAATGAAAATTTCTTCCTTCCATGTTGCAATTTTTTTAAGTGGGATTTGCTTTTGTTGTTTTGGTCAGACATTCTTTTTGTTTGATTATAGAGTTGTTGATGGCGTGTACAAATTGCATATTTATTTATGTAAATGTGCACAAATTAGGCGTTGCATATTTATTGATGGCGTGTACAAATTTCATATTTATTTATGTTAGTTGCAGTAGATTAGCAATTTGTACAACATAGGATACTTACTCCAGTTCAAAGGATTACTTCTAATACAGTTCCAGGACACACTATTTTTTATGAGCAAATTTTTAAACTTTCTTTACAGTTCCTTCAATGGGATCAGACAATGTCTCGAGGAAGAGACCCCCCCCCCCCCCCCCCCCCCCCCCCCCCCCCCCCATGAAAGTCCGGCACTTGATGATGCTTCAGCACAGGGCAACCAGGCCTCTAGCTCCAGACCCCGGAAAAGTCCAAGACTGATCAAACAGGCTCAACGTCCAGAATTGTTGCGAGCAGAAAATGAAATTGGTCAATTGTCTACCTTTTGCTTTCAGATTTGCATTATCGAGAGTTTTTTTTTTTCTGTGGTCTACCTTTAAGCATTCTTATGTCAGAATAACGAAGAATCTGATCTGCTTCACTGTAATTTTAAATTTAACGCGGCAGTCGGCAGGTGAAGTTTCCTTTATATCTGATCTGCTTTTCGTGTTCTCAATATTATTTTTGGTGTAATTGTATGGTTTTGGTTGAATAGTTATTGAATAAATTTTTTGATTTTATTTGGAATTGAATGGCAGGCGCGTCGCGCGTGCGTGTTATACTAGTATAACTTGTATGTAATGCCGCTTTGTCACTCACTCTCTCTGTCTCACCCTCTCTAGCAGCACATACATGGCTTCTCAACTAGGTGTTCTAATGTCAAAGACGTCTTGGGCATTTCAGCCGAACATTTTGAGACTCAGCCAATACATTAGTATCAGGTAAACTCTCATCTCGTATTCATATCCTTTCTTTTCACAAAGACAGAAATCAATTAAAAGAAAAACTGTTGAATTTGTCTGTTTTATTTAGAGTTGCGACTACCAGGGCAACGAAACCGAAGAAACCAAGGAGTCCTCCGATCGGGAAGGGAAACAAGCCGCCTCAAACCAATGCTTGACAACCATGAACGCTGCTGCCGGTTCATTATCAGTTGCTGAATGGAAGTGAAATATGAACAAATGGTAGAGACACCAACAATAACAGGATTATGCTTCAAAAAAACAAAAAAACAATAACAAGATTACAATAGTAGGCTAGTAGCAGTTGGAATAAGTCAAAGCTAGCCAACCACTTTATTCTTATTCTTATTGTCTTTTATTTAAATCGGAAATGATTTATTTCTGTGTGTACTTTTTGTTTGTTTATCCAGTTGAGCAACCAAATCAGGCTAGTGTAAAACAGCACTTGCCAAAATAGAAGTCAACCAACACTTACTTGACTTTACGAAACCCCACAGCTAATTTTGTTTTTCTAGCGTTTCGATTTATGAAGTGATATTTGACCCCAAATAGTGATGTTTCATAAACTGCTAAAAAATTACCATGCTGGTGTACGCCCACACGATGGTTCTTCTTAATCCATAAAATTATCAATGTACCTTAATTTTGCCAATGTGTGTGCTTAATACTTCTGCTATGGTCATTACGTGAGCTACCCAGACAACTAGACAAGCTTCCAATAACTCCCAAATACAGACATCAGTGTTAACTTCAAAAACTGGAGTTGTTACCGGTCTGAGATAGAGGGAGTAGATTATAACATGAAAGCCAATGCAAGTAACAAGGGTTAGGCAACACAAGTAAAAGAGAACGAACTAATTTACAAGCCAGCAAAATACAAATATATTAAAAACGAAAACATTATTTACAAGGCAGATTACATAAGTCTTGATTTGTTACCTACAAGACTACAACATGAGATGTATGTTATGGTAACTATCAATTCTCAAATATATTCATTTCAAATTCGAGAAACAAAACTGCACATAGTAACAGAAAATATGCTTTCGTTCAAGCGATCATCTTCCTGCCAATATCACTCTGGAGAATTATTGTGCACTGGATCTGAAGGGACCAATTTCTCACGCTTCAGCTTATGCAGATCCTTGAACAACATGGCCGCTTTGCCATGGATTTCGGGACTTTGCACTTCCAGGAGAGTAAGGAGAACAAGGAAACAAGCTTAGTTAAGGGCATAATGAACTCGTTCAAGCAAGTGAACAACCTGATTGACAGAGATTGATTTGTGAGAAGGAGGCATCGAAATTGATGCTCCAGTCTCCTTCAAACCAAGTGGAACTGCCAGAACAGATTCTTGCTGTGAACTCGTAAGATCCAAGAATTGGGTTAACATGTCCCCATCAAGCATTTTAGACACACCAGCCTACACAACAGGGTATAAAATTACAAACTATCAAGTACAAATCAAGTACACTTAAATTAGAAGCATGTTCCTGGAGAGCCAAGAGATAGCCACTTAAATTTCTTATAAGTGATCAAACAACTAGATGCTGAACATAAAAGATACACCAGAAAATGGGTTAAATAACCACATATATATTAGCCGTTGACCATATAATTTCTTACGAACTATAATTTCTTACAAACTAGAAGCATGTACCTGTGGACTTATGCCATTTCACTTCATAAGTAAAACAAACAAACAAACAAACAAACAAAAAGTAGAAGACCAACCAAATTTATCTGAACTAAATTTTTGAGAAAGGTCGCAATGATCTTCAGAAAGTAAAATACTCAAATTCATGATAATGGACCTGTTGACCACCTATAAGTCTTAGAAGTCATATGACCGACTTGCTATCTTTTAAGATTACACCTGACGTTAGGACCAGATGGAGGGCATAATAGTTTATCACAAAAAGCTAGCGGTGAGCTAAAAATACCCCAAAATCATTTTACGTCACTGATGAACAGATTTCTTGTCTAAAGTATCTCTTTGAGAAAAAGATCATCCTTAAAGATACAGCCCCTAAGTTTCACTTTATCATGTTATATAAGCACATAAAATGCGTTGTAAAGAAACGGGGTTTTATACGCATAAATTCTTTGTAAAAAAAAGTGGTTTTATACCGCGGAACCACGCCCTCGGAATTCGTTGTGGTCATTTCCCAGGATGGGAGCAGTTAACGGATGAATAATGAGTCTAGCTTGCACAGCTTTCAGGAGCTCAAATTCTTCCCTACAAATCCATATAATTAATCAAGTAAGAACCAAAAGGAAAAACAGACTCAGTAAATCAATGCACAGACAAGTAAAACGGAAGATAGACAGAATGCTTCATCATTTTCATAGCTACAAATTTAAGAAGAAAAGTTCGAAAAATTCTGATAGTTCAGTCAGAAACGAAACCCTTAAATTGATTAGGATGCAATCAAGAGAAATCTGGGATCTGCAGATCAGACAAACTTGCAATTTCTTCAACTGTTAAACTAGGAAAACAGGCATAGGGTTCTGTTTCAGGTTCATATATTGAGGCGCTAAGTGAGAACCCTGCAAAGTCTTAGCAAGGCCTGAAACTTCAAACAAACCAATGATATAAAATTTCTGAAGATTTGTAGGACAGAAACGAATTGTGTCCTTAGATTTCAAGAGCATTCTTAAGAGCCAATCCTAATATAGTTATGTGCATGAGAATCATGAGATATATTGGATGGCCCAGGCTAAATTTAAATGCGTCCAACAAGATCAAAAAGAGACGTTCCAAGGAGTGACCAATATGGTTTATTTTACTCTAATTAGTAGCTACTAAATGCAGTTCAGAAATATAATGGTACTGGGAATGTGTTAGAGATTTCATTAACGGAGTTTTAGCTGAGAATAAAATCCGAGTACGGTTAAAAATTAAACAATCTTCAAGGAATGGTCTTAGGTTCGCAAAAATATGCTACACTTTCAAAATCATTAATGCATAGGCAACTAAGTCATTGAGTATCCAATCATTTATTATAACACCTCTGCCATTAAATGACCATGAGTTCGAATAAGGATGTCAGCTCAACCATCGGCAGTACTGATGTTTTAACCTGCCCTTTCCTCTACACATATGAATCCTCCAAAAGATTTTCGAGGGTAATTTATCCTACGCATTGGCACTTTCCTCAAATCTAACAGTAACTAATCAATCATTTCATCTTTAGAGAACCTGTAATAAGCTAAAATAAAATAGCAACTAAACAGAAGTTTTAAACAGCACTATGTATCCCATTATACTTTTAAACTTCTTTCAATGGAACTCAAAAATGCCAACAGGTGAACTAATACGACAATGAAAGATGGCAATATAAAGCCGAACCTGGAGATAGCAATGAAAACCACTACACTTCCTAGCATTGTGCTGGCCACAATACTATTGTGTGACGAGTTGAGTATTGTGTCTGCAATATCGCAACCGTTCGGTTTATCATCAACTGGAAGTTTGTATGAATATGACCCCTGATTAAAAAAATAAAAAGAATACAAATATGAGAAAAATACACCGGATAAAAGTATTTCAAGTAAAATAGAAAGACATTTGAAAAGGCCAAAAAAGGAAGCACGGCCACTTTTTACATAAAATCCAATAACACTGACAATAATAATATGTAATAGTGCTAACCTTTCTGATGCTCATGGCTGTCTCTCCAATGTAGTAAGAACAACTAAGTGTCAAGTTGCACTCTGGACTTGCATTATCTACGAAAGAAAACATGAATCCATTAAATGGATCATGGTACATAGCAAGCATGATCAATCAGCAGAAGGTGGCAAGCATACAATTTAAAGCACGAAAATTATGTCGTAAATGACACTTTTAAATATGCATTTTGGTCAGGGGATTCATAACTCCAACAACTCCAGCAAAATGGTCAAAAGCGTGAAACGAAATATAACCAAATAGAACTTTGAAGTATTCCTGCTTTAGAACTGAATCTCTTTTTTTAACGCAAATTCTCCTAAAATTGGAGAGAGTCATAAGCATCAGCCACACTGAAAAACAAAATGCTTAAAACAGCTGATAGAATTTCCATGTATTAATTTGAAATACCATGGATTTGTTTCCTCTGGCCAAAAGAAACTCTGATATCCTACTAAAAGAAACTTAGACATCCTAGTAACATCACCACAAAGTTTGAATTTGCTATAATCATACCCCAGTGACATTTTGAAAATTCAGGAGCAATCCATTGGTCTCTAGCAGCTTGTTCAAAAGTACATGATATGGGTTATAAAAATGCTACTTGGACTGATATGATTGGTGGCGATGAAACTCATCCTTGAGCATATCCCTAACAAATTTAAGGTTGGAATTTAGGGCAGGTATGTGAGGGAAATTAACCAGGATTTTTAAACTATGCAATTGCTGAACCTCAAAAAATTCAGAAAAGGAGGTTGCCACGTGATTAGATAGTAACAGTGTAACATGTGTGTGGGTGGGGTGGGGGGGGGGGGGGGGGGGGGGGGGGGGGGGGGGTGGTGGGGGGTGGGGGGGGGGGGGGTGGGGGTGGGGGGTGGTGGGGGGGGGGGGGTGGGGGGGGGGTGGGGGGGGGGGGGGGTGGGGGGGTAGGCGATCAGCTCTGACAAATTCGTAATGCCTGTTTTCATTATCTGACATGACAAAAATTAAACGATCACAATAGTTGTTATCCCAGTTATGATAAAATGGTAAAAAGCGGCTTCCCCGCCCTACACAAATTACTGGTGGCTGCAAGTCTGAGACTGAATCAGCGCCACTGCAACCTTATCCATCAGTAACCGACTATAAGCTTTCATGTGATAGACTACGTCTACTTTATCGTATATCGTAGCATTAGTACACGTGACTTGATACAGATCTAGCCACCTCAATAGGTAGGTCAGCTTTGACCTGATGGACAGGTACGCCTGAATTTCCTCTAACAATGACAAATAAGCTTGTCCAGTCATTTTCAATTTTCAAATACCAAAGCACATAAAGAAAAAAACTATCCCCATATGGATCAGTTTTCTTGACCAATTTACTTAACAATTAATTTACCTTCAACCCGATTTGGGCATGACAGAACAGTAAGGTTTCCCTTTCGATCTGAGACCACAGCAGTGTCCATGTCATAAGGGTACAGTCAGCAACTAACCTCTGTACTGGATCACAGTACAGCTGTTTAAGTCTCCTAGGCTCCTGGCACATTGGTAGAGTAGAGGGAAATTCATAAGAAAACAAATTAAACATCAGATCGAAAAAAAACAAGATATAACCGATGAGTGTGGAGAAAACAACACCAACATACATTTTAAGCAAGACACAACTAGTTAATGAATGTACCTCATCGTAGGAATAGAAAATAACTCCATCACGACAGTCACCGACAACGATTCGAGTAAATTCTGAAGCCAAACTGGTAATTATAAAGCGTGTCCTTGCATAAGCCAGTCTTCTGACTCGTTGAGGATTCTCATTGACAAAGCCATATAGATAAAACTGATGATGTAAAAGAGATGCATGTGAGAAATATCCATAGCAAATAATTGTATAACACACTCAATATAGCACCAGTTAACAAAAAAAGTAACCATACAGAAATTCAAAGGCTCGAAAATGTTATAGAAACTTACAAAATTACCAGCAGATGCTAAAAAGTAACGATCAAGATACGGGCAGACGGCAAGTACTACTCCTGGTATAATGGTTTGATAAGCAAGTACTAGTTGCCACACTTCAGTCTCTTCAAGTTTAACACCCTCAAAACCATTATCCTCGGGACTGCTGCAAAGACTACTACTTGAAAGTTGCTCAGTGGCATACCCAACAATTTCACGAAACGAACTGTTAACCGATTTCAGCGTGTGCTCCAGGCGATCAGCTCTGACAAATTCGTAATGCCTGTTTTCATTATCTGACATGACAAAAATTAAACGATCACAATAGTTGTTATCCCAGTTATGATAAAATGGTAAAAAGCGGCTTCCCCGCCCTACACAAATTACTGGTGGCTGCAAGTCTGAGACTGAATCAGCGCCACTGCAACCTTATCCATCAGTAACCGACTATAAGCTTTCATGTGATAGACTACGTCTACTTTATCGTATATCGTAGCATTAGTACACGTGACTTGATACAGATCTAGCCACCTCAATAGGTAGGTCAGCTTTGACCTGATGGACAGGTACGCCTGAATTTCCTCTAACAATGACAAATAAGCTTGTCCAGTCATTTTCAATTTTCAAATACCAAAGCACATAAAGAAAAAACTATCCCCATATGGATCAGTTTTCTTGACCAATTTACTTAACAATTAATTTACCTTCAACCCGATTTGGGCATGACAGAACAGTAAGGTTTCCCTTTCGATCTGAGACCACAGCAGTGTCCATGTCCATAAGGGTACAGTCAGCAACTAACCTCTGTACTGGATCACAGTACAGCTGTTTAAGTCTCCTAGGCTCCTGGCACATTGGTAGAGTAGAGGGAAATTCATAAGAAAACAAATTAAACATCAGATCGAAAAAAAACAAGATATAACCGATGAGTGTGGAGAAAACAACACCAACATACATTTTAAGCAAGACACAACTAGTTAATGAATGTACCTCATCGTAGGAATAGAAAATAACTCCATCATCACAGTCACCGACAACGATTCGAGTAAATTCTGAAGCCAAACTGGTAATTATAAAGCGTGTCCTTGCATAAGCCAGTCTTCTGACTCGTTGAGGATTCTCATTGACAAAGCCATATAGATAAAACTGATGATGTAAAAGAGATGCATGTGAGAATATCCATAGCAAATAATTGTATAACACACTCAATATAGCACCAGTTAACAAAAAAAGTAACCATACAGAAATTCAAAGGCTCGAAAATGTTATAGAAACTTACAAAATTACCAGCAGATGCTAAAAAGTAACGATCAAGATACGGGCAGACGGCAAGTACTACTCCTGGTATAATGGTTTGATAAGCAAGTACTAGTTGCCACACTTCAGTCTCTTCAAGTTTAACACCCTCAAAACCATTATCCGCGGGACTGCTGCAAAGACTACTACTTGAAAGTTGCTCAGTGGCATACCCAACAATTTCACGAACGAACGAACTGTTAACCGATTTCAGCGTGTGCTCCAGGCGATCAGCTCTGACAAATTCGTAATGCCTGTTTCATTATCTGACATGACAAAATTAAAACGATCACAATAGTTGTTATCCCAGTTATGATAAAATGGTAAAAAAGCGGCTTCCCCGCCTACACAAATTACTGGTGGCTGCAAGTCTGAGACTGAATCAGCGCCACTGCAACCTTATCCATCAGTAACCGACTATAAGCTTTCATGTGATAGACTACGTCTACTTTATCGTATATCGTAGCATTAGTACACGTGACTTGATACAGATCTAGCCACCTCAATAGGTAGGTCAGCTTTGACCTGATGGACAGGTACGCCTGAATTTCCTCTAACAATGACAAATAGCTTGTCCAGTCATTTTCAATTTTCAAATACCAAAGCACTAAAGAAAAAACTATCCCATATGGATCAGTTTCTTGACCTTTACTTAACAATTAATTTACCTTCCTTCAACCCGATTTGGGGCAGGACAGAGAAACAGTAAGGTTTCCCTTTCGATCTGAGACCAACACAGCAGTGTCCATGTCCATAAGGGGGTACAGTCAGCAACTAACCTCTGTACTGGATCACAGTACAGCTGTTTAAGTCTCCTAGGCTCCTGGCACATGTTAGAGTAAGAGGGAAATTCATAAGAAAACAAATTAAAATCAGATCGAAAAAAACAAGATATAACCGATGAGTGTGGAGAAAACAACACCAACATACATTTTAAGCAAGACACAACTAGTTAATGAATGTACCTCATCGTAGGAATAGAAAATAACTCCATCACGACAGTCACCGACAACGATTCGAGTAAATTCTGAAGCCAAACTGGTAATTATAAAGCGTGTCCTTGCATAAGCCAGTCTTCTGACTCGTTGAGGATTCTCATTGACAAAGCCATATAGATAAAACTGATGATGTAAAAGAGATGCATGTGAGAAATATCCATAGCAAATAATTGTATAACACACTCAATATAGCACCAGTTAACAAAAAAAGTAACCATACAGAAATTCAAAGGCTCGAAAATGTTATAGAAACTTACAAAATTACCAGCAGATGCTAAAAAGTAACGATCAAGATACGGGCAGACGGCAAGTACTACTCCTGGTATAATGGTTTGATAAGCAAGTACTAGTTGCCACACTTCAGTCTCTTCAAGTTTAACACCCTCAAAACCATTATCCTCGGGACTGCTGCAAAGACTACTACTTGAAAGTTGCTCAGTGGCATACCCAACAATTTCACGAAACGAACTGTTAACCGATTTCAGCGTGTGCTCCAGGCGATCAGCTCTGACAAATTCGTAATGCCTGTTTTCATTATCTGACATGACAAAAATTAAACGATCACAATAGTTGTTATCCCAGTTATGATAAAATGGTAAAAAGCGGCTTCCCCGCCCTACACAAATTACTGGTGGCTGCAAGTCTGAGACTGAATCAGCGCCACTGCAACCTTATCCATCAGTAACCGACTATAAGCTTTCATGTGATAGACTACGTCTACTTTATCGTATATCGTAGCATTAGTACACGTGACTTGATACAGATCTAGCCACCTCAATAGGTAGGTCAGCTTTGACCTGATGGACAGGTACGCCTGAATTTCCTCTAACAATGACAAATAAGCTTGTCCAGTCATTTTCAATTTTCAAATACCAAAGCACATAAAGAAAAAACTATCCCCATATGGATCAGTTTTCTTGACCAATTTACTTAACAATTAATTTACCTTCAACCCGATTTGGGCATGACAGAACAGTAAGGTTTCCCTTTCGATCTGAGACCACAGCAGTGTCCATGTCCATAAGGGTACAGTCAGCAACTAACCTCTGTACTGGATCACAGTACAGCTGTTTAAGTCTCCTAGGCTCCTGGCACATTGGTAGAGTAGAGGGAAATTCATAAGAAAACAAATTAAACATCAGATCGAAAAAAACAAGATATAACCGATGAGTGTGGAGAAAACAACACCAACATACATTTTAAGCAAGACACAACTAGTTAATGAATGTACCTCATCGTAGGAATAGAAAATAACTCCATCACGACAGTCACCGACAACGATTCGAGTAAATTCTGAAGCCAAACTGGTAATTATAAAGCGTGTCCTTGCATAAGCCAGTCTTCTGACTCGTTGAGGATTCTCATTGACAAAGCCATATAGATAAAACTGATGATGTAAAAGAGATGCATGTGAGAAATATCCATAGCAAATAATTGTATAACACACTCAATATAGCACCAGTTAACAAAAAAGTAACCATACAGAAATTCAAAGGCTCGAAAATGTTATAGAAACTTACAAAATTACCAGCAGATGCTAAAAAGTAACGATCAAGATACGGGCAGACGGCAAGTACTACTCCTGGTATAATGGTTTGATAAGCAAGTACTAGTTGCCACACTTCAGTCTCTTCAAGTTTAACACCCTCAAAACCATTATCCTCGGGACTGCTGCAAAGACTACTACTTGAAAGTTGCTCAGTGGCATACCCAACAATTTCACGAAACGAACTGTTAACCGATTTCAGCGTGTGCTCCAGGCGATCAGCTCTGACAAATTCGTAATGCCTGTTTTCATTATCTGACATGACAAAAATTAAACGATCACAATAGTTGTTATCCCAGTTATGATAAAATGGTAAAAAGCGGCTTCCCCGCCCTACACAAATTACTGGTGGCTGCAAGTCTGAGACTGAATCAGCGCCACTGCAACCTTATCCATCAGTAACCGACTATAAGCTTTCATGTGATAGACTACGTCTACTTTATCGTATATCGTAGCATTAGTACACGTGACTTGATACAGATCTAGCCACCTCAATAGGTAGGTCAGCTTTGACCTGATGGACAGGTACGCCTGAATTTCCTCTAACAATGACAAATAAGCTTGTCCAGTCATTTTCAATTTTCAAATACCAAAGCACATAAAGAAAAAACTATCCCCATATGGATCAGTTTTCTTGACCAATTTACTTAACAATTAATTTACCTTCAACCCGATTTGGGCATGACAGAACAGTAAGGTTTCCCTTTCGATCTGAGACCACAGCAGTGTCCATGTCCATAAGGGTACAGTCAGCAACTAACCTCTGTACTGGATCACAGTACAGCTGTTTAAGTCTCCTAGGCTCCTGGCACATTGGTAGAGTAGAGGGAAATTCATAAGAAAACAAATTAAACATCAGATCGAAAAAAACAAGATATAACCGATGAGTGTGGAGAAACAACACCAACATACATTTTAAGCAAGACACAACTAGTTAATGAATGTACCTCATCGTAGGAATAGAAAATAACTCCATCACGACAGTCACCGACAACGATTCGAGTAAATTCTGAAGCCAAACTGGTAATTATAAGCGTGTCCTTGCATAAGCCAGTCTTCTGACTCGTTGAGGATTCTCATTGACAAAGCCATATAGATAAAACTGATGATGTAAAAGAGATGCATGTGAGAAATATCCATAGCAAATAATTGTATAACACACTCAATATAGCACCAGTTAACAAAAAAAGTAACCATACAGAAATTCAAAGGCTCGAAAATGTTATAGAAACTTACAAAATTACCAGCAGATGCTAAAAAGTACGATCAAGATACGGGCAGACGGCAAGTACTACTCCTGGTATAATGGTTTGATAAGCAAGTACTAGTTGCCACACTTCAGTCTCTTCAAGTTTAACACCCTCAAAACCATTATCCTCGGGACTGCTGCAAAGACTACTACTTGAAAGTTGCTCAGTGGCATACCCAACAATTTCACGAAACGAACTGTTAACCGATTTCAGCGTGTGCTCCAGGCGATCAGCTCTGACAAATTCGTAATGCCTGTTTTCATTATCTGACATGACAAAAATTAAACGATCACAATAGTTGTTATCCCAGTTATGATAAAATGGTAAAAAGGCTTCCCCCGCCCTACACAATTACTGGTGGCTGCAAGTCTGAGACTGAATCAGCGCCACTGCAACCTATCCATCAGTAACCGACTATAAGCTTTCATGTGATAGACTACGTCTACTTTATCGTATATCGTAGCATTAGTACACGTGACTTGATACAGATCTAGCCACCTCAATAGGTAGGTCAGCTTTGACCTGATGGACAGGTACGCCTGAATTTCCTCTAACAATGACAATAAGCTTGTCCAGTCATTTTCAATTTTCAAATACCAAAGCACATAAAGAAAAAACTATCCCCATATGGATCAGTTTTCTTGACCAATTTACTTACAATTAATTTACCTTCAACCCGATTTGGGCATGACAGAACAGTAAGGTTTCCCTTTCGATCTGAGACCACAGCAGTCCATGTCCATAAGGGTACAGTCAGCAACTAACCTCTGTACTGGATCACAGTACAGCTGTTTAAGTCTCCTAGGCTCCTGGCACTTGGTAGAGTAGAGGGAAATTCATAAGAAAACAAATTAAAACATCAGATCGAAAAAAAACAAGATATAACCGATGAGTGTGGAGAAAACAACACCAACATACATTTTAAGCAAGACACAACTAGTTAATGAATGTACCTCATCGTAGGAATAGAAAATAACTCCATCACGACAGTCACCGACAACGATTCGAGTAAATTCTGAAGCCAAACTGGTAATTATAAAGCGTGTCCTTGCATAAGCCAGTCTTCTGACTCGTTGAGGATTCTCATTGACAAAGCCATATAGATAAAACTGATGATGTAAAAGAGATGCATGTGAGAAATATCCATAGCAAATAATTGTATAACACACTCAATATAGCACCAGTTAACAAAAAAAGTAACCATACAGAAATTCAAAGGCTCGAAAATGTTATAGAAACTTACAAAATTACCAGCAGATGCTAAAAAGTAACGATCAAGATACGGGCAGACGGCAAGTACTACTCCTGGTATAATGGTTTGATAAGCAAGTACTAGTTGCCACACTTCAGTCTCTTCAAGTTTAACACCCTCAAAACCATTATCCTCGGGACTGCTGCAAAGACTACTACTTGAAAGTTGCTCAGTGGCATACCCAACAATTTCACGAAACGAACTGTTAACCGATTTCAGCGTGTGCTCCAGGCGATCAGCTCTGACAAATTCGTAATGCCTGTTTTCATTATCTGACATGACAAAAATTAAACGATCACAATAGTTGTTATCCCAGTTATGATAAAATGGTAAAAAGCGGCTTCCCCGCCCTACACAAATTACTGGTGGCTGCAAGTCTGAGACTGAATCAGCGCCACTGCAACCTTATCCATCAGTAACCGACTATAAGCTTTCATGTGATAGACTACGTCTACTTTATCGTATATCGTAGCATTAGTACACGTGACTTGATACAGATCTAGCCACCTCAATAGGTAGGTCAGCTTTGACCTGATGGACAGGTACGCCTGAATTTCCTCTAACAATGACAAATAAGCTTGTCCAGTCATTTTCAATTTTCAAATACCAAAGCACATAAAGAAAAACTATCCCCATATGGATCAGTTTTCTTGACCAATTTACTTAACAATTAATTTACCTTCAACCCGATTTGGGCATGACAGAACAGTAAGGTTTCCCTTTCGATCTGAGACCACAGCAGTGTCCATGTCCATAAGGGTACAGTCAGCAACTAACCTCTGTACTGGATCACAGTACAGCTGTTTAAGTCTCCTAGGCTCCTGGCACATTGGTAGAGTAGAGGGAAATTCATAAGAAAACAAATTAAACATCAGATCGAAAAAAACAAGATATAACCGATGAGTGTGGAGAAAACAACACCAACATACATTTTAAGCAAGACACAACTAGTTAATGAATGTACCTCATCGTAGGAATAGAAAATAACTCCATCACGACAGTCACCGACAACGATTCGAGTAAATTCTGAAGCCAAACTGGTAATTATAAAGCGTGTCCTTGCATAAGCCAGTCTTCTGACTCGTTGAGGATTCTCATTGACAAAGCCATATAGATAAAACTGATGATGTAAAAGAGATGCATGTGAGAAATATCCATAGCAAATAATTGTATAACACACTCAATATAGCACCAGTTAACAAAAAAAGTAACCATACAGAAATTCAAAGGCTCGAAAATGTTATAGAAACTTACAAAATTACCAGCAGATGCTAAAAAGTAACGATCAAGATACGGGCAGACGGCAAGTACTACTCCTGGTATAATGGTTTGATAAGCAAGTACTAGTTGCCACACTTCAGTCTCTTCAAGTTTAACACCCTCAAAACCATTATCCTCGGGACTGCTGCAAAGACTACTACTTGAAAGTTGCTCAGTGGCATACCCAACAATTTCACGAAACGAACTGTTAACCGATTTCAGCGTGTGCTCCAGGCACAGGACAAGTAGACGCCCTTTGCTACTGTTTGTCAAAAAAAATAAAAAACAGTAATATTTAACAGCTATCGAAGGAATTCACTCAGTCAATGCTAATATATAGCTTCAAAATGACAGTCCAGGTGTCTTAAATTTTTGATTAGGCTAGTGTTTTCATAGGCATTTCATAAAAGTCATCCAGATAGTAGATCAAGCTGAACCTTTATTCAGGTTCATTTTACTTGAATACTGCCTTTCATATCTGACGCTAACACGAGGGTGAAACTTACAAGTTCAGAAGGTCAGGTTGCCCAAGCCTGAATCATTGCAAAAACACGACAAAACTTCTGGTGCATGGGTTTAAGAGCAAGCATTCAGACCAACTCAAGCTCAAGAAAATTAGGAGTGGATTTTCTTGAGCAGAACTTCCCAAGACTAGATTGAAAGAAACAAAGAAATAGAGAAGTATATGACTAACCTTTCGGCTTCACCGGTGTGCATGATAGCTCGACCACCAAACCGATTGGTACCCACCATCAAGACTCGTTCATTTCCAACCTTTACCAACTGCATTGATTTTCCTGTTTCTCCTGGTTCGAGCTTAAACGATGACAGCAGTGATCCAGAAAGTGGATCAACACAGCATGTATCCGATGAACACGATTCACCACTTAGCTCGGTTCTCATCACAAGCAGCAATCTACTTTCACTATGATATACAACCTTCCGCGGAGTACCTCCAAGAGAGAACTTCTGCACATTTAGCCTCTTACTGTGGACCATTTCCACCTTAAACAGCAGAAGATTGGGAAAGAAATGAGAAAGCGTAAAAACTATTATAACTGACAAAATTTTAGCCTGACCAAATATAATCAACTGTAGAGAAAGGTTCAACTACTTCATGGCAATCAGGAACAGACATATGATTATATTTATATCCACAAGGAACGAAGGGGATTTTACACCCAATTATTGCCAAGAAAAGTTTGAAAATAAGTTTTTCAAAAGAACAGAAAACCAAAATCTGAAACAGCATATGAAATTGAAAAGTGGCATGTTTACCAAATGAAGGCGGTTCTCTGCTACAAATAAAATTCCCTTAGGGCAATCCATAGAACACACTGGAGTGACATGAGTTGCAGGTTGAAATGAGATAGATGTAAATGACAAGCTGTGTCTTGCAGTTTGCAAAAGCCACGGTCTATCACTAAGAGCAATTATGTCGGAATCAAGGGAGTCACACAAAGGAACCAGAAAAACTGGTGTTACACCGATATGGCGAATAGCAATCAATTCTAAATGAATAGGAGTTTTTCCAGCCTTTTTGAGGATATTGCTGTCTCGACGTTGTTTATTACTTGAACTTGGTGATACAAAGGATGCAGCCATGTTAGAAATCATAAAAGGGCTCTGCTGGGGTAACTCCAACGATGGGGGTAAGGTAGATATATTTGGCCACTCAAACCGAAGTAACATTCCGTTTCTCAATCCTGAAAGTACATATAACCGATCAACTAAAACCAGCCTCACGTCTTGGGGGACACACCCACTGATAGCAGTTCCCAGCGTGTTGCTCAGGGAAATAATCCCACATGCAACAATCCTTAGCCCTTCTTCGGGTACAAATGAGAGAATTTCTACTGAAGGTCTGTGGGTTCCAATGACAAAAGTATCACTAATCTCAACCCCAATAGGAAGACCAAAGCAAGGTTTACTAATATTTGGTAAACTAACAACCGAGGTTGATGATTTGTATTCTGAGATCCTTTGGGGTATAGATATGGATGAGACTTCATTCTGCAGTCTCACATGCTGCATCTCATATATTTCATAGTGATAGGCAGATAAAGACCTGACCCCAAGAATAAATAAGAAGCAGGGATTAGATGTTGCTACAATTATCATGTTCTGCCCAACTGCCCCCAAACTTATATTCACATTATCCGGGAACCAAGATGTACAAATTGGAGCAGACAAAGGGATACCTTCAGGATGAGCTATTGTTGTGGCAAACAAAGTCTCACGGCATTCCTGTGTATCTGGACAAGTAACCCATCACCTACAAGGCCACACGCCAAAGTACAAGCATCAGGCTGGAACCCGACTGCATCGGTCACATCGCTGAAGCTTAACCCAACCGAAAGCACCCTAGTCTCTTCGACAAATGATAGCACGAGAAAAGAGTCAAAAGAATCTAAGACTTTCATCCGCGAAGTCCAAGTCCCGGTTATGCCTTGATAAATAGGGGCAGTGCGCAACAGATTCTCCACACTAATACCACTACGAATAATCCTTAACGAACCCTCTGGAGCCACTCCACAACAAGCGAACATCTGATCATGTTTATCGTCATGATAATCCAAAACCGAATCTAAAACTGGAGCGATGTTTTGAACTGGACTCATCTAGGAAAGTTTTCCTCCCTCAAACTTAAGGACTGTCCCATCCCCCATCTCTGTGAGAGCAACAACAAAATCCCCTTTAACCCACAAAAGCGTCTTGCAGGGTAAAACACTTGTAGAGCGGCTCAGATAAGTTCATTTTACTACCATCAGATTCAAATGAAATTTCTAAAGTAAGCAACTCCCCCGTATCTAAACTAACAAACATCGTAGGATTTGAATTGTGTCCCGGCTCCCAACTCCATGAGCAGATACTTTTAAACAGTGAATTATACTGGTCATTCTCATTATCAATAATCATAGGGTCATCTCCTTTACTCATTTCCATTCCCAACTCCAGTAAAGCCCTTACAGCAACATCGTCATCAACACCGTCCTCAATAGGCAAAAGACCAAGACAAATTTTATGCACACAACGAGGGTTGTGAGGATCACTGAGATCCATCAAGAGAGCATCACCAACCCTAAATAAAACAGCAAATCCATAAGATTAAGGAACCTCAACAATGTTCATTGCTAGAGATTCAGATTCGATATACTGAGATATAACATGAACAGCATTTTCATGAGTATCCCACTCCAGTAGCACCAGCTCATTCGACACGGCACCCTTCCTGCAGTACCAAAGCACAATTTTTCAAACAGTAAGGGGTGATTATACGGATCATTAATACAATATACCTTAGATGCTTATATGCTTATGAAACAATGTCAGGATACAACTGGACATCAGAAAATTCATGAGTCCTTGATTCAATAATTTACAGCATTATACCTATTCAGAACAATTGCTAGTGTTGCATTCTGTTCACCCTTGCTTGATTGACTAACATCCTTCGAAATGAAGCACATGCTCCAAATTGTGCCACTGATATTGGTTCCATGGACATCCTGAACAACACTCGGTATATCCCCTTCGCTCTTAGGTGGATAGAATATGTTCTGAAATATAGAGTACGGAAAGATGATCAATTATCAAGTAGTAGCAAAAAGTATTTACCAACTCTTCATACAAAGAAGACATATTACTCCCGCCTGAGGGACCCAAAATGACAGGAGAAACTTAAGAATTTGAAAAAAAAAAAGTGTTACTCAACCTTATCAATAATGCTGCTGTCATCCAACATAGATACAGAAAACAAAGCCAGTCGTTCTTCAAAAGCACCAACAGCGACAAAACAGCCACTGCGAAGTAAGGTCTACAAGTTAGAAACATTTCGCAGTCCGACTAACAGAGACCATAGATAAAGATAAGATAAAAGAGGTCAGTTAACTTATGAATGCTATACATCACACATCAATTGATTGAGCACACATGCCACTTCAAACTAGAGGAATTGTGTGCATAGATTCATGCCAAATACTAGCAGCATACAAAGCTAAGGAAAGAGTGACTCATTTGATTGGATGAATGTAAAATTTTGATTTTTTTTTTTTACTCAATGAACACGCGAGGTGTACAATTTACAACAAAACCAAGAACAACTTGATGCATCATCCTCTAATTGTCCGCCTTTCAATTTCAAAACTGAACAAACATCTTCTCCAACTTAAAGTTCCCCACAACATGGTAAAAGATGTAAGATAATGCGATCATCAGTATATACTACATAGTTTTATAGATTCTGCATAAACAGAAAATGATAAGCAGTGAACAAATCCACATACACAGGCCAACTCGTAACTAAAAACTTCATCATACTCTGGAAAATCAAATCTTGAGATGAAACTTCAGAATGAGTTCAGGGTACATAAGCGTAACGAGTTACAATAAAGATATAATTACGTAGCTCGACATACCGATTCATCAAGAAAATTATATTATTTCGTTATTAATACGCCAAAGACACTATCTACTGGTATTGTTCACATTGACATTTGTCAGATTCAATGCTAATGTAATATATAAAAGAAAACCTAGCGCCTAATAATCTCAACTCCCCATATCAGTGTAGTAAACTGTAACTGTAAGCAGTAAATACACCTTTTGAACATCCTAGATTTTACTGCTCGAGCGAGGTTTCCTCTAGGTACTCAAGGTTGTTCAACACCAAACTTCAAAAATCACAATTAAAAAGGGGGCAATGTAATGCAGGGTCTGTGGAACCTGTCTTAACACATCTGAGTTGGTTCGGTTAACATTTGACACCACTATCAAAAGAAATGCTATCAGATGTATGATACAGAAATGTAAGCTTACCTACTCCAAGTCCAAGGTGTTCCCTTGAATAACATTTGGCCAAATCAATATATAACTATCTCCAAACTAGAGAACAAAACTACACCACTGGTGCTCCCAATTATCAGAAAAAACTCATATTCCTGTGAATGCAAGCTTTCTTAAACATCTATCTATTTCTTGTATTGTATCACAATAGGACTGAAAAAAAAATCCAATACATACATTCATTCTGGGAAAAAATTGAAGAAGCAGTTGAATTATACAGCACAATTAAGAAACAACATAGGACCATTCATCAATGCACGGTGATCGTGAAAAAATCAAAAAAATCATTCCTCTTTGTACCAAACATGTTGATGTAATTTTTCAGGAAGTTTAATTTTTCATTATGATAATGTTAAGCGGAAACAACTTACAACTATTAAAGACTCTGGCCACAATAATGTACTTCTATACTTCCTCAATAATGATAGCCAAGCAAACAATGTCTCTTTTGATGGTAGTATAAACAATGGACGTATCAATAAGATCCAGAAGACCTAATTTGGTTTCTTTAGACAACTAAAGGTTTATAAGCTGTATCCATGATAGATGTTATAAACAACCAAAAGATGCAACAAAAGCCGATCAGGGGATGGTTAAGTCCAATAGAAATCAGCAAACAACAAAAATGGCATATGAAGTGACATATTTCAAACTAAGTAACTTACTGATTGTCAACCGCTAACTTATGTCCTAGCTGATGTCTTGAGTTCCCAGGATTTGAAAGTTGGAAGTGTGATACGGGAAAGAACCTATGTCAACAAATCAAAATTTAGTCAAACTATCATAAATCTATATATCAAAAACATAAACCACAAAAATGGACCAACAAAAGGAACTTACCTAACCTGTGCATTTAGTTGCAAAATTTTAGAAAAGAAAGCTTCCCAGAATCAGAAAGAACAACCAAAAGATCTTTCCCTGGTTCCTAATAAAAGACAATCAAATATTTCAGGTTGAAGCTCCTTGGTAACACAAAATAAATCGAATTATAATCAGGAAAAATTTGATGTAACATAATTGTGTGGAGTGAAAGGTTAATTAACCTGGGTATTTGGTTGACAAAGCTTCTCACTCCGCCGTAAAACAGAAAGATCCTTGATGATACCAAATACGGCCTGTTCACAAACAGATTGCACAACTCCATCTTCACCGACTACCACCAACTCAATTGAAGTTTCCTGATAACATTAACCCATTGATTAAACTCTATCTTTAAAGATACATGAAGTGAGAAGATATTATTGATTCAGAGGAATAGAATAAAACCTTTCCGAATACGATATCGAATGAAGATGACGAACGAAGATGTCCGTAAACAGCATGAAGAACAGCACTTCCTGGAAGTACACACTTAGCTAGATAATGAATACCTTCTTCTGAGGGATTTGATGATCGAGATTGACTACAAGCAATAGCAGCAGTAGATGATGAATCTTCTTCTAAACTCCCCATTCCCTTTTTATAGGGTTTGTGTTTTGTTTTCCGGTAAGTTGTTTTTTGTTTTTTTTTGAAGCATAGAATTTTATTATGAAAATTTAGTTTACAACTTGTTGTGGGTACGTGGTATCCACAGAGTCTTGAAATAAAATAATCATGTTAAAGGGGCGGGTGGTTCCATTGTAGGAGCGGCAAGGGTGATAACAATATCCCTATTATTGGTTAGGGGGTGTCCTATAGGGGTTGTTAATTGACTAGATTACCCTTTTCACCTCAAATGGATTAATTTACTCTTACTTTTTTAGTTGAAAAGACTAAATTATCCTTCCCCATTATTAACCCAATTGAATCTGAAAATCAAAACAAATTTTTTTTCAACTTTACTTCTTCTCTTCTCCTCCTCTCCACCATTAAAACTGATTTTTCATCGTCCTTTTCGATTAATCGGCGATTTGAAAAATTGATAATCGTTGATTGGAAACTATATTAGAGATGCCGAAGAAGAAGGTTGACGAAGATTGTAGCCGTTCTAATGAACCAAATCCTCCATTAGGTCAAGAACATCAATTTGAAACTCCTCAACCGTCAAAATCAAGCACAATGACTTATTTGAGGTATGTTTCGAAAAACCCAGTTAGGGTTTAGTCTATTGTTTGATTTAAGTTAGTTTTGTATAAAAAATTAGGGTTTTGGATCGAAATTGAAACTGAAATTTGTGTGTTGCATGTGAGTTACGGTTGATAATTACTCCAATTTCAACCGTAACTAGGGTTTTTGTTGATGATACGGTTCGTAATAAGTGAAATACCAACCGTAAGTTCTTGAACTTATGAGAAATTGTTCAGTTACGTTTTTTTTTTTGCAACCGTAAGTAGCTTAAGGTTGGTCTCGTGTGTTGAGTTACAAACCGTACATTGTTCTGTAAGTTTCATTTGGTTTCTACGGTTTGTAATTCCATCTATGTTATCAACCGTATTTGAGTTACGACTTGTAACTCAACATCCATTACCAACCGTAGAACATCTTGTATGTTAGTATTTGGCCAAAGAAAACTTACGGTTAAAAACTAAGATAACATACCAACCGTAGTTTAGTTACGGTTGATCTCGATACATCAGTTACCAACCGTATCGTTGATATGGTTGGTCTCGATTCACTATTTACCAACTGTGTGAGTGGTACGGTTGGTCTCTGTTCATTAGTTACAAACCGTAACTATACATGCTCACCATTTTGTTTTGTTTTTTGTTGTCTATATTATTTGTTTTACCCTTAGTAAATCAATCAATTATAATGCTTGTGTAGGAAGAAAAAGAGAGGAAATGACTTAACCCCGATTGATCATACGCCCACCCCTCGCGGTGACAAGCATTTAGGGGTTAATAATAGAGGTATCCACAAAAATGAGAAGAAGATGAAGAATAAGTTTGAAATTAAGTTGAGGGAACAACCTGTGGCTGAATCTGGAGTTGAGCTAGAAGGAGTGGAACATAATGATCAAGAAGAGGTCGGAGTCGAAACTAACCGTGAAGGCAACGAAAATGAAATTGTGGTGGAAGAAACTAATAATGATGACGATGAAGAAGAATTTAAAGGAACCGATGATGATGGAGGGGAGGAAGAGGAAGCAAATGATGAAGAGGAGGAAGATGAAGAAAATGATGAAGAGGAGGCCGATGAAGAAAATGATGAAGAAAAGGAAGATGAAGAAAATGATGAAGAGGTAGAAAATGATGAAGAGGTAGAAAATACTAAGGGAAAAGAGGTAGTTGTAACTGCACCTCCAAGGCAAAAGAAAGAAAAGAAGCCGAGAAAGGAGCCCGCACCGAAAGGGATGCATATTCCTAAAGGCAAAGATTTTTTGTTGCCACCGAAGAAGAATAAAAGACCTTGGGACGAGGCCCCAGATAAGTCTTCAATCTTATTTGGTTATACCGGTTCCTGGTCCGCAAAAGTCTGTCAGACAAGGGTATGTATTTTGTTACTTTTCTTAAAACATTCATTATTTTGATACATTTTGTTTGTTTATTTCAGTTCACCGTAATATGCTTATATTTTTGTATATTTGTTTTCTTAGGACCACGCAAGATGCATTAAATTGCTCAAGCGTCAAAGGGGTAAACATTGGCCATTAAGTCAAGAATGTGCTTCGGTTCGCAATCTAGTGGCTAGTACAGGACTAGGGCCTGGAATTCTTCACCTTCAATCAAAATATGATAGTGTTGTGGTCTCTGCCTCCAGGGAACGATATTGGCTTGAAACCGATACGTTTCATCTTCCATTTGGAGAGATGACAATAACACCGGACGATGTGAAGCAAATTACTGACCTTGAAGTTGAAGGACAATCTGTGTTTGAAGGTTTCGACAACAACATGTCTTGGACTGACCTTTATATCCTTATTCAAGAAACACTTGGGTGGGAGAAAGATGAAACTGAGATGGAGTTTCAGTTGGCTGGTGGTTATGACCCTGCTGAACCACATAAACCAAAAATCATCAAAAAGCTATTGTTGAAGAATATGAGGACCAAGTTTGAAGGAACAGCAACAAAGGAAAGGGAAGGTCAGGTGATGGATGAAACAACAGTTAGGCGTACAGCCACAACGTATTTGTTGTATTCTCTTGGGACCGTATTCTTTCCCGATAACTCGGAAATAGGGTCAATGTTCATTACCTACAATTGTTGAAGAATTTGGACAACATCAAAAACTATTCGTGGGCCACTGCAACCCTTGCATATTTACTTGACAGCCTAAGAAAGGCCTCTAGGGTTGGAGCTACTGAAATTGTCGGGAATGTTGCGCTTCTAATGGTAAGTTTGGTTACATTTTTCTTTGTTTGTTATATTTTAAGTCATGTATCAATTGTTTATACTTAATTTATTTTTTAGGCATGGGTTTATGACCACTTTCCGAGCCTGAGACCTCCTACTGAGTGGGAAGAACATGATTACGGCCCTACGGGAAAGAAGTTCAAGTTCACTGGCAGACAACTAAGGAACAAAGAGGAGAAGCTCATCCAAATGAGGGAGAAAATAGATGCTTTCACTGTTGAAGATGTTATCTTCGACCCTTATTTGAGGATTGAAAATGGAGTTGATGTTCGTAGGTTCACAGAGACCGCAGGTTACAATGGACCATTGTATCATCCCACAGGTTACGTTATGACCAATCATCGTCGAACTCTACGCCAAATTGCTCATATTCAACAAAGGGTTTTAGAGGAAAACTTCAAATTATCCAAGCAAGGATCCGAGACAAAAGGCCCTACCATTGTGCTCAACTACAGGCCAACTCCAACGGTTGATGCTTGGAACAACCGCCATGAAGAAAGATACCAACTCGCAGCGGGAGAGGCAATTCCTTGTAACATCACGAAAGAAGCCACTGCTGATTACATGGGTTGGTATTCTCATTTT
Source organism: Papaver somniferum (assembly GCF_003573695.1). NCBI lineage: Eukaryota > Viridiplantae > Streptophyta > Magnoliopsida > Ranunculales > Papaveraceae > Papaver > Papaver somniferum. The sequence continues at coordinate 81,645,394 of NC_039364.1, forward strand.
GGTCATCCATATGTGATCAATAATGATCCGGAGGCCCAATCATATATTCAAGAGGCTATGGCTCAAAGGAAGGCGGTCGACGAGACTAAAGAGAAAAAGGTCTATTTGGTTTGACATGGAAGAAGCTATATTTCATGTCGGTACGTAATTTTATTATCCTCATGACTTTGGATTTTAAGATTAATGATTATTATGAAATAATATCTTAACACTCTTTTTGATATGTGAATAGAAAGAGAGAGGACAAGCTTTGGCAAATAGCATGACTTCATGCATCCGTCGTAATGGTGTGCTTAAAGCTCGTGAACAAAAGATCTTGCAAGACCAAATAAGGAACATGCATAATCCAAACATGGCAGAAATGTATGAGGTGTTGGTCACGGACGAAAGAGGCTTAAAGAGGAGTAGAAACTCTCTTGGAGGTGAGGGTAGTAGCCGTGATCAACCTTCATCTAGCAGCGAAGAGACAAATGATGAAGAGGTGGTGCACGGTGTGGGTACTAGCCAAAGAGGTGGTCGTGGTCGCGGTGGTCGTCGTGATGGTCCTAAAACTCGTGGTGGTGGTCCTAAAACTCGTGGTGGTGGTAGCACCAACAAAAGGGGTCGTGGTGGCCGCCATGCTTAGTTATGGATTTATGTTAGTTGTGTGTGGTTAGTTATGAATTTCGACTTATGGATATTATGACAAACTAATAGTTGCGTGTTAATTATGGATTTTAGCTTATGAAATTTAGCATATGGATATTAATTATGAATTTGAAGTTATTTGTGTTAGTTATGGATTTAAACTTATGGATATTATCTATGAATTTGAAGTTATTTGTGTTAGTTATGGATTTAAACTTATGTATGTTTGTTTGTGACAGTTTTTGTCTGAAATTTTGTCGAAAATATAGCCGTTGAGATCTTCAACAACTTCATTTTCAAAAAATAGATCCGTTATTGAAATGTCCTTGCACTAAAAACTTCATTTTTTTGTTATAAATATATACTTATCCTCCTTGCTAGAAGTTACACTTCCACATGAATCATCTCTTACCTTAAATTAGATTATGGCTCTAAACCCTGAATTCACTTTGGAAGAAGATTTATGTATTTACCTCAACTTTGTTCTATGCTATCCAAAAAGAGGGGAAGAACGATGTCGATGTGGTTTTGTGAGTACAATTTATTTGAGAACTCTTTTTAAAAACTTTTATTCTGAAACAGGTAACCCTAATCACCACGATGGAATTATGTTGTATGTTCGATATGGAACTATTCGGGATAACGTTAAAGAATTTATGGCATTAGTTCGTATTATGGGTGAAATACGATTAAGGGGTGAAACTGACGCTGAAGTTTTAGAGAGATCTATTCAAGAATGGAGAAGGTGGAAAATGTCGAATTTTCAATACTTACCTCATTTCAACATCCTTAAAGACTTCTATCGCACTCGTAGACCCGGATATTAGTATCCTTTTAGTTCGCATGAATGAATGAGTTGTAATGTCATTTATATTTGTAATGGTTTGATGGTTGTAGTGTTGGTTTAGTAATAAACATGGTTTAATGGTTTTAAATTACTTATAATTGCTTTGTATTTGGTGTCAGGGCCAGTTACGGTTAGTAACTATATTATCGATACCAACCGTAAGTGCAAATGGCAGTTAAAATTTGTTTATAAAGCTAGTTACGGTTGGTAACTGTATTATCGGGACCAACCGTAAATGCAAATGACAGATAAAATGTGTTTCTGGAACTGCTTACGGTTGGTGATTGAATCTAGTTACCAACCGTACCTCACTAGTTACCAACCGTAACTTACTCTGAAACCTTGACAATCATATCACATTTAGTCAAAATACCAAAGTACAAAATATAAAATGTATTTCACCAAGACTTGTAAACATTTAAGCATCCTCTTCATCATCGGTCATAACTATGAATTGCTTCGGTATAGACATCATTATGGCATTCCATAATTCAATCCTTTTCTCAAATCGATTGCACCAAGTCTTGGGGAGTTCACCGTCACAACCAAATTCCCTCCACAATGGAGGTAATGGGCTTCCTTCATGCAATCAGAGGCCGATGTAATGATTTCCTTACACATGCCCCATGACAATAGTTTTTGTTGTTGACAAATCTTCGAGAAACGGGATTCTTGTTGGTGCAAATGTATGGCTCATGGTCTTGGAGATCAAATGAATGACGCAATTGAATACGTTGGAGAGTAGTTGGCCACATATAGGCATGCGCATCCAGTATTCGCTTGTCAAACATATATTGCCGGTTAACCGCCTTTCCATTTTTGTGAAGATCTCATTTAACACCTCATCAGTTTCGTCTCTTTCAACTCTCATCATCGGCTTATAGAAGTCGCGGTAACCACGCAGTTCCATTAAGCATTTTTACCTTACGTAAGTAACTTGGTCACAACCCCACCCTATCGCGTCTTCAAAGGGTCCAAGTTGCTCCACGAAGACGTGGTAACCACAATTTCCATCACCATGAACATCCTTCGTGGCCTTGATATGATCACGAATAAAGTCGGGGAAAAAACGAAGGTAATATTCATAGTGAATGTGATAGTTCCGTCTATATCGGCCATTCTCATCTCTAGGTGGTGGTTTAGGCACTCCTTTTATATATATCGTCTCCTTCTCCTTATCACCGCTTAACCGATTTTTTTCAACCATCGGACTCTTTCCATTGTTCCTTTCTAATTGTTTAACACCAACTTTACCAACAAGTCTTTTTATTGAACTATCTTGGGAGGAAACCTCGGGACCGACATAGGAACCTTTACCTTTAACTCCATCATTTGTTTTCCCACTTTCTTTACAACCATTTCCTTTAACAACCACTTCCGTTGAAACCTCGGGACCGACATATGAACCTTTACCTTTAACTCCATCATTTGTATTCCCACTTTGTTGTTGTTTAGATCGAAATACCGGACCTTTTCCTTTAACATCAATTTTGCTTGTTGCACTTTCTTGTGTAGGAATCTCGATACATTTTTGCCGTACATTTCGACGGCTTGGTTCTCCTTTATCCGCTTGACCTCTTTTTCGTTTGTTTCTACCTTGAACATCATCTTCTTCCATCTCATCCTCCGCTTCATATTCCTTTCTCAACCATTCATAACCCGAAGGATCTCTTTTCTTTCCTTTAAGTGAGCGAGGATGTTATCCATTTCTTAGCCTTCAATTTTGTTCCTTTGTTCCCATTTCTTAGCCTTCAATTTTGTTCTTGCGTTGTAGATGTTAGCCAAAGTAGAAGCATTTTGTGGGTTTCTTTCCTTTAAGTGAGCGAGGATATCAACGGGCTTCATACGAATTTGTGTCAGTGACTCTACGATCTTCTCTTCTTCTTCGATAAGGCGTCCAACATACGAATGTGATAACAAACTCTCCGGTATAGGGTGGTTATGACTACCGCATACAACTTTCTCCAAAAACCACCTTTTTGCCGCGTTCCTTTTAAATTGAAGCTTGAAGGGGCATCGGGTCTTCTTAGTGAACGTAGTTTGCTTCCTCTTTGCCTTTGCTACTTGCACGGTACCCTTTTTTGCATGACTTCTATGTTGTCCACTACACTCGCAAACCATTTGAAAGGCACTTTCACTAGTGGTACCATTACAAACTATGAAACACATAATCAACTTGCCTCGTTCTCTAGCCCAATGTTTTGCATCATCTTTTTCCTCCCATGTCTCCTCGGTTAGATAGTGAGAGCTAGAATCTTGGGTGATAAGTTGATTTGCTAAAGGTTGTTCATCCATTAGGGGAGGTACACTCACGATCTGGACAACAATACACCCACATTAGTCTAAACAAGAACAAAACGAAAATATATATAAAGTTACGGTTGGACACGACAAGGAAATACAAACCGTAACAGAGATACGGTTCGTAATTACAATCACTTACAAAACGTAACACAACTACGTTTGGTAGTGGTCCTCCCGTAACAAACCGTAAATAGGGTGAAATGAAAATGAAAACATACAGATCATTATACGATCGGTAAAAAACACAGATCACAAACCGTAACACAATTACGGCTGGTAGCTATTTACATATTACCAACCGTAAGAAGTGCAGTAAATACTGCCATGCACATGATGAGTTACGGTTGGTAACTACTGAAGAACGTAACCAACCGTACTGAAATTACGGTTCGACTTGAAAATTTTATACTAACCGTAATTGGTATTATGATTGAGTTTTTCCCCAAATTGAACCAGTTACGGTTGGTATTGGAAACTTTACGAACCGTAACATTCAATTACGATTGATAACTAGCTAATTACCAACCGTAACTTCTTCTGAAATTTTTTAAAATTTGATTTTTTTACGTACTTTAGAGAATTTTAAGCAACAAAAAGCTAATGATAACTAGTTTAGAAGTATACCTGCTGGTTCTTCACTTTGTTGGCTAATTTCTTCAATTGGTTGAGATTGACCTTCACTATGGGTTAAAACATCTCTAGCATCTAAGAAATACTCCATATCAGGATCTCCATCAAGGGGTATGTAGTACTTGTTTTCTCTATCGTATAGAGATTCACCCATCTCAAATTTTCCACTAGAATCACTCATTTTGGTTGAGGGAATCAAAATCTAGGGTTTCACAAATATTACATAAGTTTTCTTTTTCTTCTCCTCTAATTTTTTTTATAACTCTAAAAATCTGATTTTAGAGTTACTATAAGTGAAAATTAATTAACAACATTAATCTTGATTATTAATAATAAGGGTTAATTGGTCATTTCCATATTTTTTTGATAAGGGGAACTTGAACTACCACCTAATGACCATTTTTGTCTTATTATGTTTGCCGCCCCTCCAATGGAACCACCCGCCCCTTTAACAGGTCAGAAATAAAATGTATGTGACTGATAAAAGATGGGATTGCCTGGTCCCAAATTTTGGTTGAAAATTTTCCTGTTTGGCTTCCATCCGCTGCATGGTTTGCTAATCCGTCCGCTGCTTGATTTCCTTCCCTATAGTTGTGTTGAATAGCTACTTGCGGGATTTGCCTTAGTCTCATTTTTATTTCTTCGATCATTCCTGCTATGTTCCAAGGTGGCGAGGTAGTTGATGTGATGAACTTCAGGAGGTTCTCCGAGTCTGTTTCAAATAGGATTCTAGGCCATTGTCTCTCTGATGTTGTTCATGAAGCCAATAGTAAAGCCCATGTTTCTGCAGTTAGTGCTGTCGTAATTCCTAGCGGCTGAGCCAGAGCTATTAAAGTTCGTGCATCAGAGTCTCTACAGATGAATCCAGCTCCTGCAAATCCCGGATGTCCTCTGGTTGCTCCATCTGTGTTAATCTTAATCCAGTTGATATTCGGAGTGGACCAACCTACCAATATTGTTGATGTTCTTTTATTTGTTATCGTGTTGTTCAATGTTGGTGTATCTCCTGGTATGATTGGTCGTGCAGCATGCAGTGCCCAAGAAAATTCTTGTTGTAGTTTTTGTGCCCAGGCCACGATTTCTTCTGAATTTGTTTGTTTTTGTTGGTAAACTAGATCATTTCTGGATAGCCATAGGGTCCAGAATAGGAAACATACTGAGGATATTATAGATGTTGATGTTGGATGCTGTAGGATTTGTGAAATGGCTGTTTGTGGAGTTAAAGTGAAGTTTTGGTTGGGGTTGGTGTTTGGTGCATTTTATAGTTGGTTGAATAGGATGTTCCAGGAGGAAGCCATTGTTGGACAATGAATTAAAAGGTGGCATGCCACTTCCGTATCAGTATTGCATCTAGGGCATATGTTTGAGTTGGTCAAATGGATTCGGTGTAAGAGAGAGAAGGTCGGTAATCCTTCATTGATGGCTTTCCACAAGAAAAGCCGAATTTTTGGTGGACATGGTAAGGTCCATAAAAATTTGGTTGGTGGTAGAGGTGTGTAGGTTGTATGACCATGGGTTAGACATTTGTATCCTGAAGATGTGGTGTAGTTTCCTGATTTTGAGTGCAGCCAGATAACTTTATCTGGAGTATTTTTTTGGGGTAGGTGGATGTTGATGATTTTCTGAATTGTTGGGTTGGAAAGGTGTTCAATTTTTCATGATTACAGGAGTGAGAGATTGGGTCGATGATATCTGCTACCATTTGGATTGGGTAGCATTATGTTGGATCTAGATTGGTAGAGTGTGGGATCCAATTAGCCTCTATCGGAGTTGATGATCCATTTCCAATCTGGTGGAAAATTAAGTTTTGCATGGTAGGGATAATTGATGCTAGTTGTATCCATTGAGTATTGGAAGAGGAAGGAATGGCTACGTTTCCTTGAAGAATTGGTTGTTGATTGAGATATTTTGCACTGAAAAGACTTCCGCATATGGAATTAGGTTGTTCATGCAAATTTCAGATTCTTTTTAATAGAAGGGTTGTATTATGATTACTGCTTTTTCTTATTCCTAATCCCCCTTCGTCTAATGGTTTTGTTGCTTTATCCCATCCTATCGGGTGTAATTTTTTGGTTGTTGAGTCATGTCCCCAGAAAAAATTCATGTTTATACGATCTATTTGTTTGTGTATATTTTTGGGAAGTTTTTGTGTTTGCAGTATGTGATTTGTGGTAGGGGTTAGGGATGTTTATATGAGTAGGAGTCTTCCGGTCGGGGTTAGACATTTTTCATCCATCTTTTTGCTTTTCTAGCCAGCCTTTGTAGGAGAGGAGTGAAGGTGCGATTTGATGCTCTTCCTTGTTTAAATTGTATGCCTAGGTAGGTTGGTGGTTTTGATGTGGTCGGCATATTAAAGAATTGTTGAAGATCACTTATTTTGATTGGGTCTAAATTAGAATGGTGGATGATTACTGATTTGGTAGTGTTAATTACTTGCCCTGCCGAGGAGCTATAGGCCTGAAAAAGTGTTTTAAGGTGATGGTTACTCTGAGTTGATGCTTTAAAAGTAATCAGTAGATCATTTGCATACATTAGGTGAATTATGGGAGGTCTTTTTGTGAAATGTTAATTCCCGGAACTAGTTTTTGGTTTTGAAGGTTTCCCAGGTTTGTGGATAGGATTTCAGCACAAATGATAAAAATATAGGATGATAGTGGATCTCCTTGTCTGATGCCTCTAGTTGGGGTGATGTATCCATGAGGTGTACCATTAATTTTGATGGAGTAAGTAATTGTTGTGATGCAAAGAATAATGTAGTATATAAAGGATGATGGGAATCCAAGTTTTGTAAATGAAGTTTTGATGAATCCCCAGTCTAGGATGTCATAGGCTTTTTGGATATCTAGTTTGAGAGCTATTTTTGGATCTTTGGTGGGTTTTGAGGTTCTGATGTTATGAAAGAGTTCTCCAGCAATGGCTATATTGTCGTGTATTGATCTTTGCGGAACAAAAGCACTTTGGAAAGGGCTTATTAAAAAGGGAAGAATATGTCTAATCCGGTTGACTAATATTTTTGAGATGATTTTATATGTGACGTTGCAGAGTCCTATTGGCCTGAATTGTGAAGGTTTTGAAGGGTGGTCAACTTTAGGCATTAGTGTTATGTTTGTGTGATTCATGAGGGGGTGCATATTAAGGTTATTGAAGAAAGCTTTAACAGAGTTGTATCCCAGAAAACTTTAAAAAACTTAATTGTATAGCCATCCGGACCTGGGGCACTTTCGGAATTTATGGAGAAGAGTGCTTGTGTTGATTTCTGCTGTAGTTACTTCCTTCGTAAGTTGGTCTGATTGTCTAGGAGTCAACCTTGGTCTGATGTTTGTGAATAGGTATTCATTTATTACTGTCGGTGGAGCCGTATATTGCTGAGAATAGTGTTCTAGGATGAGTTGAATAACGTCTTCCTTTTTTCTAATCCAGTTGTTTTGTGAGTCTTGTAGTTGATGAATATTGTTACAAGCTCTATGAATGGTAGCTTTAGTATGGAAAAAGGTTGTGTTAAGATCGCCCGATTGAAGCCACTGAATTCTAGATCTTTGCTGCCAATATGTCGCATGACATTGTAATAATTCTTCTTGTTCTATTCTCAGCTATTTTTCTTGAATCAACCAAAGTTCTAGATCTGGACCAGTTTGGGAAGCGCATTGGTGTTGGGAGTGTTTTATATTTGTCATTGAATTCTTGATCTTAGTTGGTAGGTGGCCAAAGGTTTCCTTGTTCCATTCTAGGAGAGTTTGTCCTGTTGTGATTAGTTTTAGCTGTAGGTTGAGTGTAGGTTCATTATCTTGTTGTTGTTCCCAAGCCGATTCGACTATCTGTTTGAGTTGGGGATGAGAGAGCCAGAGGTGTTCGAATTTGTAATTTTTTGTTCCTTGCCAGTCTATTGCTTTCTTCTATAGTAGTATCGGGGCATGATCAGATGTTATTCTTGGAAGGTGAGTAACTGCTGCATGTGGGTTTGCCGTCCTCTATAGTTGATTTGCTAAAGCCCTATCTAATCTTTCTAGGATATTATCTTGCCCTATTTGGTTGTTTGTCCAAGTGAATGGGTCTCCTCGGAATCCTAAATCTATAAAGCCCATCTGATCCATCAGGGTGAGTATAGGTTGAGATTGAGCATATGTTACTTGTCTTCCTCCTTTTTTTTCCGATTGATTTAAGATGTCGTTGGAATCTCCTATTAGTAGCCAGGGTGTGGACGGGTCAATATTGTTGAAGATTGTTGGAAATAACACAAAAGTAGATCAATAAATAAAAGTGGAAATAGCTTCGAAAAATTCTCGCGTTCTTTAGTGGAGGTGAAAATCTTATGCAATCGCAACCGTTCGTATCGTGGTTTTTCTAATCCCGTTTTTTTTTTTAAGAAAGAGAGAAATTATTAATCGTCGTCTACAGAAAGAAGGTTACAAGCATGAAAGATGAACTTGAAAAACCCATATTTTATTAAATTACCTCATTAAAACTGAGGTTTGAAGGGATACATAATGGTGCAGAATCACCATTCCAGGAATCATGATAACATCAGTATCAATTACATCAGTAGGAAACAAAACGAAACAACTAGCACTAAATTTACAGATTTTGAAACATAAAGAAACGAAAAGCCGAAATTGTACTAATTTACATTTTGTCAATGAAATTGACACCCTTCTAATGGTTATTGATTCAAACCGTTTTGATTCCTGATTCTTTGATACTTCATATGTTAGATGCTTTCACTGTAGAGAAGTAATAAGCCCAAATTGACACTATCACGATCAATATCGGTGTTAATTTCCGAAGTAGATCGCCGTCTTTCATAACATACTTGAAAACGATGCAGCAACTCCACCAATCAATGCCATAATGGCTATCAGAAAACAAATCCAAATAGTATGAAGAAGCCATTAGATCCATCAGAAAGACAAAATACAAACATATAAAAAACTTAAATATTGTTGCCTGAAACAACAATTTGTTTTATTTATTTATCTAATAATACAAACTAACTACTAATTGTATCCAAATTTAACCGGATGATCTGAAAGATTCAGACCAAATCCAGTAGATTTGAAATACAATTGAAAAGATTTTGATAAAATATGTGAAGTTGGAGATTTTTTTTCTTGGAGATAAGGAAAAAACAGTTATTTGGAGAGGAGAGAAGATCCTTTGTGCACTGCCGCAAAATAATAACCTTTTTTTTCTTTTGTCAGTTGTTGAACAAGGGATGCGGTTCATGCCATAATGTCAGTTATCGGGGGTACATGGTACAAAATTCTTTTTTGGCCATTATAAAATTAATTAAATTAAAAAAAAACTGATAATATGGAAACGACTTCTGGCATCACCGGAAGGATCGGGATTCCATTCGTAGGACGACGATTTTTCTTGATAGGTCAAACTATCAGAAGCAAATATGATGGGAAGGCTGAGATTAAAAAAATATCACTAAATAGACACGAATATGTGCAGGTTCTGACATGATCCAACCTATTTACTTCTCCCGCTCTACTCGTGGAGCAGCATACCGGAAAGAGTAGATCCTTCCATCTCCTGAACCCTGAACGCAGTCAGGCACGAAGAAATTTCAAACTACATAAACAAATAAAATGTGAAAAACAAAACTCTGACACATCATCAACATCCACAATAACTTAGCTTAACCACTACTAGTTCTTAATAAAATTCAGTATGCCGTTACAAAGATTCAACAATAAATCAAAATAAATATAAGGAAAAACAAAGAAAAACTCAATCATTTTGTTGTAACTAATGGTGATCATCAAAAAATATTGTTGTAAGTGGACTTTAAATATATATATTCACTGCAATTTTTTTCGATGTGTGTAATATACCGATCTGCAAGTACAAGGGAGGTTTTGTAAGGAAAATAAAACATAAGTTTGTGTTGTTCATGACTGGTTGACAATGATTTGCGACCTTACTTTCAATAATTCAATTACAATCTAAAAATCTTGATAATACTGATCATTAAATTTGGCTAATTTATTATGTTTTCACTAACAACAACTCCCTAAAAAAAACATAAGTCTAGTCCTTATAAAGAAAATTCCAGTGGAAAGCTATTGATTTCAAATTTATAACTCTTTATAAAGTGATTTACAAGATAATTTTTAAAATCGTTGTGAATATAATTAGTCATTTTCTCGGTTCACTCGTTGCTTCTGATCAATCAACGTTTTTCCCTGGATACCAAGATTGTAGATAAGATCATGTTTCTCACAAACGCGTGCATTCTATGAGAATTCTTTTTTTTGTAAGGATAAAACAATGTTCCCTAGAACTACACCTAGGAATATTATCCTAGGATTTATGTTATTACAGGGGTTCAACCCTCCCCCCCTCCCCTCCCTGGAGGAAGCTTGAGAAACTCCAACTTTATTTTAGGGTCCTATGCATCGAAGTTGAACATGACAAGGGCATACGACCATGTAGATTTTAAGTATACAATCGTTGTTTGGTTTTTCTTTCATGTGCACGCTTTTGATCTAATTATGTCCTGTGTAATACAAGTTTCCTTTTATGTCATTATTAATATTGATGCACACAGTTTTTCCTTTGTTCACAAAGGTATGAGACAAAGTGTACTCTTTTTCGTTCTTTGTACTTTAGTAGGTTTTAGTCGGCTTCTTCAGAAGTTCAGGTAACGGAATCTGTACTTTGAGTACAAGCTTAATTAATATATGGGGTCATAAAGATTCTCATATACTTTTCGCAGACGACCTTATGATTGTTGGGGTTTACAACGAACAAAATTGTTGTTGACTTAAAATATTTGTTGTCTACTTACTCAGCGTGATTAAGTCATCATATAAACTACCACGAATCTGTCATCTATGTTAGCAAGGGGTTTACACAAGAAGAAAGACAAGCTCTGTCCGATTCAATGAACAGAAAAAGTAAGGATATTGAATATAATAATTTTGATACCTATCTGCTTAAAGATAAGCACACTCACTCCTTGTATGATCATGTTATTATAGAGTTATCTTCCAAACTTGCAGGTTATAAAAAGAACTTTCAATCCCATATCGGTCGAACTGTTTTCATTCAATATGTTTTAGCTTCAATATTTGTTTACTTTATGGTTATTTTTATTCTCCCAAAGAAAATTATTGATGTTATTCACAACATTATGAAATCTTTTTGGTAGGTTACAATTACGACCATAAAAAGCTTTACTTTATAAGATGAAATAAGTTCAGTAAATCTGAATATGAAGGTGGGCTTCGAGTATCATGTGTTAATAAACAAGGCCATTATTGGAAAGTTTATCTAAAGGCTTTTAACATGTGACACTTCCCTTTTTGGTCAACATCCTTGAAGCAAAGTATCCACATATAAACTCATATCGGAAATCACAAAAAGAAGAATTATTCTGCTGTTACTTGGAAAAACATGTTTGTTATTATAGATCAGACGAGAAAAAGATATAATTGTTTTATTATCATTGAAGAGTCATCTAAAATTTGGGAAGATCTCTGGATCCCTAGCCTCCCCTCCCATTCGCTGAGAATTCTATTTTCAAAGGTAACGTTGTCAAGAACTTTATGAACAACCATACTAAAACTTGGATATAAGCACTCAAAATAAGTTGTTCAGTTAAGTTGAAATTCACTAACAATCATCTCACTATTTTCCTCGAATGAACTAGGAAAATTAACTCATATAGAAACTCACTTCTCAAACTTAGCTAACGTTTTATGATCCAAACTGAGGGATGATCCTAACTCGGCTCGTCTCGACGCATTGGCTAAAAAATCCGGGTTGGAGTTGTCATAGATGAAACCTTCTGGAAACATGACGGCCTAGGGTTAGCCCGCGGATTACCCTCCATCCCCATCAACTGCAGCGAATTCCTTTGAAATTATGGATACTAGGGTTTTACATAAATTTTAAGTGATCTCATACGCTGAATCAAGTTCAAAAATCATCATAAAATTAATTTGACATTTAAATTTTAGATTTAACATGTCAAAAGTCCCAAGGTAAAACTATATATTTCATATATAGGCTTAGATCATATTATATAGGCTTATAAAATTAACTAGTTACATACTTATATCCATTTTAATCGATACATTTAAGTAAAAATAAAGTCAGTGATTATTTTTTAGTTATATTATTTCGCATATTGATGAATACGCATACCAATGAAAAAACGAACCTTATATCATAATTATAATTAATTCACTCATCAAAACTAAAACAACTTGACATCAAAAGGAAGATAGTTAAGAAAAAAAGATAGATCATGATCTTTTGAAGAAAAAAGCTTAATCAAGAAACGGTGGATATAAAATTGTATTTTGAGGAAGTGAAGAATATGAAGACTGCTCGTAGTCGTATGGCTTCAGATTAGGGAGCCACTGTTGGAGACATGAGATAAACAAAATAAGGAGGTTTTGTACTTTGGCCGATAATAAGGGCTACCATATATCTTATGTTATAATAATATAAGTTTTACGTATTGATTTCAAAGATTGCTCTTTGACGTAGATGTTCCACTGTTGTATGGTAAGCAACAAGTGTGATCGATCCAGCTGCCCTTTTTTTTCCCTTTAGAATAATGAAAACTAACTCAATTTAATTCCTAGGACCAACCCTCCTAGGATTAAGTTATCCATATGGACATGTAGGGATCAATGGGCCGGGTTAGAGTTGTGAAAACTAAACCCGTCAAACTCGCTAGGGTCCACACCCTGGCCGACCTATTGCCAACTTAAGTTCCAAAAGCAGTTAACTAATGCTCAAGGTTTTTCCTCGAGACAAACCAAATTCTGGTTCCTCTGGAAGCACTTTTGAAAATTGAAAGCTTCACCACCAAAGATTTTGAGATTTTGTTGTAGGCTACTGAATAACGGACTAACAACTAGAGTTAATGCGGGTAGATGGATCTCTGAGGCTGGATTTTTTTATCATCTAAACCTAAGTAATAAAGAAACTTTTGACCACCTTTTTCTTCATTGCGAAGCTTCAAAGTGCATTCAATTTTCTTTTTCAATAGGTTGTAGAAGCAACTCTGGCAATTGAAAATATAATGAATTGATCACTATCTTGTTAAAAGAGGCAAGATATCTCCACACCTACTCGATTGGGTTATACAACTAATTATGGTACATTTAGAAGAACTAAAATTATATCATCTTTCAAAAGTTGAAGTTTAGAGCCTGTTTGGTTATAAACGGCGGGAGTACAAGATATAAGAATCAATCATTAGTACAAGATATAAGAATCAATCATTAGTAGGGAAAAATATAAAATATAATAAAACATATGAGAGAGAATGGTTTTTTGCATCGGAGAATGCAAATATTTATAGAATTTTGAACTTCTCAATTTACAAATGTAGTAAATACAATATGTGGCAAAGTAGGTGTTGCCCACTAGACTATAAACAACATTATCACTGACGGTTTAGATTTGCTTAAGTTTGTTGATAAGTAGTAATGTCAAGGTAGACCAATGAGGTAGCTTGATTTACCAGCAAAGAGAGCTGGAAACAGCCAAACCACTATGTTTTGGTCTTAAGAGTTATCAGTTTGGGTAGAAATTCTACTACAAGAGAAACCTCATTCATTTGTCTAAGTCTTTTATTTATTTAATACATCACCCTCTCTTATTAGAAAAAAAGTGGTAAGAACAACTCCTATAGTATAGATGTAGAAATATCCATAAGTTAGGGAGTATCCATATGTATACGGATCCTCAGTGAAAGGTTAACTCATCTAACCATGGAGTCAGAACATACCGTGGGAATAAAACCAAAAAGATTAATCTATCCAACCAATCATAGTCGAGATATTCAGAAAAAACATTTTACAAAAAACTTATTCGGCTCTTCAGTGACTGGTCGATTGCCTTCCTCAGTGACATTCAAAAACTTTAAATTCGCAACGGTCATAATTTTTGATATGTTAAAAATAAACCGTGACTATGCATTAGGAACTAAGGTATATGTTCTTAATTAAATCAATTCAAGAGGAAGAACACCTGGTCACTTAGTGGCCTGATGGAAAGAAATGTTTTGTAGTATCCGATTATTAAGTGACAGAATGATTTTTTTTTTTTTTAAATCTGAACACAATGGGGTATCCGGACAGCCTATGATCGGATGGACTACTCTATAGCGACCTCTTCAAATTTGAGGGGTAGCATCTGGACTTCACAAACTCGTGGATGAAAAATTTACCCATAGTAACATTTTTGATCCATAAAATGTGGATCATCACAAAGATGCCGATGTATTTTCTCTCTATAGGAATCGGCCTTAGTGCAATTCCTATGTAACTCAATATAATGAAAACTATATTCATCCAGGTGGATGGAAAAAGTAGCTTTTCCACTATGGTAAAAGTACTGGGCGGCTCATCAAGAAGCGCGCAATCGAAGATTACCCGCTGGCAGTTTTAGAAAATCCGCACTGACGTATTCAGCCCGTTTACGGTCTAAGTAAATACGCCAATGGCTATTTCTCTACAGTAAAAAAAGTCATATTTTTACTACTATAAACTACCACTAACTTCAAACACTCCACTCCCACCAGAATTCACTTATCTTGAGTTTTTTTACTAATCTTTTTAATTTTTATTCTTATTTTTTGAATTGCTTAAGTGAAATGTCTCAAAAAGCTATCACACTTTTTTGTGGTGCAAAACTTGAAGCTGTTGTTTCTAAGATATGTGGTAGTTTTAAAAAGATTGAAAATAGTAAAAGGGAAGTAAAAGTTTTAGAAGTTAATCCAAGCAAATGTTCCACTAAAAGGAAAAAAAAACTCTAGTTTTGAAAGCTAACAGCCGAAAATTCAAAAACAAAGGAGAAACGGTTCCCGAGCACGTTGAATGTAAGATATGTTAAATGAAGATAACTAGGAGGCCAAAAATTGTACTATATTTTTTTACTGAAGTTATTATTATAGTTCTAATTATTGTGTAAGTTTATATATTGTAAAAGAAGTAGCAGTATGATGTATCGTTCTACATTACAGTAATATTAACTAATGAAAATATTTAGACCTTAAATTAGACTTCCATTTTATATTAATTTGATGCTTATTACATTTATAATTACATATATAGTAGCTTGAATTCATAACAAAAATGATAACATCAAACTTCATCGAATCCAGCGACATTAGCCTTATAGAGTTCGTAGCATTCAAAATGTTTAAACTCTCTTATGTTTTCTTCAACAAACTAGGCTTGAGCCATGGTTTTCTGAAAAAATAGATAAACAACAAGTTATTTAATATACAATTTTAATTAAACTATAGTACAGTTACTCAATCAGGACAAAGGTATAAAATACTCACCAGTTTTTCGTTGGACAATCCATAATTATCACGATTACCCATCCATAAAACTTTTGTATAGTGTATGTAATCCTTACTGATGAATGAAAATCTTAGTTCTAGGCTCTTATTGTTTCTTACGTATTCACTTTGCAAACCTACAAACCTTTGCAACACTTCTTAGAAATAGTCAATGGTCATATTTTTCATTATAATATGCATCCAATATCAAATAAGAGTAACTTCTTCTTCCATAATAAAGACAGGGAGAGCCTTTCATGTGTAATATTAATGTGATTGAGATGGACCAAATCTAAGGGTGTTGAAACAACTTCGTAAAAAAAAAGGTTTGCCGTGAGTTTCCTTCCATTCATCCAGATCTATTTGGATCACTTTAGCTTCAGTTACACCGTTAAATTTTTTTCTCGATCAATTTACCTCACCCAATCAAGGAATTGCGTGACCGCGTGATTAATTGATTGAAAACGACCATACAAACCACCAACCTCGCGATTACCCTTGGATGTATTCAAAGTGTCCATAGGAAGGTTATTTGCGCATCAAAATGATCATTGAATCACAACTCGAAAAACTCAGGTATTTGCAATGTCAAGATCCGAATTGTCCATAAGAACCACATATGCGAGATGCTATTACGAAGGTTAAAGAAGAAGAAGAAAAGTTTGCAACACTATTCAAACTTAAAGTTATACTAAAGAAGAAGTTATTACACTATAAGCACTGTGGAGATGGAGATCACGAATTCAAACATTGTCCACAGAGAAATAATGGATGTTCAAAGCCGACATGCATGACTTTTATGCATTTCTCATGAAGAAGACACATACAGCACTTCAAGAAATGTCTTTGGTGTTTTTTGGTGGAGTCGACTGATTAAAGTGTGGGAACTAGCGGATTCACCATCGTTTTATGTTTTAGTTTGATGTTATGATGTGTTATGTTTATTCAATCAATGATAATTTGCACCATTAGTGTCATAAATAATTTAAACCTTTCTTATACTATAAACATACTACATTGAATTAAACCAACTACATCAGATTAAAGTAAATACATTAGTTTAAAGCAACTACTACATAACCGTCAATTAACGTCCTCGTTTAATTTCCGAGTGGTAGAGTTCCTGGGATACTGAAGGGGTTGAATATGTTGGGATCTCCAAGAATATTGAAACAAGCCTGGAAGGAGAAAGGTCTTCCATGAGATACTTCCCACATTGCTATGTTCCAGTTCATCTACCGCTTCACCGTTCAGTTTATTACACTGGTTGTGCACTAGTAGACCTAGGAATTCTGATATTTCCCGATTAAATACTAAAACGATGCGACAAGCCTGCAGCCTCACGATTAAACAAGTTCCTTATTTCTGCGATGAACATCCTAAAAAAAATCGCTCCGAAAGTATGAATCGACCCGGCTTCATTGTCATTGATATTATTGTTTTTTGGTTGAGAAGGAAAGGCTCTATAAATAGTTAAATCCTCTTCTAGAGTGTAATTTACATCACGAACTCTGGGAGACACTCTTGGAGAAAATTTTCAGTGATTTTTGAAAGAGATTTAGAGATGAAGGTGTGAATTTAGGTTGAAATGAGTAGTATTTATAGGAATTCAAAGAGAGCCATTGGATGATTAAATTTAGAGCCGTTCAGATATAGCCGTTGGTGGGATGAAACGAGATGCGCGAATTACTCTAAGGCGCCAGTGGGTTTATTTGAACTGCGTGGATGGAGAAAAACCAATGGCGGGTGCTGATGAACCACGCAGTATATGAAGAGACACGCTCAAGGACCGCAATGGAAAACCATTAAATTTGCACATTTTCCCAAATATTTTCCTCTTTTGTTAAGTGAACCAAGAAAATGACGACACAACTGTGAGAACCATATGAAAAGACACGCTCAAGGACCGCAATGGGAAAACCATTAAATTTGCACATTTTCCCAGATATTTTCCTCTTTTGTTAAGTGAACCAAGAAAATGACGACACAACTGTGAGAACCATATTATTCTGACACCAATAAAAGCGTCTTACATATCCAAACCGGATACCGACGATGAAAAACCACCGGTTGACCAAGTTTTCCCGACAACTGCTTCCAATCTAGTATTCGCCGGCATAGTCCACTGATTCAATTTTATAGGTCAATATTAACCAAAGCATTAGTCCAAGTTCACCTCCTCGGATTTTGATCTTATTCCAAAACTCTAAAAGAAATATTTGGAATATTCCAAGTTACTTGATAGACAACATATCACAATTGGGAGTTATCTCGAAGTTGAGACGTATCCCTGATTTAGAAGTGCATAAATAAGAGCGACATAAATCCTCAAAGGTATGCAATCAAATCAACCTTTTAAAACTCACGTAAAAAGATTTATGCTAACTTGAGGGATTGAAACTTATGAGGGGTTTTCTTTCCCATATTTTTAAAACCTTATTTAAAAAACTCTTGCTTTCCTGCAATCCCTCGTATAAATAAAAACTTTAATAAAGAATATAATAAACCACCATAAAACAGGAAACATCATGGCTTAGCAAAGGTGTCACTAGGATTGAATCTTTGCTTTGTGAGTGATTAGTTAGGTTACTTGTTAGCAGTACACGAACTGTCCTGAATTGTCCAACGGTTACTGCTGTCCAGTCAACAAGAACCACGCATAACATCTCTAGCAATGCTGCCAAGCTCTTTCTGTTGTTCGCATTTTGGCCATGGGAAATCTCGGATTTTATAAATGCTCCAGACTATTCGCTCAGATTCTCATTGGAAGCGACCCACTTTCATGTTCAAATAAATTAGTCTATCAAGAATGTTATGCTACACCCCACTTCAAAATGAAACTGTACAGCTAAGTAAGACTTCTAAAAAACTATCCTTCATATGCAATCACACTATTACACCTGTTAATCATAGGGAGGGATTGAGAACAAATTATCTAGGTAGTGTTTATCTCAAAATCACCACAAATTAGTTGTCCTATTGAACCTTGATATTGGGATCTCCAGTCGATAAGGTTGATCGTCCTCCATGACGATTTTGATTTGTGAGTTGAAGTCTCATACCCTTTGATATTTGACTTACTATCTCTCTAGATATTCGTTCGTCAAAGGATCCCCCAAATTGTCATTTGACTTCATAAAGTATATTCAGATTCTCCCGACTTCACAAGTCCACTGAGATTATCTTGATCGTATAAGTCCATTTGGATCTTCTTGACTTCAAAAGTTTATTGAGATCACTTCATTAGAACGTAATAGTTCACCGAATTAGCTTTCTCCGAGTATTTTATATTGTGTCATTGCTCATTTACTTTAGACCCGCATAGTCAATTGAGTGTCAGCAATGGTGGCCACATGCTTCAGACACAGAGGAATATTTTTCTCTCATGCTTTCATTAAAGCGCGTGATTTTTGATTTCTTCGCAAATCGAGTTTATCTTGTCTGTTTAAATACTTTTCGGTCAATAAACGCATCTTACGAGGGTACACACAGAGGCCAAGATCTTATTAAGCTTGAAATTACAATAATTATTATGTGTCACATAGACAATTCAAAGTATATCTTAAGTACCGTTGATATCTAATCATATCACCCTAGTAAAAGTTTTTTGGGTCCCTGGTGTATTTATACATGCAATTCACTGCATATTTACAACAAACATAGTGCATTGAGTTTGACAAAGACCATTTCATTCATAATTTCTTTTAGTTCCCATTAATTTTTTTGTCAATAACAACGTTTGGTTAAGTCCGAACCTATTATCGAGTATCACACTTTGGTTATCATATTGTCTCGATTTCTTATCCATAGACAATCACACAAAGTGTGAATATCGAAGTTGTTATATTGTCTCGAATTTGTCCATAGACGATCACACATGGTAAGAGGACTTATAGGTTGAAACAAAAAGATTGGGGTGTATTTGGGTACCCTCGTCTTATCACTATTTGGATCCCAGCCGATCAAGGTTTGTGCACTAAAAATCCATAAGATACGAAAACTAATAAGAATTCTTCTTCATCTTCCAATCTTCTATTGTCTTCAAATACCTGCACAACAACACTTGAATCTTTTTGTTATCAATCATACACAGAACGAAGTTTTTTAATTATGGATTATTAGAAGATGTCTTTAGATCTAACAACAGTTTTAATGATCCTGTCGTAACTTTGATCTAATCTGAATGAATCTTATATCAGAAGAGAAGATTCTCAAGAATAAACAAACTAGGTGCAATCAAAGTTTCAACAACTGTTAATCAATCAAATCAAATCAAAAACTAATTGAAAAACGGGGGGTCTAACAACCATACCCAATATTTCATTTAGGCAATCTGTATGGACTAACTCCAATATATTTTCAAGAGAATCAACTGGACAGTCAGACCCAATCAAGGAAAATACATCCAAGAGTTATATCTCAATTTCTCAAATCATTCTGTAATCGAACAGATAAAAATATGTGAGCCGGATTAATATGAGAAATAACTTGGATGGTACCAAAGACCAATATCCAAGTGCCAATCAATTTCAATCAACAACCAAAGGATGGATTTACCAATTGATTGAACTCTGCACAACCTGTGATATTTCAATTATATAAAAATATAATGCGGAAAAAAAATAACACAGACACCAGAAATTTTGATAACGAGGAAACCGCAAATGCAGAAAAACCCCGGGACCTAGTCCAGATTTGAACACCACACTGTATTAAGACGCTACAGACTCTAGCATACTACCAATTAACTTCTGACTGGAATGTAGTTGATCCCTAACCAATGTCACACTGATTAAGGTACAGTCGCGTTCCTTATGCCTCTTGAACCACGGCGGATTCTGCGCACTTGATTCCCTTAACTGATCTCACCCACAACTAAGAGTTGCTACGACCCAAAGTAGAAGACTTGATAAACAAATCTGTCTCACACAGAAAAGTATATTGAATAGATAAACCTGTCTCCCACAAACATAGTTTTGTCTTTTGATAAATCAAGGTGAACAGGAACCAATTGATAAGCCGGTCTTATATTCCCGAAGAGAAGCCTAGTAATATCAATCACCTCACAATAATCTTAATTGCATAGAAGTGAAACAAGATATTGTGGAATCACAAACGATGAGATGAAGATGTTTGTGACTACTTTTTATCTTACCTATAGGAGATTAAATCTCGAGCAAATCTTAGAGAAGATAGTACTCAACACGATAGAATAAAGTAAGATCATAAAAAGCAACTACAAAGAAAATAATTGGGTCTGGCTTCAAAATTCCAATGAAATCGTTAACCTATAATGGTTTTAGGAAAAACCTAGGTTAAAGGAGAATCGACCCTAGTTGCAACTAGTATCACACATGAGGTGTGGGGATTAGGTTTCCCAGTTGCCAGAGTTCTCCCTTATATATTCTTTAAATCAGGATTTGAAATCAATGCTATCTTGGTAACAAAGCATTCAATATTCACAATTAGATGAAAATCTGATTAGAGTCAAGCTAATATCTTTCAACCGTTAGATCGAACTTAGCTTGTTATACACAAATGAAATGTGACTTCATTTAGGTATGAGTAACCGTCCTCAAACTTGTGCACATGGTTGGCTCAACAATAGTTAACCAAAGTTAGCCATATGAACACTTTCATATCAACCTTGTTCATCTTAACCACAACTAGTTTAAATGACTCAAATGAAACTAGTTATGGAGTTTTTCAATTTTTTATATTCTCATAGAAGTATACAAGACATAACTGAAGCAAAATCGATTTTGATTCACGAAATCAATTCATGAACATTATAGCCACGGTTTGTAAAAGATTGCATTCCTTATTATATAAATGTATTTGTTCATGAAAAAACCGATTTTAGAACTTAACCCACTCAAGTATGCAAACGGGTATGCATACTTAGAGTTCCGGACTTGGTCTGGGTTCGCCAGTATGTGAACGAGTATGCATACTGTCGTACACGACCAAGCTCAGTTGAATTCACGGACTTAAGCTTTTCAGCTGGTACGCATACGGGTATGCATACTAAGTTCTCGGGCTTCAACTATCAAACCAGTATGCATACGGGTATGTATACTATGGTTACCATACTTTGAATAACTTGCAACAGTTAGCATACAAGTACGCATACTGTGCTATGTCCAATCAATGGTTAATTTTCTTAAACTCCATGTTAATCGTTGAAACATTCTTGGAATGCGGGAATAGCTGTCTCACAAACTATTAGCTTCAAAGAAATTTTCAAGTGATCAATAGATCAATACGAAACATTCCGAGTCTACATCAAATGACTGTCTCACACAAATCATGTAAGGTGTTCCTAGGAGATTTTCACATGATCATCTTTTGACTTTCGTCAAGAATAAAGATGAACTTGGTTAAAGCGAAAGCTTACCAACACATATTTCGAGAAATCTGTAAGCGAGTTAAACTCAGCTCGAAATATCAAATGTGTATAAATTGAAGTTTACATAGCTATACGACTTTTGTCTCAATATGAGATAGAATAGAAATAAACTTCTGAGTGATAAATGAGTTCTAGTCTCCACATACCTTCTGTTGATGAAGTTCCACAAGCTCCCCTTAGTAGTTCTTCGTCTTCAATCGATGAACGTCGTGAAGTCTAAAGCTCAACTACACATTCTTTCCTATTCCGAGACATAGCTATAAGTAGACTAGAAATCAAGACTTATAGTTTTGGCAGCTAAACTTGACAAACAAGCTTGAGATATCAACGCTTGCTAGTTCGACCGAGCAGTGCTCTAACACTAATAATGCTACAATTATCTAGTTTCCTACCAACGGTACTCGTAGAGATTCTTGATCCCACAGAAGTCTTAAAAACGAAGGTCGTAAGAAATTTCACCTAATTAGGATACTTTCCTCTCCGAATAGACGGCTCCACCAGAAACAACAAGAAATGAAGTTTGTCTGGCTCTTAGGATAGTTTGCTAGAAATGCAAACTTAGGTATTTATAGACCAAGGATGTTTGGACATCAAGGAATTTCCAAAACCGAAAATATTCTCAAGATATGAAATGAATGGCAAAATTCGGTTTTCCTAATTCCAATAAATGCTTGTCCAACATTTCCGAAATTTCTCAATAGAAAATCTCCAATTAGTAAATGCACATTACTGATTTTTATTCTCTAGAGCTATGCATTATTTGCTGGTAACTAAAGCATATAAAACCAAAAACCTTAAATAAAAGATTCTTAATTTATTTCAGTTACATGATCACCTTGAGTACCAAAGAATATCTTTGAACAATGAATGATAAGAGTTAATGCTCGTGTTCAAAGTATATATACATATTTTCTACAAACCCTAATTCCTTAACTACACAAGTCCATGAAGAAAATATGTAACTCATGGAAAATCGGATTTGCATCTTGGAATCGGTTCTACCACACTTCCAAACAAGTTTAGAATTGGTTCTACCAGAATTCCAAGACTACTATGTGATCGGTCATACCAAGTCACAATGGTTAGTTGTGATAAGTCCTACTAAGTCACATACATGGGTTCTGATCGGTTATACCAATCACTAGGATCGATTCTACCTAAACATGGTACCTACTTGTGATCGGTCATTCAGTCACTAGGATTGGTCATACCAATTACAAGGATCGGCCACACAAACTCTTATGATCGGTCACACCAATTACCAGAATCAGTCACATCAATATCAAGGATCGATCATACCATCTCATGGTGATTACTTAGGATCGGTTACACCAATTACCAGAACCCATCATACCAAATCATAAATCTAGGTATTTGTGATCGGTTATACCAAGATACATAACCTGAGTTAAGATCGCTGCTACTGACTCACACATATTGGTCATCCAAAAAATATGCAATGCATATCCGGACCAATGTACCTATTGATTTCCCTTTCGATTCATGAAATAAGTTCATAAACGTACTTCCTTTAAACAAATGTAAATCATTGTTTCCTAGGATGAAATCTTCACCATACACCAATACACATAATCATAAAACTATATACAAGATTATGTCGATATCATATCTACAAGTTCAAAAGATAAGCGTTATACTTCGTAGTATAATTCCTTAGTACTATGATCATATTATTATGATCATGTCTCTCTACTTGAGTATTATATACAGTATATACAGCTTCGCATTTTATGTTTTCAATATAACACGACTTGAAAGATATGTTAGGAATTGAAACAAGTTCAAGTCAATATTACTAACCTTAAGTGGATGGATGATGTCGTCGTTGTAGTCGTTACTTCTTGTCATTCTTCAAGTCTTCGGAGTAATACTTGTATGTCTCAACATTCCTAAACTTTCTAGTCTAACCTAAACGAATTTGACTCTAGTATTTACTCAAACGACCCTAGATGAGTTCTGAATACTAAAATATGACAACCCACCTTGACATACCAACGCTTGGTGAGTTCAACCGAGCTATGCTCTAACAAATACTAAAAATATGACAACCAAATAACTTGACATACCAACGTTTGGTGGGTTCAACCAAGCTGTGCTCTAACAATCTCCCCCTTTGTCAATTTTAGTGACAAAATTCTTATTATATATGGAGCCAAATGAATTACAAAATAACTCAATCTTCATACACTTGATTCCAAGTTTCAACAACACAATAACCTTCATATATTCAATAAATAAATGTCGTTGTTGACATTTGAATAACAAAAGCTTTTGCTCCCTCTAAAGGCAATCTAGGTAAGTATTCAATCCGAACATCTTTGTTATTCCCCTTTTATAGTCAGAAATACTACACAACATGACGATATGTTTCTCCGCCTTAGTCTATGCTTTACTCTTTCGTTAGTTATAACATTTAAGCACAATTGTCCTTTCCTAATGATTAAAAAATCACTTGTTTACTCCACATATTTCTCGCCATTTTTGTCACAAAATGATAAAGGTTTGAGCAAATAAAGGACAAACCGAAAGGATCTTACAAATCTATAAGACTTGTACAACCTATAGGAGTTAAGCACGAAGGTTTCACATACAATTTTAGACAACCAATATTAAAACCGAAACTACAAAAGTAACTTAGTTTTAATATATTATCAAGGAAACAATTGACCGAAGCAATTTTCTCTATAGTCCAACAAGTCGACTAAGATACTTAATTATATTGTTGAACCGATTGTGTGTGCACAATTGTTTGTTTTGACAAGACCAAAATAAAGATCAGAATTAACTCTATTTTTCTCATCAGGTTCTAATTATTTCAGAAAATAACTTAGATTTTTACCTTTAAACAAGACAAACACTAGGTTAGTTAACTAGTTTTTATTGTCAAGCCATTCGATTATACTTGAATAACTGAATCCTTCAATTGATAAATCTAACTAAGATCAGAATTAACTTAGTTTCTCTTATGCAGAATCAAATGGATTAAACAAATGACCCGTAATTTTGTTAAGCCAAAAACAATAGATACAAACCAAAATAAATTGACTTGCAATTATTTTTCTTAGGAAGAGAAATTGAAACAAATATACACATTACAACACCGCAATTGCACCAAATTTCGTTAAGCAAAAACACTTGATACCCAACAATAAAGAAGATACCAAATCATAATATAATAAATTGACACAAATTTTCTTAAGTGAAACATATAAGCACGGACACCGCCGACAGAGTCAAGGTATACCCATGAAGCTGTGGGGTAGCTTGTTCAGCTATATGAAGACGTCAGTCGGCTATAGCATTGAAAAGACGAGGGTACCCAAATATAACACAATCTAAACTTTTCCACCTATAAGTCCTTTCTCCGAAAATGATTGTCTATGGACTGAGTCGAGACAATACAACAAATCGGTTCACACTTCGTGTGGTCGTCTATAGATACAAGATCGAGACAATACAACAACAAAGTATGTTTACTTGATAAAAGGTTCGGAGTTAACCAAACACAATAGAATTGCTTATCAAGTAAATAGGAATTAACGTTTGTGTAATTTACTTTAAATTATAATAACAACAATTATAATTGCGGAAAATAAAAGTAAATGACACGACAAGATTTTGTTAACGAGGAAACCGCAAATGCAGAAAAACCCCGGGACCTTGTCCAGAATTGAATACTCTCAAGATTAAGCCGCTATACAAAATCAAACTAACTTCATATAGTTGAGACTAAGCAACTAAACCTATAGTTCACCTAGTTCCGTCTGTATTCCCACGCCTCCGACCTGTAATAAGTCATGTACTTGGAAAATTTACTTTGGTTTGTATTCCAAACAGTAAAGAACAACAAATCTGTTTGGTATCAACTCTTTTCAACCAAGTGATATGAGTTCGACAAAGGCTCTTCCGTTTATCTCAATAAACTCCTTCGTCAGGTTCTTAGATCTATCTTATTATCAACTACCGAATTAATAGTTAAGATTTTGCAATCAATACTTTTAATCACAAAGAATTGTATTGACTCTGATCTACAAAACTAATCAATCTAATCTACCACAAGGATAAACCGATTATAGTTGGATCCTCTTTTACCGAAACAAGTATTGTGCACACCAAGGATTATGAATCCCAAATCAGAAATCTTCAAAGTCTTCTTTGTCTTCAAATCTTCTTAGATCTTCAATAAACACATGCGCACAATCAACTTGAATCTCTTGTGATCAATTACGCACAGAACAGACTCTGTTAGCAATGGATTATCACACGTCTTTAGATCTACAAACAGTCTAAAGATCCCCGTCGAAACTTTGATCTAGTTTGAGTGAATCTTATATCAGAAGAGAAGATTCTCAAGCATAAACAAACTAAGTGCAACCAAAGTTCAACCACTGTTAGTCAATCATCAATCGAAACAAAAGATAAACCGCAATTATCTAGTTTCCCACCAACGGTACTAATAGAGATTCTCAATCCCAAAGAAGACTTTAAATTGAGCGGCCGTAAGAGATTTCGCCTAATTAGGTTACTCTCCTCTCCGAATAGGCGGCTTCACCAGTAGCAGCACAATTGAGATAGTTCTTGTTGTACGAGGATTAGTTTGCTCGAAATGCAAACTTTGATATTTATAGACCAAGGAAGTTTGGACACCAAGGAATTTCCAAAACCGAAAATATTCTCAAGATATGCAATATATTCCAGTTTCGGTTTCCATAATTCCTGGAAATGCTTTGTCCAAATTAATGACCGAAAGTGTCTTGGAAAATCTCAAACTAGTAAATGCACATTACTAATTTTCATTTTCCTAAAATAAAATTAAAAACCTTAAATAAAAGATTCTCAATTTATTTTATTAGATTTGAGATTTTCTTCCTTTAGCTATTAAGGAATAACTTTGAACAATTAAAGAAAAGCGTTACTGCACATGTTCAAAGTATGCCAGGCATTTTACTTTGTAAGTCCTCTTTCATACTTAAAATCTTGAAACTGATTTGCCACACTTCCAAACAAGTTTAGAATTGGTTCATCTGACTTTCAAGAACTATGTGATTGATCAAGAACATTCAATCACAAATCATGGATTTCACGGTTCTACCAAAATAATTTTCAGTTCTACCTCCATGTGTTAGAGCATAGCTCGGTCGACCTCGCATGCGTTGTTATATCAAGCATGTTTGTCAATGTTAGTGATCAAAACTATAAATCTTGATTTCTAGACTATTAGCTAAGTCTCGGACTAGGATAGGAAAAGTATAGTTGAGCTCAAGGACTTCATGGAAATTCAACGACAACGACGAAGATCCACACAAGGAACGTGGAACTTCATCAACAAAAAAGGTATGTGAAGACTTGAACTTATCCATCACTCAAAAGTCTATCTATTCTATCTCATACTTCTTATGAGACAAAAGTCGTATACTAAATAGACTAGATAATACACATTTGATATTTCGAGCTGAGTATTCAATGCTTGTCTTTTTCTCGAAATCATGTGTTGGTAAAGCGTTTTGCTTTGATCAGGTTTATCTTCACCTAGTGACGAAAGTCATGAAAAGTTTCAATCACTTTGAGAATTGCTCTGACGTGAATCGGTCTGTGAATAACGACTACATAGCGTCCTCTGAGAATGTCTCAATGGTTGAAATGAGAGTTTAGATTACATAAACATGTATTCCTTGAACCGAAGTTTTCAAACTTTGTTGATCAAGAGAAATCGGCAGGATTATGGAATTGGCCTTGCCAAGTCCGCGAACTCAGTTTGCAGATTCAGGTCCGCAAACTGACGAAAGTTTTCACACCAAAAATTTCTGCTGGGATTTTCCAAAAAACTTGTTTGTGTGCTAAGTCCGCGAACCCAGTCTGCGAACTGGCGGAAGTTCTCGACCGAGAATTTCTGCTGAGTTTCACTAGTACAGAAATGGACTTTAGCCACGCCGGATATAAAATTCCCTGTCACACCTTTTTGGTTTTGGCGTGTCTATAGGTTATACTTCTACCCTATAGACACGCCATGTTCAATGGGCGTGTTCATATAAGTGCTTTCAGCCACGCCAGGGCTAATAGCGTGTCAAAATTTCAACCGTTTAGTCACGTTAACTTTAAATTTTTGACGTTGTCGTTTTAGCTCCTTACTTCTTCACTTCTTCAAGTTTTCGCAATACTTGTAATGTCTCATATCCTAATGCTTTCAAGCTAAAGCGACTCTTAAATGAGTTTTGGCTCACTAAAATATGACAACCAAACTTGACATACCAACTCTTGGTGGGTTCAATCGAGCTATGCTTTAACAATCTCCTCTTTTGTTAATTTTAGTGACAAAACTCTTACATCATATGGATAAACAAATTAGAAGAATTCATTACACATACGGTTGATTCCCGAATTCAACAACACAATGACATGTATACATTCAATCCTTAAATGCCGGTGTTGACATCATAATAACAAAGCTAATACTCCCCCTAAAGGTAAGATAGGTATATTTTATCAATCTGCACGTCTTTGTTATTTCCTTTGTAGTCCATATAACTACAAGTATATGATATGTTACTCCCCATTAGTCTATGCTTTCACTCTTTCGTTGGATAAACGTTTAAGCACCAATGTCCTTTCCCTTAGTGATACCAATCAATATAAATCAATACCAGTATCACTTGTTTACTCCATATATTTATCCCCATTTTTGCCACAAATGACAAAGAAACGAAAAAATAAAGGACAAACCGAAAGGATCTTACAAATATCAAAATAGACTTGCAACCTAAAGAGTTAAGCACGAGGGTTCCATACACCATTTTTGATAACAAATATCAAAAACGAAACTACAAAGTAATTTATTTTGATATGTTACCAAGGAAACAATTTCCCGAAGCAATTTTCCCTAATATATTAGCAAACTAACAAACAACTAAGCACCTTAGTTCCTTTGATAAACCGATTGTACAAATACAATCGCTTGTTCGATAAGACCAAAATAAAGATAACTCAATTTTTCTCATCAGGTTCTAATTATCCATATAACTTAGACCTTTAAAATTTAAACAGGACAAGTACTAGGTTAGTTAACTAGCATTTCCTGTTAAGGCATTCGATTAGACTTGAATAACCGAAACCTCCACTTTGATAAGTCTAACTAAGATCAGAATTAACTTAGTTTCTCTTATCCGGAATCGAATTGGACTAAACAATTCATCCCGTAAACATTTTCTTTCGTTAAGCCATAAATAATTCATACAAACCAAATAAATCAACTTGCATAATTATTCACCTCAATCGGAAGCAATTGAAACAACATAAACATTAAAGCACCGCAATTGCACCAAAATTTTGTAAGCCTAAACAATTGATACCACACAATAAAGAAAGATAACAATAGTTTTTCTTAACCGGAACCAATTGAATCACACACACATCCATATACAAATAATGGAATAAAACATCAATTGTTCCGAAATTTCGTTAAGCAAAAGCAATAAATATATGCAATAAAATCAGGCTTTTCTTAAACAAGAAAACAATTAACTAACAAGATTGTTACCTCAAATTTAGCATCCTCTTCTCCAATATGTTTGCATCTTCTTCCAAGGAGAATTGCTATCGAAATATCATTATTTTGTCATCCTTATGCAAAACAAAAGAATAACAACAACCAACCTTTACTAGAGAAAGGTTGAAAACCGGTTTTTAACTATTACAAGCAAAAGTTGAAAGCCGGACGCACAAGGTACTAATATACCTTGACAATCCCTATGGATTTCCTTAGATTTTCAAAAGTTGTTGTATATAAGGATTTGGTGAGAAAATCAGCTAGCTGACGCTCGGATGGAACATACACTAATTTGATAACACCATTCTCATATAACTCTCTAATAAAGTGATATCTGATATCTATGTGTTTAGTATGAGAATGTTCAACTGGGTTTTCAGTCAATCGAATAACGCTTGATTTATCACACAGTATACTCATAGTTGAAATATTTATTCCATCGTGAATGAGCATTTGTTTCATCCACAATAGTTGGGTACAACATGTACCAACAACAATATATTCTGCTTCACAGGTTGACAAGGAATGTGAATTCTGTTTCTTTCTATTCCAAGCTACACGATTTTGACCAACGTAGAAGCAACCACCATAGGTGCTTTTACGATCTTCTACACATCCTGCCCAATCAGCATCTGAATAGGCAGCAAGTCTGTTGTTCGTATCCATAGAGTATGATAGACCATAATCTAATGTACCATTAACGTATCTAATGATTCGCTTTACAGCTTTGAGATGTGATTCTCTAGGATCTGCTTGAAATCTAGCACAACAACCCACACTAAAAGCAATGTCTGGTCTTATTGCAGTTAGATATAGCAAGCTCCCTATCATAGATCTGTATAGTTTATGATGAACTGATTTTTCACCTGGTTTTGATTGAAGTTTTCCAGTAATTGGCATCGGAGTTGCCATAGGTGTTGTACCTTTTAGTTCGAATTTTTCTACTAGATTCCTTGCATATTTTTCTTGAGAAAGTAGAATACTGTCTTTTTGTTGTTGTATTTGCAACCCAAGAAAATATGATAATTCTCCAACATTACTCATTTCAAATTTTCCACTCATAAGATTTAGGAATTCATCTGTTAGAGATTTTTAGATGGATCCATAGATGATGTCATATACATATATTTGGGCGACAAGAACATTTTTTCCACTCCATTTGATGAAAAGTGCCTTATCAGCACCACCTCTAGAGAATCCTTTTTGAAGTAAGAAGGATGTCAGTTTATCATACCAAGCTCTTGGAGTTTGTTTTAGACCATACAAGGCCTTCTTAAGTTTAAAGACATAATCTGGAAATAATGGATCTTCAAATCCTTTAGGTTGATCAACAAATACTTCTTCTTTTAAATCCCCATTCAGAAATGAAGATTTAATATCCATTTGAAAGAGTTTTATCTTACAATAACAAGCATAGGCAAGTAACAATCTTATTGATTCTAAACGAGCAACATGAGCAAAAGTTTCATCAAAATAAATACCTTCAATTTGAGAATATCCTTGAGGTACGAGCCTAGCTTTATTTTTGACAATCGTCCCGAGTTCGTCTGAATTGTTCTTGTAGATCCACTTTGTTCCAACGATGTTTACTCTTAGGAACAAGTTCCCAAACTTCTTGTCTTTTAAACTGATTGAGTTCCTCATGCATTGAGTTTACCCAAGCAGGTTCACTGAGTTCTTCCTCAACGTTTTTTGGATCTATTGAAGAGAGAAAACATGAATAGTGACAGAAATTCTGAAGTTCTCTTCGAGTCATAACTCTAGCATTGGCATCTCCAATGATGTCTTCAGAAGAGTGTCTTTGATGTACCCATTTAACAGGTTTTTGGACAATATTTTCGGTATCATTGGGTTGTTCAACAGTACTTTCATTATCGTCTTTATCATTTGTGTCACTAATTAAAGGAACAACTGATGGTTCGACTTCAGTCTGTTTTTCCTTAATAACAGTTTCAGAGGGAGGAAGCTCTGCTGCAATGTGATTGTCTTGGAAAAAATCGCTAATGTCATAAATAACCAAATTAATTGGTTCCATCATGACTTTGGTTCTGAGACTGTATACCCTGAAGGCACGACTGTCAGAAGCATAACCAAGAAAAATTCCTTCATCACTTTTGGAATCAAATTTTCCTTTATGTTCTCTGTCTTTGAGAATATAGCATTTTCTTCTCTTAGATTGGGTTTTCTTCCATACCATAATTCATATAGGGTATTTAGAGTTTTAGACCTCAAATAGACTCTGTTTATAAGATAACATGCTGTAAATACAGCTTCCCCCCAGAAGGTTAATGGTAGGTTTTTATTATGAAGCATTACTCTTGCCATTTTTTTGAATATTTATATTCTTTCTCTCAGCTAGACCATTTTCCTGAGGTGTAATAGGAGCAAAGAATCGATGACTAATTCCAAGACTATTACAGTATTCATATACTTTCGTATCCTTGAATTCTGTACCACGATCGCTTCTTATCTTCTTAAGCTTGCGACCTTGTTCATTTTGAACTATATTCACAATAATTTTGGACTCCTCAAGAGTGTCATTCTTATGCTTAAGAAAAGCAACCCTTGTGAACCGTGTATAATCATCTACCATTATAAAGCATATTTATTCCCTCCAACAGATGCTTGTTGGATTGGACCAAATAGATCCATATGAATAAGATCGAGAGGAGCACGAGTAGCTATGTCTCGAGAAAGTTTGTGTGAAATTTTTCCTTGCTTACCCTTTTGGCATGCACCACAAACACCTTCTACTTTAGTATTAATTTTTGGAACGCCTTTGACAAGTTCACGGTTAATGAGATTTCCTAGCATTCGGTAGTTGATATGACCAAAGCGTTCATGTCACAAATGAGTTGCCTCAACCTTAGTCAAGTTACAATATAAATTGGATTGTATATGAAGGAGATAACAATTATTCATACTTCTACGTCCTCGAAAAATTACTTTTCCGGACTTATCTTCAATATCACAACCTCTCATATTAAAGATATCTTTGTGACCTTTATCACAAATTTGACTGACAGACAGAAGATTAGCTTTCATTCCTTTAACATAAACAACATCATGGATTACGGGAATACCTGGAAGTTTGATAGTACCCCTTTTTCTAATAATACAGTTGCTTCCATCTCCGAAGGTCACTGATCCTCCTTTGTAGTCTTCTGTTTTTGTGAACCAAGAAAGATCACCTGTCATATGTCTACTACATCCCCTATCTAGAAACCATTGGAACGGTGAGGTTGTTTTAAGTGCAAATGCTCCAAGACATTGTTCACCATATTTAGGATGGTTTGTTAAGTTCTTAAAAAGTTTCTTAACACGGTTAATCAGATATTTTGTGAAACAAATCTTCTGAATTAAATAATTCCATCCCTTTTGAAGACGGTTCCTGGTCTGACTCTTATTAGACTGTTTGAGATGTCTGGATGAAAGAATTGAGAATCCTTGAGAATCTCTTGATTTAGACTCTTATGTGTATTTCACCAGTTTTCTATCAATCATGATATTACTGATCTCATCAGTATATGGCTGGTTTTGTTCAATCCTTTTATGTAACATTTTAACAAGAACAGAGGGATATTCTTCAGAGTCTTCTTTCAGACCATCTAAAATCTTTAAAACGTTAATCGAATCGTTCATCTGATTCAGTTTCTTATAGGTTGGATCGCACCAAACACAGATTGTTAGATATTTTCGTGTTTGCCTGCTCTGATACCAATTGAAAAGACGAGGGTACCCAAATATACCTCAATCTAAAACTTTTCCACCTATAAGTCCTTTCTCCGAAAGTGATTGTCTATGGACTGAGTCGAGACAATACAACAAATCGGTTCGCACTTCGTATGGTCGTCTATGGATACGAGATCGATACAATACGACAACGAATTATGTTTACTTCATAAAGGGTTCGTACTTAACCAAACACAATAGGATTGCTTATCAAGTAAATAGGAATTAACGTTTGTGTAATTTACTTTAAATTATAATAACAACAATTATAATTGCGGAAAATAAAAGTAAATGACACAATAAGATTTTGTTAACGAGGAAACCGCAAATGTAGAAAAACCCCGGGACCTTGTCCAGAATTGAATACTCTCAGGATTAAGCCGCTATACAAAATCAACCCAACTTCCTATAGTTGAGACCAAGCAACTAAACCTATAGTTCACCTAGTTCCGTATGTATTCCCACGCCTCCGACCTGTAATAAGTCACGTACTTGGAACAATTCTTTTGGTTCGTATTCCAAATAGTAAAGGAACAACAAATCAGTTTGGTATCAACTCTTTTCAACCAAGTGATATGAGTTCGACAAAGGATCTTCTATTTATCTCAATAAACTCCTTCATCAGGTTCTTAGATCTATCTTATTATCAACTACTGAAGTAATTGTTAAGATTTTGCAATCAATACTTTTAATCACAAAGAATTGTATTGATGCCGATCTACACAACTAATCAATCTAATTTACCACAAGGATAAACCGATTATAGTTGGATCCTCTTTTACCGAAACAAGTATTGTGCACACCAAAGATTATGAATCCCAAATCAGAATTCTCCAAAGTCTTTTTTGTCTTCAAATCTTCTTAGATCTTCAATAAACATCTGCACACAACCAACTTGAATCTCTTGTGATCAATCACGCACAAAACGGAGTCTATTAACAATGGATTATCATAAGATGTCTTTAGATCTACAAACAGTCTAAAGATCCCCGTCGAAACTTCGATCTAGTTTGAGTGAATATTATATCAGAAGAGAATATTCTCAAGCATAAAAAAAACTAGGTGCAATCAAAGTTCAACAACCGTTAGTAAATCAAATCAATCGAAAACAAAAGATAAACCACAATTATCTAGTTTC
Source organism: Papaver somniferum (assembly GCF_003573695.1). Taxonomy (NCBI): domain Eukaryota; kingdom Viridiplantae; phylum Streptophyta; class Magnoliopsida; order Ranunculales; family Papaveraceae; genus Papaver; species Papaver somniferum. The sequence continues at coordinate 81,679,959 of NC_039364.1, forward strand.
CCACCAACGGTACTAATAGAGCTTCTAAATCCAAAAGAAGACTTTAAACTGAACGACCGTAAGAGATTTCGCCTAATTAGGTTACTCTCCTCTTCGAATAGGCGGCTTCACCAGTAGCAGCACAACTGAGATAGTTCTTGTTGTACGAGGATTAATTTTCTCGAAATGCAAACTTTGATATTTATAGACCAAAGAAGTTTGGACACCAAGGAATTTCCAAAACCGAAAATATTCTCAAGATATGCTTCATATACGGTTTCCATAATTCCTGGAAATGCTTTTTCCAATTTAATGACCAAAAATCTCTTAGAAAATCTCCAACTAGTAAATGCACATTGAAAAAGCGGGGGTCTAACAACATCACCCAATATTTCTCTTAGAAATCTGTATGGACTAACTCCGAAATAATTTGCTAGAGAATCAACTAGACAGTCAGACTCAATCTAGAATAAAAGTATTTCAAGGAGTTAATACCTCTCTCTTGTTTTGATTTACTCGAGCTAATATAAATCAGCGAGTCTTTAATCAAACACAAGAAATAACCTGGATGGTACCAAAGACCAATATCCAAGTGTTAATCAATGAAATCAACAACAACAAGGTCGGATCTCTAATTGATTAAACTTCAACGCACAACCTGTATTATTTCAAATTATAAAGATAAAACAATATAATGCGGAAATTGAAATAACACAGACACCAGAAGTTTTGTTAACGAGGAAAACGCAAATGCAAAAAAACCCCAGGACCTAGTCCAGATTGAACACACACTGTATTAAGCCGCTACAGACACTAGCCTACTGTTAGAGCATAGCTCGGTCGACCTCGCATGCGTTGCTATATCAAGCATGTTTGTCAATGTTAGTGATCAAAACTATGAGTCTTGATTTCTAGTCTATTATAACTAAGTCTCGGACTAGGATAGAAAAGTGTAGTAGAGCTCAAGGACTTCATGGCGATTCATCATACAACGAAGAATATCTACTCAAGGAACCGTGGAACTTCATCAACAAAAAGGTATGTGGAGACTTGAACTTATCTATCACTCAAAACTCTATTTACTTTATCTCCTACTTCTTATGAGACAAAAAGTTGTATGTTATATAGAATGGATCATACACATTTGATATTTCGAGCTGAATATATCTCGCGTATCTATATCTCTAAATCATGTGTTGGTAAAGCGTTTCGCTTTGATCGGGTTTATCTTCACCTAGTGACGGAAGTCATGAAAAGTTTCAGTCACTTTGAGAATTGCTCTGACGGGAAACGGTCTGTGAATAACGGCTATATAACGTCCTCTGAGAATGTCTTAGTGGTTGGAATGAGAGTTTAGATTACATAACCATGTATTCCTTGAACCGAAGTTTTCGAACTTTGTTGTTCAAGAGAAACCGGAGGAATTGGCTTTGCCAAGTCCGCGAACTGTCGGATGTTCTTGTACCGAGAATTTCTGCGAGGTTTTTCCAAAATCTTGTTTGCGTGTTAGTCCGCGAACTCAGTCAGCAAACTTAGTCCGCGAACTGGCGAAAGTCTCCTTGCCGAGATTTTCTGCTGAGTTTGGAAAACTCTACCGGTTATCTTAAGTCTGCGAACTTGTTTGTGAGCTTAAGTGGTTATCATCTAAAGATGTGCTCTGAACATGAAACTTAAATTACTAATGAATGCTTTATGCAAACCGTGCCTAAAGTTCATGAGCCGATTCAATCGAATCGAATCATCTTTCTTTCAGTTGTGTCTTGTGTAGTTACATAAGATCTCATAGCAATTGAACAACTCTCTAACTAGTTCATCTTGAAGTCATTTGAACTAATTATGGTGAAGAAGAACAAGGTTAATATGAAATGCTCATATGGTTAACCTTTTAGGTTACTATGTTGAACCAACATACGCGTACACGTTTGGGCATGATTTTCACAAACCCAGTAAACGTATACCTTAAGTGTGTGTGACAAGCTAAGTTTTCGATCTAACGGTTGAGAAATATTAGCTTGAATCTAAATCAGGTTTTCATCTAACGGTGAATATGGATTGCTTTGTAACTAAGGCAAAACCCTGATTTGAAGACTATATATAGGAGACGTCTAGCATTGAGCAAAACTAATCCCCACACGTCTGTGTGATACTAGTGCGCTCGCTAGAGTCGATTCTCCTTTAACCTTTGGTTTTCTTCTTCTAAAACCAGGTTAACGACTTAAAGACTTCATTGGGATTGTGAATCCATACCAATACTACTTTTATCGTAGTTGTGTGATCTGATCTTGCATCTTCTATCGTACGAGTACAATCTTTGATTGGCTTGAGATCGTGAGAGTTATCCGATAGGTGTTATTTCTTTTCCGCATTATATTTTATATAATAAAAATAATACAGGTTGTGCGTTAATATCATCAACTTCTCTAATCCAACCTTTGGTTGTTGATTGTAGTTGATTGATCCTTGGACATTGGTCTTTGGTACCGTCCAAGTTATCTCTATTTGATAAAGACTCGCAGATTTCTATTTGCTTGAGTAAAGATCAAAACGAAGAGTTTGAGATATTAACTCCTTGAGATACTTTTTATCTAGATTGAGTCTGTATGTCTAGTTGATTCTCTAGCAAAGTATTTCGGAGTTAGTCCATACAGATTGCTAATTGAATTATTGGGTGGTGTTGTTAGACCCCCTCTTTTTCACCTACTACAAGCTAACTTCGGACTGGACCTTAGTTGAACCCCAATCAGTCTCCCACTAATTCAAGGTACAGTTATGATCCTACGCCTATGATCCCAGCAGGATGCTATTGATTCCCTTAGTTGATCTCACCCATAACTAAGAGTTGCTACGACCCAAAATCGCAGGCTTAATAACAAACAAATCTGTCTCACACAGAAAAGTCTATCAAAGGATAAATTTGTCTCCCACAGGAAAACCCTAACCTTTTGTTACGTCTTTTGATATGAAATCAAGGTGAACAGGAACCAATTGATAATCCAGTCTTATATTCCCGAAGAACAGCCTAGATAAAACAATCACCTCACAACAATCTTAATCGATTAACGAAAGAAGATGTTGAGGAATCACAAACGATGAGACGAAGATACTTGTGATTACTTTTCTATCTTGCATATTGGAGAAATCTGAAAATCTCAAGTCAATCAATCTAATTGTACTCGTACGATAGAATATGCAAGATCAGATCACACAACTACGATAAAAATAGTATCGGCCTGGTTTCACAATCCCAATGAAGTCTTTAAGTCGTTAACCTGGTTTTAGAAGAAGAAAACCAAAGGTTAAAGGAGAATCGACTCTAACGAGCGCACTAGTATCACACAGACGTGTGGGGATTAGTTTTTCCCAATGCTAGATGTCTCCTATATATAGTCTTCAAATCAGGGTTTTGCCTTAGTTACAAAGCATTCATTATTCACTGTTAGATGAAAACCTGATTTAGATTCAAGCTAATATTTCTCAACCGTTAGATCGAAAGGAGACATTTAGCATAATCAAGTCAAAGCAATTTTCAAAGTGATTGAAACATGACATTCGTCACTAGGAAAAGATAAACTTGGTCAAAGCGAAACCTTTACCAACACATGTTTTCGAGATATAGATATACAAGATATACTCGGCTCGAAATATCAAATGTGTATGATCAAGTCTATATAGCATACGAGTTTTGTCTCATAAGAAGTGGGAGATAGAGTAGATAGACTTTTGAGTGATAGATACGTTCAAGCCTCCACATACCTTTTTGTTGATGAAGTTCCACCGGTTCCTTGAGTAGATCTTCGTCGTTGTACGATGAATCTCCATGAAGTCCTTGAGCTCAACTACACTTTCTATCCTAGTCCGAGACTTAACTATGAAGACCAGAAATCAAGACTTATAGTTTTGATCACTAACATTGACAAACATGCTTGAGATAACAACACATACGAGTTCGACCGAGCAATGCTCTAACACACATTACTAATTTTAATTTTCCTAAAAATAAAATTAAAAACCTTAAATAAAAGATTCTCAATTTATTTTATTCGATCTGGGATTCTCTTCCTTTAGCTATTAAGGAATAACTTTGAACAATTTAAGATAAGCGTTACTGCACATGTTCAAAGTATGTCGACATCCTTATTTTGTAATTCCTCTTTCATATTTACAATCTTGAAATCGATTAGCCACACTTCCAAACAAGTTTAGAATTGGTTCATATGACTTTCAAGAACTATGTGATTGATCAAGAACACTCAATCACAAATCATGGGTTTCACGGTTCTACCAAAACAAGTTTCGGTTCTACCTCCATGTGAGTACTGTGCATAGTCACACTAGCTTTCCAAAATTCGATTGACTAGGTATTAGGATCGGTTCCCCACACAAACATATATATATACTAACTTGTACTTGTTGCACATGTCCATATGATCGGTTCCCCTTTGCCTAAAAACGTGTTGCACATGTCCATAGGATCGGTTTACCTTTCTGTTAAAAACTTGTTGCACCTCGTATAAGGATCGATTCCCCTTTGTGATAGGTTGCACCTCTTACTAGGGTTGGTTCCCCTTTACCTAGAGTCGGTCATACCAATAACACAAAATTGATCACACCATCTCAAGTGATTACTTAAGATCGGTTTCATTAATAAAAGTCATACCAACACAAAAGTCAGGCCTTTGTGAATAGTTTTACTAAGAACATAAACAAGTCATGAGTGGTTATACTAATCACACATATTGGTAGTTCAAAAGATATGCAATGAATAACAATACCAATAATGCCTGGCGATTTCTCTTTCGATCCACAAAACAAGTTCATGAATTTACTTCCTTAAAACAAATGTAAAACATTGTTTCCTAGGATGAAATCTTCACCTTATACCCATACATAATCACAATAGCATTCAAACGATTATGTCGATGTCTTATCTACAAAGTTTAATGTTTAAGCAATAAACCTCGTATTGTATTCCTTAATACTATGTCTAACTAGAGTATAATCATTCATGCTTCGCAGTTTTGTTTTCAATATGCACGACTTGAAAGATATGTTAGGGAATGAAACAGTTCAAGTCAAATATCACTAACCTCAAGTGGAAGGATGATGTTGTCATTGTAGCTCCTTACTTCTTCACTTCTTCAAGTCTTCGCAATACTTGTTAATGTATCATATCCTAATACTTTCAAACTAACCTATACGACGTTGACTCTAGTACATAATCAAGCAACTCTTAAATGAGTTTTGGCTCACAAAAATATGACAACCAAACTTGACATACCAACGCTTGGTGGGTTCAACCGAGATATTTGTTAAATCAGACTAATCAGTCAGACACCGAAAGTATACCAGACACGTGTACAGAGAGTGGTTTTGGTTTTTCATTAGCGTTAGGTGGAAGATGATGCAGGGTTTATACACGTGTGCTCTGTTGTACTGAATCAAAATTAGCTGCATTGATTACGGGTTTGCTACTTTGATTCATATATGTGAAAGCTCGATGCCGTCGAAGTAAACATAGGAAGGCGTGTAACTTTTTAAAAGGAGAGTGGTAGGAAGTGACTTTCTAGAGTCTAGACTCATAGGACTATCTGACTCGAATAAAGAGAGGAGAGGGAAATTGGGCACAGATTCCCACCCCCAAGGCGTAAAACTCTACGGTTTTCTCACCTACTGCATAAACAAGTTCCAAGTTGGTCCTTGTTTCTCACCGATAGGTATGCTTGGATCAGTGAGCCTCATAGATTTTTTTGGAGCTAATCATCCTTGTCGTTAGACACTTTCTCAACAGGTTTCATTGATTCAATTTCATTGTTGTGAATTATAGACTTTTTCACACGTTCAGTGTGTTTATAAACTGATTTGAATTTCAGTTGATTTACTACAGACGGTTATAACGTACTCTTAACCTTCTACTGTCAGTTACACTACACAGCTGACTCACACGCTTACACAGACTGAACCACTGCACCATAGACTGCACCATTGTCTAACACCCCCCGCAAGTCCAGGGTCTATGCAAGAGCAGAGACACTGAGCTTGGACCGCAAGAAGGAAAACCTGACAGTAGAAAGTCCCTTAATGAAAATATCTGCAATTTGCTCTCTTGTAGAAAGAAACCGTACCTCCAAAGCTCTAGCTGCAACCAGTTCACGCACAAAGTGAAATGCAATTTCAATGTGTTTCATTCTGTTATGAAAGATGGGATTAGCTGTAAGATAAGTAGCTCCCATATTGTCACACCACAGAACTGGAATTCTGGAACTTGGAAAATGCAATTCAGACAATAGAGATTGAACCCAAATCAATTCAGAAGTTGCATCAGCCAATGCCCTGTATTCTGCTTCAGTGCTAGACTTTGAGACAGACTTTTGTTTTCTAGAACACCAAGAGATTAAATTAGGGCCCAAAAATATAGCAAAACCACCTGTAGACCTTCTGTCAAGAACATCACCAGCCCAATCTGCATCTGAGTAAGCTTGAAGCTGTAAAGAGGAAGATTTCTTAAATTGTAAACCATAATGAATTGTGCCTTGCAGATATCTTAGAATTCTCTTAACAACTGTCTAATTCTCTTCAGTAGGTGCCTTCATAAATTGACAAGCTTTGTTAACAGCAAAAGAAATGTCTGGTCTGGTGACTGTAGCATATTGCAGAGCTCCAACAGTGCTTCTGTACAACACAGGATCTTCAAATACTGGAGATTTAAGATTTGGAGAGGTACCTGCAAAGGGAGTTGCATAAGGTTTTGACCCACTCATGTTGGTTTTAGATAACAAATTTGCAATATATTGTTCTTGAGTAAGAAGAATTCCATCAGAAGTATGTTTAACCTGAATGCCCAAGAAAAAATTAAGATCTCCCAAATCATTAATAGCAAATTCACAACTTAGAGTATGAATAAGATGATCAACTGCTGTAGAAGAGCTGTCGGTAATCAATATGTCATCAACATAGATCAACAGATAAATAATTTCTGCAGGGGTTACTCTGTAGAACAAAGAAGTATCTGTCTTGGAAGAAAGAAACCCACTCTTAACTAGGAATTGACTTAATCTATCAAACCAAGCTCTAGGAGCTTGTTTAAGTCCATAGAGAGCTTTCTGCAATTTGCAGACATGATTAGGAAGTACCTTGTCAGCATAACCAGGTGGTTGAACCATGAAAACATATTCAAAGAGATAACCATGCAGAAATGTATTCTTAACATCAAGTTGTCTGACTTTCCAACCTTTGTATAAAGAAATAGAAAGAATTATTCTGACAGTGGTTGGTTTGACCACTGGGCTGAATGTATATTGATAGTCTAAACCTTCAACCTGGTTGTACCCCTTTGCAACCAATCTAGCCTTGTATCTGTCAATTGTACCATCTGCATTCCTCTTGATTTTGAATATCCATTTACAACCAATCACATTGTAAGCAGAATGAAGAGTAACAAGTTTCCATGTGCCATTTTGAAGTAAGGCATTAATTTCTTCATCCGTTGCTGCTCTCCATTTTGGATCCTTGCAGGCTTCAGTATAACAAGTGGGAAATGTAATGTCTTCACACACAGACTGAACTTCAGAAGCATAGACTTTTGGTTTGGTGATGCTCATTTTGCCCCTTGTTTTCATTGAGTGATCATTCACTGTGACTGTAGATGCTGCTGAAGTAGGTAACTAAGGAAATTGATCAGATCATGTAGTGGAATAGTGACATCATTTGAAATTGGTGAAGTAGAATTTGAAGCAGTTGTAGTAGAAGACTCAACAGAGGCACTTGTCAATGTTGCAGATGTAGTATTGGATTGCTTGAATAAATTTGGATATGGAAATTCAGATTCATTAAACTCAACATCTCTAGAGATTATAATCTTGTTAGTTATTGGATTGAAACATCTGTAACCTTTGTGAAGATGACTGTAGCCTAGAAAAATACACTTGACAGACCTTGGCTGTAACTTGTGTTTGTTGAATGGTCTTAAACATGGATAGCAGGCACAACCAAATATTTTCAAGAAAGTGTATTCAGGTTTCAGATGAAAAAGGCACTCTAAAGAAGATGTATTATGTAATGTTGGTGTAGGAAGTCTATTGATGAGGAAATTAGCAGTCTCAAAAGCATAGGACCAAAAAGGCATGGGTAAACCAGCATGAGAAAGCAATGTTAATCCTGTTTCTATAATGTGCTTGTGTTTCCTCTCAGCTTTGCCATTCTGAGCATGAGCATGAGGGCAAGAAACTCTATGACCTATTCCACAAGATTGCAAATACGTAGATACATTTTTATATTCACCTCCCCAGTCTGATTGAATATATTTGATCTGAGCACCAAGTAGTTTCTCCACATGAGCCTTAAATTTGATAAATATGGACAAAACTTCAGATTTGTAAGCTAAGGGATATAGCCATGTGAATCACTATAAGAGTCAATGAAGGAAACATAGTATTTATAACCATTGATAGAACATAGTGGAGATACCCATACATCATAATGAGTGAGTTCTAGAGGACCAAACACATCACTAGGTGTTCTGGATAGAAATGGTAAACTATGACTCTTAGCTACTTGACAATCATGACAAACAGTAGTGGATAAATGGTCATGAATGACATTGTCTACAAATGATAACACATGCTTTAAGGTATTATAGGCTGGATGACCAAGTTTGTAATGGCAGTTGGAAGTAGTAGTAACAACAGACTGGAAGACTTGTTTCAGTTGATCAGCTGTGAACTCTAAGTGGTAAAGGCCATCTTTAACAGGACCATGAAGAAGAACCTTGTGGGTAACCATATCCTTCACAAAGAATTCATTTGGATATAATTCAAAGAAACTGTTATTTTCTTTGGTAAATTGATGAACAAATATTAAATTCTTTGTAATGGAAGGCACATGAAGCACATTTGACAAGACAAAAGTTGTATTTGCAGTTTTAAATTTAGAAGTACCAACATGAGTTATGTGCAAACCTGAGCCATTGACAACTCTCACTTGATCTGTCCCCTGGTATTCAGAATGCAAATTCAAGTTTGACAAATCAGAAGTCAAGTGATGTGTGGCACCAGAATCTGGAATCCAACCAGATTGATAAGAAGAAGGTGTATCCTCATTATAAACAACAAATGCTTCAGGTTCTGGACAGTAATATTCTTCATAATCATCACCATATCCATCATTATAGTAGGTATTGTAAGCTTGAGCCTAGTAGTGATTATTAGAAGGAACATATTTGTATTTGCAGGTAGGAGCTTCATGATTTGGTTGCTTGCAAATTTGACATTCAATAAAAGAAGAAGGTCTCATATGAGGTGGATAAAAGTTGGAGTGAAAATTGTTAGGGAATCCTCTGCCATTTCTGCTACCACCATAAGATTTTATACCTCCTCTATTATTAGATCTATGAAAACGACCTCCTATAACATTATTGTTTCAATTGAAAGCTCCTCTACAACCATAGGGATTGTAGTTCCAGTAATGTGGTGCAAAATTATAGTGCTGAGAATGATCATATGATTGATTGTAATGTGGAAGAGTAGAGTGAGATGAAACTGAGTGTTGATTGCCAGATGAAGGAGACAAATGATCCTGATTGTGTTGAGTAATGTTTGCAGACGCAGCAGTGAGATCAACAGTGGACTCAGCATTCATTCTTGACTCTTCTAAAAGCAGTAAACCAAGCAACTCAGTTGAAGTGATAGGATCATCATGTTTAAGTTTTTGAGTGCAGACTGAAGTCTTGAAGGAGTTGAATTCTGGAGGCAGTCCTTGTAGAATATGTAGTTACAAATCTTCATCAGAGATTGGACGATTTATTTGGATTAGTTGATGAGAAATAGACCTTGCTCAGTTGAAGTAGATTAACATCGAATCTTAGCCTTTCTTCAGTGAGATAAGATCATATTTCAATTACATCAGGCGAGATCTAGTGCTAGCATTGTAATTTTGCTCCAATCGAGACCAAACTTGACGAGAAAAGGTGCAATCAATAACCTGAGAGTGGATTTCTTCAGTGCAAGCAATGAATAACCAAGATAAAATTGCTTGATCTTGATTTATCCAGTAAGAATACACAGGATTGTGAAGAAAATCATTTTCTGGATCGGAATCAACGAAATTGGGAGCTTCATCTATTTTAATTCCTTCAACAGATGTACAACAGCAATACTTTTTTGGGCAAACAAACGAGCCATCAACAAACTTAAAGAGATCGTAACTTCGAAGTAGTGGTACGATCTGAGATTTCCAGAGATTATAGTTGGAGATTGATAGCTTGGAAGGTGGTTTGAAAGTTAGAGATATATGTTTAGATGAATTTTCCATTGTTGATTGAAACTAAAGAAGATGATTGAAAAGAAATTAGGGTTTAGAATAAGGTATCTGATACCATATTGAAAGAGATAAGGTCGTTGGACACTTTCTCAACAGGTTTCATTGATTCAATTTCATTGTTGTGAATTACAGACTCTTTCACACATTCAGTGTGTTTATAAACTGATTTAAATTTCAGTTGACTTACTACAGACGGTTATAAAGTACACTTAACCTGCTACTGTCATTTACACCAAACATCTAACTCACACGCTTACACAGACTGAACCACTGCACCATTGTCTAACATAGATAAACATGGTGTTAACCTCGAAAGAACAACCCAGGTTTTTGGTCGAAATCCAAGTCAGAGATGGGATTCATAACATGCCAAAAAGAATCCCCACTCAATGACTTATAGCCTGTTTGGATGCAGAAGTCAGAAGTCCATATTTTTTGCTTCACAAAAAGTCGATTTTTCTGCTTCTGGAAGTCATTCTAAAATTTTACACCCAAACTGACTTCTTGCTTTTTGACTTCTAGAAGTCAAAAAGTTACTTCTGGATGTGTATCCAAACGCTATATTAGAGAGTTTCCACTCCATAGATACTGTCGCTAGATTACGATTTACAATATTACTAGAAACATGAATCAGACTTAGAGTTTGGATTCCTTTTAAACATAAACGGAAATTTAGATTATCATCGCTGCCTGCATACAACTTTTTCTTGTCTTGTTTTGTTGTATTGATTTCCCTCCTAACAGCTTCAAGGACTTTCACGTCGTCTCATTCTATCTGGACCTTCTGGAGATTCAGTTGGCGAGTCCAATTGATTGTTAGTGAAGCTGCCTTTCCTATCAGTTCTTCTGCATTTTCTCCTCTCACATAGAGACACCTTGCTCCTGTGTAATCTCCTGCAAAGTTAGAGCTAATTAGAGCAATTCTACAATTTTTATTATTACTATGCAACATGCATGCTATGCTATAGACACACCGCTTGAAAACGAAGACGGTTTTTTTTTTACACATTACACTTCGACCGTAAAACAAGAAAGTGTTAATAATTTCCAAATAGACGGCATTGTTCCGTCGCCATGATGTAACCAAGAATTTGTATCCTACATTTTCTGGATCTGTATTTCCAGATTATGAATTCACTCAATTTCAAATAAATAACAACATAATCAGCCTACTATTAGCCATATTTTTCAATATTTCAATTAGATTTATATACCCAATCTTCCTATTAGTTCATATATCCTTAAGACTCGAAATAAAAAGAATCCTCAAGATAAAAATTCAAATTCATTACAGTTGATATCGTTCAATCAAAAAATTAGTCACTAACAACCATTCCAATGACAAAACCATTAAGAAAGTTCAACATTCCTAAAACTATCCAAAAAAGTACTAAAGTTTATGAACTTACCAACACAAAGCATAATACTAAATTGATTAAGGGTGTAATTTAAGAGGTAAATTTTGATGGGTATTTAAATAAGTTTCCCACATAAATACTTGTCGATTGATCAACACCGGCAACAAAAAAATTTATTACCCGCTTATTAATTTCCATAAAATGAACTTGAAAAGGCGAGGGTACCCAAATATACCTCAAGCTAAAACTTTTCCAACCTATAAGTCATTTCCCCGAAAGTGATTGTCTATGGATACGAGATCGAGACAATACAACTAATAGGTTCACACTTTGTGTGATCGTCTATGGATGCGAGATCGAGAAAATACGACAACAAAGTGTGTTTACTTGATACAAAGGTTCAGACTTAACCAAACACAATAGGATTGCTAATCAAGTAAATAGGATATTATTGTTTTTGTGATTTACTTTAATTATAATAAAACAATTATAATGCAGAAAGTAAAAGTAAATGACACAGCAAGATTTTGTTAACGACAAAAGCGCAAATGCAGAAAAACCCCGGGACCTTGTCCAGAATTGAATACTCTCAGGATTAAGCCGCTACACAAAATTACACCTAACTTCGTATAGTTGATACCAAGTAACTAACCCTATAGTTCACCTAGTTCCGTCTGTATTCCCACGCCTCCGACCTATGAATAAGTCACGTACTTGGAACAATCCTTTTCGTTCCTATTCCAAACAGTAAAGGAACAAGAAATCTGTTTGGTAACAACTCTATTCAACCAAGTGATATGAGTCGGACAAAGGCTCTTCCGTTTATGTTAACATAAACTCCTTCGTCAGGTCTAGATATATCTTATGTTCAATCACCCGAAGGTAATCGGTTAAGATTAAGCCAACAACACCTTTAATCCCAAAGGAACAGTGTTGATGCCGATATACTTCAATTAATCAATCCAATCTACCACAAGGATAAAACGATTATTAATTGGATCCTCTTCTCCCAAACAAGTATTGTGCACACCAAAGATTATAAAACCCAAGTCAGATCTTCAATATCTTCTTCGTCTTCAAATCTTCTTTAATCTTCAATAAACACCTACACACAATCACTTGAATCTCTTGTGATCAATCACACACAAAAAGGAGTCTGTTAACAATGGATTATCACAAGATCGTCTTTAGAACTAACAACAGTCTAAAGATCCCTGTCGAAACTCTGAACTAGTTTGAGCGAATCTTATATCAGAAGAGAAGATTCTCAAGCATAAACAAACTAGGTGCAATCAGATTTCAACCACCGTTAGTCAATCAAATCAATCGAAACAAAGATAAACCGCAATTATCTAGTTTCCCACCAACGGGTCGCACTAGAGCTTCTCAATCCCAAAGAAGACTTTAAAACGAGTGACCGTAAGAGATTTCACCTAATTAGATTACTCTCCTCTCCGATAGGAGGTTACACCAGTAACAATGACAAAAGAGGAAGTCAAATTTTTACGAAGGATTAGTTTGCTAGAAAGGCAAACTTCGTGTATATATAGACAAGGAAGTTTGGACACCAAGGAATTTCCAAAACTGAAAATATTCTCAAGATATTCATAAATGCACATATTCGGTTTTCATAATTCCTGGAAATTTTCTGTCCAAAAATATAATCAAAATCTCTTGGAAAATATTAATTAGCAAATGCACATTACTAATTCCATAATTTCCTCCCAAGATAAATTAATAACCTTAATTAAAAGATTCTTAACTTACTTATGTTTCGATTCTGGGATTTTCTTCCATTTAGCCTTTAAGGAATATCTTTGAACAATTATAGAAATAAACATTCTCAGCACATGTTCAAAGTTTGTCGACATCTTTACTTTGTAAGTTCTCTTTCACACTTACAACCTTGAAACCGATTTGCCACACTTCCAAACAAGTTTAGAATTGGTTCATCTGAATTTCAAGAACTATGTGATTGATCAAACCAAACATTCAATCACACTTATGGGTTTGCGGTTCTACCAAAACAAGTTTAGGTTCTACCTCCATGTGAGTACTAAACATAGTCACACTAGCTTACCAAAGATATGGTTGACTAGGTACTAGGATCGGTTCTCCACATATATATAGTATCTAACTTATATGTTTTGTACCCCTTCACAGGATCGGTTCCCCTTTATACTGTAAATTTGTTGCACCCCATACAAGGATCGGTTCCCCTATTGCACTGCACCCCTTACTAGGATCGGTTCCCTTCACCCCTTACAAGGATCGGTTCCCCTTACATCCCTTACTAGGATTGGTTCCCTTCACCCCTTACAAGGATCGGTTCCCCTCTTCCATTGGCAGTCACAAAACCGATACATACCAAGGTGATTACTTAAGATTGGTTTTACTAATAAAAGTTCTATCAATACAAAATCAGGCCTTTGTGAATTAGTTCTACCAAGAACACAATAAGTTGTGAGCGGTTCTACTCTATCACACATATTGGTTTTTCATAAGATATGCAATGAATAACAAAACCAATAACGCCCGGCAATTCCTTTTTCGGTTCATAAAATAAGTTTATGAACTTACTTCCTTAGAACACATGTAAACATTGTTCCCTAGGATGAAATCCTCACCTTATACCCATACATAATCACAATAGCATTCAAATGGTTATGCGATGTCTTATCTACAAAGTTTAATGGTTAAGCAATAAACCTCGTATTGTATTCCTTAATACTATGTCTATCTAGAGTTCAAACATGCTTCGCAATTATGTTTTCAATATACACGACTTGAAAGATACGTTAGGGAATGAAACATTTCAAGTCAAATATCACTAACCTCAAGTGGAAGGATGATTGTAGTTGTTGTAGCTCCTCGCTTCTTCACATCTTCAAGACTTCGCAAAACTTGTAATGTCTCATATCCTAATGCTTTCAAGCTAACCTATATGAAGTTTAACTCTAGTACATAATCAAGCGACTCTTAACATGAGTTTTGGTTCACTAAAATATGACAATCAAACTTGACATACCAACGCTTGGTGGGTTCAACCGAGCAATGCTCCAACAATCTCCCCCTTTGTGAATTTTAGTGACAAAACTCTTACATCATATGGATAAACAAATTACAAGAATTCATTACACCGCTTGATTCCCGATTCAACATCACAGTAAACCTGCTTACATTCAATTCTTGAAAATGTCGTTGTTGACATCATAATAACAAAGCAAATACTCCCTTATCGGTTGTCAGCCCGTCAAAAATAATTCACTTTCTTACTCGACAAAATTTAAATGAAGTACTAGGTAAGGAAGACTTCGTTTCCACAGAGAGGCAATTGTTATTACAAAATTCTAGTTTCTTAATAACCAAAGGGGAAATTTTGTTTTTATTTAAGCAATAAAATTAAACAAAGCAAATAAAATAGTTGAAAATAATCAATGGAGAGAGATATTGGTCGAGGAGTTCATCTTATATCTTTAAAAAGTGCTTGCATACATGATTAGAATTAAAATTTAATCTCTTTATCATCAAAAGCCTAGAGTATCAAGAGAGCAAGATAATCTATTAATTTCCTATGTTCATCAACACACACATTAGAGCTGCGTATGTGAATTCTACCTAAAGAATAACCTAACGCCTTGCGCTAATTAAGTTCAATTCCTAGGAGCATTAAGTTGGGAAATAGGCTAATCAATGCAACTGTCATACATTGCGCATAACAATTCGGACAATGGTCAAACTCTACATATGATCACAAGAGTGTATCACTACAACCCATAATCATAGCATGCTACTTGTATTCAGGGTTATCGCTCGATGAGAACCCTAAAATAGCTATGGACAAGGATGTGAATTCAATTGATTGGCCACTCAACTAAACAAACACCTAAATCCTATCACAATACATCAATTATGTGATATTAAAAACAGTAGAGATAAAAACGATAATCAAGAGAGAAAACTAATGCATTAATCAAGCACAAGTCATAGATATATGACTACATCCTTAACCAATAGTATTAAATTAGCTACTCATGGATTTAGGAGCATCCATGTTTAACATATAAGAAAAGTAAAGATATATCGTTACAATTGATGAGAACCGCTCCGAAACCCTAACTTTTGCCTCCGTTGTTATTTCTCCTCTCCAAGCTTTTCAAACTCAAGTCCAAGTCTCTCTTAATGTTTTGGAGGTATCCTTATATAGTGTTCACGAAATTAGGTCTTCAAAATCCTTCCGGGCCCGTGTATTATCGAAAACGGGGTCAAAGACGCGTCAAAAGTGTCCCAGGAAGTTGTCAGGTTCGGCTCAAACGTATATGGACTCTTCTGGCCGAACCTGACAAGTTATTTTTGCTCCGGATGAGTGTCAGGTTCGGCTCAAAAGTGGTGGCGAGTTATGAGCCGAACCTAGGTTCGGCTGACACTTTTTCGACCGAACGTTCTCCAGAAACTTCTTGTATCTTCGTCCAAAACTTGCTCCAAAGTTCGGCTCACTCATGGTTTTGTTTATTAGCCGAACCTTCTCCAGAAACTTTGTTGAAAACTCATTTATATGTTCGGCCTAAGTCATTAGATCATATTATAGCCGAACGTACTCCAGAAACTCTTCCGAAAACATGATTTTTATGTTGTAAGTTCGGCTGACTCGAGCTGCATGTTTTTGAGCCGAACCTGACACTGTATCTTCAAGTATCAACCTTGTTTTGCCCATAATTTTTTCGTCCGAACTCGGAATAACCTCATTCTTTTTGCGCTCTTTTCATATTCTCGTCTTCTATAAGATGGTATTGAGAACTCCTAGATTTGAATGAGTTGAATTTGGAATTTGGCCTTCCTTCATTGATAGACTTCACTTCCTTGCTCATTTAAGCACTTTGTAGCTCCTTTTTGGATGATTCACTTGTTAAGACACATAAACTAGAAAATAATCATAATAAAAAGTAATATGCAAGAATTATAGCTAAAACAAGTATGGAATCGACATTATAAACATGTGAATTAAGCACCTATCAAATTCTCCCACACTTAGCTTTTGCTAGTCCTCGAGCAAACTATCTAAAATACAATAACTCTATTTCGCCGAGGATACGGTTACTCCTAACATGAATAACAGGCCTTTAAACCCCTAGGTGTCCCTAGTGGACGAGTTATAGTTTCGTGAGGGCTTACGAGAGATATACCCACAAAACCTACTCCAACTTCAAAGCGTTCCAGCTTCCCAAGCATCCAAAGAGCTATGAGGACATAGAGTTTCTGCATGTTAGTAATAAGAAGTTAGAAATACCAAAGAACATATTCATTCTTAAATCTTGAGTGAGAAATAACCACACCATAATGAGAGAATGTGTGTTTTAGAGCGATCAATAAGAATTTCTCCTCGACTTCTGCCTCACTTAAAAGGATTTTATGATAATTGCACTCAATAAGACGGTTTTTTTATGGGTCTCACATGTGTGCAGGTAGGAATGAAGAGAGAAATCCAACACACGTTGAATGGTGGGAAGGGAACCTTCCGAATAATTTCTGGAGACTCCACAAGATCGTGGAAAATAAAGACATTTTTCTGATGATCTCTAAGAAAGGAAATCAACCATTATTGTTGAAAATAAAGTATGAGAGTACTTACCAACTTCACATCTGATTTCAATGATGAAAGCACCACTCTCGCAACATCCAATAGAAACGTCTTCCTTCCTTCGGCTCGTCTTATTCATCTTCTCGGTCTTCAACTGTTGATGATAAACTCTTGAACTTCGTAAAACTTCAACAATTTTTAACTCTTTTCCTCAAATTCCTTGTTGCTTGAAACTTCCTTATAGATTTTCCTTTCTACCCCACGGCTTTATTAAATAAATAAAAACAAAATAACAAATTTTTCTTGTTTCATTTTTTTTGTTTTTCTTTCATTTTTTTGAACGTTTTTTTTTTATAGAGAGACAAGAAAACTAATACAAAAATAACAATGGAAATAGCCATGGGTGAAGTACTTTACCGCTTGATTCTTCACAACTTATATTGTCTCGTATCGTAAACTTCAATAACTTTCATCTTTTGATTTTCTTCGCTCTTGTACTTAGTCTTCCACTTTGATATAGAATTTCGCTCCTTATTTGTAAGTCTTCACATGTATATAAAAATCTGCTCATTGTATGTTGCTTTACTTGGATATGAAATTTTGCTCTTCCTTGAATTGTTGCTTGTAAACCTTGAACGTCTTCAACTTTGCTTGTAGATTTTCGATGTCGCTCCACTTGTTGATGATGATGATGTGTTTCTATGGAGTTGTTGTTGGCGAGAAAGAGAATGGTGCTAACTGCAAATCAAACTACAAGAAGGTGGTTTTCATCTATAGACGTCACCCTCATGATTGACAAAATTAGCACTCAAGAGATCAAAGAGTAGTGCTTCTATTGGTGGGAGGTTGGGTAGCTCACCATTCTACCCAGAATTAACGTACGGTGACACACACTCAAAAGAAAGCTCTTTAGTCATATACAAAGAAATCTGGTCTGGTGCCTCAGTTGATATGAAAATAGGTAGTCTCCACTAATGATTGATCAACAACTCTAATAATGCATTTCTCCCTGCTCCTAATTTGCATCACCGGCATGATTAAATCCTTTATTTAACACTCCAATTCGTAAGAAATCCGAACGTAGTTCCCTAATACTTCCAAGTTCAGTTATGTCGGTCAGAATTCTCTATGTAAACATACCTAGAAGTATGCTAGTGACTCTAAAATCTCTAAAAGTTGAAGGTTTTTTATGCAAAATTTTGAAAAACAATCGACTCAAAAAGGCTAAAAACTCTATATGCAAAATATCCAAACACTCCCCCACACTTAAACTTTACATTGTCCTCAATGTAATTGACTCATCCTAATTAAAATCAATGTGGGAAATCAAAATATGATATGAAAAACTAAAATAAAATAAAATACAAAAGATAAAGATACAACACCGATGGGTTACCTCCCATTTAGCGCTTAGTTTAACGTCCTCGGAACAACTTTCTCATTGCTTTCTACGACTCCTCCAGAGGGAGCACTTCCACAAGGTTAACTCCTTCCACGACATCCGAAGAGAAGTTCTCATAATATGGTTTCAACCGGTGCCCATTTACTTTAATCTCATTAGCTGTAGCTAAACGACGAATTTCCACTGCACCATGAGAAAACATATTAGTCACAATAAAAGGTCCAATCCAACGTGACCTTAATTTTCCCGGAAATAATTGCAAACGAGAATTAAACAAAAGCACTTTCTGCCCAATGCAAAATTGTTTCTTTGTAATCATACTATCATGAAATGCCTTCATCTTTTCTTTGTAAATCCGTGAGCTTTCAAATGCATCATTGCGAATCTCTTCTAGCTCTTGGAGTTGTAACTTCCTTTGCCTTCCAGCACCATCCAACTCCATATTGCATTGCTTAATAGCCCAAAACGCCTTATGCTCAATTTCCACGGGTAAGTGACAAGGTTTACCGTAAACAAGCCTAAAGGGAGACATCCCAATAGGTGTCTTGTATGCGGTTCTATAATCCCACAAAGCATCATTGAGTCGCGAACTCCAATCTTTCCTTGTTGGATTCACCGTTTTCTCGAGAATGGACTTCACTCGGTTAGAAACCTCGGCTTGTCCATTTGTTTGTGGATGGTAAGGTGTTGCAATCCTATGCGACACATTGTACTTCCTTAACAAGCTTTGCAAGAACCTGTTTTTGAAATGTGAACCTCCATCGCTAATTATGGCTCTTGGAATTCCAAACCTTGCAAAAATATTATCTTGCACAAGATCTGAAACAACTTTAGAATCATTAGTTGGGGTGGCCTTAGCTTCCACCCATTTCGAGACATAATCCACAACAATCAAGATATAATAATTCCCACTAGAATTGACAAAAGGGCCCATAAAATCAATTCCACATACATCAAAAACCTCAACAAATTGAATAATAGTTTGTGGCATTTGATTTCGAGCACATAAATTGCCTGTTCTTTGGCACCTATCACATGTAGTACAAAATGCATGTGCATCCTTAAACAAAGTTGGCCAATAGAAACCACATTCTAGTACCTTGCGAGCGGTTCTCTTGCTCCCAAAGTGTCCTACACAAGCATAGGAGTGGCAAAAAGACAAGATAGAATTGAATTCTGATTCGGGAACGCACCTTCTTATTACTTGGTCACTACAATGTTTCCATAAGTATGGATCATCCCATATGTATTGGTTTCCTAACTTCTTAAGTTTATCCCTCTCAGCACGAGACAAGTTCTTTAGGATTTGTTTAGAAACTAAGTAATTAAAAATATCAGCGTACCATGGTTATCCAAAAGCAATTGAGAATAGTTGCTCATCCGGGAAACTTTCACGCAACGGGATAGTTTCCTTGTCCACAGCAAGACGTCTCAAGTGATCCGCAACGGTGTTCTCAATTACTTTCTTGTCTTTGATCTCTATGTCAAACTCTTGCAAGAGTAAAATCCATCGTATGAGCCTCGGTTTCGCCTCTTTCTTTGTAAGCAAGTACTTAAGCGCTGCATGATCAGAAAAGACAACAAATTTTGTACCAATTAGATAAGAGCGAAACTTTTATAAAGCAAAAACAATGGCTAACAACTCTTTTTCAGTGGTTGTGCAGTTTTGTTGGGCTTCATTTAATGTTCTAGAAGAATAATAAATGACATGAGGTATCTTCCCCACACACTGCCCAAGCACCGCACCGACCGCATAGTCACTAGCATCACACATAAGCTCAAAAGGCTTGCTCTAATCCGGTGGTTTAATGATAGGGGCTGAAATCAAAATTTCTTTCAAACGGTTGAATGTCGGCACACACTTTTCATCAAAGTTAAAAACCACATCTTTTTGCAATAAGTTGCAAAGTGGCGATGCTATCTTGGAAAAATCCTTGATGAATCTTCGATAAAAACCTGCATGACCAAGAAAAGAACGTATCCCCCTCACCGTAGTGGGAGGGGTTAGAGCACGAATAAGGTCTATCTTAGATTTTTCAACTTCCAAGCCTTTAGAAGATATTATATGGCCTAAAACTATGCCATGAGTTACCATGAAATGGCACTTCTCCCAATTCAGCACAAGATTTGTTTCAACACATCGTTCAAGGATCAGTGAAAGGTTGTTCAAACAAAGGTCAAATGAATCACCAAATACACTAAAGTCATCCATAAATACTTCGATGATGTTTTCAACATATTCTGAGAAGATACTTACCATACACCTTTGAAAGGTAGCTGGAGCATTGTACAAGCCAAAAAGCATCCTTTTATAAGCAAAAGTACCGAACGGACAAGTGAAAGTGGTTTTCTCTTGGTCCTCCGGTGCTATCACAATTTGATTGTAACCTGAATAACCTTCAAGGAAGCAATAGTAAGAGTGTCCAGCTAAACGTTCAAGCATTTGGTCAATAAATGGTAAAGGAAAGTGATCTTTTCTAGTAGTGGCATTCAACTTCCTATAATAAATACAAACCCTCCAACCGGTTTGCACACGAGTTGGGACAAGTTCATTCTTATCATTTTCCACCACCGTCACACCTGATTTCTTTGGTACCACTTGTACCGGGCTCACCCACTTGCTATCGGATATGGGGTAGATAACACCCACGTACAAAAGCTTGAATATCTCCTTTTTCACAACTTCCATCATGGGAGGGTTCAAACGACGTTGCGCTTCCTTTGTAGGTTTTGCATCATCCTCCAAACGGATCTTGTGCATACAAACGACATGGCTTATACCCTTGATATCAGCAATTTTCCATCCTATGGCCGTCTTGTACTTCCTTAGCACCCTTAGAAGTTTTTGCTCCTGTAATTTACTAAGATCGTTAGAAACAATCACAGGTAAATCTTCATTGTCACCCAAGTATAAGTACTTTAGATGACTTGGAAGAGGTTTCAATTCCAAACTTGGAGATTTAACAATAGAAGGCACAAGTTTTTTATCATTGCAAGGTAAAGAAGCATATGAAATATTCTTAATTGTTGATTTTTCCGATAATGAGTCAAGACAACCAAGGGTTTCTTTAATCTCATCACCATACTCATAACCATCGTCAATAGGTGAAGTGAGCACGGTTTCCAAAGTATCAACACCATTCAACTGAAACATTTGTTGCGCCAATGTGTCCATCACATCAATGGAGAAACAAGAGTGGACATCACTTGGATATCTCATCGTCTCGAAAATGTTGAAACATATTATTTCTCCATCAAATTCCATAGTCAACGTTCCCTTGTCAACATCAATAATGGTTTTCGCCGTTTTCATGAAGGGACACCCAAGTAACAATGGAAGAGACGAGTCCGATGAACCTTCATCCATCTCTAACACGCAAAAATCAGCTGGAAAGACTAATTGATTAACCTTCACAAGAACATCCTCAACAATAACCATTGGGTAGACATTAGAACGGTCGGCTAATTGCAACACATTTCCAGCCTTTTTAAGAGGACCCAAATCAAGTGAAATATACATGGATGCCGGCATAACATTTACGGATGCACCTAAGTCCAACATAGCTTTATTAAATGTGGTGTTACCAATTGTGACGGGAATGTCAAAGCTACCGGTATCCTTGCACTTAAGTGGGAGCTTGTGTTGTAAGATTGCCGAAGCATTCTCCCCCACACTTAGCACTTCATTACCTTTGAGCCTTTGCTTATTGGTACACAAGTCTTTCAACACCTTTGCATACTTTGGAACTTGCTTAATAGCATCAATGAGTGGTATGTTCACATGGATCTTTTTAAGAACGTCTAAAATCTCTTTTTCTAGTTCCGCCTTCTTGGACGTTGCAAATCTGCGAGGAAAAGGCAAAGGAGGAACATAAGTAGAAACCGGAGTTTTAGACTTAGAAATAGGTACCTCAGAAGTTTGGGGAGAATCCTCATTCTTCTCTTCCAAAACAGGTTCCTTTGGAGCTTCCTCTTTGCCCGAATCAGTAACTTCGGGTTGCACAAGTTGTGTACCACTTCTTAACGTAATTGCATTGACACCCTCTTTTGGGTTGATAGGTTGAGAAGGGAGTTTCCCTCCATTTTGTGCCTTCAACTGGTTCAACTCAACAGCCATAGAACCAACTTGGGTTTGCAATTCCTTAACCGTACTCTCTGTTCTTTGCATAAAAGATTTCAGCAACTCTTCCATACTTGACCCCTGATTTTGAGGTTGTTGTTGTTGTTGAGGTTGATGAAACTGTTGTCGCGGCTGGAATTGTTGTTGTTGAGGTTGAAATCCACTTGGATGGTTGCAATTAAGCTGTTGAACCGCTCCTTGCTTGTTTGCATAGATAAAATTGGGGTGATCTCTCCATCCCGGATTGTAAGTGTTAGAATAGGGGTCGTACCGTCTTTGTTGATTTGGAAAGACCGCATTAGCTTCTTCGTCTTCATAAGCTTGAGAGGAACTTGGTATTACTGCGGCTGAAACTTGTTGCATCATTGCTGTCATGTTACCCATTTGTTGACAAAGTTCCTCAACCTCGCTCACTTCATTCACTCTCCTAAGAAGCACATCCGAACCACGACTCAAGAATTGTTGTGAGTTCGCTGCCATGTTCTCAATCAACTATCTAGCTTGTGCCACCGTCTTGTTCACTAGTGCACCACCACCCGCAGCATCAAGGAGATTCCTATCACTTGTTCCGAGTACTTCATAAAATTATTGGATAATCATTGCGTCACTGAATTGGTGGTGAGGGAAGCTTGCCACTAATCTCTTGTATCGTTCCCAACATTCATATAAAGATTCTCCCACATTTTGCTTCATTCCACAAATATCCTTGCGAATTTGAGTAGCCTTTGATGCGGGAAAGTATCTCTCTAAAAAGAGTTTCTTCATCCCATTCCATGTTGTGACACTTCCAGCAGGCAGATAACACAACCAATCCTTAGCACTATCCACCAAAGAGAATCGAAAAACTTTCAACATTGCACCATCCGCATCCATCTACGCAGGAAGCATGGCCATGACAATGGTGTGGAATTCCATAAGATGCTTGTTTGGGTCTTCATTCACCATGCCATGAAACTTTGATAATTCTCTAAGCAACCCCGGCTTGATCTCGAAAGTAGAGTTTGTTTGAATACAACCCTGTTGTGTATCCAACTTGTGAGAAGCCAATTCCTTGAGTGTACGGTTTGCATCACCCATTGCTTCTTCTTCTTGTTTAAAAGGTGGTTCTTGTTCAACCGGAACCTCTTGTTCTTCTTCTTCTTGATGAAGAGCTTCGTGTTCTACTTCCAAGTCTTGTTCTTCCGTTGTGTCTTATCTTGGTTGGAGTATTGTACTTCTTCGAGTAGCTATCCCATACCTTGGATAGTTCCAATCTTTAGAAGCCAGAGATTAGGTACCTGAAAACAATTCTCACAAACGAGTGAGAAACAAGACAATAAACGAAAAACAAAGATAAAAGCAGAAATAATGATAAGAAACTAAAAACTTAATAACAAGCCGTATGCCTCCCCGGCAGCGGCGCCAAAATTTTATCGGTTGTCAGCCCGTCAAAAATAATTCACTTTCTTACTCGACAAAATTTAAATGAAGTACTAGGTAAGGAAGATTTCTTTTCCACAGAGAGGCAATTGTTGTTACAAAATTCTAGTTTCTTAATAACCAAAGGGGAAATTTTGTTTTTATTTAAGCAATAAAATTAAACAAAGCAAATAAAATAGTTGAAAATAATCAATGGAGAGAGATATTGGTCAAAGAGTTCATCTTCTATCTTAAACAAGTGCTTGCATACATGATTAGAATTATAATTTAATCTCTTTATCATCAAAAGCCTAGAGTATCAAGAGAGCGAGACAATCTATTAATTTCCTATGTTCATCAACACACACATTAGAGCTGCACCTAAAGAATAACCTAACGTCTTGCGCTAATTAAGTTCAATTCCTAGGGGCATTAAGTTGGGAAATAGGCTAATCAATGCAACTGTCATACATTGCGCATAACAATTCGGACAATGGTCAAACTCTACATATGATCACAAGAGTGTATCACTACAACCCATAATCATATCATGCTACTTGTATTCAGGGTTATCGCTTAATGAGAACTCTAAAATAGCTATGGACAAGGATGTGAATTCAATTGATTGGCCACTCAACTAAACAAACACCTAAATCCTATCATAATACATCAATCATGTGATATTAAAAACAGTAGAGATAAGAACGATAATCAAGAGAGAAAACTAATGCATTAATCAAGCACAAGTCATAGATATAGTACTACATCCTTAACCAATAGTATTAAATTAGCTACTCATGGAGCATCCATGTTTAACATATAAGAAAAGTAAAGATATATCGTTACGATTGGTGAGAACCGCTCCGAAACCCTAACTTTTGCCTCCGTTGTTATTTCTCCTCTCCAAGATTTTCAAACTCAAGTCCAAGTCTCTCTTAATGTTTTGGAGGTATCCTTATATAGTGCTCACGAAATTAGGTCTTCAAAATCCTTCCGGGCCCGTGTATTATCGAAAACGGGGTCAAAGACGCGTCAAAAGTGTCCCAGGAAGTTGTCAGGTTCGGCTCAAACGTGTGTGGACTCTTCTGGCCGAACCTGACAAGTTATTTTGACTCCGCATGAGTGTCAGGTTCGGCTCAAAAGCGGTGGAGAGTTATGATCCGAACCTAGGTTCGGCTGGAACTTTTTCGGCCGAACGTTCTCCAGAAACTTATTATATTTTCGTCCAAAACTTGCTCCAAAGTTCGGCTCACTTCATGGTTTTGTTTATTAGTCGAACCTTCTCCAAAAACTTTGTTGAAAACTCATTTATAGGTTCGGCCTAAGTCATTAGATCATCTTATAGCCGAACGTACTCCAGAAACTCTTCCGAAAACTTGATTTTTATGTTGTAGGTTCGGCTGACTCGAGCTGCATGTTTTTGAGCCGAACCTGACACTGTATCTTCAAGTATCAACTTTGTTTTGCCCATAACTTTTTCGTCCGAACTCGGAATAACCTCATTCTTTTTGCGTTATTTTCATATTATAGTACTCTTCAATATGGTATTGAGAACTCCTAGATTTGAATGAGTTGAATTTGGACTTTGGCCTTCCTTCATTGATAGACTCCACTTCCTTGCTCATTTAAGCACTTTGTAGCTCCTTTTTGGATGATTCACCTATTAAGACACATAAACTAGAAAATAATCATAATAAAAAGTAATATGCAAGAATTATAGCTAAAACAAGTATGGCATCGACATTCTAAACATGTAAATTAAGCACCTATCACTCCCCCTAAGGAAGACAGGTAGATATTCAATCTGCACGGTTTTGTTATACACTCAATATGACATGTTACTCCCCCTTAGTCTGTGCTTTCACTCTTTCGTTAGATATAGCATTCAAACACCAGTGTTCTTTTCCCTAGAGATACCAATTGATATATACCTAGTAAGATAAAATCAATGCCAGTATCACCTGTTTACTCCATATATTTCTCCCCCTTTTTGTCACAAAAATGACAAAGAAACGAACAGAATCTTACAAATCTCAGATATAGACTTGCAAACCTGTAGAGTTAGGCACGAGGGTTCCACACATCACGTTCTGATAACCAATATCAAAATCGAAACTACAAGTAGTTTTATTTTGATATGTTACCAAGGAAACAATTGCCCGAAACAATTTTTCCCATTTAGTTTAGCAAACTCCAAAAACGACTAATCACATTAGCTCATTTTATAAACCGATTGTTCAAAAACAACCGCTTAATTCAATAAGACCAAAATAAAGTATAAACTCCATTTTTCTCATCAGGTTCTAATTATCCATATACTTGGACCTTTCCATTTCAAACAAACCAAATACTAGGTTAGTTAACTAG
Source organism: Papaver somniferum (assembly GCF_003573695.1). Classification (NCBI taxonomy): domain Eukaryota; kingdom Viridiplantae; phylum Streptophyta; class Magnoliopsida; order Ranunculales; family Papaveraceae; genus Papaver; species Papaver somniferum. The sequence continues at coordinate 81,706,475 of NC_039364.1, forward strand.
TATTTCTTTGTTTAGGAATTCGATTAGACTTGAATAACCGAAACCTCACTTTGATAAGACAAACTAAGATCAGAATTAACTTAGTTTCTTACACGGAATTGAATTGGACTAAACAACTCATCCCGTACACATATTATTTCATTAAGCCTTAAATAATTCATACAAACCGATATAAATCAACTTGCAAAATTATTCATCTCAACCGGAAGAAATTGAATCAACATAAGACGTTATAAGCACCGCAATTGCACCGTAATTTTGTAAGCCTAAACCATTGATACAATACCAAAGCAAAATACCAAAGGTTTTTCTTAACCGGAACCAATTGAATCACACACACATCAATTGTACCGCACTTTTGTAAGCATAAACCATTGTAATCATACAAAAGCAAGATGACAATAGTTTTTCTTAACTGGAACCAATTGAATCATCACACACATCAATTGTACCACACTTTCGTAAGCCTAAACGATTGATACCACACAATAAAGTAAGATAACAATACTTTTTCTTAACATGAATCAATTGAAACACACATCCACACACACATCATGGAATAAAAATCAATTGCACCTCAATTTCGTTAAGCAAAAGCAATACATATATATAATATAAACTCATGATTTTCTTAAACAGGAAAATAATTAACTAACAACATTGTTACCTCAATCTCGCATCCATTCCTCCAATATGATAGCATCTTCATCCAGGGAGAATTGAGATCGAAATTTCCCTCGTTGTCATCCTTATACGTAAACAAAAAGAATAACAACATACCTCAACCTTTACCAGAGAAAGGTTGAAAACCGGTTTTAACTATTGCAAGCAAAAGTTGAAAACCTTCGAAACACATATGCTTTTATGCTAAACCAAAACCGATTCAACATATTGTGACTTTTTCACATATTGTTTCTATCAGAACCCCTCATAATCCTTTGATGAAGCCTACCTACTTGGGTTGGAACTTAATCCTGCTAAATCAAAAAGTCACCCAAACCATGAAGGTTCACACATATGAGATCGAATATTAAGTTAGTAAAACCGAAAACATACATCTCATAATCATACATAGCAATAAGATAAAAGCAATAAAGCACAAGCTATGTAAACCAAAAACTATCACAAGAAAATTACTCAAAAACAAATAATTTCATTCATAATAGTTTTATTCATAATAGACCAATACAATCAATGAAAGAAATCACAAATTGATGTCTATTATACTAGATTAAGTAAAACAACAAATAACTTAATCTCTAGTGGTGCTCTTGTTGTTCACCGAGGTCTCTTCAATGTTCAAACTCTTAAATCATGTCTCTAGGGACTTGTCCGCAACCACTTCTTGTTCCTCAAGTTCTTGAATTAGAGCCTTGAGCTCACAGAGACTTCCTTTTGTACATTCGTACTTTTCTTTTATCCAATCTTGATGTTGAATAGTCATAGAAAGACTGGTTTCAAGATCATCAAAACCCCGAAAGTATTGAGACATACTATCAAACTCAATCCAGTGGGTTTTGGATGGATCTTGTTTGTTGTGAGCCAACAGACATGACTCGCCTTGAGTTTCATCAGAATAATCAGAATCATAATCAGACATGATATCAGATACACTCTTTCTCTTCCTTTCTGTATTGATTCCGTGACAATCCTTCATTTTTGAGCTTCCTCCTTAATAGTCTTTGAGACACTATGAGTTACTGGAGGCATGTTCGGTTATGAACAATTATATATATAAAGGATTCCTCAGGGTTTCAAATACAGACAGGGGAAACTTTCTCTTCTTAAAAGAGAAAACTTTTTGACCAAAAGACCTCCGGAAAATCTGAAAATATAATACAATATATTACGTTTCCTTAGTCCAAGAATACTAAGTTGGAAGGTTTATTAAACACATCCGAAAATTCCAAATATCACCTACTTTTGGAAAACATGTTAAACATGAACAGTTTAAGACTCCCATGGATTCTCAGAAACCCACAATCTATCACAAAATATTTTCTGATAATCAACTACACAACCAATTGTTATCCTGTTTTATTGTGCCTTTCTCATCAACAATTATGAGCACAAACCGATGAGAAAGCACAACATTTGATACAACTACGTCGCATCGAAGTACGCTTTTTCCATCTTACAGTGAACATCAGAAACATAGTTCATGTCTCTTCCAGGGAATTTCTGCCCAAAATATTTTCTCCCAAACTGATGATTTTTTCTAACACTGAAGATGTGATCATGTGGAGAAACAGTACTAATGTGAGAATTCTCGGAGATAAATAGATCTCTCTTAATTCTTTCAATGAGATTTTCATAAGATTTTCTCATCCTAAGGACTTCCTTATTATTCACATTAGTGTGATCATCTGAAACAATTATCGGAAAATACTCATTGTTTCTTTTGGCAGAGATTCATTTTTTCCCTTCCTTTTGAAGTTGTTCCTCATCAAAACCAGAACTGTTTCGATATGGGTGTGGAGGAACCTTTTTCCAGAAGCGATTATCAACTCTTTCCTTTAATTCCTTCGAGTTGATCTTACTGGGATGTAGTATGATCTGTCTTTCTACTGAGGAATAATCTTTCAGTTTTTTAAGAAAAGAAACTTCCTTCAAAATTTTTACCACTGTATGTTGAAGAAGAACAAGTTTCCTATCAAGTGACTGAAAATTGTATTCCTTAGAGTCAACATGGAATCGGTTCAAAGTTTCCTCTGGACATGATTTCGTTTGATCATCAGTAGAACTAGAGGCTGGTTTCTCATCCTCTTCTGACTTGATGTAGTTAGGCAAACTACCATCATCGTGATCTGTTTCAAATGTGATTAAACCGGTCTTAACACCATCTGTGAAAGTCGAGCAAGGACTTTTAGTTTCCTCATCAGAAGAAATCACAACAGAATCATTGTTCAGAATCATAGGACGTATCTCTTTATCTGTAAGAGATTTACCAAGAGCTTCTAGTTTGACAGCAAGATCCAATTTCTCTTTGACTAGACAGTTCAGTTGAATGTATTTTTCTTTAATCTCCTGCTTAAGAAGATTTGACTATGTCTTTAAGGTAGACACTTTAGAAGACAGAGATTGTATAGGCTTTAGGAGTTTTATCAACTCTTTATCAGCATCTTCTTTTTCATCAGAAAAAGACGTAGATGTTTTCATCACTGATAGACGCATTTATGTGTCTATTTTGTTCTCAATGTTCTGTATTGTTAGACTCGATTAAGTACTTATTGTGTTATTTTGTGTTCTTGTAGGAAATTTTAGAGAAATAAGCCCTTGCGGAGAAATGGGCTCAAAAAGAAGTGTTTTACACCCCAGAGAAATGTACCGTAGGCACCCCAGAAATGCACCGAAAGCGTCCCAGAAATGTCCCGGAGGAACCCAGAAAAATTACTATTTCCACCCCAATTGATATTCGCACCCCAACACTCTGGATAAGGGGCACCTTCTTCAACAATTTGAATTTGTGTTTTTGGCGGGAAATGAAGTTTTCAACTGGCAGAATTTTGATTGTCAAAATGAATGGGTTAGAGTGCGATTCAATCGCTGAAAATTGGCAGAAAGATGTGATTTGGCATAAGGAACAAAGTTTGGGTGGTGGTTTCAATCAAATTTGGTTGGAATACGTGTTTTGATTCTCGAGTTCAAAACAGGGCAAGCATGCACTGGAGGATGATAATCACGGGTCATGAAGAGTTATGGACGTGTTCTGATGATGTGGAATGGCTCGAGCATCACTTTGGGTCGTGAAGAATCGATTTGGAGCGTGGAGGGAGGAAGTTTACGCAAGAAATTCCAAGTTTGGTAAGAAAATATTGTTATTCACTGCCTGCATAATGAAGAATTATACTGGAGTTATTGGCGAGATTTGGAGCTGTTGTTGGGTATAAATAGGCTCTTTGGGTCTACTAGAGAGGGGGTAGAGAGTTTTGGGAGTCGATAGGAGGGCCAGAGAAGCAGAAATCAAGAGTTTTCAGAACTCTGCTGCTGCTGCTGCTGATGATGAAGAACGTGAAGAACACGAAGAACGGACCTGCCAGAGTAGTCGTTCCTCAACTATAACAGCGACAGCGGACCATGGGTCATAGTTTTCCAACGACTACAACACTTAAGAGATATCGTTCTTTGTAACGGGTTATGCAACGATTATAAACGTTGCAAACACCTGATTTTCACCATTTTCTCTCCTTTTCATCATTGTGAACCAATTTTGAGCCATAATAAATTATTTTGAGAGCATTTTTACTATGATGAGTTAATTCACTCGTAACCAAGGCAATGGAGGAATCTATTCACGCAACATAAATGGGTAACTATTTCATTTAATTATATAATTTACCTAATCGCTGCTTTTGCAGAGTTTTAAATTGTTTGAATGATTGTCTTAATTATTTGTTATTCAGTTTGATAGGTTATGCTTGGTTTAATCTCTTGATAATCTATGCTTAAGGTTTACAAATAATGTTTGAGAATCTGTATGATTGATAGTGAATTAAAGATAAAAGAGGACTTAAGAATTGAATAGAGTTTTGAAATATTTATCATTCAATTTTGCATAATAGTGGAATCTAGTGTCTTGGTTACCTCTCGCACCCATTGTTAATAATTTTGTATATAATTTTATTAAACCTTTAAATTTAATCTTCACAAGTCCGAGAGTTTGAACCTCATTACTACAACCCACGAAAAATCATTAATCAATCACTCCTGGATCATGAATCAATGAAGTATTAACATCTTCAACATTTGAGCATTCATACTCTTGCACAACGTTAACTGAATCGGACATAGATTCAATTCTTATAGGTTGGATCGCACCAAACACAGATTGTTAGATATTTTCGTGTTTTCCTGCTCTGATACCAATTGAAAAGGCGAGGGTACCCAAATACACCTCAAGCTAAAACTTTTCCGACCTATAAGTCCTTTCCCCGAAAGTGATTGTATATGGATACGAGATCGAGACAATACAACTAATCGGTTCACACTTTGTGTGATCGTCTATGGATACGAGATCGAGACAATGCGACAAAAAAGTGTGTTTACTTGATACAAAGGTTCGGACTTAACCAAACACAATAGGATTTCTTATCAAGTAAATAGGATATTAACATTTGTGTGGTTTACTTTAATTATAATAAAACAATTATAATGCGGAAAATAAAAGTAAATGACAGAGCAAGATTTTGTTAACGAGGAAACCGCAAATGCAGAAAAACCCCGGGACCTTGTCAAGAATTGAATACTCTCAGGATTAAGCCGCTACACAAAATTACACCTAACTTCGTATAGTTGAGACCAAGTAACTAACCCTATAGTTCACCTAGTTCCGTCTGTATTCGCACGCCTCCGACCTATGAAGAAGTCACGTACTTGGAACAATCCCTTTGGTTTGTATTCCAAACAGTAAAGGAACAAGAAATCTTTTTGGTAACAACTCTATTCAACCAAGTGATATGAGTCGGACAAAGGCTCTTCCGTTTATCTTAACATAAACTCCTTCGTCAGGTCTAGATCTATCTTATGTTCAATCACCCGAAGGTAATCAGTTAAGATTAAGCCAACAACAACTTTAATCCCAAAGGAACCGTGTTGATGCCGATCTACTTCAATTAATCAATCCAATCTACCATAATGATAAACCGATTATTAATTGGATTCTCTTTTCCCAAACAAGTATTGTGCACACCAAAGATTATAAAACCCAAGTCATATCTTCAATATCTTCTTTGTCTTTAAATATTCTTTAATCTTCAATAAACACCTGCACACAATCATTTGAATCTCTTGTGATCAATCACGCACAGAACGGAGTCTGTTAACAATGGATTATTACAAGATCGTCTTTAGAACTAACAACAGTCTAAAGATCCCTGTCGAAATTTTGAACTAGTTTGAGTGAATCTTATATCAGAAAAGAAGATTCTCAAGCATAAACAAACTAGGTGCAATCAGATTTCAACCACCATTAATCAATCAAATCAATCGAAAACAAAGATAAACCGCAATTATCTAGTTTCCCACCAACGGGTCGCGCTAGAGCTTCTCAATCCCAAAGAAGACTTTAAAATGAACGGCCGTAAGAGATTTCACCTAATTAGATTACACTCCTCTCCGATAGGCGACTCCACCAGTAACAATAACAAAAGAGGAAGTCAAATTGTTACGAAGGATTAGTTTGCTAGAAAGGAAAACTTCATGTATATATAGACAAGGAAGTTTGGACACCAAGGAATTTCCAAACCGAAAATATTCTCAAGATATTCATAAATGCACAGATTCGGTTTTCATAATTCCTGGAAATGCTCTATCTAAACATATAATTGAAATCTCTTTGAAAATCTTAATTAGCAAATGCACATTACTAATTCCATAATTTCCTTCCAAGATAAATTAATAACCTTAATTAAAAGATTCTTAACTTACTTATGTTTCGATTCTGGGATTCTCTTCCATTTGGCCTTTAAGGAATATCTTTGAACAATTATAAAAATAAACATTCTCAGCACGTATTCAAAGTTTATCGAGATCTTTACTTTGTAAGTTCTCTTTCACACTTACAACTTTGAAACCGATTTGCCACACTTCCAAACAAGTTTAGAATTGGTTCATCTGACTTTCAAGAACTATGTGATTGATCAAACCAAACATTCAATCACATTCATGGGTTTGCGGTTCTACCAAAACAAGTTTCGGTTTTACCTCTACGTGAGTACTAAGCATAGTCACACTAGCTTACCAAATATATGGTTGATTAGGTACTAGGATCGGTTCCCCACATATATATGGTATCTAACTTATATGTGTTGCACCCCTTCACAGGATCGGTTCCCCTTTCTACTGTAAATTTGTTGCACCCTATACAAGGATCGGTTCCCCTATTGCACTGCACCCCTTACTAGGATCGGTTCCCTTCACCCCTTACAAGGATCGGTTCCCCTCTTCCATTGGCAGTCACAAAACCGATACATACCAAGGTGATTTACTTAAGATTGGTTTTACTAATAAAAGTTCTATCAATACAAAAGTCAGGCCTTTGTGAATTAGTTCTACTAAGAACATAACAAGTTGTGAGCGGTTCTACTCTATCACACATATTGGTTGTTCATAAGATATGCAATGAATAACAAAACCAATAATGCCCGACAATTTCCTTTTCGGTTCACAAAACAAGTTTATGAACTTACTTCCTTAGAACAATGTAAACATTGTTCCCTAAGATGAAATCCTCACCTTATACCCATACATAATCACAATAGCATTCAAATGATTATGGCGATGTCTTATCTACAAAGTTTAATGGTTAAGCAATAAACCTCGTATTGTATTCCTTAATACTATGTCTATCTAGAGCTCAAACTTTCTTCGCAGTTATGTTTTCAATATGCACGACTTGAAAGATACGTTAGGGAATGAAACAGTTCAAGTCAAATATCACTAACCTCAAGTGGAAGGATGATTGTAGTTGTTGTAGCTCCTCGCTTCTTCACATATTCAAGACTTCGCAATACTTGTAATGTCTCATATCCTAATGTTTTCAAGCTAACCTATACGAATTTTAACTCTAGTACATAATCAAGCGACTCTTAACATGAGTTTTGGTTCACTAAAATATGACAACCAAACTTGACATACCAACGCTTGGTGGGTTCAACCGAGCAATGCTCTAACAGAACTACCTCAAACCAATTGAAAAAAACCTGATTCCTTTCCAACATATGGAAGATTATAGAAGACCAAGTACCTCTCTCAAGTCCAACAACAATATCAGAAAAACTCATGCAAATTTTCATAAAGCAGCCCAAGAAATTTCTATGAACCTAATCTCCAAAATCTCTCCTCCAAGAGTTCCTCTAATGATTTTCAAATAATCACCATTGATCATCGTCATAGTCATTATTAAATTCATCCTATTCATAATAAAAGTCTCGTCCACTGGCGCTGCTGGAGGAACTAGCGATGTCATAACCTCTATCCTCATCTTCGTCATCATCTTCTTATGGATCCTCATCGCGGTATTCTGGTCCTCTTCTTTCGCTACAATATTTCCAACATCCAATCCGAGTATATACGCACCGTCAGAATCCACCTCTAGGGATTTTGACATGGTTCGAGCAAATATCCAAGGGAGTCTCTTCTCGGCCAGATAACACCGGTACATGATATTTTCAACACGTTTCTGCCTTTCCCCCTCTCGTGCTACTTCATATGGATTTGTTGAGGATTCGCTATCGCTTCCTTATTCTTCAATTTCGTCTGCATCTTGTTCTTCTTCTTTGCTATCACTTTTTATTGCTCTACTTATTTTCCTCCAATAAGACATGTGGTTTTCCTGACTTTCCTGCCTCTCTATCGCCTTCCTTGCACTTCTTTCAGCGTTTTTTCTTATCCACAACTGACGATCGAACTCTTATTGATTTCTCTTCTTGTATAAATCCTGATTCAGAACTGGTATCAATTTCCATATCTGATGTAGTTTTTACAGTGGTAAAAAAAGGGTTTGATTCTCGGACTTGTAAAGTTGTTGATTTTAGACTTAATTATAAAACTAAACTAGTGAATAAAAAGAAGGATGATGACAATATTGAGAGATTACTGGGAATCAACATTTCACCAAACTCTTATTCTATGGTTTCAATTTTAATTCTTAGACAATTATAGCTCCAAAAACAATGATTACTGACTCTTAATCTTTGTCAAGGTAGATTTTATAAAACATTAATTGTAAATGGTAAGCATGAGTTATCAAAACACCTAAGCTAAGCATAACTCATCAAACTAAATGACAACGAATTAATTTAAAATCATAATTCAAATTATTTTTATGCAAAAGTCATAAAAAGAATTAAATAAAGTTACCACAGTGATGAGAATCGGCTTCCTCCGTCATCCCAGTGTTGGGGTTTAGCTCTTCATATCAAAAACACGATCAAAAGATTTATTCATGGCTCAAACGGTGTTTTTATTGAAGAAATATGAGAAAGAGAATCAAAGCCGCTCAATCGCAACGTTTATAGGTGTTGCAGAGGCTGTTAAATTAAAACAGAAAGAATAAGACTGCTGTGAAATAGACTGTTTGTACTGTCGAAGTTTTAGCTACAGTATCCGAGACTGTCTTCGTTAGTCAATGTTCTTCAGCTAGGGTTCTTCAGAACAACACTTTTAGCGGGTCGTCTGCAACTCTTCTTCTTCTTCCTCACCTGCTACTGCTGCAACTCCTCCTGCAGCGTTTCTTTCTTCACCGGAACCTCCCAAAACTCTCGATAACTACCCCAAGGTCTTGATCCTCCTCTTAGACTCCCTGAACTTGTATTTATACATTGAAGAATCCTAAAATCCCGAGTATCACCCTTTTTCCTCCTCCTCAAGCCACTGCTTTTCTCCATAGAAAGTTACGGATTCTTTCCCATTTATTCTCTGGTTTCCGTCGTCAACTTTCTTCTTAGGATAGAATCAAATCCAACAAGTGATATTATCTTCCCTTTCTGTACGTATTTACCAGAAATAAACAAACTTCCCATAACTTCTCTCTTGCCCTGTTTTTACGAGAATAAGTTGAAACTTCTTTCATTTCACGATTCAAAGCCAGCTTCCAACCCTGTTTGGGCCTAACCAATCAATCCCAATCCAATTCCGCAAAGAAATTACCGAAAACATGGGCCAAATTCTCTTCAGCAAATCTCGCAGGTGAATACTCTATTTTCCCGCCAAAACTGTTCATGAAGAATGGGTGTGCCCTTAAGCAAATTCTGGTGTGCCGATAGCAATTGGGCGCAAATAGTGAATCTGGGGTGCAAATAACGATGGGATGGCCCTTATCAACGGGGTACCCCCTATCCAAAATGGCGATCCGAATATTAGGTGTCCTCCGGGTGCCTTTATCAACTTTTCGAGCCAATTTCACCGCAAAAACATATTTCTCCAAAAACACCTACAAAAAAAATAAAATAACCAAATAAGTACAAAATCGAGCACTAATAATACACAGAATTGAGATCATATCAGACACATAAATGTGTCTATCAATCCTCATCGCGGTATTCTGGTCCTCTTCTTTCGCTACAATATTGCCAACATCCAATCCGAGTATATCCACACCGTTAGAATCCACCTCTAGGGATTTTGACATGGTTCGAGCAAATATCCAAGGGAGTCTCTTCTCGGCCTGATAACACCGGTACAAATATTTTCAACACATTTCTGCCTTTCCCCCTCTCGTGCTACTTCATATGGATTAGTTGAGGATTCGTTATCGCTTCCTTATTCTTCAATTTCGTTTGCATCTTGTTCTTCTTCTTTGCTATCACTTTTTATTGCTCTACTTATTTTCCTCCAATAAGACATGAGGTTTTCCTGCCTTGCCTGCCTCTCTATCGCCTTCCTTGCACTTCTTTCAGCATTTTTCTTATCCACAACTGACGATCGAACTCTTATTGATTTCTCTTCTTTTATAAATCCTGATTCAGAACTGGTATCAATTTCCATATCTCGTGACCGATAATGGTTCAATTTCTTTTTTCGCATTCTCAATTTCAAGCGAATCAATTAGATTATCTACAATAGTTTCATTATTTGCAACATTGACTGGTTCTCCCATCTTTTAAACTTCTAAACTTTGGAGATTTTTTTTACTTTTTGGTGCTTAACTAAAATTAATAGTGAAATTACTCGATTTTCTTCTAGAATGATGAGGGTACCAAGTACACCACAATCTTTTTGATATCTACCTATAGGACCAATACCTTATGTGGTATAATATCGATAGAGGTTGTCAAGAAAATGGCAACAACAAGTCATACACTTGGTACATAGTACAAGTCTGAAACCGTACCTAGTTATAGGTATCAATCCAAGTGTTTTGATTAACGTACAAGTGAAATTACTTTAATTATGACTAAAAGATAACGATAAATGCGGAAAGTAAAGTAAAAGCATTCAACAAGATTTTGTTAACGAGGAAACCTTCGAATGCAGGAAAAAAACAAGGGACCTAATTCAGTTTTCAATACTCTCAGAGTTGATCCGCTATACAAAGACCACTACGAACTTCGTATAGTTGATGCCAAGTAATCTACCCCTAGTTACCTAGTTTCCTCATTATCCCTGTGCCTACAACCAATCTGGCCAACGCACGTCAATCCTAAGATATACTCCATTATCTTAAGTTGCTTCAGCAACTGTGAAGACTCCAACCACTCAAATATTTTGGATCGTCTTCTGAAACAATAAAGGACTAATCTGTTTGGTAACCACTCAATAAATATCAAGAAGTAAATCATAGATTATTTTGGAGTTCAACAAAGGTATCTTCTGTTTGATCTAATAAACTCCTTTGTTCGGTTTAGACCAACCAAGATCTAGGTTATCAAGATAACCAGATATAGGTTTAGAAATTATCAAATGTATAGGTGGAAGCTGCGATAGGTGGAACTCAAATCTCATGTAAGATATTTTCTCAACTTAAATGGCTACAATTATCTCTTCTATTAATATTCGTCCTAATTAGAGAGATGTTTTGGTTTGGAAGTTGGAGAAAGATTGCCAAATAAGAAGATTTATGAGGAAATATTTAGGGGGTCCATCCTTAGTCAAAGCATGCATAATCTTTGGAAGCTTTTATGGTCCTTACCTGTGATTCCTAGAGTCAAATATTTCTTATGGAAATATCTGCTTAACACTACCTACAAGGGAAATGCTCTTCTCGACTACCAGCAATATGGATATCTCATGTCCCCTCTATAGTATGGAATCTGAAAGTTATTCTCGTATTACTCTGGATTGTAATTATTCTAGAGCAATTTGGTTTGGTGTTTAGGTATGCACATCGATAGTCAGATGACTATTATGTATTTTATCACTAAATGACTACACCAGATTCAACGAGGTTATAACATTGCAGAAGACATTAGCGAAGGACAAACATTGCTTGGAAAATCTGGAAAGGAAAGATGCAACAAAGTTTTTCAGGTTAGAAGTGTTGGAATTATTAGGCATAATTCCTAATCATTTGAATAGAAATAAGGGAACTATGCCAAGCGTTGGCAACAGGTTATTACTTGGTTTCAAATATAACCGACAAACAGTTCCTAACTTCTTGTTATGCCTTCTTCGAGAGGAGAAGTGTCTGTTTGAGGAGCAGATGTGGTGCCTCTTTGCAACATACTCCTGTCTCTTCCTTCAGTCACCATTTTCTCCTATAAAATCTGATTTGATTTCTTATTTCAAACGCATCAAAAATTCTTGCTTCCGCGTGTTAAGTTCAATTGTCAAAGAGATTACATATTTGCACAATTTAGTTTGCTAAGTTTTGATTGTTTGAAGTACCGCATCAATCAAGAAGGAGATTATTGTATCCTGGGAGACGAGCGCCAAATCAACCATACGGCATCATTGTGGGGGCGTAATCGTTTTAAGGACATAGTGAAGTTCTCTAGCCTCAATCCAAGTTACACCTTGTTTGTTTACTCCTGACTCATCTGAGTCGTCTAGATCTGAGTGAAATCACCTGACTTGAGTCAGATTTGACTCAATATGTTTGTTTTGAATCAGATCTGACTCAATTGACTCAAAAATATGTGAGTCAGTGGTTTGGTCCCATGAGTCAAGGGTATTTTGTTACCTGACTCAAACGGGTCCGAGTCAGAGGTTAGGTCTGAGTCAGAAGTCGAGTCAGATTTGGCTCAAAGTAGAAAACAAAAAATCTGACTGCTGACTCGGCGCGAGTCAGGAAGTTGAGTCAGACCCAGATGCCGAATCAGCTACAAACAAACAAGATGTTAGTGATTTTCAATCCTCTCTGTCCTTTTCTTTTCTTACGAATAGATTGTGAATGAATGGTTGATTTACTTTGATATTTGGATTGCTGTTTTCGTTGAATCATTTCTGAAATAGGGTATTGATCGAATACAGTAAGATTACATTTGTGTTGAACATTGCTATCGAATTAAAACAACATCCATATACACTTTAGTGCAGACAAGGTGTTTGTGAAAACACCACAGTGGCCTTTTAAGTTTCTGACACTTATTAAATTAAATCATTTCATCATTATAACTCGTTTTGTTTTGAGTACTTAGTATACAGTTGATAACAATCTTAAAACGATTAAAATTATTAGTTAGAATTTGTACTAAGTTGTATACTTGAAGGTAATGACATTGATGAGTGACTGACATAACCTTAAGTTAAGCCAAGGCAAGTTCTTTAGAGAAGAATCAACTGCCAGGGCAGTTTGTGACAAAACTTTGTTGCTGATTGCGATTTCTGAAAGTAATATGGTCGACAAACCAGTTGGATGATGGATAGATACCGGGCAAGTCGGCACATATGTTCAGAAAAATCTATGTTTGCAACCTATCAAACCACCACCGAAGTAGAACCAGTGTTCATGGGCAAGAACGCCTCTTCAAATGTTGAAGGTAAAGGAAAAGTGCTCAAGATGAATTCGGGCAGAGAATTAACTCTAAATGATGTATTTCATGTCCCTGAAATTCAAAGAAATCTTAGTTCAGGATCGTTGCTAGTTAAGCATGGTTTTAAGATAACTTTTGTATCCGACAAAGTTATGCTATCTATGCATGGAGGTATAAAACTAATATTTCGTAATCTTGCAGGTGAATCAGAAGGATCCAAGTGGAATTTTGCTGTTGTTTCATTAAGTCCAGGACATGTGGAAGGAATAGCCATTTGGGAGACAATGAAATGGCCTCAACGACTAGAACTGGTTGTTGTAAAATTTGAGACAAAATTCAAACATCATTGTGGATGCTATCACAGAGAGCCAATTCAGATGGCAGTCTCATAGTTTTATTAGGAGTTTAATCTTTATTTTTTAGCAATACAAGTCTTGAGAGTGTAATTATATTCCAAAAGAACAAAGTAACACTTTTCCAGAAGCGGAGGGAGTATAACACATAGAAGCACGAGTGAATGGTCCGGTTATCCACCAAATTGTTGAAGGTCTCAACACTTGTCTGAAGGTCGTCTTCTTCTTAAGTAGATTTTATTTCGTATCAAACAAACCAACAAAAAGAAAAAAGGATGAATGGAGAAATCCATTAATTTCATAGAAGTTTGTTGCAAAGTGTTTTTATAGGTAATCCAAACCAGGGCTTAAATGGCAGTTTCTACGTATTTCACTCTTACAAAATCTGAAGCGCAGGAACTTACAAGTTGTTACAGCAAGAATTCTATGGCCTATTGGCCTAACCATATGTATTGCAATTCAAAGATGACCAAAAATTTGAAGGATTCATAATAGGAGGATAAATTACTCACTTGCATTCGCAAGTTCTTTTTTTTAGTCTTACTTTTTTTTAGCTCAAGCGAATGTCTCCTTTTAACTAACAACTAGAAATCCAATAAAATAAAGTTAAGGGAACAAAACTGTTGAGGTTTTCACTTTTCACCGTACTTAACAATCATCCAAGAAACTTTGATTAGCTGGAAACAGTTTATCGATATCGATGCTACTGGAATCATCAACCTCGTCAACCACGTAATCTGACATTCCCCAGCTCTTTACAACTCCGGATTGTACCTCGTCATCCATTAGAAGTTGGAACACCTAGATGAACAAATTTGAAAAGAGTTATATAACTGATGATTAAGAGCACTTCATAGTTGGGAGAAGATGTACTTTGGAATCTTAGTTTGTTTACCTCATCCATCGATGGGCGCCATAATGATGATCTTCGAACACAATATGAAGCTATTAGAACTAATTTGTACATTTGATCGACGTCATAGTTTCCGTCAAGTTTTGGATCTGCCAGTACCGCAATATCTTCAGACTCGATAAGTGGTCTTGCCCAGGCAAGAAGATTTTTCTTTGACGAGTCGACAGGCATTCGACCAGTTATAATCTCCAGCAGAAGAATTCCAAAGGCAAAAACGTCGGTTTTTTCATCAACAATACCATGCATAAAATATTCCGGTGCTAGGTAACCAAATGTACCCTCTACTGGAATCGCTGAGTAATGATTCCAATCCTTAGGAAGCCATTTTGCAAGTCCAAAATCTGAAATCTACAGAAATTCAATGAAGATGTCAGTATTGGTGTTATTACATGTTTTAACCTTCAAATAGACAACCCTTTAGCCGAATTTGTCTTTTACCTGTGGTTCAAAATTGCTCCCAAGAAGTACATTTGAAGCTTTTATATCACGATGAATTATGCGATGTTTGCAGCCTTTATGTAGATAATGCAAGCCTCTAGCCGCTCCAACGGCAATCTTGCGCCGAACTGGCCAATCGAGAATATCGCAGCTTCCACCTATACAAGAAGCAGATCAACTGAAACATATGACTAATTGTGAATCGGGATAAAAAAAATATTAAGCCGCACATTGAATTAGAGCGTATACAACATGAGTGTGTAAAGATGTGGCACATCTCTCTATCTCTACTTGCCCTCAGGCGATTTGAGATAACACTCTGCCCTTGACTTGCTATATGTATGCTAGAAATGCATTAACTCTGCGTTGCTTACCGTGCAATGCCGACTCCAAACTACCATTTGGAGAGAAATTGAAAACCAAATGAAGCCCGTTTTCAATGCAGCAACCAATCAAGTGTATTGTGTTGGGATGATTGACATGGCCTAGTACACCCAGTTCTATAAGAAACTCTTTCTGTTTAATCTCATTAGTGTTGTCTTTCGATAGTCTCTTAACTGCTATGGTTCGTCCATCTTTTAGATCACCTTTATAAACTTCTGAGTATCCTCCTTGTCCAACCATATTATCTGTCATTGTAGGCAACCAGAAATCCATTTTGAGTTTAAGAAAACCTTTAGCAAACCAGCATCAATCAAATGCTATACAAATAATAACCCAAGTTTTTGTGTGACCGTTTTTACCTGGGTGAAAGTCATTTGTAGCATTTGATATCTCATCATAGCTAAAGCACTTGGATGACGAAGGAGGCTGGTTTTCTCTGTGAGAACAGCTCTTACTTCCATCAAACGAAGGTCGGCGAAATGACAATATGTGCCTGAATGATGTTAAATTTTTCCAAATATTGGATCGACCTCGCGAAGTTTGTGACAGTGGAGGAGATCCGCTGATGCTAGAATATCCAAGACTAGAGTCATCTTCCTCTATTTCAGATGTTATTTCCTGTTCTGGTCCATCAAGAACAGCTCTGGGTGAAGGCTTCTCCCAGATGCTTTCAGTTGGGAATTTAGCCTCGTTTTGGTTTATAGTAATAGACTTCGTTCCAAAATGCCTTCGGAGTGACCATCTCGAGCTCGACCGGCGAAATTCTGATAAAGTATAACCGATCAATGAACATAATCTACAGGCAAAAAAGAAAAGACAACAAGAAAATCTTGCGACCAATATATATATATATATATATATAATCACACGAACCATGAATTGGTGGGACTTCAGTCTCTAACTCCAAACTCCGCTGAGCTCGTCGTATTGATAGCACGGAACAACCCTCAGGAGCGTGTTCCAAGCAAGACTTTGATATTTCGAGTGCATTTCTAAGTCAAAAGGAAATAAAGTAAATTCTGAAAGGTTCTTACAATAATGAATTGAATCAAAAGCAGTTACAGTATTTTTCTAGAAATTTCTGTATAATTGTTTGTACCTATATGATAATGGGTTTTGGTTGTTTGAGCCTCCTCCAACAATGAGAAAGGTAGCCCTCATCGATGTTGCTTCATCAATTAGTCCTTTCACGACGCTTGTACTAGTTCCAACTTTGGCTTCTAAATGCACCTGTATTTTATGATCAGATTAAATCGAAATGAGATTACACCAAATCTAGGTTCATGGGTTCTAGTATATACGCACCTGCTTCGATTGACATACTTCGGTATATTCTCCGAGAATTGATATGATAAACGCTCTCGTAAGGCGAAGCTTTGTCCTATTAGATATCTTCTTGGTAGATTCTACCTTCTTTGATGACTTTTTATTTGCTGCAACTAAACAAAAATGTAAAATGATGATAGCTAGTATACAAATGAATATGCGCTAAGTGAAGCCATTTTTGTACTAAAATTCACTGAGATTCAATAAAAATGAAATTACTAACCAAGAGCATGAAAGGCAACTATGGTGTCATCGGGACGAGCTGCAAGTTGGATCGCCAACGAAAGTAGTTGTTTGCTCACGTCGGCATTAAGGGAGATACCAATTAGTATTTTAGTAGGATTGGGAGATATCATGCTTTATACGAGTCAAAAATATAGTAGTAGAAAATGTTGGTTTTCCGATGGACTAAATTTTGAAAATGATGGTGTAACCAAACTTCAATGTTGATAAATATATATGCTAGAGACAGACGGGCAAAGAGGACCTAGGTAGTTAGGTTAGTTAAGTTTCATTCAAATGTGTCTTGTTTATGAAGCATACTTGAGAGAAAATTTTGGTAGTTGGAGAAAAAGTGATCACAGTGAGCTGCTGTATTTGTCTTAGGTTGTTGGTGTTTAAATTTAGAAAAAGTGTGTTGGATAGGTGATATTTGTGAAACAAGCAAAGTGCTCGTCTGTGTATGCGAACGAGATAATGTAAATGATTCTGCCTTGCTTTGGAAGCCAATGAAAGCCTAATTATACAAAAGACACAAGTAGTGATAAGGGTTTTCATTACATTTGGTAAGAGTCATAATTTGCACTCAAATAGTATAACCAACTAACCAAGTATGCAACAAGTAGAAAGAAAAGAAAGGCATTAGGAAATATATGCATACCCTACTTACACATCCGAATAAAACTATTTCCATTGCTGTTTTTTTATGTAGAAACCGGAGCCAAAATACCTTGAAGTTTACCTTATCAAACTGTAGAAGTGGAATGAATGTGTTTTTTGTTTTGCTTAATCTCACCCAAATATCCTTTTACTTCCATCGTTTTTCCTCACGTAAGGATCATTCATCTTTTGTATCTCCATTGCACCAAAAACACCATACCCATCGCTTTCGTCTCCAACAACTTTGCCTCTTCGATCCACATTGTCATTGTCGTTATCATCATCAGTAGTTCCTTGATCATCTCTATACTTGACACTATCAATTCTCATTTCCAATATTTTATCTTTGCCATCAGAACCCTTAAGAAACTTGACAACTTCTTTCATATTAGGTCGATTCTCGGGGTCAGTTTGAACGCACAATGCTGCGACATTTATCGCTTGTTTCAATTGGTTTATATCGAAATTCCCACGTAATTTTGGATCAGCCAAGTCTTTAAACCTTCCTTTCATTATATACGGTTCAGCCCATTCCGTGATGGTTCTCTTTACTCCTCCGGGCAATCTCTCTATGGGCTTTCTTCCTGTGAGAATCTCCAGTACAAGGATACCTAAACTGTAGACATCACAGCTCTCGGATACTCTACCAAACATTGCGTATTCCGGTGCTAGATAACCATCCGGGATTAACTTGGCAAACCCAAAATCAGCCACTAACGGATCGAAATTTGAATCTAAGAGTACATTACTAGCTTTTATGTCTCTGTGAATTATATGGGGTGTCACTTCTTGGTGCAAGTACCTACATTATAGAATGATAATCAATACAATTTATCACTGAACAATATTCATCTAGGAAGTGTTGTACTTACAAAAGGCCTTCAGCTGAACCAATAATCACATCCATTCTCCTTTTCCAGTCCAGTTGAACTTCACTTGCAAACTGGCCAGGTAGATGAGATAGCAAGCTAAGATTTGGCATGTAATCATAAACTATAAGTCGTTGGTCTGTTCCGGCACAGTAACCCCTAAGACCAAGCAGGTTTTTGTGCCGAACTCGTCCAAGAACTTCAACTTCCACAGCAAATTCCATCTCCGCCTTTAAGTTCATGGCTTTTAACTTTTTCACAGCAATCTATACGATAAGTACTCGTGTTAATAAAAAACATAGAATGAAAATTGTCACATGTTTATATGACCAAATCAGATTAGATATTTTTGCAGTTTCTCTTCTTCTGCCATAGTATGGGTTTGAAACTTCTAGTCTTGATTACACACCAGTCCCGTGGGCTTGGATCAACTACTCGCCCTCTGAAGAAGAAAGTCATCGATGCTCATTCTTTTGGGAACTGGGGATCATTAAGTAGAACACCCATGGTACCATAAACGGGAAGCCTAATCTCCTAGTTTACATCAGACACTCAGACTCAGGATCAAAACATAAATGAGCAAATGTTGGAAAACTCTAGTTTGTTTTAAGATTACATATCATGACATGAGACATCCAGCTGCATCTTTGAGGCATACAACGAGAAAATGTAAAAGCTGATTTCTTCGAAAACATGTAAGTGGGGTATTACTGAGAATCGTATGAAGTGGTACCTGAAGACCATCAGAGGTTTTTCCCCAGTAAACACTGCCAAAGCCTCCTTCCCCGAGCTTGTTATCTTCACTGAATCCATTTGTCGCAGCATTCAGTTCCTTGTACGTGAATATCCTCCAACCATGGGCACCCACATTTGGTGAAAATCTGAAACAATAAGCAAATGCAAAGAAAATAGAGATAAAGAATTTACAGTTATTAAAAGTAAATTCCTGCTGATCATTCAAAAATAAAGAAGAAGATATAAATCGTTTATTCGTTTGGATGAGTCTGTTTAAGTTGGGTTTGCCATTTAATGCCCTAATTTAAAGACGGACCGGACCGAACCTTCGATGTCCTCGAGTCTACTAGTCTAATCATAGGCCTTATCAACATCTAGTGGAGATATGCATCTAAGGTGTACGAGCACTGATGAAGCATATTTTCTTTTTGAAGCATCTGATGAAGACTTTACATTTCTTTCGTAGATTAGACTAATTTTTTTTCGTTCATAAAATCGTCTAAATTTGCAAATGTACAGGATGTCCAAAATATTTATCTATATGTCACAAGCATCAGTTGTAATGAACGATTCAAAACAAAGATGTATTTAGAATACAAAAAGACATACCCTCCACCCTCATCAACCTTCTCACCAGCACAGCAACTTGAAGATGAACCCATCTGTCTTGTAGAGATGCGTTACTCTCTCCGTCTCCCTGATTTATCTTTTCCCAATCTTATGGTTGTATAGACATTTCCAAAGCTTAATAAGTTTTGTTTAGTTCTCTTTCTTCTTTTTCTAAACTTGAATTTTGAGCTTTCAACAACTAGGTAGAAATAGAATGGTTTAATTTGCCGTCTACAGCCGGCGTGGTTGATAACCACGTGTCGAAACCGGTACACTTCTCATTAATTTTAGACGGAATAACATAAGATTTGTGACCCACGTTTAGATTCAGCTGTTTGTGCAAGTAAGAATCCAAAAGCCCCTGTAATAGGTTTCAAGTTTCAACAAACTAGACAATTTAACTTGACAAACAAGCTAAAACCCGCGGGTTAATCCGTGCCCGGCCCGTGAAAACCCGAACCCGGCTCGGCTTGTTTTGAAACAAGCCGGGTTCGGGTTGGAGAAATGTCGGCTTGTGAGTAAACGGGTTAACCCGTCCCGGCCCGTGAACCCGCGGGTTCAACCCGTAAACCCGTGACTGAGCTATCTTCACCTATAAAAGACACGGATGAATGAATCATATCACTTGAAAACTTACTTATAGGTATTGTACTGAGTGAATGTTGGTTGATCTAAATATATTTCATTTCTGTAGATGGTATGTCTTGGCATTAGGTACTACTGCCAAGTTCTTGCATTTCCCTGATTCTTGCCATGGAAGAAGAATTTTGCATAAACCACAATTCAATACACTCTCTTCGATGTACTTGTGTTTTGTGTAAGATCTCCACCCTGAAATTTTGCGATGTTCCAATATCGTAAATGCAGAAGCTTGGCAAAGGGTCCCTCAAAACAAGACTAAACTAGTTCCTACCACTGGGAAGAGCTCATAAAGTCTCCTAGCATCCACAAATGTAAGAAGAAGTAACTTAAATACCTCTTGTGCGTCCTGAGCCACTATAACATACAATTCAGTTACTGAAACCCGAATAACATTTGCCACCACAAATGTGCGTAAGACTTAGTAAAATGAAATGACAACAATACCAGAACAGTGGTTAACTCATACCATTTCCATCTACAGCGAATACGAAAACTACTGCGCATATTCTGGACGGCAATTCTTGCGTGGCTATCTCTTCACCCAGGGAAATGACTGCAGCCTTAGCAGCAGCGAGAGAAGGAAACATGCAAGATGCTCTAAGTGAGAGGAAAGCTGTTGAATATCCCAATCTAAGATATCCTGAAACCAAACCGAATAACAAACTTACAAAATATAGGTGATTCTCTTAGAAATTTATACCAATCATCCAAATTAATCTATGTAGAAATATATAATCTTAAAAAGTGAGTCAGATTTTACGCTTTCCTAAACATGTAAAAAATCATTTAGTCCATCTCTACCCAGAAATTTCCCAAATGCAAGCAATCTCTTGCCATGATCCTTTTCAGACAAATTCTAACAGCACAATCAAATAAGAATTAGTACTATTGGTTACCAAATTCTCATTAAAAAATATAATTTGAGTAAATAACAACGGACAAAACACGAAGGAACCAGTATCAAGATCAACGTACTTCATCTAACAAAGGAATGATTTCCTTCTTCAGTTCCTTATCTTTAGTTCTGAAACGGGCGGGCTAACCCGTGAACCTGCGGGTTCAACCCGTTACGGGCACAGGTTGAAGAAATGACAACCCGTGAAGAATTTCAACCCGCGGGTTTCAACCCGTATTAACCCGAACCCGTGGAACCCGTAACGGGCAAGCCCCGACCCGCCCGTTTGCCAGGCCATGTAATATTATTAGAGTGGGCATCCAATCCATTGTCAAGGCCCAAATGGCTTGAGCCCTTCTAAGCGGCTTAAACAACATTATTTATTTTTGACAATTGATTTGCTACAAAACCTGGTGTAGCGCAAATTCGCTAGGTGACAAAAAAAAAATGGGATGTTTTCCTAATCCTCAAATGTGTTCCTTAACCTTATAAATTATATTTCCTATTTTGCCCTTTCTACAACCCATTGTCATTTGCGTTACACGAAACATCTGGGCCACGGTATATAACATATTCGATGATATGAAGGCAAAATTTCATCCATTCACTGTTTGATTGAAATCACCCACTATCTATTTTTTTCCAAGTTCTAGAGCTCACAGACCAAAAATGGTTGAGATACGGTCATTATATTTCTTATAAAACGTTATTAGTAGCTCAACAAGTTCCGACTATCATCCATTATGAAATAAAACAACATTATCGGATGAGTCATGTAAATAAGTTTGATTATCTTATTTTTCCAGAAAAACACATAGAAGCTCAAAAACATCATTAACGGCAGGAGATCTTTTTTTTTTATGTCCGGTCGATTAACAAAGAACATGGCCGAATCTCTGATGTTTCGTATGAGTGGACAAATGTCAGAACTGACAATATTTAATTCATTGACGCATTTGTTCGTACTTGATCGACTTGTTCACTGCCGAACCGTGTTAATTTGACATTTTGTGTCAAAAAAAAAGTTACATACATAGTAGGAATTACGTGTGCCTACGTAAATCGATTTAAGATCGACTTGTTCACTGCCGAACCGTGTTAATTTGACATTTTGTGTCAAAAAAAAGTTAATTGATTGAATCACTTAAGGTAACATACATAGTAGGAATTACGTGTGCCTACGTAAATCGATTTAATCTTTAATCACTAACACATTGCAGTGTTTATTTCCTTGTAGAAGAGATTAAGATGACTATCTAAGACAAAATGCTAAAGGTTCCCAAATTCTTTTTTGAAGTCGTGTACAAAAGAAAAACAAGTAATTTCAAAGGAAAAACGAACTATATAATATATCCAGAGAAATAGAGACATGAAGGTTTGCATGAAAACGATAAAAGTAAAACTGAACAATAACAATATATACGCAGAAATTTAAGACAGAAAAAGACAAACATCCAACATAATAAGAACAGTTTTGTTTCCGAAATTTGATTTCATTATAAATATTCTAGTAATTTCTTAAACCAAAAAACAAAAAAAAAAATGAAGACAAATTATGACTAAATAAATTAAAATCGCAGTTGTGTTGTACTGGTCATCGTCCAAATAATATTGTTCCCATTGTTGAATACATTTGCACTCGTGCTCCAATTGAACCAAAGTGACGCATTTTCCATCAATATGTACACTATCATTCTTCGCCAGTAGCTTAAAATCAGCAAGATGTTTGAAACAAAGCAGAAAGACACTGCAGGAGTACCTTGAATGAATCAGACAGAAATTGTTAACATCAAGGTGATAGTCTTTTACAAGTACATCGACAAAATTTTGTTTCCTCACAATATCAAAGCACTCACCAGAAATAGCAAGAACCTTGTAACCATAGCAACCAATTTTCTGACAAATATCGAGAAAACAGAAGAGAAGATTAGAATTTTGAAAGATTTACTATCTCTATACTCAGTCCTCTCTAATCCTAACATAGATTTATATAGTATACCCTAAACACAAATTAAGCTTTTCAAAATCCTCGAAAGTACATCTACCCGCATTTAATGTATAACATGTACATGCTTAGTTCCAAGTACGGTTAGGTTCATAGAATGTACCCGCTGCGAGAACAAATGTACTTGGTGTGCTTCTAATTAACTAATTAAATGTAGATGTAACCTCTATTAGGAATGACATAGGAATTTGTTCTAATAGACAACAAATCCAGTTATATTACTTATCTTAGTCTCCGAACTTATTGTTACATGCAATAGTATTGTTTGTTCAGGGTTTAATTTCTTAGGAATTCTGAATACTGGTGGATATTGTTAGAGCACTGCTCGGTCGAACTCGCATGCGTTGCTATCTCAAGCATGTTTGTCAATGTTAGTGATCAAAACTATAAGTCTGGATTTCTAGTCTATTATAGCTAAGTCTCGGACTAGGATAGAAAGTGTAGTTGAGCTCAAGAACTCCATGGTGATCATCATACAAGACGAAGAACTACTCAAGGAACCGGTGGAACTTCATCGACTAAAAGGTATGTGGAAAATTGAACTTATCTATCACTCAAAAGTCTATCTACTCTATCTCCTATCTTGAGACAAAAGTCGTTTTGCTATATAGACTTTAATTATACACATTTGCTATTTCTAGCCGAGTTTATCTCGCTTATCTATTTCTCGAAATATGTGTTGGTAAGCTTTCGCTTTGGCCAAGTTCATCTTTACCTAGTGACGAAAGTCATGTTATGTTTCAATCATTTGAAAATGGCTTTGACGAAAAATGGTTTGTGAATAACAACTATATAACGTCCTCTAAGAATGTTTCAATGATTGAAATGAGAGTTTAGATTGTATAACCAATGTCGGATATAAGATTGTGTGGTAACACATACATGTATAAGTCCTTATTCCTTGAACCAAAGTATGCGTACTTTGTTGATCAGGAAAACCGGAACAAGAGTCTGCGAACCCAGACCGCGTACCCAGTCCGCGTACTGTCGGAGGTTCTCTTCCCGAGAAAATCTGCTGGAGTTCGTGAACTATTTACAAACTTATTCCGGGTACTTAAGTCCTCGTACCTGGTCCGCGTACTTAGGTTGGTTATATTCTAAAAACAATTATTCGTGAACTTATACTTATATTAACTAAGGAATGCAAGTTTGCAAACCGTGGCTATAAAGTTCATGAATCGATTCGAGTGAATCAAATCGTTTTTTCTTCGATTGTGTTTTGTATACTTCTATAAGATCTAAGCAATTGATCAACTCTATAACTAGTTCATTTGAGTCATTCGAACTAGTTATCGTAAAGAAGAATATGGTTGATATGGAAGTGCTCATATGGCTAACCATTTGGTTAACTACTGTTGAACTAACTAAGTGTACATGTTTGAGTATGGTTACACAAAGCTAAATAAACGTGCATTTCATTTGTGTGTAACAAGCTAAGTTCAATCTAACGGTTGAAAGATATTAACTTGAATCTAATCAGGTTTTCATCTAACGGTGAATATTGAATGCTTTGTTACTAAGCTAACATTGATTGCAAACCCTGATTTGAAAGATTATATAAGGGAGAACTCTAGCAACTGGGAAACCTAATCCCCACACCTCCTGTGTGATACTAGTTGTATAAGCTAGATTCGGTTCTCCTTTAACCTTAGGTTTCTACCGAGACTCTATAGATTAACGACTTGAAGACTTAATTGGGATTGTGAAGCCAGACCGATACTACTTTCTTGTATTTGTATGATTTGATCTTGCTGTTTATATCGTATTGACTACAATCGTAAAGATTGGCTTGAGATTGATATCTCTGATAGGAAAGATATAAAAGTAATCACAAACATCTTCGTCTCATCGTTTGAGATTCCACAATATCTTCTTTCGCCGCGTCGATTAAGATTATTGTGAGGTGATTGACAATACTAGGTTGTTCTTCAAGAATATAAGTCTGGGTTATCAATTGGTTCATGTTCACCTTGATTTATCAAAAGACGGAACAAAACTTGTAGGTATTTCTGTGGGAGACAGATTTATCTATTACCGTAGACTTTTATGTGTGATACAGATTTGTTTATTAAAGTCGTCGACTTTGGATCGTAGCAACTCTTAGTTATGGGTGAGATCAGCTAAGGGAATCAAATGTGTAGTATCCTGCTGGGATCAGAGACGTAGGAGCATAATTGTGCCTTGGATCAGTGTGAGATTGATTGGGGTTCAACTACAGTCCAGACCGAAGTTAGTTTGTAGTAGGTTAGTGTCTATAGCGGCTTAATACAGTGTGTGTTCAATCTGGACTAGGTCCCGGGGGTTTTCTGCATTTGCGGTTTCCTCGTTAACAAAACTTCTGGTGTCTGTGTTATTTCTTTTCCGCATTATATTTTGTTATATAATTGAAATATCACAGGTTGTGCGTTTGAATCAATCAATTGGGAAATCTGACCTTTGGTTGTTGATTGAAATTGATTGATACTTGAACATTTATTTTTGGTACCGTTCAAGTGATTTCTCTTGTATTCAATTAGACTCAAAAATTTCCATTTGCTTGAGTAAGAATTTAATCGAAAAAGAGAGATATAACTCTTTGATATACTTTATTAAGATTGAGTCTAGTTGATTCTCTTGAAAGTATATTGGAGTTAGTCCATACATATTTCTAATCGAAATATTAGGTGTGGTTGTTATACCCCCGCTTTTTCAATTAGTATCAGAGCAGGCAAACACGTTTAAAGACCTTATAAGTCTGTGTTTGTAGTGATCTGACTCTATGGAAAAGAGCACTATCTCTGATAAACACATCACCAGAAATAAATTTTTTGTCTCGACTCCATCTATTAAAGAGAAAGATTTGTCGATCTCAAATATAGACGAACCTTGTGTTCTGACGAGACAGACAGACATTGACATGCGTTATCCCGATTACCCTTCAAAAGAGTCTATCTATATTAATGAAAGGGAAACAACTGAAGAGAGTAAGTTGATTCTAAATCTTGTTAGAATTCAAGCTGATAGATTTAATCGGTTGAAAAACAATGGCAATGTTCTTCTTGGTGTAGTACGAGACTGTAATTCCAAAAATGTTGAAGTTGGATCTTCACGTATCCTACTCGAGGCAAGCCTCAAAAAGGATGCATTGGAAATTGAACATCGCTTGAGTAAACTCTCGATTCAAGGATGTTCCAAAAAGTCCTCTTCACCATTTACTTCTATTGCAAGTGAGAAAACTCCAGTTCCGGAAGTAAAACCAATATCTCTTTCTATTGGAAAGGATGTGCCTGTAATCTCTCCTGATCAAGGATGTTGCACATCAAATGGGAGGAAGAAATCTTCAAATGATGATGTTAAGACGGAACTTTATAATCACTCTTATGATCAGAAATTATGTCTCTTTTGTGATTCAAAAGGACCTGCTAAGCAAAAGAGAAACTCTAGGTTGAATAAGAATTCTTATATTCAACTTCAACACACCTTAAATTTAATTCTCAAAGGTGTAACTGACATTCGTATGTCCAAACCAATTGGTTTTCGTACTTACCCTGTGTATGCTACCAGGAAGGTCAGTTCAATGAGTTCCTCGAATGCTCAGAAGCAGAACAGGCGTCTTAACAATCGTCTAAGGAAAAATCAAGTCTTTTCTTCAAAAAGGGGAGGAGATAACGCTATTTTTAACGTGAACAAAATTCCAGGAAAAAGGGAAAAAAATGATGATATGAATGATAACCTGAAGGAGATGATTAAAGGTTATAAAGAAATTTTCAACAGGTTGTCAACCTCGTCAAGTCAAAATCCTTCTGGTAAGAACTCAAACTATGTCTCTAATTTTGATGACAGTAAGTTCTATGATAATTTCTCGCATCAAAAAGGATTCCTTCCTAGATTTGAAAAGAAAAGGAGACCCAACCACAAACACAGTTCATTTAATGAGCTTAGAGCTCATACTTGTGTCAAGTAATCACAAGGATTGAAAATTTACTCATAAAAATCATGTTGAGTAAGATGTGTTAATAATCAGGTATACTGTTGGCAAAATTGCTTTCTGATTAGTTGAGCTATTTTCTTATCGTCCATAACTAAACTATTGCCGAAAGCTTTGCTTAATGTTTTGGTTGTGTCTGATGTTGTTGTTCTTTTTTGTGTTGAGTGAAACTATGTTGTGTGCTCTAAATTATTTCTCAATGGAGATATAAAATTTATAGAGCCAAAAAATCTTGTGATATTTTTCACATAGCAGAAATTCTGTTTTGTCGTAAAAAATACGACCAGTTGCGTACCTTTGTTGTTGGGTCAAGATTGTGTTCGTACGAGTACCCGCGTTACTGTCACGAAATAATTTTTAGAAACCTTAAAAGTTACCTTCCCTAAGAAACCATTTAAATACCAAAACCCTTGAGTCTCGTACGCATACTCTGGGATTTTTTTGTGGTTTGTCAAGAATGTCTTCTTCTAACTCTAGCGGTTTTGCAAAAGGGTTTCTTGACAAAGGTATTGGTTTTGAGTCCAAGGGAAGGAAGAAAAGAACCCTTGTAGAAGATGATCATCCTAATGCCTCATGTTACTATGCTTATACACATCGGGATGTTTAGAATGAGGATATGGTCTCTGCTGAACTGGTTCATGATTTTCTTAAATATTTTGAGGAAGCAAAACTGCAGCTCGTTGATACTTTGAAGAGTCTTGATGTGTTAAGAACTGAGTTGAAAAAGGTTACTTCTGACCTTGGTCTCATAAAGACACATGTTAAAGATCTTATCAATGAGGATATCTTTTCTGAAGATGCAGTGGATACTGTCAATCACAAGCTTAAAGACCTCAAGGCTCGTGAGGATTCCGAAACGTCTATGTGATTTCATTTCGTGTTCGGATGTGATGGTTTAGGAGTCTGTTTTTTCTTTTTAGCTTGTTGATTTTATTTTTCCTAGTAAATCTTCGGATAAGAATTTTATTTTCTTGTTTTGTTTAAGAAGAATAACTAGAGTTTGGAATAGCCATTATTGTGATTACACATAGCTATGTCCAACATTTTCATCTTCATGTTTTTAGGTTTATTTGTTTAAATTCTAAAAAGTTGTTTGGAAGATGATTTTTGCAGTATTAATCGTTATGATTCTATATATTGCAATTTGTTATGGGATATGTGTGTTTGCGTCCGTGAACTATGATTGTCCCATACCTTGTCAAAAGTTAAGTCTTTCGTATGTCGATACACATGTATTGATAAAAGAATGAATGAGCTTTTGACATCACAAAAGTTTGAAGCCTATTATTTCATTATGCAAATATTGATGGAAGATAGGATGAAATTTTGTTTTCAAGGATTATGTCTATTGCATGTCATTGTGCAAATAGTAATGGAAAAATATAATGAATCCTTGTCTATTACACAGTATTGATCTTCCCTGATCCATATTTTATGTATATACTGTGAGGATCCGTAAGTTCTCTTATGTTGAGCAATTCTGATTAGATTAATTATGAGGTCTCTTGTGGTTAATCTAATTGAGTATTTTTGGATTCAAATTCATATTCGTATGTGATTTGTTATGTCCAAAGAAATCCTTCTTTTCTTATGAAATTAAGGTCGCTCTTGTTGTTCTTTCGGGAATGACATATTATGGGGGAGAGTTATTAATTGAACTTGTGCTTAATTGCCAAATATTTGTGGGGAGTGCGGTTGTGGAATATTATAGGAGTTATCTTGTATCTTTATAAACTCCTTGATGAAAGCATTTAGCTTCGGCTATATGATTGCATCTAAACAAGTTGATATGTGCTTTCTTTTGGTCATGAAATGTCTGTATGGAAATTTTTATTAGGATTCCGTTTTCGTACCTTTGCCAATTTATTGACAAAAAGGGGGAGAATTAATGTGTAGTTCATACTACAAATACATATGGTTTTCGGATCATTATGTAAGGGGGAGTGGTTTCCATGTGAGATGGAGTATTGACTAAGGGGGAGTGATACATATCACCATAGTATTGTTGTCGAAGTTATGATACAATTGAACATTCATGTTGTACAATAATACTATGACACTGTATAACAATGATTGAGAATTCTTGTTTTCTCATTGTTATAGCTACGGATTTTCAACAACGATGATGCTAAAGTTACAACCTTTGGAATCATTAGAGTACTTGGAAGTGACAACGATTTCGAGTAATGTTGAAGATTAGGCATGTGGAAGAAGAGCTATAAAAGTTTATTTATCTATTTTTGTATTCCATATGTATTGATAGTTTTGTCACTAAAATTGACAAAGGGGGAGATTGTTAGAGCACTGCTCGGTCGAACTCGCATGCGTTGCTATCTCAAGCATGTTTGTAAATGTTAGTGATCAAAACTATAAGTCTTGATTTCTAGTCTACTATAGCTAAGTCTCGGACTAGGACAGAAAGTGTAGTTGAGCTCAAGAACTCCATGGTGATCATCATACAAGACGAAGAACTACTCAAGGAACTGGTGGAACTTCATCGACTAAAAGGTATGTGGAGACTTGAACTTATCTATCACTCAAAAGTCTATCTACTGTATCTCCTATCTTGAGACAAAAGCCGTTTTGTTATATAGACTTTGATTATACACATTTGCTATTTCGAGCCGTGTTTATCTCGCTTATCTATTTCTCGAAATATGTGTTGGTAAGCTTTCGCTTTGGCCAAAGTTCATCTTTACCTAGTGACGAAAGTCATGTTATGTTTCAATCACTTGAAAATGGCTTTGACGAAAAATGGTTTGTGAATAACAACTATATAACGTCCTCTAAGAATGTTTCAATGATTGAAATGAGAGTTTAGATTGTATAACCAATGTTGGATATAAGAGTGTGTGGTAATACATACATGTATAACTCCTTATTCCTTGAACCAAAGTATGCGTACTTTGTTGATCAGGAAAATCGAAATAAGAGTCCGCGAACCCAGTCCGCGTACTTTCGGAGGTTCTCTTCCCAAGAAAATCTGCTGGAGTTTGTGAACTATTTACAAACTTATTCCGGGTACTTAAGTCCGCCTACCTGGTCCGCGTACTTAGGTTGGTTATATTCTAAATACGATTATTCGTGAACTTATACTTATATTAACTAAGGAATACAAGTTTGCAAACATTGGCTATAAAGTTCATGAATCGATTCGAGTGAATCAAATCGTTTTTGCTTCGATTGTGTTTTGTATACTTCTATAAGATCTAAGCAATTGAACAACTCTCTAACTAGTTCATTTGAACTAGTTACGGTGAAGAAGAATATGGTTGATATGAAAGTGCTCATGTGGCTAGCCATTTGGTTAACTACTGTTGAACCAACCAATGTACATGTTTGGGTACTGTTACACAAACCTAAAACGTGCATTTGATTTGTGTATAACAAGCTAAGTTTTTGATCTAACGGTAGAAAGATATTAGCTTGAATCTAATCATGTTTTCATCTAACAGTGAATATCGAATGCTTTGTTACTAAGCTAACATTGATTGCAAACCCTGATTTGAAAGACTATATAGGGAGAACTCTAGCAAATGGGAAACCTAATTCCCACACCTTCTGTGCGATACTAGTTGTATAAGCTAGAGTCGATTCTTTAACCTTAGGTTTCTACCGAGACCCTGTAGGTTAACGACTTGAAGACTTCATTGGGATTGTGAAGCCAGACCGATACTACTTTCTTGTAGTTGTGTGATCTGATCTTGTTGTTCCTATCGTATTGAGTACAATCGTAACGATTGGCTTGAGATTGATATCTCCGATAGGAAAGATATAAAAGTAATCACAAACATCTTCGTCTCTTCATTTGTGATTCCTCAATATCTTATTTCGCCACATCGATTAAGATTATTATGAGGTGATTGATAATACTAGGCTGTTCTTCGGGAATATAAGTCCGGGTTATCAATTGGTTCATGTTCACCTTGATTTATCAAAAGACGGAACAAAATTTGTAGGTATTTCTGTGGGAGACAGATTTATCTATTACCATAGACTTTTCTGTGTGATACAGATTTGTTTGTTAAAGTCTTCGACTTTGGGTCGTAGCAACTCTTAGTTGTGGGTGAGATCAGCTTAGGGAATCAAGTGCGTAGTATCCTGCTGGGATCAGAGATGTAGGAGCATAACTGTACCTTGGATCAGTGTGAGATTGATTGGGGTTCAACTACAGTCCAGACCGAAGTTATTTTGTAGTAGGCTAGTGTCTGTAACGGCTTAATACAATGTGTGTTCAATCTGGACTGCGTCCCGAGGTTTTTCTGCATTTGCGGTTTCCTCGTTAACAAAACTTCTCATGTCTGTGTTATAATATAATTGAAATATCACAGGTTGTGCATTTGAATCAATGAATTGGGAAATCCGACCTTTGGTTGTTGATTGAAATTGATTGATACTTGAACATTGGTCTTTGGTACCGTTCAAGTGATTTCTCTTGTATTCAATAAGACTCGCAAATTTCACTAGTAATGTGAAACCAAGTGATGCAAGTAATCCCACGATGTAGAGACATGATTGTTCGGTACTCTTCTTGATTATCTCATCAACATCATTAATGCCGATTACTTTGGATGTATCACAATTTAGGATGATGCCTTGCCATAAATTTTCATTTAAAAGCAAAGAAAAAACTTGTCCCAACATAGTTTCTCAATTAAGAAGGAAAAAAGTCGCCATTATAAAGCTTAATCTGTCAAATAATCCTTATCTTGCTAAAATGTCTTGTGATACTAATAATTCACTTCATATCCAAGGCTAACACAAATTCATTGGGAAGCAATGATCCAGATGTTCATATATACACAAATGAAATTTCCGATGTTTTCGTATCTGATCGAGTGAGACCAGTTATTGATGGTAGACAAAGTTGATCCAAGAACCGTGGCGCCGATGTTGGTGGTAGTCAAAACCGACTTAATAACAGTGGTGGTGGTGGTGGTGAAGGATGTAGTCAAGGTAGTGGTAAAATGGTTTCCCATGATGATCATGATGAAAGTGGTGATGATGATAATGAAGATGGGGGTCCTTCAATCCTCTATGTGTAGTTACTCCATCAATATAAGAATGTTGCTTAAAAACAATGGGGATGTTGGTGATTACAGGGAAACGATGATTGATAAGGATGAAGTTATTGTACTTGTTGGGACTCGAAACATGGGTTTCGATGTTGCAGAAATGGATGTTTTTTACCGCGGTGGAAATCCAGAGTTAGGCATAGAACCCTTCATTTCAGCAGGAGGAAAAGTGAAAGATTTTTTTCACATCCTGTATTTGAAGAAAACATCGTCGGAGATTCTGCACCTCCCAAAACTCGAACTGCTCCATCCACAAGTGGGAAGATGCAGGTTGACAAGTGAACAATCAAATTCATATGTTTATTTTTTCTTATGTTATGTTTAAGGATCATATGTACAATTTTTTTTTTGTTTATTACTGTTGATGTTGATTTTGTTGTTTTTTTCCCTCCTTGTTGTTTACTGTCTGTTTATTTCGTCTTCTATTTTTATTTTATAACTTAAATATACCATGCTCACGGGACAGAGTTAATGAATGCAAGAATGTCGTATGTTATTTTTGTGCTTCTATAAAAGAATCTTGTATAGTATTTGGTAAATAATGTATGTCTGTTATAGTTGATGTATATGGTGTAAAACTACAAATAATTTACAGTTGGCCCTCCCCCAATTATAAAAAAATAAATAGAAAGGATCGTACAAATATGAAAAAAGGCGAAGATGTTAAAGCAGAAGTAAAGAGCTTACACCAGAATATATTAAAATCTCAAAAACCAAGGTTGCTACGAGAGGAAAAATTGTGATCCGATACAAGGAACAAGTTCTCATGACCCTAACTGTTGTTGATTCATAATAATAATTAAAAAAAAAAAGTTCGAAACTTCGAATAAGTGATGGAGGTATGTTGTATAGTTGTGTATTTAAGATATAAGGTATATGAACATCAACAAGGAATGTGGGAAGATAAACTAACAACTTAGAATGAATGTCATCATTATATATGGGTAATTATGGACTAATTATATGACGCATTCCATGTGATAAAATAGAAGGTCGATGCGGTTTTGGAGGTATATTTGTTCTGTAGACCCGAAATCGAAGACATCTCTTTATTTTTCTTTGGTGGTGTTGAATAGGACACATTTACAAAGCCGAGAAAACAAGTTTCGGATATTGAGGCTCTTTTAGGCATTGCAAAAACCTTAGTGGCATGTGTTAAAGCGCAAAATAGCGATGGTGTAACTCCCAATGATTTCATTACCTGTCTGTTCTTACTTTTTGAAGGAAAATGGTGGAATGCCCCCTATAAAAGCCAAATAATCATTGGGTTGGAAGGATGTAGGTGTTGAAGTATGACATATCTTCATGAAGGTTCCAGGATGTTGTACGATGTAAGCAAAATAACTACCAGGAGAGGATAAATTGTGATTTGAGTAGTGATATACCATTAAAGACATGATGCAAAAACGGTATGACCGTAACGTAATGTATATAAACATATATTTTTTCCTACGGTTGG
The DNA here is from genome assembly GCF_003573695.1 of Papaver somniferum. Taxonomy (NCBI): domain Eukaryota; kingdom Viridiplantae; phylum Streptophyta; class Magnoliopsida; order Ranunculales; family Papaveraceae; genus Papaver; species Papaver somniferum. The sequence goes on from NC_039364.1 coordinate 81,740,436, forward strand.
ATTGTATAAGAACAGTTGTAGACATAATGACTAGTATAAATAACCTAATCAGTTTCGAGGATTCAGATTCGGTTACTGCACAACATTAGTCATTGTCATTTAAGTACAATTCGTATACCATGTATAATTATATAACCAAACAAAATACTTCTTAAGATTATACCAGGTTTCGATTTAATCTAACGTTATTATTCATAGTTCGTTAATTATTCATATATCAGACAAACATACAAGACGAAAGATGTGGAGCTAAATGTTATTATTAATTAATTTTCGCATGAACATTGATTTCAAATGTTCAAATCACAGAATTACCAAGGTTGGAGTTTTTAAACTCTCTTCAAATCCATAATCCTTTTTTTTAAACAAGACAGTAAAAATGAAAAGTAAGATTGTAACCAACTAATTTAATGTATCCATAACACCACCAATAGTATAACAAATATTGTTCTCGTTGTTGAACCCCAACGCCACCTTGACCATCATTGATTTCCACCATGGCTAGTGCATTTGGTTTTGAAAGTCTTGGCTTTTCTTCTTTTCGGCTTAAATCCTTAAGCTGATGCTATTGTCTTCCTTCCCCTCTTAGCGTCAGCCCTTGGAACAAGCTCATGGATAAAACGAGCTTATAGAAAGTTGACACCTTCGCAACCAAAGTTGGAAATGGTTTCAGTCAACTTCTTCTTGGTTATTACCTCGGTGTCTTCGACAACATTGTAACAATCCAAGAAATTCCTAATCTGTACCGCCTACATGATTTAAAAAATGACAAAGGTTCGAGCAAACAAAGGACAAATCGAAAGGATCTTACAAATCTATAAGGCTTGTACAACCTATAATAGTTAAGCACGAAGGTTTCACAAACCATTTTAGATAACCAATATTAAAATCGAAACTATAAAAGTAATTTAGTTTTCATATGTTACCAAGGAAAAAATTTCCCGAAGCAATTTTCCCTTTAGACCAACAAATTGACTAAGATACTTAAATTCTATTGTCGAACCGATTGCGTATGTACAACCGTTTATTTCGACAAGACACAAATAGAGATCAGAATTAACTATATTTCTCTTATCAGGCTCTAATTATTTCAGAAAATAACTTAGACCTTCCCCTTTAGACAAGACAAACACTAGGTTAGTTAACTAGTTTTTCTTGTCGAGGCATTCGATTAGGCTTAAATAACCGAATCCTCCAATTGATAAGTCTAACTAAGATCAGAATGAACTTAGTTTCTCTTATTCAGAATCAAATGGACTAAACAAGTGACCCCGTAACTTTTGTTAAGCCAAAAACAATAGATGCAAACCAAAAGAAATTGACTTGTCATTGTTTTTCTCAACCAGATCAATTGAATAATTATAATCATTATAGCACCGCAATTGCACCAAATTTCGTTAAGCAAAAACATTCGATACCAAACAATAAAGAAGATAGCAAATTATAAGTCAAATAGATTGACACGGTTTTTCTTAACCGGAAACAATTGAATCATAAAAATCAATCCAAAGAGAAAAATGGAACATATCAATTGTCCCGAAATTTTGTTAAGCAAAAGCAAAATATATGCAATATAATCAGGCTTTTCTTAAACAAGAAAAACGATTAACTACCAAATAAAAATCGTTACCTCAATTTTCGCAGCCACTTCTCCCCAGAAAGATATGTCATTAAGCGAAATTTCAAATAAGAACTCTCCCCATGTGTGTTGTCATCCTCTCACAAGAACAAAGAACAAGAACAAAAGCAACCTTTACTAGAGAAAGGTTGAATTGGTTTTAACTAATGCGTGCCAATATTAAAAGTTTAAGCCCGAATACATATGTTATGCTAAACAAACTTATTTAACATAAATTGATTATCAACATATTGTGACTTTTCACATATGAGTTTCAATCGGAACATCTTATGATCCTTTGATAAAGCCTACTAATATGGGATAGAACTTAATCCCGCTAAATCAAAAAGCCACACAAATCATAAGGGACATCACCATATGAGATCGAATATTTAGGTCAATAAAAACCGAAATCAAACATCTCATAAATCCGAAAGCACATAACAAAAATATAATCATTCATACACAGGCGATGCAATCAGAACTATCAGATAATGAAACAAAGGTTATAAAATAATATTTTTATTCATTCATAATAAATATTGATAGTTTTATTCGTATAGACCTTATACAAAATATCGAAATAAATCAACACATTATTGTCTATTTGCTCATTAGATCTTTGAATAGTTTTTCTCAAAGATCGTCCTCAATATCCTCAAATTTTTCGGGATCTTCGTCTACAACATCACGACTGATTTCACGGATTCTACACACAGTACCTTGATTATGTTCACAGGTCAAAGCATTAACCTTCCGATTAATATTCCTTGTATACTCCATATTAACGATTCCAAGTTTAATCAATTTTCTTTGGTTACAGATAACAGTTCTTAGTAATGTTGCATATTTATGATGAGTTTCAACAGTACTGATGAGGACTTGGCGAAGATTGAGAATATCAATCTTAGCATCCAAACTATTTTGGACAAGAAGATTACTATCTCCTGCATGAGATGTCACATCTTCATTCTATTTTCCTTTATCCTCACTACCAAATTTCTTGAAGGAATCAACAAGATTAATAGTTTCACTAGAAACCATTTCACTCAAGGCTTTCAGAATCTTGGCTTGAGATCTGATTTGAGGATACATCTTTTAGTATAAGTTCTCAAACAAGATAAGTATATATACCAAAGGATTTCAACATACAAACATAGGTATCAGCATTAAATAAGTAATTCTGACCAGAATCGAAAATAAATTCGCATCTTATGTGTCTTCACATCCTAAAGATCTTTTCGGAAAAGTATTAATCATCAAAATCATGTAGCTAAAAATACTTTAGACAAGAAAACTTATCCCGTTTACACAAGTTGTTTTTAAGACAACTTTTATACAAAGCAAGAATATATTAATTCTCCAGTAGATTTTGTATTCTCTCTATATTGAATAAGAGATATTAACAGGATTCCAGATGCCCAGATACTTGTGCTTCCTTACATCAAAAGATTGGGAATTGTAAGAATTCACTTTCCAACACTTTTAAATGTTAGCGTGATAAGAACCTTCCTCATCAAGTATATTTGGAGCAACATCTTCCTTTTTATCTTTAAAGACATGATCTTGTGTCCTTGTATGGGTTGAAAGAGATTGATTCATCCTTCTTATTATGATTTTCCCACGATGCTATATTCATGATTACCTTTTGAGCCTAAGATGGTAACTCCTTTTTATTTAAACCCACATAGTCTTGGTCAGATATCTTGCAAATAGCATAAACCTTTGATTCGAGACTTTAATATGTCTATTTAAGGTATCAAAACCTTGTTGAAGATGTCTTTCTGAGGATTTTCCAAATCATACCTCTTGACATGTCTCTGTAAGAATTTCTCTTTCAAGAAGTTTATTCCTTACTTGTGAATGATCCAGCGATTGTGTAAGACTCTCACACTCTGAAGTTTTTTTATTCACTTTTTTACACAGAGCTAGTTTGAATTCCAAATAATCTGCCACATTAATTTGGAGGCTAAGTGTAGCACGCTTTGCTTCACAAATTCTTACATTTAATTAAACAATAAGTTCAAAGACATATTCCAGACAGTCAATGGATTTTCTTGCTTCTGAGAAACTTTTGACTTTATTGAAAAACTTTTGCAATCCAGTCATAAACTCAGAATTAGGGCAGGAAGGTGGGTTTTAAATCTTTCTTACAGTCTGAAATAGTAACAGAATATTTTTTACCGGTAATTACAATCGGATCCAAAAAAGATTTTCAATCAGGTACTTGAACATGAGTCTTAATCAAGTGTTTATTAGTCATAGACTTCGTACTTGATTTTAAGAAAGAACTACGAGACTAATTTCCATTGACGTTTTTTAGGAGATTATTCTCAAAATCTTGATGTACGCTTACTGAGTCTTTTATAAGTTTAGCTTTAGTTTTTTTATTTCGACTCATCTCTTATAGTTTGGATCGCACCAAACACGGATTGTTAGATATTTGCATGTTTTCCTACTCGGATACCAATTGAAAAGACGTGGGTGACCAAATACACCATAATATTTTAATTATCCACCTATCAGTCCTTTACCGAATGTGATCGTCTATGGACAGAATCGAGACAACAAAAAAAATTTGGTTCACACTTCGTGTGATCGTCTGTGGATACGAGATCGAGACAATACAACAACAAGATCACTTGTGTGATTGACTATGGATACAAGATTGAGACGATACGACAACAAAGTGTGCACTTGATAATAGGTACAATATTAAACCGAAACTATATAGGATCAATATCAAGTGCTACGGAGTTAATGTTGAAAAAACGGGGGTCTAACAATCACACCGAATATTACGTTCGGCAATCTGTATGGACTAAGTCCAATATAATTCCAACTAGACAGTCATACTCAATCAAGGAAATATATCCAAGATTTATATCTATGTTTCTCAATGTAATCAACAAATCAAACAGATGGAATCCGTAAGCCTGATTATTATGAGAAACAATTTGAACGGTACCAAAGACCAATGTTCAAGTGTCAATAAATTTCAATCAACAATCAAAGGTCGGATTTACCAATTGATTGAACTACGCACAATCTGTGATATTTCAATTGTATAAACAAATATAATGCAGAAAATAAATAACGCAGACACCAGAAGTTTTTTTAACGAGGAAACCGCAAATGCAGAAAAACCCCGAGACCTAGTCCAGATTTGAACACCACACTGTATTAAGCCGCCACAGACTCTAGCCTACTACAAGTTAACTTCGGACTGGAATGTAGTTGAGCCTTAACCAATGTCACACTGATTAAGGTACACTGGCGTTCCTTACGCCTCTGAATCCCAACAGGAATCTACGCACTTGATTCCCTTAGCTGATCTCACCCACAACTAAGAGTTGCCACGACCCAAAATCGAAGACTTGATAAACAAATCTGTCTCCCACAGAAAAGTCTATTCTGATAGATAAATCTATCTTCCACATAAATACCTATGAAGTTTTGTTCCGTCTTTTGATAAATTAAGGTAAACATGAACCAATTGATAATCCAGTCTTATATTCGCGAAGAACAACCTAGAAATATTAATCACATCACAATCACTTAACTATATGGTAGTAGAACAAGTTATATCTTACCTATCGGAGATAAATCTCGAGCAAATCTTAGAGAAGATAGTAGTCAATACGATAGAACAATTAAGATGAGAACACACAACTACAGAGAAAATATTTAGGTCTAGCTTCAGAATCCCAATGAAGTCTTTAAGTCGTTAACCTATAATGGTTTTAGGAAAAACTTAGGTTAAAGGAGAATCGACTCTAGTCACAACTAGTATCACACACGAGGTGTGGGGATTAAGTTTTCCAGTTGCTAGAGTTCTCCCTTATATAGTCTTCAAATCAGAGTTTGATAGCTTTGAAACAAAGCAATCAATATTCACCGTTAGATGAAATCCTGATTTAAGATTCAATCTAAGTTTGCTTAAAACCAAAGCAATATCTCTCAATCGTTAGATAGTCTTAGCTTATTACACACAAATGAAATATACCTTCATTTAGATATGGGTAACCGTACCTAAGTGTATATTGAGTTGGCTCAACAATAGTTAACCGAAGTTATCCATATGAACATTTTTGTATTAACCACATTCATCTTAACACTTCTAGATCAAATGATAATCAAATTAATCTAATTGTGTTACTCATAGAGTTGTTCAATTGTTTATATTCTCATAGAAGTATACAAGACACAATTGAAGCATAATGGGATTGATTCAAAAGAATCAGTTCATGAACATTTTAGCCACGGTTTGCAAAGATTGCATTCCTTAATTTATAAATGCATTTGTTCATGAGTATGAAATCATATTTAACCGATTTTAGAACTTAAACCAATTCAGTTTGCGAACGGGTACGCAAACTAGAGTTCCGGACTTTGATCTTTTTCGACAGTTCGCAAACGGGTACGCATACTGTCGTTCCAGACTGAACTCAGGTGAAACAGTTTGCAAACTGGTACACAAACTTGGTTCCCGGACTTTAACAGTTAAAACAGTTCGCATACGGGTATGCATACCTGGTTCCCGTACCTGAATCATTCTTACAACAGTTTACATACGGGTATGCATATTGTGCTATATCCAGACAATGGTTAATTGTTCTAACCTCCCATTTCAATATTTGAAACATCCTTAGAAGACGACAATAGATGTCTCACACAAACTATTAGCTCATATGTAATTTTCAAGTGATCGAATGATCAATACGAAACATTCTAAGTCTACATCAGATGACTGTCTCACACAAATCATGTAAGATATTTCAAGGCGATTTTCACATGATCATATTTTGACTCATTATTGTTTCCAACAAATAAATTGTTTCCAACTAAAATCGTCATGTATAATAAATTGTTATCAAATGTACATAATGTAAAGTCTATATAGTTATACGACTTAGTCTTAATAGGAAATAGAATAGAATAGACTTATGACTAATAGATGAGTTTAAGTCTCCACATACCTTTTGTTGATGAAGTTCCTCCAAGCTACCCTTAGTACATTTTCGTCTTAAATCAATGAACGCTGTGAATTCTAAAGCTTAACTACATATTCTATCCTAATCCGAGACATAGCTATAAGTAGACTAGAAATCAAGAATTATAGTTTTGACACCTAAACTTGACAAACAAGCTTGAGATAGCAACGCTTGCGAGTTCGACCGAGCAGTGCTCTAACAAACGTACATGTGTAATTTACTTAATTATAATAACAATTATAATGCGGAAAACAAAGTAAATGACACAACAAGTTTTTGTTAACAAGGAAACCGCAAATACAGAAAAACCCCGGAACCTAATCCAGCTTTGGATACTCTCAAAATTAAGTCGTTATACAAAATCTAATACCAACTTCGTATAGTTGAGACCAACTAGACTACCCCTAACTACTTAGTTTCCTCAGTATCCCTGCGCCTTCGACTTCTAGAGTCATGCACTGAATATCAAGACCTTTGGATCGTATTCCAAACAGCAAAGGAAGAATCTGTTTGGTAACCGCTCTAACCAATATTGCTAGAAGATATTAATGAGTTGTTGATAAAGGCTCTTCTGTTTAATCTAATAAAATCCTTTGTCTGGTTAGATCAATCTAAACTTTCATTACCGAAATGATCAAGTTCTATATTCGCAATCAATCAATATAGATCTCAAAGAGAAACTATAAAGTGGTGTCGATCTCACGCAACTTATCAATCAAGTCTACCAAAGATAAACCGATTCTAGTTGGATCCCAGCCGATCAAGGTTTTTGCACTAAATCCACAAGATACGGAAACTAATAAGAATTCTTCTTCATCTTCAAATATTCTATTGCTTTCAATAACCTACACAAGACAACTTGAATCCTTTTGTGATCAATCACACACAGATGTCTTTAGATCCGAAGATGGTTCTAAAGATCCCGTCAATATTTTGATCTAGTTTAAGTGAGCCTTATATCAGAGTATAAAGTTATTAAGAATAAACAAACTAGGTGGAATCAAAGTTTCAACAACCGTTAGTCAGTCAAATCAATAATCGAAAACTAATAAATCTGCAATTATCTAGTATCCCACCAACGGTAATCGTAGAGCTTCTTAATCTCACAAAAGTCTTTAAACGAGCGGTCGTAAGAGATTTCGCCTAATTAGGGTACTTTCCTCTCAGGATAGACATCTCCACCAGAAACAACAAGAATGAAGTTTGTTAGAGAATTGCTCGGTCGAACTCGCAAGCGTTGCTATCTCAATCTTGTTTGTCAAGTTTAGTTGCCAAAACTATAAGTCTTGATTTCTAGTCTACTTATAGCTAAGTCTGGGATTAGGATAGTAAGTTTAGTTGAGCTTTAGACTCCATGACGTTCATCGAATGAAGACAAAGAACTACTCAAGGGAACTTGTGGAACCTCATCAACAAAAGGTATGTGGAGACTTGAACTTATCTATCACTTAAAAGTCTATCTACTCTATCTTCTATTTGAGACAAAAATCGTATTGCTATGTAGACTTCGATTATACACATTTGCTATTTCGAGCTGAGTTTATCTCTCTTATCTATTTCTCGAAATATGTGTTGGTAAGCTTTCGCTTTAGCCAAGTTCATCTTTACTCGTGAAGAAAGTCATATTATTTCAATAACTTGAAAATCGCTTTGATGCTAATAGTGTGTGGATAACAACTATTTTAACATCCTCTAAGAAAGTTTCAATGATTGAAATGAGAGTTTAGAAAAAGTAACCAAGTTTGGATATAAACATAGTGTGTTTCTCACATTTGTGTAAAAGTCCAAAACCGAGAACCTAAAGTATGCGTACTCGTATGCGTACTGGCGGTTGTTGGAAATCCGGGTAAGTATGCGTACCCGTACGCATACTGGCGGAAGTTTCACGTCCATGAATTTCTGCTGGAGTTTGAAAGTAAAATACAAACTCAATCCGGTTACTTAACTACGCGTACCCATTTTCATACTTAAGTAGTTTACTTTCTAAAATCGGTTTGTTCATGAACTAAAACATATATATAATAAGGAATACAATCTTTGCAAAACGTGGTTATAACGTTCGTGAATTGATTCGAGTGAATCAAAATTGATTTTGCTTCGATTGTGTCTTGTATACATCTATGAGATCCAAGCAATTGAACAATTCTCTAACTAGTTTCTTTTGAGTCATTTGAACTAGTTATGGTGAAGATGAATAAGGTTGATATGAAAGTGCTCATATGGCTAACCATTGGTTAACTATTGTTGAACCGACTAAGTATACACGTTTAGGTATGGTTACTCAAACCTAAATGTAGGTAAATTTCATTTGTGTATAACAAGCTAAGTTCGATCTAACGGTTGAAAGATATTAGCTTGAATCTAATCAGGTTTTCATCTAAAGGTGAATATTGAATGCTTTGTTACCAAGGTAACTTAGATTGCAAACCCTGATTTGAAATCTATATAAAGGAGAACTCTAGCAACTGGGAAACCTAATCCCCACACCTCTTGTGTGATACTAGTTGTATAAGCTAGAGTCGATTCTCCTTTAACCTTAGGTTTTTCACGAAACCCTGTAGGTTAACGACTTGAAGACTTTATTGGGATTGTGAAGCCAGACCAAACTATTTTCTCGGTAGTTGCGTTATCTGATCTTGCTATTTTCTATCGTGATTGAGTACAATCGTAAGATTGGCTTGAGATTTATATCTCCGATAGGAAAGATGAAAAAGTAGTCACAAACATCTTCGTCTCATCATTTGTGATTCCACAGTATCTTGTTTCGTTAATCAATTAGAGGTGATTGATAATACTAGGCTGTTCTTCGAGAATATAAGTCTGGGTTATCAATTGGTTCCTATTCACCTTGATTTATCAAAAGAAGGAACAAAAACTCGTAGGCATATCTGTGGGAGACATATTTATCTATTCAATAGACTTTTCCGTGTGATACAGATTTGTTTATCAAGTTTTCGACTTTGGGTCGTAGAAACTCTTAGTTGTGGGTGAGATCAGCTAAGGGAATCAAGTGCGTAGTATCCTGCTGGGATCAGAGACGTAAGGAACCCGACTATATCTTAATCAGTGTGAGATTGACTAGGTCTCAACTACATTCCAGACCGAAGTTAGATTTGTAGTAGGCTAGTGTCTGTAGCGGCTTAATACAGTGTGGTATTCAAATCTGGACTAAGTCCCGGGGTTTTCTGCATTTGCGGTTTCCTCATTAACAAAACTTCAGGTATTTGTGTTATTTCTTTTTCGCATTATATTTTGTTATATAATTGAAACATCACAGGTTGTGCGTTGAATCGATCAATTGGTAAATCCAACCTTTGGTTGTTGATTGAAATTGATTGATCCTTGAACATTGGTCTTTGGTACCGTTCAAGTTATTTCTCTTATGTTCAATCAGGCTCGCAAATTATTATTTGTTTGATTGCAGATTGAATTGAGAAATTGAGATATAACTCTTTATACTTTTCTTAAGATTGAGTCTAACTATCTAGTTGATTCTCTTGAAAGTATATTGGAGTTAGTCCATATAGATTACTAAGGGAAATATTGGGTGAGGTTGTTAAACCCCCGCTTTTTCAAAGTTTGCATGGCTCTTAGGATAGTATGCAAGAAATGAAAAATCAAGTATTTATAGACCAAGGTTGTTTGGACAACAAGGGAATTCCAAAACCGAAAATATTCTCAAGATATGCATTAAAGTACCTAATTTCGTTTTCCTATTTCCCATTAATATTAACCAATATTTCCGAAAACTCTCATAGAAAACTTCCATTACTAGCCTAACACATTAACTAATAATATTTTCCAGAGGATATGCTTTAATTGCTGGTAATTAAAACATATACGATGAAAATCATAATTAAATGTTTTTCAATATTTCGGACCAGGATCACCTTGAGCATTAGGGAATATCTTTGAAAAATTAATGATAAGAGTTATGTACATGTTCAAATAATGTCGACATCTATAAGCTTCTCATCTCACAAACCCCAAACCCTAATTCACACACACCATGAAGAAATGTATGAACCATGGATACTTGGTTTTTCTCATGGAACCGATTAAACCATCACTCCAAAATATGTTGTGACCGGTTATAACCTGATTCCAAATATAGGTTATAATGGGTAACACCTTTCTTCCTAAAGGTAGCTTGCGACTGATTACAACTAACTTCCTAATTCATCTTGTGACCGGTTATACCTTGAAATCCAAAGTAACTTGTGACCGGTTACAAATTGCATTCCAATATAGCTTGTAGTCGGTTACTACTTGAATTCCAAAGTAACTTGTGACCGATTACAACTAGCTATATGTTATAGGCTATGACCGGTTGTACCTCAAGTCTCAACATAAGTTAAGATATGTTCTACCTTTGTCATCTTCCATTGGGAATCCAAAAGATATTCAATAAAGAATAAGACCAATCATGATTTCCGTTTCGATTATGAAAACAAGTTTATACATCTACTTCCTTAAACTAATGTAATAATACATAGTTTTCTAGGATGAAATCACACCTATATAATGCACACATAATCCAAAAAATACATATAATATATTATGTCGATGTCGTATTTACGAAGTTCCAAAACATAAACATTTATACTTCTTAATATGTTTCCTTGATACTTTGATCATACTGTTATGACCAAGTCTCATGACTAGATATTATATACAAATATATACAGCTTCGCATGTTATGTTTTTCAATATAGCACAACTTGAAAGATACGTTAAAAACAAGATCAAGTCAATATTACTAACCTCAAGTGGAAGGATGATTTCGTCGTTGTAGTCATTGCTTCTTCTCATTCTTCAGGTCTTTGGAGTAATACTTGTACGTCTCAACATTCCTAGACCTTCTAGTCTAACCTAGACGAAGTTGACTCTAGTATTTAATCAAGCGATTCTAGATGAGTTTTGATACTAAAATATGACAACCAAACTTGACATACCAACGGTTGGTGGGTTCAACCGAGCTATGCTCTAACAAAACCAACACTAGAAAGTGGACCTTGCGCTAAGAGTCTAACTACTACGATTAACCTAAATTCATAAAATATAAAGCATTCGACCAAATTACACTTAGAGTACGCTACCGCTAGGTGGTTTAGACGTATAAAATCTGGTATTCGAGCACTTCGGTGTCCAGTGACATAAGTAATTTTGGGGATAACACTGTGCTAGCTGTTATCCTACGGCTGGTGATAATCTATGATCTGTGACTAATAGATGAATATATTACTTCAATGATTATTTAGTAACGAAGAAGGATTCCTCGATCATACTTCTCATCCTTGATTACATCTTTATTAATTGTTTTGTTATTTACTTTTATTTATATTCAATCTATAAAAAAAACCATTTGTGACTTTTGACAACTAAAAACTCACTTCTCTTCGTGGGGAACGATCCTTTCTTCCATTATATTACCATTTAGTTGTGTGGAAATAAGTGATTTAATTTATTGCACTCACGGCACGCATCACTGGGTCAATATGATTGGTTATGTATATGGATTGGTGATTTGGATTTTATCTGATACTATATTTATTTGTGTTCTCTTTATGTTGGAGTATAGATCGGATAAACCCACCAAGCGTTGGTATGTCAAGTTTGATTGTCGTATTTTAGTGAATCAAAACTTAATTAAAGAGTCGCTTGATTATATACTAGAGACAACTTCGTATAGGTTAGGCTAGAAAGATTAGGATTATGAGACATACAATTATTACTCGAAGACTTAAAGAATGTGAAGAAATAACAAGCTACATCGACATCATCATCCTTCCTCTTGAGGTTAGTAATATTGTGACTTGAACTGTTTCATTCCTAACGTATCTTTCAAGTCGTGCTATATTGAAAACATAAGTACGAAGCTATGAATGATTATACTCTAGTAGACATAGTGTTAAGGAATTAGAATACGAAGTATAACACTTATCTTTTGAACTTCGTATATAAGAACAGACATAATCGTATGGATGCTATTGTGATTATGTGTATGGGTAAAGGTGAATATTTCATCCTAGGAAACAATGTTTACATTTTTTTAAAGGAAGTACATTCATGAACTTTGTTTATGAATCGAAAGGGAAATCGCTAGGCTTATTGGTATTGTTATTCATTGCATATCTTTGGATTACCAATATGTGTGAGTTAGTAGAACCGATCATAACTTGATATGTATCTTGGTAAAACTAGTCATAATTCCTGACTTATATACTGGTATGACTTTTGTTAGTGTAACCGATCCTAAGTAATCACCTAAGATGGTATGATCGATATTTGTAATTGGTGTAACCGATCCTGGTAATTGGTATGACCAATCACAAAAGAGTTGTGTAATCGATCCTTGTAATTGGCGCAATCGGTCCTGGTAATTGGTGTAACCGATCCTAGTGACTAGTATAACCAATCACAAGTAATACCATGAGAATATGGTAACCGGTCCTGGTAATTAACGTAACTGATACGGGTAACTGATGTAAGCGGTCCCAGTAACCATATTAAGGTAGAACCGATCCTTGTGTTTGGTAGAACCGTAAACCCATGATTGGTGAATTGATATTTGATCAATCACATAGTTCTTAGAATTCAGATGAACCAATTCTAACTTGTTTGGAAGTGTGGTATAATCGGTTCCAAGATTGTAAATATGAAAAAAGATTTACAAAGAAGAAGATGTCAACATACTTTGAACATGTTCAGTAACTCTTATCTTTTATTGTTCAAAGATATTCCTTAATAACTCAAGGAGATCCAGGACCTAAATAAATTGAGAATCTTTTAGTTAAGGTTGTTAGTTTCATATGCTTTTAATTACCAGCAATTAAATGCATATCTCTGGAAAATAAAAATTGGTAATGTGCATTTACTAATTGGGGATTTTCTAGTGAGATTTCGGTAATATTGGACAGAGCATTTCAAGGAATTATGGAAACCGATTTTGGGCATTTATTGCATATCTTAAGAATATTTCGGTTTTGTAAATTCCTTGGTGTCCAAACTTCCTTGGTCTATAAATACCCAAGTTTGCATTTCGAGCAAACTATCATAAGAGCCAGCAAAACTACCTTTTTGTGTTGTTACTGGTGGAGCCGTCTATTCGGAGAGGAAAGCACCATAATTAGGTGAAATCTCTTATGACTGCTCGTTTAAAGGCTTCTGTGGGATCAAGAAGCTCTACGAGTACCGTTGGTGGGAAACTAGATAATTGTAGTATTATTAGTTTTCGATTTGATTTGATTGACTAACGGTTGTTGAACTTTGATTGCACCTAGTTTGTTTATTCTTGAGAATCTTCTCTTCTGATATAAGATTCACTCAAACTAGATCAAAGTGTTGACGGGATCTTTAGAACTGTTTGTAGATCTAAAGACATCTTGTGATAATCCATTGTTAACAGACTCTGTCCGGTGTGCAATTAATCACAAGAGATTCAAGTTGTGGTGTGCAGGTGTTTATTGAAGATTAAAGAAGATTTGAAGACAAAGAAGATTTCTTATTGGTTTCATATCTTTGGTGTGAACAAAACTTGATCGGCTGGGATCCAACTATAATCAGTTTATCCTTGATAGATTTGATTGATTAGTTGCGTAGATCGACATCACAATATAGTATCTTGGTAGATTTTATTTTTGATTGCAAAATTTTAACTCTGCTACTTTGGTAGTTGTTGGATAGATAGATCTAAACCCGACAAAGGAATTTATTGGATTAAACATAAGAGCCTTTGTCTAACTCATATCATTGAGATTGAATAAAGTTCTTACCGAACAAATTTGTCGTTCCTTTACTGTTTGGAATAAGAACCAAAGGAATTGTTCTAGTGCGTGCACTTATCGAATGTCGGAAGCGCAGGGATACTCAATAAACTAGGTGAACTATAGGTTTAGTTGCTTGGTCTCAACTATACGAAGTTGGTTTGATTTTGTATAGCGGCTTAATTCTGAGAGTATTCAATTCTGGACTAGGTCCCGGGGTTTTTCTGCATTTGCGGTTTCCTCGTTAACTATATCTTGTTGTGTCATTTACTTTTGTTTTCCGCAATTATAATTGTTGTTATTATAATTTAAAGTAAATTACACAAATGTTAACTATGTATTACTTGATAGTGATCTTATAGAGTTTGGTTAAGTACGAATCTATTATCAAGTAATCATACTTTGATTGTTGTATTGTCTCGATCTCGTATCCATAGAAGATCACATAAAGTGTGAATACTGATTCGTTGTATTGGATTGACTCAGTCCATAGACAATCACTTTCGGTAAGAGAATTTATAGGTGGAAAAGTTTAAGATTGTGGTTGTTGATGGTGAATTTTCAATTAAGGCTAAAATTGTAAAAGACAAAACTATGCGCTAACATCCTGCAAAGGATAAAGCCACTGATAAAGTGGAGAATGCTTCTTAAATATAAACTTATATCATTACCAATTAATGCATGACCAACCTTGTATTTCCTGTACAGCTCCATTCTCATTATTGGTGCGATATGACGACTGAGTGATCACTCTCAGTAGAGCAACACGAATCTCCAAGCATTAAATAAGGAGGCATATACGAAATACCCGTACAGGCTATAACTCTCGGAGTGTTATACTAGCCCGATCGAGCATCTGGACTGTCCGTATCAGTCTCAGAAACGATCACGACCTTCCACTTCACCAGCATGATTGGATGGCTTAGATCGAATCCATAACCCTCAAGCAGGTATTGGAATGTTCAACACCGGACCAATGCGGACCCACATGGTCGGCCTCCCCAAAGGGTAGCATGGATTGCCAATTCGTCTAGCCAAAGCAGCGTGGACGAGAAACCCTAAATTAGGGTTTGCACCACATTACATGTGTCGCAAATCACTCTCAACCATCCATCTTCGCATGCATAGATGGAGGGTGTAGATGTAGATTCAAAGGGTCCAGAGCATGTCAACACAAACACCATGGGCCCGCCTACATACATAACCGATCGGTCAGGACCAAACATGGATGGTCTTCCCAATTCGTGCGTCCAAACAAGGCATGACGCACGGCTGGCAGAACCCTAATTAGGGTTTTCGATCACGAGCGTCCATTTTTACCTGATCGAACGAAGGGTTTAGGAGTCGATTAAGCAGGTCTAGTAAGTATCAACATGATCACTGTGGGCCCACATATCTCCACACCCGAAGCCTGGTCGTCTCGATTCGCACGCCCAAACTAGGCGTGGTCACACCTCCCAATTGCAAACTAATATCGACCACTCAACTTTGCAGGACAAATTGAGTGGCTCAGATCACGTTTCTATGGGGTATTAAGGTATGGACGTGTACACCAGTCCGCCGTCTGTATACCAGACTGATCGGCCAAGACCGACCAAGCTTGGTCGTCTCGAAACGCGCGCCCGAAGTTGGCAGACGCGAGGCTTTTGCGGCACCGGATTTCTGTCGCAAATCGATCTCAACCACTCAACTTCGCCGGACAAATTGAGTGGCTTAGATTACACTTTCACGAGACAATGAGGTATGGGCGCCTACACCGGCATGCCATCTACACGCATGCACGATCGTCCCGGCCAAAATTGCGTCCCAAGATTGGTTTCGACCAAGCTGAAGAGTGATGCTCGCGCACCTCTTCATAAACCCTAATTCCGCTAACGGTCGCAGATGAGTGTCTCAAAGATCATCTCGTCCGTTCAACTTCACCTGCTTGGTTATACAACCCTGGTCAGGAGTTAACTGGTCAATGAGGTGTCGTGGTGATTATCATTCGCCACTTTACCACACCATGTGGTCGGCCAAGTCAGGACTTGCTTGCGCAGCCTCTAAACCATCACATGAAGTAGGCTGGACATGAAGCTATTTTAAGACGCTCAAACAACGATGCTTCATACATGCTGAGTATATTCGATGCATTACTTGCATAAAATACACACGATACTTCACAAGTATCGACTTTCTAAATAACTTAGTTATTTAATCTAGCATCACATGTTGCTTTCTGTGGGTCCCACGATCCACACACTCGAGACATCAATCATGTCACAAACTGGGGGATACATACTGGGGTATTGGTCTGGCGGTTTACAGCGTGCAGCGCACAACGCGCCATCACAAGAACGTGTCAGGAAGTCATGGACGGATAGTGATGATGGGAGAAGTGGGCAAGACTGATCGTGTAACACTAACACACGCAACTCCACTACTCCATCACTCCACTTTCTCCACTTCCCATGAGAGACGTGGGTTAGGCTCAATGACTTGTATAAATAGGTTCTCCTCCATATTTTCAAACAAGACAAGACAACAGAAACCAAGTGTTGATACAATCGTATTCAAACACCAGAACTGATAGCTTATACTCTGCAAGCCAGTTCGGTCTTCTGATACAAGTCATACATAACCAACACCTTCACAATCTCAACACCTTCTTCGCTTCCCTCCCTAAGACTAACCCTATCTCCTTCACTTTGTGACCGAAACAAGTCTGGAACGACCATTTCTTGGTTTAGGCTGGACTTGCACAGATTGATTTCTCGAATCACAAGCACTCCCGTGCAGTGCATTTCTTTAAGGTTTACATTTATTTCTCATCCACATACCCCAAATTACCAAAACCGGCAGAAATAGTTTTCACCCATAAAAAATTGGCGACCACAGTGGGAGATTAATCTCTCGGTTGCAAAATTGAATTCTCAATATTCATCCCAATTTCTAGGATAGATCTTGGGTCTGATTCAATCATTAACCTGTTCAATTTCGGTTTTTGTCTTCATCTCATGATGTACCCTCGCCCGGAAACCACAGATGGTTCAGATATCATGGGAAGTGTGGCTAGAATGCTGGAGGATGTCTTGGAAAATCAAGCTGGTATCGCTAGAAGGCAGAGCGAGACATTCCGCCTTTTGAATGATATAGCAGCGCAATTACAAGAGGAATCGACAGATATTTACCCAGACAATGCAAGAAACGCTGAATCCTTATCCGGAAGTCATACCTTTACCAATGGAGATGCAGAAAGAACGCGTGGCCACAGGGGACTCAGGAGAAACGAACAACATGGTCCATCCGGCGATAGAGACTCGAGACAACTCCATAGAAGAAAAGACTTGTCCGGGATGCCACAACGTCTGCCGGATAAAGAAAGGGAGCCTGTAGCTTACGGAGCCTTGCTGGAAGATTTATATCTCAAGACTCTTGCCGAAGCTCAGAAAACTTCCCGATCCACAACGACCTTTCAGCCAAGTGAAGAAATGCTCGAGGAGGGAGAAATCAACCAAAGGACGCGTGAGTGTGGCGGATGGGAGCATTCAACTCATTCACTCAGCAGTGATATTACAATGCCTTCCGCATTCCGTCACCCAGTCAAGCGAGCCGCGGATATGATGACACATGCTGGTTTACCAACTCCATCTCCGAAGCGTGCTCCATATCAAAACCACAGAGAGACGTCACGACGTCCACTAACGCAAGAGAATCTAGACTCAAGATATCCACGTTTCCCGCTTCCAATGGAGAAGATATTAGAATTGCTGGAGGCATGGGTACGAGACGAAGAAGTGAAACTGCCTTCTGTGTGGCGTCCGCCGAATAATCAAGAAATGACAAACCCGAGGTATTGTCATTATCATCAATTCCTTCATCACCCTACCAGTGAATGCAACGCCTTGAAGCGCATCGTTCATGAGAAGCTTAATTCGGAGGAGTTGACTTCCCTCTCTGGAAATTAATGCGTACGGTTTCCTTGAAGAGGTTGCTCGGGAAGATTCGTTTTCATACAAGTGAGGATTCAAAAGCAAGTAATAACTATTAAACAATTTTACAAGAAAGATAGTTTTAGAATTCACTGGGGACTTGGCATCTCACACGTGGGGAAAGAGGTTCAATGATCAAACGCCATGTTTGTTTCCCTTCATACTTTCCTTTTTGCACGACATTTGCAATTTCATATGACATGTGCAATCATTCATAACCAAGATGCAAATTCCGTATAGAATAAATCTCTTTCAGAAAATTCATTCACAAAACTATCTCAAAATAAACCAATTCAACCACCTATTAGTTCAAAACCTGAAATCAAATTGTGAAAGGAAATCCTCACAATCACTCAAAAGCATCTAAAGAAAGAACACAAGTAGGCGGCACGAATCCTTCAAGGAAAGTCCTTCAGCAGCAACTCATCCTTCTGAGCAAGATCAGCTTTCATCCTTTGGAGTGCGGCCTGTTTCAGCTTCAACTCCTTAGACAACTTTTCAACCTCTTCTTCCTGGCATGCAATACAGTCTGCAGAAGGAGCTTCGTCTTGCAATTTCTGAAGCTCCTGGATTTCAGAGAACCCTTTGAAGAACCAAGGAGCGTTGAAGTGGTACTGCACAAACACATCCCAATGGCACTTCCAGTCTTCAATCACCTCCTCAGAAATACTGCGACCGGTCGTGACGCTCATCCCTTGAATGGAGAATAAAGCTTCTTGGACGCGATTGACTAATGCAAGGCGACTTTTGAGCTTCGTGGTGGTAGCAATGTGGTCGTGCTTCTTCCATATAGCCGTGTACAACTCCTCTAACTGAGCCGGACACTGAACCCCCAACCAACACATGACCTGGACGAGGGACATCAAAGGGAGGATCGAAGATATCCCAAGGAACAACAGGTTGCCTTGCCAATGCTTCATCAGGAACCTTGTCAGCTGCAAGAGGCCTTTCAGAAGAAGTCACCATGACTGCCTTATCAATGGGAACCTTCTCGGGAAGATCTTTAAGGGGAGCCGCCTCAGCATTAGCAGATGTTTCCTCTCCTGCATTCCTACGGATGTCCACTTCACTCTGAATGCTGATTTCCGTCACGACCTCGTCTACGAGCTCACTAAGGTTACCACTTGGGGAGGCATTCTGTTCAGTCGAGCTTGCACCATCTTTGTCATTATCTTGAAGAGGATCAGTATCACCAGACCTCTCATGAAGACCAGCATCGCCAGACTTCTCATGAAGACCAACATCGCCAGACTTCTCATGAAGACCAGTATCGCCAGACCTCTCGTTATGACTACGAGCCAGTCTTGCAAAAGCATTTTCTTTCGATATTCCCTGATCGCCAACAAAGGATTACCTTTAGTGAAAGTTTCTCAGGAAGAACGAAACCAAGGGATCAAACATAAAGAAATTTAAAATACCTGCATATTGAAGGAATTGAGGATCACCGAACCACATGCCTGCTTCTTAGACCTCACTCCTGCTTGGGGACTGCAGTCATCAGCTCTGGTTCGTTTACCTGGGAGTGGTTTCAAACGAAGATGCTCCTTCAAAACGTCAGAAGATGGTTCGCCGCGGGAATCTGTCACAAACTCCTCCGAGAATTTCTGAAAGGTTAACAATTGCTCCCTCCAAAATTCCTTATACCTGTCGGTTACCGCTGGTTTTCTTCCGATATGAAAGAAAGGAAGGCTCTGCACTGACAAAAATGTGTCTGCATTAAGAGTATCTGGGAAAAGTTCTTTTGGAGCCTTCGACGGACGAAGAAATGGAACACCCTGGTCAAATCCCATTTGCCGAGCAGCCCTGTCAATATTGTACGTAGTCACGGTAAATTCTTCGTCAAATAAAGATGGGACATATCCCGGAGTGCAGCTTCGCAAGTAAATGAGTTCTCCAAGACTTGCGGTTTCAACATCATTACGCAACACGACATCAGGAACAGTATCAAAAGTCTTTGGCTGAACAATGGAAGGATGGATCGGGCCCCATGGACGAAAATCTATGGAGGACACATTGTCGAAGACATCCACGAGCTTCACTCCGTTTTTGGGACGTCTCTTCTGCCAACGGAGTATTCTCGAACCACCATACAAACTGCTGAGCGAAGTTGTAGGAACACGAGCATAACTTTTGAAATGTTCCCACAAAAACGCCTGAAGAAAAGCGATGTGGATATGCGACTCTACCTTCTTGTACCCGTTGGAAACATGCATGTCTTTTGCTAAGGCGTCCAGATGAGAATACAGTGATCCAAGGAACAAGGCGCCTAGGGGAAGCACCTCACATTTTTCCAGCCTTATGGCAAACCTAACAAGGTCACCTCTTATGGTCTTCTTTCCAGGACCATCGTCAAATATGTCTCTAGATAGCCACAAAGACAGGAATGCAATCACGCTAAGCTCGTCTTCCAACTCCTGACCTGGTTTCGGGTCTGCAGGAGACCACTCCGACGCCCACCAAGTGTAAAAGCATCTCAAATCTTTCTTCTCCTCCTTATCCAGATCATCGAATTCTGCCGCCTTTCGAAGTATAGCATCATAATTGCGACGTTCTGCATCAGAAAACTTGTAAAAGAAGCTTCCGGCGATAGGCAAGTTCATCAACGCGGCTACGCTCTCCAAAGTAATAGTCAACTCTCCCCATCGACATATGGATGTATGAGTAGAAGGGCGCCACCTAGAAATGAAAGTGATCAAGCCTGCAGCATGTTTCTTAACTTCAAGAGTAGCAGATGCCATGACTGCATTGAGTATTTGCGCTTTGATCAAATTAGCTTTAACACTTTAATTATTCAGCATGCGTCTCATCCATCCTTCGTAAGAACCCAGTGGAGTGTGACAAATCTTAAAGTCAATAGGTGAAGGCGGATATTCATTTCTTCGAAGACAGAACCTCATCACAAATGCTGAAAAAGAGGATGGATCAGCTTCCATATTTTCTGAACCAAAGAGCAGGACTATCTTGTTACTAGGATGTTTCCTAATGTTCGGAAAAGGCACGGTGAAAAAATCATCATCTATATTCGGCATATTTTTGAGGCTGTCAACACTCCCTGACTTGGCAACAACATTATCCTTAGAAGACATTTCAACAACAGTCTTTTTGTTTATCCTACAAAAGACAAGAGAGTCAGTACTTGTATGAAAACGCATGGGATGTTTAGTCACACTCGACAGGAAACACATTCACTTTGAAGTACACAAAGCGGGAAAGCAAGCAGGCTGGTATAAAGTCATAGCAGCCAAGACCGGTCAAGGTTACTGACACGGGTTCACATGAAGACAAGACTGGTCACATCAGTCCGGTATTGGTCAACGTCAAAGTCAGGTATCGGGCCACGTCAGCAAATAAGTCAAGTCATAAGGCTGGTGTTGATCAAGTCACGAGTCCGGTATTGATCAAGTCACAAGTCCGGTATTGATCAAGTCACAAGTCCGGCATTCATCAAGTCACAAGGATGGTATTGGATTCAAATGAGACTGGTATTAAGCCACGACAACATACAAGACTGGTATTACTCAAATCACAAAGCCGGTGTTGATCGAGGACACAATGCTGGTATGAGGTCGACTTTCAGTCAGGCATATGCGGTGGGACCTATGTTCAATCAAACACGCATGGTGGGTCCGCGTTCATGTGCACGTATTATAACACGGTTTTCTTATACTCATGGGAATCGTGTTTACGAAATTCAAGCCAAATTTCTTTCCAAGCTACAACCTAAAAAGCTAGGTTTTCATGCAACAATGAAAAAGAAGCAAAAACAACATATTCATGGATTCACGACCAAGCAATCCTAGCAAATATTGGGAGTTTTTTCTATCAATTTCGATGGAAGAACTAATTATGATATATCTTGCAAAAGGTTTTCCTAAGAAATTAGGGTTTTTTCCTTAAAAAAAAAAAGGAAAGCTTACCTTGCTGCGGACAAACAGACGGCGGCGACGAGCTCCGGCGACGGGCGGCGTGATCTGTGGCAGAAGCTGCGGGCAGAGAAGGGAGCTCCAAACAAAAAAAAAATCGTGAGAAAAAAGAAAAGGGGTCGGCCCCTTTATAAACAAAAATTGGAAGAATCCCAATAGGAAAAGGATTCGTCTTTTGATTGGATTCCTCTTTTTATTCAAACACCCAAGGAAGGAAACCGGTCCCACCAAAGGATTCCATGCTTGCACGACGACGTTTACATGGACAACTACTAGTGGTCGGTCAAAGTTCTTCCGGGTAAACTTCCTTTATCTTGTCTTTCTCACATATATATGCCACCATCTCATACCTACCCCACAATAGTGTAACCATTATGTGCTAGGCAGAGGACTTAATGTTGATGGTGGATTTTCAATTAAGGCTAAAATTGTAAAAGCCAAAACTATGCGCTAACATCCTGCAAAGGATAAATCCACTGATAAAGTGGAGAATACTTCTTCACTATAAACTTATAGCATTACCAATTAATGCATGACCAGCCTTGTATTTCCTGTACTTCTCCATTCTCATTATTGGTGCGGCATGACGACTGAGTGATCTCTCTCAGCAGAGCAACACGAATCTCCAAGCATTAAATAAGGAGGCATGTACGAAATACCCGTATAGGCTATAACTCTCGGAGTGTTATACTAGCCCGATCGAGCATCTGGACTATCCGTATCAGTCTCAGAAACGATCACGACCATCCAACTTCACCAGCATGATTGGATGGCTTAGATCGAATCCATAACCCTCAAGCATGTATTTCAATGTTCAACACCGGACCAATGCGGACCCGCATGGTCGGCCTCCCCAAAAGGGTAGCATGGCTTTCCAATTCGTCCAGCCAAAGCAGCGTGGAACCCTAAATTAGGGTTTGCACCACATTACATGTGTCACAAATCACTCTCAACCATCCATCTTCGCAGGCATAGATGGAGGGTGTAGATGTAGATTCAAAGGGCCCAGAGCATGTCAACACAAACATCATGGGCCCGCCTACATACATGACTAATCGGTCAGGACCAAACATGGATGGTCGTCCCAATTCGTGCGTCCAAACAAGGCATGACGCACGGCTGGCAGAACCCAGATTAGGGTTTTCGATCACGAGCGTCCATTTTCACCTGATCGAACGAAGGGTCCAGGAGTCGATTAAACAGGTCCAGTAAGTATCAACACGATCAATGTGGGCCCACCTATCTCCATACCCGATCGGCCAAGGCATATCATGCCTGGTCGTCTCGATTCGCACGCCCAAACTAGGCGTGGTCACACCTCCCAATTGCAAACTAATATCGACCACTCAACTTTGCCGGAAAAATTGAGTGGCTCAGATCACGTTTCTATGGGGTATTAAGGTATGGACGTGTACACCAGCCCTCCGTCTGTATACCAGACTAATCAGCCAAGACCGACCAAGCTTGGTCGTCTCGAAACGCGCGCTTGAAGTTGCATGACGCGCGGCTTTTGCGGCACGGTATTTCTGTCGCAAATCGATCTCAACCACTCAACTTCACCGGACAAATTGAGTGGCTTAGATCACACTTTCACGAGAAAATGAGGTATGGGCGCCTACACCGGCATGCCGTCTACACGCATGCATGATCGGCCCGGCCAAAATTGCGTCCCAAGCTTGGTTTCGACCAAGCTGAAGAGTGATGCTCGCACACCTCTTCATAAACCCTAATTCCGCTAAAGGTCGCAGATGAGTGTCTCAAAGATCATCTCGCCCGTTCAACTTCACCTGCTTGGTTATACAACCCTGGTCAGGAGTTAACTGGTCAATGAGGTGTCGTGGTGATTATCATTTGCCACTCTACCACACCATGTGGTCGGCCAAGTCAGGACTTGCTTACGCAGCCTCCAAACCATCACATGAAGTTATTTTAAGACGCTCAAACAGCGATGCTTTATACATGCTGAGTATATTCGATGCACTACTTGCATAGAATACACACAATACTTCACAAGTATCGACTTTCTAAATAACTTAGTTATTTAATCTAGCACCACATGCTGCTTTCTGTGGGTCCCACGATCCACACACTCGAGACATCAATCATGTCACAAACTGGGGGATACATACTAGGGTGTTGGTCTAGCGGTTTACAGCGTGTAGCGCACAACGCGCCATCACAAGAACGTGTCAGGAAGTCATGGACGGATAGTGATGATGGGAGAAGTGGGCAAGACTGATCGTGTAACACTAACACACGCAACTCCACTACTCCATCACTCCACTTTCTCCACTTCCCATGAGAGACGTGGGTTAGGCTCAATGACTTGTACAAATAGGTTCTCCTCCCTATTTTCAAACAAGACAAGACAACAGAAACCAAGTGTTGATACAATCGTATTCAAACACCAGAACTGATAGCTTACACTCTGCAAGCCAGTTCGGCCTTATGATACGAGTCATACATAGCCAACACCTTCACAATCTCAACACCTTCTTCGCTTCCCTCCCTAAGACCAACCCCATCTCCTTCACTTTGTGACCGAAACAAGTCTGGAACGGCAATTTCTTGGTTTAGGCCGGACTTGCACATATTGATTTCTTGAATCACAAGCACTCCCGTGCAATGCATTTTTTAGGGCTTAGATTTATTTCTCATCCACACACCCCAAATTACCAAAACCGGCAGAAATAGTTTTCACCCATAAACAGTGGTATATTTGGGTATCATCGTATTTTCAATTGGTATCAGAGCGGGCAAACACGAAAAGATCTAACAATCTGTGTTTGGTGCGATCCAACCTATAAGAATTGAATCTATATCCGATTCAGTTAACGTTATGCAACATTATGAGTACTCAAATGTTGAAGATGTTAAAAATCCGTCAACTCATGATCCAGGAGTTACGAAAACATCTGATTCAATCTCTGATGGAAAAGAAGATTCTGATAAAGAGTTGGTAAAATTCCTAAAGCCAATAAGATCTCTGTCTACTCGAATGCTAATATTAAAGACAAAATCTAATCTTCTCAACCATGAGATCTGAGAAAAAGACATTCAACTAAATGCTCTAGCCAGAGAGAATTTGGATCTCAATGTCAAACTAGATGCCCTTGGTAAACCTCTTACTCATGATCAAAAGACTCATCCGATGACTCTGACTAATGATTCTGTTATAATCTCTTCTGATGAAGAAATCAAAATTCCTTGTTCGACTTTTATAAACTGTGACAACAAAACTTGCTTGATCACATCTAAAACAAATCATGATTTTTTTTGAAGCATGCAGATCATGATGATGGTAGTCTAACTAACTACATCAAGTCAGAAGAGAATGAGCAACCAACTTCTATATCTACTGATGATCAACAGAAATCTTGTTCAAAGGAATCTTTGAACCGATTTTATGAAAGAGATCTTAAGGAATACAATTTTCAGTCACTTGACATGAAACCTATACTTCTTCAAAATACAGTGGTAAAAGTACTAAAAGAAGTTTTTGGTCTTAAAAAACTGAAAGATCATTCCTCAGTAGAAAGACAATTTTTACCCAAATCCGATAACATCAACTCAAAAATTTCAGGAGTAAGAGTTGGTAGTCGGTTCTGTAAAAAGGTTCCTCCTCACTCATGTCGCAGTTGCTCTCACTCACATGAAGAACGATTCCAGCAGAAAGGAGAAGAAAAATTCTCTGCGAAAGGAAACAATCACGAATTTCCGATAATTGTTTCAAATAATCATACTGATGTACATCATAAGGAAATCCTTGGAATGAGAAAATCTTATGAAAATCTCATCGACGGAATTAAGAGAGATCTGTCTATCTCTGAAAATTAACACATCAACACTATTTATCCACATGATCATACCTTTAGATTAAGGAAGGATCATTTTCTTGGGAGAAATTACTTTGGACAGAAATTTCCAAAGAGGAACATGAACTATGTTTCTGATACTCGCTGTAAGCAAGAAAAGGCTTACTCCGATGCAACCCAGTTGTATGGAGACAGTGCACTCTCATCCTAGTTCATGCTCATAACCTTTGGTATGAGAAGCACATAAAACAAGAGCACATTTTTTATTTGTGTTTTGTATCAGAAAATTTTTGTGATAATCAATGGATAACTGTGAATCCAGTTTTGTCTAAAAAGATTGTTCATGTTTATCATGATCTTCCAACATTAGGTTTTATTTGAAAATTTTCAAATTTTAATAAACCTTCCAGCATGAGAAGTTCGAACAAAGGAAACAAAATATATTATGTATATATTTTAGGAATTTCCCAAGTATTTTCGGTCCGAAAATTGTCTCTTCTTAAGAGAAACAAACTCTTGCTTGTATTAAGAAACCCTGATCAATCCTTATTATATACCTAGCAAGCCTCCAATAACTCGAAGTATTACAAAGGTCAATAAGGAGGAAGCTCAAAAGGTTAAGGATTTTCAAGGAATCAATACAAAAAGGAAGAAGAAAAACATATCAAAAATCATGTCTGATTATGATTCTGATAGTTCTACTGGATCTCAAGATGAGTCATGTATGTTGTCTTACAACCTTCAAGATCCAACAAAGACCAAGTGGATACGTTCTGATAGTATGATCGACTATATCCAAGCCTTTGAAGAACTAAGAACTAACCTGAAAAAGTGGGGGTACAACAACCACACCCAATATTTAGCTTAGCAATCTGTATGGACAAACTCCAATATACTTTCTAGAGAATTAACTATACAGTCAGACTCAATCTAGAGAAAAGTATATTGAGGAGTTAATATCACTCTCACTTGATTTGATCTTTACTCAAGAAAATAAGATTTTGCGAGTCATTATCAAATACAAGGATAATAAACTTGGATGGTACCAAAGACCAATATCCAAGGATCAATCAATTTCCAATCAAAAACCAAGGTTGGATTTCACAATTGATCGATACAACGCACAACCTGTGATATTTCAATTATATAACAAAATATAATGCGGAATAGAAATAACACAAACACCAGAAATTTTGTTAACGAGGAAACCGCAAATGCAGAAAAACCCCGGGACCTATTCCAGATTGAACACCACACTGTATTAAGTTGCTACAGACACTAGCATACTACAAACTAACTTTGGTCTGGACTGTAGTTGAATATCAATCAATCTCACACTGATTCAAGGTACAGTTGCGCTCCTTACGTCTCTGATCCCAGCACGATACTACACACTTGATTCCCTTAGCTGATCTCACCCACAACTAAGAGTTGCTACGACCCAAAGTCAAAGACTTTAATGAACAAATTTGTATCACACAGAAAAGTCTATAGAATAGATAAATCTGTCTCCCACATATAAACCTACAAGTTTTGTTCCGTCTTTTGATAAATCAAGGTGAACAGGAACCAATTGATAAACCAGACTTATATTCCCGAAGAACAGCCTAGTATTATCAATCACCTCACAATAATCTTAATCGACGCGGCGAAAGAAGATATTGTGGAATCACAAACGATGAGACGAAGATGTTTGTGATTACTTTTATATATTGCCTATCGGAGATATCAATCTCAAGCGAATCGTTACGATTGTACTCAATACGATAGGAACAGCAAGATCATATCATACAACTACGAGAAAGTAGTATCAGTCTGGCTTCACAATTCCAATGAAGTCTTTAAGTCGTTAACCTGGTTTTTAAGAAGAAACTAAAGGTTAAAGGAGAATCGACTCTAGCTAATACAACTAGTATCACACAGGAGGTGTGGGGATTAGGTTTTCCAGTTGCTAGAGTTCTCCCTTATATAGTCTTTCAAATCAGGGTTTGCAATCAATGTTAGCTTGGTAACAAAGCATTCAATATTCACCGTTAGATGAAAACCTGATTAAATTCAAGTTAATATCTTTCAAACGTTAGATCGAAAACTTAGCTTGTTACACACAAATGAAATGTACTATTTTGGGTTTATATAACCGTACACAAACATGAATATTTGTTGGTTCAACAATAGTTAACCAATGGTTAGCCATATGAGCACTTTCATATCAACCATGTTCTTATTCACCATAACTAGTTCAAATGACTCAAATGAACTAGTTAGAGAGTTTTTCAATTGCAAGGAAATCTTACGTAACTACACAAGACACAATCGAAGCAAAAACGATTTGATTCACTCGAATCAGTTCATGAACTATACAGCCATGGTTTTCATTTAGCATTCCTTAGTTAGTAAAAATAAGTTCACAACAATCGTCTTTAGATATAACCAGCTTAAGTTCGCAGACTTAGTTCGCGGACTTAAGTTCCCAGAAGGAGTTCTCAAACTCCAGCAGATTTTCTCGGGTGGAGAACTTCCGCCAGTTCGCGGTCTAAGTTCACGGCTCTTGTTCCGGTTCTCTTGATCAACAAAGTTCGCAAACTTCGTTTCAAGGAAAAAGGACTTATACATATATGTGTTTCCACACAATGCTTATATCCATCATTGGTTATATAATCTAAACTCTCATTTCAATCATTGAAACATTCTTAGAGGACGTTATATAGTTGTTATTCACAAACCATTTCTCGTCAAAGCAATGTTCAAATTGATTGAAACATAACATGACTTTCGTCACTAGGTAAATATGAACTTGGCCAAAGCGAAAGCTTACCACCACATATTTCGAAAAATAGATAGGCGAGATAAACTCGGCTCGAAATAGTAAATGTATATAATCAAAGTCTATATAGAAAAACGACTTTTGTCTCAAGATAGGAGATAGAGTAAATAGACTTTTGAGTGATAGATAAGTTCAAGTCTCCACACACCTTTTAGTCGATGAAGTTCCACCAGTTCCTTGAGTAGTCCTTCGTCTTGTATGATGATCGCCATGGAGTTCTTGAGCTCAACTACACTTTCTATCCTAGTCCGAGACTTAGATGTAGTAGACTAGGAATCAAGACTTATAGTTTTGATCACTAACATTGACAAACATGATTGAGATGGCAACGCATGCGAGTTCGACCGAGCAATGCTCTAACAATCTCCCCCTTTGTCAATTTTAGTGACAAAACTATCAATACATATGGAATACAAAAAATAAATGAATTAACTTTTGTAGCTCCTATTCCACATGCCTAATCTTCAACATTACTCGAAATCTTCGTCACTTCCAAGTACTCCAATGATCCCAAAGGTTGTAAGTTCAGCATCATCGTTGTTGAAAATCCGTAGCTATAACAACGAGAAAACAAGAGTTCTCAATCATTGTTATACAGTGTCATAGTATCATTATACAGTATTAAAGTTCAATTGTATCACAACTTCGACAACAATACTATGGTGATATGTATCACTCCCCCTTAGTCAATACTCCATCTCACATGGAAACCACTCCCCCTTACATAATGATCTGAAAACCATATGTATTTGTAGTGTGAACTACATATTAATTCTCCCCCTTTTTGTCAATAAAATTGGCAAAGGTACGAAAATGGGATCCTAATGAAATTTCCGAAAGAGACATTTCATGACCAAAAGAAAGCACATATCATCCTATTTAGATGCAATCATGTAGCCGAGGCTAAATGCATTCATCAAGGAGTTTATAAAGATATAAGATAACCCCTATAATATTCCACAACCGCACTCCCCACAAAGATTTGGCAATTAAGCACAAGTTCAATTAAGAGCTCTCCCCCATATAATGTCATTCCCAAAGGAACAACAAGAGCGACCTTAATTTCAAAAGAAAAGATGGATTTCTTTGGACATAACAAATCACATACAACTATGAATTTGAATCCAAAATACTCAATTAAATTTACCATAAGAGAACCCATGATTAATTTAATCGGAAATGCTCAACATAAGTAAATTTATAGAGATTCAAAAATATTCAATTAGATTGATCACAAGAGAACCCATAATTAATCTAATCGGAATACACAACCAAATTAATCACAAAAAGTAATCAATTTAATCGGTCATGCTCGACATAAGAGAACTTACGGAGCAACAACTAAATAACAAACGAAAATGATTAATTTAGTTGAACATGCTCGACATAAAGTAACTCACGGAGCATCAATTAAGCTAAGAATAACTCAGTCGATTGTGCTCAACATAAGTCACCTTATGGAACAACACAGTATGTACATAAAAATTGTGGATTGAAGGTTGACCTTATTCCGTGGAATAAACAAGGATTCATTATATTTTTCATCACCATTTGCACGATGACATACAATAGACATAATCCTTGTGAACAAAAGATTTTTACCTATCTTCCATCAGTAATTGACATAATAGGCTTAACTTTTGTATTTGTCAAAAGTTCATTCCTTCTTTTATCAACACATGCATATCGACATATAAAGGACTTAACTTTCGACAAGGTATGGGACAATCACAGTTCACGGAAGCAAAGATACATATCCTATAACGAATTCAATATATAAAACCATAAAGATTAATACTGAAAAAATCATCTTCCAAACAATTTGAGAATTTAAACCAATAAATCTAAAAACATGAAGATGAAAACGTTGGACATAGCTATGTGTAATCACAATAATGGCTATTCCAAACTCGAGTGATTCTTCTTAAACAAAACAAGAAAATAGAAGATTTACTAGGAAAAATAAATAAAACATCTACTAGAAACCGATCGCAAGCTGAATCAAGGTTCACGTTCGCCAGCTTCACGGGTTTCGAGGCCTTTGAGCTTGTGATTCATAATATCAACTGCGTCTTCAGAGAAGATATCCTTGTTGAGGAGTTCTTTAGATTGTGACTTTATGAGACCAAGGTCAGTAGTAACCTTTTTCAACTCAATTTTAACCACATCAAGATCCTTCATTGTATCAACAAGTTGCAGTTTTGCTTCCTCAAAGTATTTAAGAAAGTCAAGAACCACTTCAGCAGAAATCATATCCTCATTCTCAACATCTTGGTGTGAGTAAGCATAGTAGCATGAGGCATTAGGTGCACCATCTTCTACAAGAGTTCTTTTCTTCCTCCCTTTTGATTCTAAACTGAAACCTTTCTCAAGAAATCCTTTTGCAAAATCACCATAGACAGATGAAGGGGACGACATTCTTGGTAGCCCAAACCTAGAGTATGCGTACGTGATTTACATAACTTAATAAGTTGGGTACTTAAGGTTTCTTAGGGAAGAAGTTTTTAGGGTTTCCTTAGTTAATCCGTGCCAGACATACGGGTAGCCGGTACGAGATCAAGCTTGACCCAAGTGAGAGACAAGCGTCGTTTGAATACGACCTTGCAGGAAAAAAAAACTCTGTGTACAAGAGGAAATCATACT
Organism: Papaver somniferum; assembly: GCF_003573695.1. Classification (NCBI taxonomy): domain Eukaryota; kingdom Viridiplantae; phylum Streptophyta; class Magnoliopsida; order Ranunculales; family Papaveraceae; genus Papaver; species Papaver somniferum. The sequence continues at coordinate 81,771,990 of NC_039364.1, forward strand.
GATTCCAAAAATCTATGTCTCATAAGAGAAATAACTTTTAGAGTGTATGAGTAGCACCTTGTTTAACCAAAAATAAAACAGAAATAGAAATTTCAAACAAATACCTGTGAGAGTATTTTTGCAAAAAAAAAAAACTCTGTGTACAAGAGGAAATCATACTGATTCCAAAAATCTATGTCTCATAAGAGAAATAACTTTTAGAGTGTATGAGTAGCACCTTGTTTAACCAAAAATAAAACAGAAATAGAAATTTCAAACAAATACCTGTGAGAGTATTTTTGCAAGGACACTCATGCTAAAAACGATAAGAAGATAGCCTGAGAGTATGAAAATACCAATTCTCACAAGTATACCTGAATATATCTCTCAACCAGGATTTTTGTGTGAGACATTTCAACCTTGTGATCAAGTAGCACAAGTATGAGATTTTAGCTCATCAAATGAATATTGTTTTTGGTTAAACCCCTTTCTTCTGTACCTTGGAAGAAAACTGTTATGATGTGAAAAATTATCATAAAATTTACTATCATCATAATATGACACATAGTTTAAGTCCTTACCAGAGGGTTTTTGCCTTGAGGGAATGGACAACCTGATGATAGTTTCCTTATTCCTTTTAATCATCTCCTTCAGGATATTTTTCATATCATCATTTTTTCTCCTTTCTCCTGGAAACTTATTCACATCAAGGACAACATTGTCTACTCTTTTGAAAATATAAGATACTTGTTCCTTAAATATTTTTTGTTAAGACTTTTGTTCTGCTTCGCAGCATTTGAGGAACTCATAGAACTGACTTTCCTGGTAGCATACACAGGGTATGGTATGTACGAAAACCAATTGGTTTAGACATACGAATGTCAGTTACACCTTTGAGGATTAAGTCTAAGGTGCATTGAAGTTGAATAAGGGTTTTTTTATTCAACCTAGAGTTACCTTTTTGTTTACCAGAACATTTTGCCTCACAAAAGAGACATACTTTCTGATCACAAGAGTGATTAGACAGCACAGTCTTAACAGTCTCGTTAGGATATTTCTTCCTTCCATGTGATGTAGAACATCCTTGATTGGAGGAGACCAAAACATCTTTTCTGAATGGAAGGGGTTTTGATTTTACTTCTGGAGCTGAAACATTTTCAGTCGTAACAGAAGTACTTGATATGTTGGACTACTTAGACCATCCTTGAATAGAGAGTTTACTCAAGCGATGTTCAATTTCCAAAGCATCTTTTTTGAGGCTTTCCTCAAGAGATATACATGAAGAATGATCTTCAATATTTTCTTTGAACTTGCAGTCCCTTACAATACCAAGGAAAACATCGACATGATGTTTTAACCGATTAAATCTATCAGCTTGGATTCTAACAAGATTTAAAATCAATTCACTCTCTTCAGCTGTTTCCCGCTCATTTAGAGAGATAGACTCTTTTGAAGGGTAATCGGAATAACACATGTCGGAGCCTGTCTGTCTAGTTTGAACACATGGTTCGTCTATGTTTGAGATTGAAGAATATTTATCTTTAATAGAATTAGACGAGACAAAACTTTTGTTTCTAGTGACGCATTTATCAGAGATAGTACTCTTGTCCATAGAGTCAGATCGCTACAAACACAGACTTGTAAGCTCTTGAACGTGTTTGCCTGATCTGATACCAATCGAAAAAGTGGGGGTACAACAACCACACCCAATATTTTTCTTAGCAATCTGTATGGACAAACTCCAATATACTTTCTAGAGAATCAACTAGACAGTCAGACTCAATCTAGAGAAAAGTATATTGAGGAGTTAATATCTCTCTCACTTGATTTGATCTTTACTCAAGCAAATAAGAATTTGCGAGTCATTATCAAATACAAGGATAATAAACTTGTATGGTACCAAAGACCAATATCCAAGGATCAATCAATTTACAATCAACAACCAAGGTTGGATTTCACAATTGATCGATACAACGCACAACCTGTGATATTTCAATTATATAACAAAATATAATGCGGAATAGAAATAACACAGACACCAGAAATTTTGTTAACGAGGAAACCACAAATGAAGAAAAACCCCGGGACCTATTCCAGATTGAACACCACACTGTATTAAGCCGCTATAGACACTAGCCTACTACAAACTAACTTCGATCTGGACTATAGTTGAACCCCAATCAATATCACAATGATTCAAGGTACAGTTGTGCTCCTTACGTCTCTGATCCCAGAAGGATACTACGCACTTGATTCCCTTAGATGATCTCACCCACAACTAAGAGTTGCTACGACCCAAAGTCGAAGACTTTAATAAACAAATCTGTATCACACAGAAAAGTCTATAGAATAGATAAATCTGTCTCCCACAGATAAACCTACAAGTTTTGTTACGTCTTTTGATAAATCAAGGTGAACATGAACCAATTGATAAACCGTACTTATATTCCCGAAGAACAACCTAGTATTATCAATCACCTCACGATAATCTTAATCGACGCGGCGAAAGAAGATATTGTGGAATCACAAATGATGAGACGAAGATGTTTGTGACTACTTTTCTATCTTGCCTATCGGAGATATAAATCTCAATCCAATCATTACGATTGTACTCAAAACGATAGAAGATGCAAGATCAGATCACACAACTACAAGAAAGTAGTATCGGTATGGATTCACAATCCCAATGAAGTCTTTAAGTCGTTAACCTGGTTTTTAAGAAGAAACCAAAGGTTAAAGGAGAATTGACTCTAGATAATACAACTAGTATCACACAGGAGGTGTGGGGATTAGGTTTCCCAGTTGCTAGAGTTCTCCCTTATATAGTCTTTCAAATCAGGGTTTGCAATCAATGTTAGCTTGGTAACAAAGCATTCAATATTCACCGTTAGATGAAAACCTGATTAGATTCAAGCTAATATCTTTCAACCGTTAGATCAAAAACTTAGCTTGTTACACACAAATGAAATGTAATATTTTGGGTTTATGTAACCGTACCCAAACATGAACATTTGTTGGTTCAACAATAGTTAACCAATGGTTAGCCATATGAGCACTTTCATATCAACCATGTTCTTCTTCACCGTAACTAGTTCAAATGACTCAAATGAACTAGTTAGAGAGTTGTTGAATTGCAAGGAAATCTTATATAACTACACAAGACACAATCGAAGAAAAAACGATTTGATTCACTCGAATTGGTTCATGAAATATATAGCCACGGTTTGCATTTAGCATTCCTTAGTTAATATAAATAAGTTCACAAACAATCGTCTTTAGATATAACCAGCTTAAGTTCGCAAACTTAGTTCGCCGACTTATGTTCCCGGAAGGAGTTCTCAAACTCCAGCAGCTTTTCTCAGGTCGAGAACTTCCGCCAGTTCGCGGACTGAGTTCGCGGCTCTTGTTCCGGTTCTCTTGATCAACAAAGTTCGCAAACTTCGGTTCAAGGAAAAAGGACTTATACATATATGTGTTGCCACACAATGCATATATCCATCATTGGTGAAAAGGCGAGGGTACCCCAAATATACCTCAAGCTAAAACTTTTCCTACCTATAAGTCCTTTCTCCGTAAGCCATGTATTCGAAATCAATGATTCAGACTAAGTTAAGCCCTGTATTCGAAATCAATGATTCAGACTCTGAAACTACAAGTAGTTTTATTTTGATATGTTATCAAGGAACAATTGTCCGAGACAATTTTTCCAATTTATTTTATCAAACCAAAAATCAACTAAGCACTTTAGTACCTTTGCTAAACCGATTGTTCAAAAACAACCGCTTAACTCGATAAGACCAAAATAAAGATAAACTCTATTTTTCTCATCAGGTTCTAATTGTCCATAAACTTAGACCTTTCAATTTCAAACAAGAAAAGTACTAGGTTAGTTAACTAGCATTTCTTGTTAAGGCATTCGATTAGACTTGATAACCGAAACCTCACTTTGATAAGTCTAACTAAGATCAGAATTAACTTAGTTTCTCTTATCCGGAATCGAATTGGACTAAACAACTCATCCCGTACACCTTTTATTTCGTTAAGCCATTAAGTATTCATACAAACCAAAATAAATCAACTTGCATAACTATTCACCTCAACCGGAAGCAATTGAAACAACATAAATATTAAAAGTTGTAGTTGCAGGAAATCCTACAACACACCCCTTGTATTATCATGACTATGATTTCTAGATCTAAACTTATTTGATATGAAAATAAAGATAATGAAAATAGAAAATAAGACACAAGATTTGCGTGGTTCGATCAATTTGATCTACATCCACGGGGTTAGGTTTCACCATGATCATTGAATTACATTGAGACTCCATTAATGAGTATTTGGAGATCTTTCTCTCTCTCTCTGGTTTTTGGGGAAGAATAAGAAGATAATAATAATAGTTACTTTTCTCTCTCCTACCTTTCTCTTTATATAGGATGCTACCTAGTGGATGACAGCTCATATTTCCTTTTATTTCATATTTCCTTTTATTTCCTATTCTCCGTGCGACATTATCGCACAACCTTTTATGAATCTCGCACACTTACAAATACTTGTGCGATATTTGGATCCTACATCTTGCCTCTTTTTTCTTGAATATTGCTTGAAGAGTGATCTTCAGGAAAAAATCCGTTGTTGTAGTTGTTGGAGCGAGATACGTGTTGTTGGAGTAGTCTTTGATCTTTGTTGATGAAGGAACGAGCGAAAGAATACTGGATTTGAAAAGTACGTACTTGCCTCTATTCTTTTGTGAAGTTCCGGAATGTTGCGAAGTAAATAAGAAGTATCATCTTTTGAAGTATGCGAAGTACGAAGTATCCTTGAAGAAGTATAAGAAGCATGAAGTATCCTTGATGAAGTATAAGAAATATTCAATTCTCGATATGTAAGAAGTATCCGTCCTTGAATGAGAATAATAAGTATTGCCTCTATTCATGCGAAATTATTACTCCATTTTTGGTGATTCTTGCCGAGAAGATAAAGAACATAAAATGTTTTCTTGGTAATCCATAGTTTCCTCTGTTCTTTATCTATGAGGGTAGAATCTTTGAGAAAATGTTGAATGTGCGAATTGTTTCTTCATTCTCATCTTTCCTCTGTCTCATGTTTTGTGCTCATGCGATAGTATAATCTCTTCAAGTTGCTTATAATTGTGCGAAATAATTGAGCGAAATGATCATATCGTTCAGAATAATCAAATTCAGCGAAATAATCACATTCTGCAAAATTCTGACACATTCTGAATAATCCTACGAAACTCTGAATAATCCTACGAAATTCTAACACATTCTGCGAAATTCTGAATAATCCTGTGAAATTCTGACACATTCTGCGAAATTCTGAATAATCCTGCGAAATTCTGAAAAATTCTGCAAAATTCTGAATAATTATACGAAATTCTGAATAATTATGCGAAATTATGACACATTCTGCGAAATTGTGAATAATCCTGCGAAATTCTGAAAAATTCTGCGAAATTCTGCGATATTATTGCAAAGTTCTGCAATATTATTCCGTACAGTTTTGTAAAGTATTTATGTGAATATAATGCTTATGTGATGATTATGTTATGAAATGTGTATGCGATGTTTATGCTATGAAATGCTTATGCAATGCTTTTATGATGCGAGTATGATGAGAATGCTTATCTATTGCAATGTATAGCTAATATTTGCGTTACTTAGCTCATTTTGCACGCTAAAATTGATGTAGCTTTAAATTGCCTCCATTCTCCATTTCTCTGGCTTTTTCTTTAGTGTATGCATTCCTCTTCGTGTAGTTATTGTTCCTCACAAGTTCTTACTTGTGTTTTATCTTTCCTTTTTCCTGCACTATTAGTATCTCATAACAGTATGATCATAGTATCAAGTTTGCGACATTTTCACTGCCTCAGTTTCGTTTCCATATACATATTTTCAAGCTTATTTGCTTACATATAATCATTTTCGCAAGCTTATTTGCTTACTCATCTTCTTATGTGGTCTTATTTTGCCTTCCTAGTTAAAGGTCTTATTTTTCCACCTCTTGTCATTGCGACAAAATCGCAGGACGTCTTTACACTTTCATGTAAGGACCCATTGATATTGCCTTAACTCTCTCTTTTATTTGAATTTTTGTTGCGACAATATGACGGGACTAAATATTCTTGCGAACATAAATCCCCATGACATTGTCGTCTTGCGACGAAATCGCAGGACGTCTTCACACTTTCATGTAATGACCCATTGATATCGTCTTATCTTTTTCTCTAGTATTATTGCCTCTTCAGGATTGTTGCACAAATATGACAAGCCTTAATACCCTTGCGAGTAAAAAGCCTCATGACATTTGCGTCTTAAGACACTTATAAGCTCCCTAATGGAGGGTGCCGACCTTATCTCCCCCTGGTTTCCCCTTCAAGGAGGCGTACTTCTACCATACAAGGTTAGCTCCTCTCATCCGGTTTTAATAACAACCAGTTGTTTTCGCAGCCTCTTATCCCTTTTACCTATAGGGCTTATGGTTACGAGACTGCACCCTAAGTGGGGTTTTCTTCGGGCCGAGTGCAGTATAAGCCAAGACTTGTCAAGAATGGCAAGGACGCTTCAAACGCCCCTGGCACTCTTGACTCAACCGTGTACCTCGGCGCCTTGATCAGATTCTGCACTCCTTGGGAGAGTCCTTATTACCTTAGTAGCCCAACCTAAGTCAAATGCTTAGGCTGAGAATCCAAGGTGCCTCTCCCGGATGGGCTTTATTGACCCCAAATCTCCATGACTCAGGTTCCAGGGGCGGTGTAACCTTTTCCCTGAGTCATGCTACAGGTACCCCCTTCTATGACGTACTTTAGGTCTTACATTTGCCTCTTGCGAAATTTTATTCGCGAACTAGGGTGTACGCCATAAAGGTTCGCCCCCTTCTAATCTTAGATTTTTATGGATCTTAGATTGTCTCTTGCGAAATTTTCGCGTTTCTTTGTTCTTTTATTCTTTCATTCATTCTTTCATTCTCATAATATCATATCATTTGAAACAAAGTAAATATTCAAGAGAAGTTCTAATACATTATAATTGTGAAATCTTTGTAATTCTGCGATTGTTTCGCATTTTGTAAATCAAATCAAAAATCTTTTTATTCTCTGTAAAAGAAATGTTCTAGAGAAACATATAAATTAAATTTTCTCAGTTTTCTGTAATTTTGAAATCTCGCAATCTTTGTAATTTTGAAGTCTTTGTAATCTTGAAATCTTAGTAATCTTTATAATCTTTGAAATCTTGAAATCTTTGTAATCGTGCGATTGAATCGCTTTTTTGTAAATCAAATCAAAAATCTTTTCATTCGTTCTTAGTATAAAGTAAAATGTTCAAGGAAGTGGTACTTATCTTTCATGTGAGTCGATGTTGTTGTCAAAGAAGTGAATAAATGCCTTGAAATGTATGAATTTCGCGCAGCAAAAAGAAGTGTGAGAAGTGAGACTTGAACCCTTGATCTGCTTCTTGGATTTTCTCGCACCATACCAACTGTGCTAAGACTCTTTTGCGAAATAATCAAAGTTCTTGCGAAGTAATCAAATTCCAACTGTGTAAGAGGCAGTTCTGTATAAATTTCTCATAATAAAAATAAACATGCGAGAAGCAAGAATTGATCCCTCGACCTGCTGCTTGCATTCATGGCTCCTGACCAACTGTGCTAACCCTCTCTTGCGAAGTAATCAAAGACTGTGCGAAGTAATCAAATATTAACTCTGCGAAATGAACATTTTCGAAGCAAAAATTATTTGGTCGCAGGGAGAATCGAACCCATGTCCTCTAGTTTGCATACTCCTTCTCTGACCATCTGCGCTACTTGTTGCTTGCGAAAGAAACACACAATGCTGTACTTTATTCCATTTCTTCGCCTTTAGGATTTCAAAAATGTGCGAAAAATTAAGCTTGATGAGGGATTCGAACTCGAGTCTTACAACTCACTCTAGCGAAGCTTGACCAACTGTGCTACCTCTTGTTTTCGAACTAATGAAACAATATTGCGAAATTATTCATTTCTTAGCCATCTGTAAATAGGAGAAAACTATGCTTGCAGGGAAGTTCGAACTTGCGACCACGGACGTACATATTGTTCTCTTGACCAACTGTTCAAGAATCTCTTTGCGAAATAAACGCACAATGTTTTTCTCTTATTCTTTTATTCTCCCATGCAAATGAGAAGAAAATGAAAAATATGTGTCTCTGCGAAATTCGAACCCGTGACCTATCGTTTACCCGCTCCAGCTCAAACCATCCGTGCGAATTTCTGTTTGTGATAGAAATTGCAGCATCTGCCTCTTATCTTTTCTTCGTCCTTCCTTAACTTCTTTCACATTTGCCTTCTTCTCCTGAACATGAAAATCTTCCACTGAAACTTCCATTTTCTCCTTAAATTTCACCACAACAACTAATTTTTTCTCTCACTCTTTTCATGTCTTTGAATTGTTGATGATGTTTACTCCCTGAAAGTGTGATTTCTTCCATAAAATTTCCATTTTTGAACCTAAATTTTGTAGATCTAGAAAAATATGAACAGTAGCTAATCTTCATGAAAATTTCTTGAATCAACAAGTTACATGAAGGATAAATCCTTTACTCGTCCCTGTTTCTAGCGCCATTATGTAGTTGCAGGAAATCCTACAACACACCCCTTGTATTATCATGACTATGATTTCTAGATCTAAACTTATTTAATATGAAAATAAAGATAAAGATAATGAAAATAGAAAATAAGACACAAGATTTAAGTGGTTCGATCAATTTGATCTACATCCACGGGGTTAGGTTTCACTATGATTATTGAATTACATATGAATTACATTGAGACTCCATTAATGAGTATTTGGAGCTCTCTCTCTCTCTCTCTGGTTTTTTGGGAAGAATAAGAAGATAATAATAATAGTTACTTTTCTCTCTCCTACCTTTCTCTTTATATAGGATGCTACCTAGTGGATGACAGCTCATATTTCCTTTTATTTCATATTTCCTTTTATTTCCTATTCTCCGTGCGACATTATCGCACAGCCTTTTATGAATCTCGCACACTTGCAAATACTTGTGCGATATTTGGATCCTACATCTTGCCTCTTTTTTCTTGAATATTGCTTGAAGAGCGATCTTCAGGAAAAAATCCGTTGTTGTAGTTGTTGGAGCGAGATACGTGTTGTTGGAGTAGTCTTTGATCTTTGTTGTTGTAGTTGTTGGAGTAGCCTTTTATGAATCTCCATTAATGAGTACGTACTTTTCAAATCCAGTATTCTTTCGCTCGTTCCTTCATCAACAAAGATCAAAGACTACTCCAACAACACGTATCTCGCTCCAACAACTACAACAACGGATTTTTTCGTGAAGATCGCTCTTCAAGCAATATTCAAGAAAAAAGAGGCAAGATGTAGGATCCAAATATCGCACAAGTATTTGTAAGTGTGCGAGATTCAAAAAGGCTGTGTGATAATGTCGCACGGAGAATAGGAAATAAAAGAAAATAGGAAATAAAAGGAAATATGAAATAAAAGGAAATATGAGTTGTCATCCACTAGGTAGCATCCTATATAAAGAGAAAGGTAGGAGAGAGAAAAGTAACTATTATTTTCTTCCCCAAAAACCAGAGAGAGAGCTCTAAATACTCATTAATGGAGTCTCAATGTAATTCATATGTAATTCAATGATCATAGTGAAACCTAACCCCATGGATGTAGATAAAATTGATCGAACCACGTAAATATTGTGTCTTATTTTCTATTTTCATTATCTTTATCTTTATTTTCATATCAAATAAGTTTAGATCTAGAAATCATAGTCATGATAATACAAGGGGTGTGTTGTAGGATTTCCTGCAACTACAAAAGCACCGCAATTGCACCGAATTTTTGTAAGCCTAAACAATTGATACCATACAAAAGCAAGATAACAATAGTTTTTCTTAACCGGAACTAATTGAATAACACACAACATCAATTGTACCGAAATTTTGTAAGCCTAATCAATTGATACCACACAATAAAGCAAGATAACAATAGTTTTTCTCAACCGAAACCAATTGAATCACACATCCACACACATATCATGGAATAAACATCAATTGTACCGAAATTTTGTTAAGAAAAAGAAACAAATATATATAATATAAACTCAGGCTTTTCTTAAATAGGAAAACAATTAACTAACAAGATTGTTACCTCAAATTTCGCATCCACTTCTCCAATATGTTTTCATCTTCGTCCAGGGAGAATTAATATCGAAATATCATCACGTTGTCATCCTTATGCATAATCAAAAGAATAACAACCATCAACCTTTACCAGAGAAAGGTTGAAAACCGGTTTTAACAATTGCAAGCAAGAGTTGAAAACCGTCGAAACAAATATGCTTTTATGCTAAACCAAAACCGATTCAACATATTGTGACTTTTTCACATATTATTTCTACCAGAGCCCCTCATGATTCTTTGATAAAGCCTACCAACATGGGATAGACCAAAAATTCACCCAAACCATAAGGATTCACAATATTATGAGATCGAATATCAAGGTAATAAAACCGAAATCAAACATCCCATAAACCGAATAGATAAAACAAAAATATAAACATTCATTTATATGGATTTGATTCTAGGAATCGGTCATACCACATGAATTCATACAAAAAACAGTTTTAGACATAACTTTTGCATACTAAGTCAGAATTCAGTGATTTTTGGCTCGTTTTCACCATAAAAGCAAGAGATACACATATGTGATCAGTAGATATCAACATCATCAACTCAACCGTTTCTATCAAAATCTCAAAAATAGATAGAGAAGGTATGAGTATAGTAGAAAATAAATCTCCTTAAAGATATTAATTAGTCATATAATAATCGAGAAATCATGTGCTCAGTTTTTCATGTGCTTCCTCACCTTTAAAAAGATTGAGCACTAAGGTGAGCATGCACATTATAACACAACTAGTGACTAAGACCAACTAGGAGATTTATGCATACACATTCTAACACAACTAGGTTGTGTTAAGTTGATCCTTGTCTTGTTCGTCACGAGTGACTAAGACCGAATCATCATTCTTGACTTCTTGCTTGGTTTGTTTTCTCTTGTTCCATCTCTTGTTTTTCTTCTTTGACTTGTGATGAAGAGTGTCATTATCACAATGTCCACTATTACAAGAGAATTCAGACATGATGTCTTTCTTTAGTCTTTCAAGAAAACTCTTGTAATTATTGTCACAAAAAATTAGCAGCTGAGAGTTATTCTTGTGACTAACTTTTGGTCCCTTCTTGGCTATGGAGGACTTAGGGACCCATTTAGAGTTGGGTTTCGCAAGACAGCTTTCTCCTTCATAATACCATTAGGATCATTGTCCTTTTGAATATTTTGCGAAGCACCCTTTCTCCAATTTGGAACATCAGACCTTGTTTTTGCATTAAAAAAGTCATCTCTCTTTTTATAATTGGGTCTTTTATGAAACGATCTTTTCGAGTGATATGCAAAATTTGAACTATCATTATAATAATTCTTTTTCCTAAACTTAGGACAATACCGATCTGAGTTCCTTTGGGGAACAATCTTAGCCAATTCGTTTGACACAACAGAAAGTGTGTCTTTTAACTTAGGAATATTGCATCCCCATTCCACATGCCCTTTATTGCCACAATAACTACAATGTTTAGTATAATTATACGAAGTATGAGTTCTAATGTTACCTTTTTGTGGATCCTCTTGCATTGGAGCTCGACGAGTTTTCTTCTTCTTCTTCTTCTTCTTCTTCTTCTTCTTATCCTTGTCAACGTTGTTGCTTTCTTGACATTAGCAGAAGTGTTCTCTTTGATTATCGTGCTTGAAGAGAATGATTGAACATGTTTTTTAGGCTTGACTGGTTTTACTTCTTTACAAGAAATACGAGCATTTTTTGCATCAGTGGAAGCCTCTGGTTTATAAGAATTTTTAGCTTTAACAAATTTTACCTCTTTGCAAATATTTGAAGCATCTATTCCCTTATAGCCCAATCCTCGTATATCACGATGTTTTCTACTTGCTTCTAACATTGAGGTTAATTGTTTGAGCTAGCATTCAATTTCTTAAGGTCCAAATTTTCTTCTTCCAACATCTTGATTTTAGCAAGAGTACTAGCTAGATCAGCCTCAAGGCGTTTTTCTCGGGAGAGATATTCTCCTTCTTTCTCTTCAAAGTTCTTTTGTTTTAGTTAATCCTTGCATCAGATTCAACAAGTTTCTCTTCCAACAAACGTACTTTTTAAAGAGCCGCATTACGATCTTTCTCAGCTTGAGAAAGACAAGCACATACTTTGTCAATAAGACTCTGTATTTGAGATAATTTTTCTTTCAGCAAGTTATGCTCTTCATCGAGATTTTCATTCTTTAAAGTTAAATCTCGTTCTCTTTCAAGTGCTGAAAGAAGTTCATTAGAACAATTAAGAAATTGTTTGCTCAATTTTGTTAGTTCAAAAGTTTTTACACTTGATCTTTCATCAGAAATCTCAAGCATAGAACTCAAAAAATTCTCGTTATCAAAAAGACATTTTTCAGAGTCTGAATCATTGATTTCGAATACAGGGCTTAACTTAGTCTTGTCTAGAGAACATTCAGACTTATTCTCAGAAGAACAAGTAGGACTTGATAAAGAAGCTCCTTTTAAGCATTTCTTAAAATCAAAACTTTCAAAGTCTTGTGATACGTTAACTGTGCCTTTCTTTAGTTTTTTCTCTCGCTTAACTTTGCCTTGGCCCATATCTTATAGGTTGGATCACATCAAACACAGATTGTTAGATCTTTTCGTGTTTGCCTGCTCTAATACCAATTGAAAAGGAGAGGGTACCCAAATATACCTCAAGCTAAAACTTTTCTTACCTATAAGTCCTTTCTCCGAAAGTGATTGTCTATGGACTGAGTCGAGACAATATAATTAATTGGTTCACACTTCGTGTGATCGTCTATGGATACGAGATCGAGACAATACAACAACGAAGTATGTTTACTTGATATAAAGGTTCAGACTTAACCAAACACAATAGGATTGCTTATCAAGTAAATAGGAATTAACGTTTGTGTGATTTACTTTAATTATAATAAAACAATTATAATGCGAAAATATAAAGTAAATGACACAACAAGATTTTGTTAACGAGGAAACCGCAAATGCAGAAAAACCCCGGGACCTTGTCCAGAATTGAATACTCTCAGGATTAAGCCGCTACACAAAATTACACCAACTTCGTATAGCTAAGACCAAGCAACTAAACCTATAGTTCACCTAGTTTCGTCTGTATTCCCACGCCTCCGACTTATAAATAAGTCACGTACTTGGAACAATTCCTTTGGTTCGTATTCCAAACAGTAAAGGAACAACAAATTTGTTTGGTATCAACTCTATTCAACCAAGTGATATGAGTCGGACAAAGGCTCTTCCGTTTATCTTAACATAAACTCCTTCGTCAGGTCCTTAGATCTATCTTATGTTCAATTACCGAAGTAATCGTTTAAGATTAAGCCAACAACACTCTTAATCCAAAGAATTGTGTTCATGCCAATCTACTCAATTAATCAACCCAATCTACCACAAGGATAAACCGATTATTAATTGGATCCTCTTTTACCAAAACAAGTATTGTGCACACCAAAGATTATAAAACCCAAGTCAGATCTTTAATATCTTCTTTGTCTTCAAATCTTCTTAAATCTTCAATAAAAACCTGCACACAATCACTTGAATCTCTTGTGATCAATCACGCACAGAACGGAGTCTGTTAACAATGGATTATCACAAGATCGTCTTTAGAACTAATAACAGTCTAAAGATCCATGTCCAAACTCTGAACTAGTTTGAGTGAATCTTAAATCAGAAGAGAAGATTCTCAAGAATAAACAAACTAGGTGCAATCAGATTTCAACTACCGTTAGTCAATCAAATCAATGAAAACAAAAGATAAACTGCAATTATCTAGTTTCCCACCGACGGTACACGCTAGAGCTTCTCAATCCCAAACAAGACTTTAAACTGAGAGACCGTATGAGATTTCTCTAATTAGGTTACTCTCCTCTCCGAATAGGCGGCTACACTAGTAACTGTTAGAGCATAGCTCGGTCAACCTCGCATGCATTGCTATCTCAAGCATGTTTGTCAATGTTAGTGATCAAAACTATAAGTCTTGATTTCTAGCCTACATAGCTAAGTCTCGGAATAGGATAGAAAAGTGTAGTTGAGCTCAAGGACTTCATGGCGATTCATCACACAATAACGAAGATCTATACAAGGAACCGTGGAACTTCATCAACAAAAAGGTATGTGGAGACTTGAACTTATCTATCACTCAAAAGTCTATCTCTTCTATCTCCTACTTATTATGAGACAAAAGTCGTATGCTATATAGAATAGATCATACATATTTGATGTTTCGAGCTGAGCATTCATTGCTTATCTTTTATCTCGAAATCGTGTGTTGGTAAAGCGTTTCGCTTTGATCAAGTTTATAGTGACGAAAGTCACGAAAAGTTTCAATCACTTTGAGAATTGCTCTGAGGTGAATCGGTCTGTGACTAACGGCTATATAGCGTCCTCTGAGAATGTCTCAATGATTTAAATGAGAGTTTAGATTACATAACCATGTATTCCTTGAACCGAAGTTTTCGAACTTTGTTGATCAAGAGAAATCGGGAGGATTGTGGAATTGACTTGCCAAGTCCGCGAACCCAGTCCGCAGACTCAGTCCGTAAACTGTCGGAAGTTCTCAACCGAGAATTTCTGCTGTATTTTCCAAAACTCGTTTGTGTGCTAAGTCCGCGAACTGACGGAAGTTCTCTTTCCGAGAATTTATACTGAGTTTGAAAACTCAACCGATTAACTTAAGTCCGCGAACTTGTTTGTGGACTTAAGAGGTTATGATCTAAAGATGTGCTCTGAACATGAAACATTAAATTACTAATGAATGCTTTATGCAAATCGTGGCTATAATGTTCATGAGCCGATTCAATCGAATCGAATCATCTTTGTTTCAGTTGTGTCTTGTGTATTTACATAAGATCTCATAGCAATTGAACAACTCTTTAACAAGTTCATTTGAGTCAATTGAACTAGTTATGGTGAAGAAGAACAAGGTTGATATGAAATTTGACCTTTTGGGTTACTATGTTGAACCAACATACACTACACGTTTGGGCATGGTTTTCACGAACCCAGTAAACGTCTACCCAAGTGTGTGTGACAAGCTAAGTTTTCGATCTAACGGTTGAGAAATATTAGCTTGAATCTAAATCAGGTTTTCATCTAACGGTGAATAAGGATTGCTTTGTAACTAAGGAAAAACCCTTATTTGAAGGCTATATAAAGGAGACATATAGCATTGTGCAAAACTAATCCCCACACGTCTGTGTGCTATTAGTCCGCCCGCTAGAGTCGATTCCGTTAACCTTTGATTTTCTTCTCTAAAATCAGGTTAATGAATTAAAGACTTCATTGGGATTGTGAAGCCAGACCGATACTACTTTATCGTAGTTGTGTGATCTGATCTTGCATCTTCTATCGTACGAGTACAATCGATTGATTGGCTTGAGATCGTGAGAGTTCTCCGATAGGCAAGATAAAGAAGTCACAAACATCTTCGTCTCACTGTTTGTGATTCCTCGACAATCCGCTTATGTAGTCAGGAAGGATTGTAGAGAGATGATTGATTAATCTAGGCTGTTCTTCGGGAATATAAGACCGGATTATCAATTGGTTAATGTTCACCTTGATTTCATATCAAAAGACGGAACAAAAACTAGGGTTTATCTGTGGGAGACAAATTTATCCTTTGATGGACTTTTCTGTGTGAGACATTTATTATCAAGTCTGTGATTTTAGGTTACAACAACTCTTGGTTGTGGGTGAGATCATCTAAGGGAATCAAGTGCGCAGTATCCTGCTGGGATCAGAGGCGTAGGAGTACAACTATACCTTGGATCGGTGGGAGACTGATTGGGGTTCAACTATAGTCCAGTCCGAAGTTAGTTTGCAGTAGGCTAGTGTCTGTAGCGACTTAATACAGTGTGTATTCAATCTGGACTAGGTCTCGGGGTTTTTATGCATTTTCGGTTTCCTCGTTAACAAAATTTCTGGTGTCTGTGTTATTTCTTTTCCGCATTATATTTTATAGGGGGATTTTGTGTTTCCCCCTCAAAATAAATGGCTATTTTGCGTTTCCTCCCTTTTCAATTGATAATTGGTGAAACCCCCTCACAGTCATAACTGCCGTTATCACTTGGTTAATCGCGCATGTGCAGTGCACGTGTATATTATTTTAAAAGCTTAACACGTGTTGATATCTAAAGAAACTATTGCAATCAGGTAACACGTGGTGTACCAAATAAGAGAGATTGCGATAGAGATCTGAAAGATCATTTCTTCCTCTCCGTCCCCGTCAAAATTTCTGTAACTTCTCCGAAGTCTACAACCCCCCACACAATCCCAATCCAGGATCTTTCAAATAATCAATCGGGTGCAATAGAATCAAGAATTGTAGTTCTGTTAATATACAAATTTTTTAATGTTCTCAAACCCCAGATCGGAAAAATTCAAAGATCAATTGAATTTTTTTGTGAAGTGTAGGAAATGGATTCGGTTACTGATGGGTTGTGCTAAATGGGGATCATAGTGAATGTTTTGATTTGTTGAACAAATTAATTGGGACATGGGTGTTCTCTGAATTATGATTGATTTTTTTTTTTTTGGGTTTGCCTAAGCAGGTGATGTTGAGATGTCTCTTAGAATGTTTGATCAAATGAATGAAAAAAATGATCAGTGCCTTAATTGCAAAAGTGGAATTACATAAGAAATTGCATTTAAATTCATCTTGATTCTTTCATTGGAATTTTGATTGTTTGTGAAATTTTAGTCGAATTATGGTGAAGATTTATTTGTTTAGGATTCACTTGTGGGGAATTTTGATTTTTGGTTAAGGGGATTTTGTAGACTTGGGAAACAAAATGGGATTTTAAGTTTCGCCTATGGTCCGTAGTCACACTAATATGGATGTATTGGAGACAACGAGGACGATGATACATCGATACTTGATGTTTTTAGGGTTAGAGTATTATCTTTTTTGAGGACCGTCGGATTAGACTAAAATGTAAATCTAATATTTTTTAATGGCACACACGTGAACAATACGTGCACGATTAAGTAAGGGTAACGACAGTTATAACTGAGAGGGGATTCACCAATCATCAATTTAAAAGGGGGGAAACGCAAAATAGCCATTTATTTTGAGGGGGAAACACAAAATCCCCCTATTTTATATAATTGAAATAATACAGGTTGTGCGTTCGTGATCATCAATTGGAAATCCAACCTTTGGTTGTTGATTAATATTGATTGATCCTTGGACATTGTTCTTTCGTACCATCCAAGTTTTCCTTGTATTTGATAAAGACTCACTATTGTTTTTAGCTTGAGTAAAAATCAAATCAAGAGAGAGATATTAACTCCTTGAGATACTTTTATCTAGATTGAGTCTGACTGTCTAGTTGATTCTCTAGCAAAGTATTTCAGATTTAGTCCATACAGATTGCTAAACGAAATATTGGGTGGTGTTGTTAGACCCCGCTTTTTCAGTAACAACAACAAAAGAGGAAGTCTGTTGTTACAAAGGATTAGTTTGCTAGAAAGGCAAACTTCAAGTATTTATAGACAAGGGAGTTTGGACACCAAGGAATTTCCAAAACCGAAAATATTCTCAAGATATTCATTAAAGCACAAATTCGGTTTTCATAATTCCTGGAAATGTTCTGTCCAAAAATATTGATCGAAATCTCTCAGAAAATCTAATTAGTAAATGCACATTACTAACTCTGGAATTTCCCTACAAAATGAAATTAATAACCTTAATTAAAAGATTTTTAACTTACTTATCTTTCGATCCTGGGATTCTCTTCCCTTATCCGTTAAGGAATATCTTTGAACAATTAAAGAAATAAACATTCATAACACGTGTTCAAAGTATGTCGACACCCTTACTTTGTAAGTTCTCTTTCACACTTACAACCTTGAAACCTATTTGTCACACTTCCAAACAAGTTTAGAATTGGTTCATCTGACTTTCAAGAACTATGCGATTGATCAAACCAACATTCAATCACAATCATGGGTTTAACGATTCTACCAAAATAAGTTTCGGTTCTACCTCCATGTGAGTATTGTGCATAGTCATACTATCTTTCCAAAATTCGGCTGACTAGGTACTAGGATCGATTCCCAACATATATATGGTATCTAACTTATATGTGTTGCACATGTCCATAGGATCGGTTCCCCTTTACCTAAAAATGTGTTGCACATGTCCATAGGATCGATTCCCCTTTCTGTTATAAACCTTGTTGCACCCCATACAAGGATCAGTTCCCCTTTGTGATGTACTACACCTCTTACTAGGATCGGTTCCCCTTTCTCATATTTGGTCAGATAAAACACAAACCCGATCATACCATCTCAGGTGATTACTTAAGATCGGTTTCACTAATAAAAGTCATACCAATACATAAGTCAGGCCTTTGTGAATAGTTCTACCAAGAACACAAACAAGTTGTGAGCGGTTATACTCAATCACACATATTGGTTGTTCATAATATATGCAATGAATAACAAAACCAATAACACCTGACAATTTCCTTTTAGGTTCAAAAACAAGTTTATGAACTTACTTCCTTAGAACACATGTAAACATTATTCCCTAGGATGAAATCCTCACCTCATACCCATACATAATGAAAATAGCATTTAAATGATTATGGCGATGTCTTATCTACAAAGTTTAATGGTTAAGCAATAAACCTCGTATTGTATTCCTTAATAATATGTCTATCTAGAGTTCAAATATGCTCCGCAGTTATGTTTTCAATATGCACGACTTGAAAGATACGTTAGGGAATGAAACTGTTCAAGTCAAATATCACTAATCTCAAGTGGAAGGATGATTGTTGTCGTTGTAGATCCTTGCTTCTTCACATCTTCAAGACTTTGCAATACTTGTAATGTCTCATATCCTAATACTTTCAAGATAACTTATACGAAGTTGACTCTAGTACATAATCAAGCGACTCTTAACATGAGTTTTGATTCACTAAAATATGACAACCAAACTTGACATACCAACGCTTGGTGGGTTCAACCGAGCCATGCTCTAACAATTGGTTATATAATCTAAACTCTCATTTCAATCATTGAAACATTCTTAGAGGACGTTATATAGTTGTTATTCACAAACCATTTCTCGTCAAAGCAATTTTCAAAGTGATTGAAACATAACATGACTTTCGTCACTAGGTAAAGATGAACTTGGCAAAAACGAAAGCTTACCAACACATATTTCGAGAAATAGATAGGCGAAACTCGACTCGAAATAGCAAATGTGTATAATCAAAGTCTATATAGCAAAACGACTTTTATCTCAAGATAGGAGATAGAGTAGATAGACTTTTGAGTGATAGATAAGTTCAAGTCTCCACATACCTTTTAGTCGATGAAGTTCCACCAGTTCCTTGAGTAGTCCTTCGTCTTGTATGATGATCGCCATGGGTTCTTGAGCTCAACTACACTTTTTATCCTAGTCCGAGACTTAGCTATAGTAGACTAGAAAGCAAGACTTATAGTTTTGATCACTAACATTGACAAACATGCTTGAGATAGCAACGCATGCGAGTTCGACCGAACAATGCTCTAACATAACCTCATAATGACGATCCGTCATCAAGATTGGCTCAAAGAGAGAATTGAAGAAACAAAAGCTGATCTTGATGGTATGAAGGTTCAAGTTGAAAAACTTGAGAAACAGGAAGTGGTTGCAGAAAAGTCCCTGGAGACATGCTTCAAGAGTTTGAACACTGAAGAAACTTCAGTGAATAATAAGAGCACCACTAGAGATTCAGTTATATGTAATATTTATTCCAAACAAAATAGACATCAGTTTTTGATTATTTCAATTATTGTATAAGGTCTATTTCTGAATAAAACTATCTATTATTTATGAATAAAATTATTATTTTATAATTTTTCTTGTGATAGTTTTTCGATTACATAGCCTGTGCTTGAATGCTTTATATTATTGTTATATGTTTATGGGATGTATGATTTCTGTTTTCTTAACCTTAATATTCGATCTCATATGATGTGTGAACCCTTATGATTTGTGTGGCTTTTTGATTTAGCAGGATTAAGTTCTAGTCCATGTTGGTAGGCTTTATCAAAGGATCATAAGGTGTTCCGATTGGAACTCATATGTGAAAAAGTCACAATATGTTGAAACAATTTGTGTTTGACATAAAAGCATATGTGTTTCGGGTTTTCAACTTTTGTTATTGGCACGCATTAGTTAAAACCGATTCAACCTTTCTCTGGTAAAGGTTGCTTTTGTTGTTGTTTTTTTGTTCTTGCGAAAGGATGACAACATAATGAGGGAGAGTTCTAACTTGAACTTGCCCTTAATGATATATCTTTCTGGGGAGAAGAGGATGCAGAATATGAGGTAACGAATTTGTTAGTTAATCGTTTTCCTGTTTAAGAAAAGCTTGAGTTTATTACATATATATTTTGCTTTTGCTTAACAAAATTCGGTACAATTGATGTTTATTCCATTATGTATGTATGGATGTATGTGTGTATGTGATTCAATTGTTTCCGGTTAAGAAAAACTGGTTTGATATCTTTCTTTATTGTTTGGCATCAATTGTATTAGACTTAACGAAATTTCGGTGCAATTGCGGTGCTTTATGTTTATGTTTGTTTCAATTGCTTCCGGTTAAGAGAAATAATTGTGCAAGTCAATTTATTTGGTTTGTATGTATTGTTTACGGCTTAACAAAATACGGGATCATTTGCTTAGTCCAATTAGATTCCGGATAAGAGAAACTAAGTTAATTCTGGTCTTAGTTAGACTTATCAAAGTAAAGGATTCGGTTATTCAAGTCTAATCGAATTCCTTGACAAGAAATATTAGTTAACTAACCTAGTATTTGTCTTGTATAAAGTGTAAGGTCTAAGTTATTATCTGAATAATTAGAGCCTGATGAGAAAAATAAAGTTATTTGTGATCTTTATTTTGGTCTTATCGAAATAAGGGATTGTATTTGTGCAGTCGGTTTAGCAAGGGAACTAAGTTTCTTAGTCAATTTGTTAAACTATTAGGGAAAATTGCTTCGGGCAATTATTTCCTTCATAACATATTAAAACCAAATTACTTGTAGTTTTGGTTTTGATATTAGTTATCTCAAATGGCATGCGAAACCTTCGTTCTTAACTCTTATAGGTTGTACAATTCTTTTAGATTTGTAAGATCCTTTCGGTTTTTGTATTTGCTCGAACCTTTGTCATTTTGTGATAAAAAGGGGGAGAAGTATATGGAGTAAACAAGTGATTTGTAATAACTAAGGAAAGGACAGTTGTGCTTAAACGTTATATCTAATGAAAGAGTAAAGCATTGACTAAGGGGGAGAAACATATCATATGATGATTGTAGTTATTTGGACTACAAAAGGGAAATAACAAAGATGTGCGGATTGAAAATCTACCTATCTCACCTTTAGGGGGAGTATTAGATTTGTTATTTAAATGTCAACAACGGCATTTATGGATTGAATATATGCAGGTTATTGTGTTGTTGAAACTTGGAATCAAACGTATGTATAATGAATTTTTGTAATTTGTTTATCCATATGTATTAAAAGTTTTGTCACTAAAATTGACAAAGGGGGAGATCGTTAGAGCATAGCTCGGTTGAACTCACCAAGCGTTGGTATGTCAAGTTTGGTTGTCATGTTTTAGTGAATCAAAACTCAATTAAAGAGTCGCTTGATTATATACTAGAGACAACTTCGTATAGGTTAGGCTAGAAAGATTAGGATTATGAGACATACAAGTATTACTCGAAGACTTGAAGAATGTGAAGAATTAACAAGCTACATCGACGACATCATCCTTTCTCTTGAGGTTAGTAATATTGTGACTTGAACTGTTTCATTTCTAACGTATCTTTCAAGTCGTGTTATATTGAAAACATAACTGCGAAGCTGTGAATGATTATACTTTAGTAGACATAGTGTTAATGAATTAGAATACGAAGTATAACGCTTATCTTTTGAACTTCGTATATAAGACATCGACATAATCGTATGAATGTTACTGTGATTATGTGTATGGGTAAAGGTGAAGATTTCATCCTATGAAACTATGATTACATTTGTTTAAAGGAAGTACATTCATGAACTTGTTTTATGAATCGAAAAGGAAATCGTTAGGCTTATTGGTATTGTTATTCATTGCTTATATTTGGATTACCAATATGTATGAGTTAGTAGAACCGATCATAACTTGTTATGTATCTTGGTAAAACTAGTCAAAATGCCTGACTTATGTATTGAGATGACTTTTGTTAGTGTAACCGATCCTAAGTAATCACCTAAGATGGTATGATCGATATTTGTAATTGGTGTAACCGATCCGGGTAATTGGTATGACCAATCATAAAAGAGTTGTGTAATCGATCCTTGTAATTGGCGCAACCGGTCCAGGTAATTGGTGTAACCGATCCTAGTGACTAGTGTAACCGATCACAAGTAATACCATGAGAATATGGTAACCAGTCCTGGTAATTGACGTAGCCGATCCTGGTAACTGATGTAACTGGTCCCAGTAACCATATTAAGGTAGAACCGATCTTTGTGTTTGGTAGAATCGTAAACCCATGATTAGTGAATTGATATTTGATCAATCACATAGTTCTTGGAATTCAGATGAACCAATTCTAACTTGTTTGGAAGTGTGGTATAATCGTTCCAAGATTGTAAATATGAAAAAGGATTTACAAAGAAGAAGATGTCAACATACTTTGAACATGTTCAGTAACTCTTATCTTTTATTGTTCAAAGATATTCCTTAATAACTCAAGGAGATCCAGGACCGAAATAAATTGAGAATCTTTTAGTTAAGATTGTTAGTTTCATACGCTTTTAATTACCAGAAATTAAATGCATATCTCTGGAAAATAAAAATTTGTAATGCGCATTTACTAATTGGAGATTTTCTAGTGAGATTTCGGTAATGTTGGACAGAGCATTTCCAGGAATTATGGAAACCGATTTTGGGCATTTATTGCATATCTTAATAATATTTCGATTTTGGAAATTCCTTGGTGTCCAAACTTCCTTGTTGTATAAATACCCAATTTTGCATTTTGAGCAAACTATCCTAAGAGCCAGCAAAACTACCTTTTTGTGTTGTTACTGGTGGAGCCGTCTATTCGGAGAGGAAAGTACCATAATTAGGTGAAATCTCTTACGACCGCTCGTTTAAAGACTTCTGTGGGATCAAGAAGCTCTACGAGTACCGTTGGTGGGAAACTAGATAATTGCAATATTATTAGTTTTCGATTTGATTTGATTGACTAACGGTTGTTGAACTTTGATTGCACCTAGTTTGTTTATTCTCGAGAATCTTCTCTTTTGATATAAGATTCACTCAAACTAGATGAACGTGTTGACTGGATCTTTAGAAATGTTTGTATATCTAAAGACATCTTGTTATAATCCATTGTTAACAGACTCCGTTCTATGCGTGATTAATCACAAGAGATTCAAGTTGTGGTGTGCAGGTGTTTATTGAAGATTAAAGAAGATTTGAAGACAAAGAAGATTTCCTATTGGTTGCATATCTTTGGTGTGCACAAAACTTGATCGGATGGGATCCAACTATAATCGGTTTATCCTTGATAGATTTGATTAATTATTTGCGTAGATCGACATCACTATATATTATTTTGGTAGATTCTATTTTTTATTGCAAAATCTAAACTCTGTTACTTTGGCAGTTGTTGGATAGATAGATCTAAACCCGACAAAGGAGTTTATTGGATTAAACATAAGAGACTTTGTCTAACTCATATCACTGAGATTGAATAGAATTTTTACCGAAAATATTTGTTGTTCCTTTACTATTTGGAATAAGAACCAAAGTAATTGTTCCAGTGCGTGAACTAATCGAATGTCGGAAGCGCAGGGATACTGAAGAAACTAGGTGAACTATAGGTTTAGTTGCTTGGTCTCAACTATACGAAGTTGGTTTGATTTTGTATAGCGGCTTAATTCTGAGAGTATTCAATTCTGGACTAGGTCTCGGGGCTTTTCTGCATTTGCATTTCCTCGTTAACAATATCTTGCTGTGTCATTTACTTTTGTTTTCCGCAATTATAATTGTTGTTATTATAATTTAAAGTAAATTACACAAACGTTAACTCTGTATTACTTGATAGTAATCCTATAGAGTTTGGTTAAGTCCGAACCTATTATCAAGTAATCACACTTTGATTGTTGTATTGTCTTGATCTCGTATCCATAGAAGATCACACAATGTGTGAATACCGATTCGTTGTATTGTGTCGACTCAATCCATAGACAATCACTTTCGGTAAGAGGACTTATACGTGGAAAAGTTTAAGATTGTGGTATATTTGGGTACCTCGTCTTTTCAATTGGTATCAGAGCGGGAAAACACGAAAAGATCCAACAATCTGTGTTTGGTGCGATCCAACCTATAAGAATTGAATCTATATCTGATTCAGTTAACGTTATGCAAGAGTATGAGTACTCAAATGTTGAAGATGTTACAACTTCGTTAACTCATGATCTAGGAGTTACGAAAACATCTAAGTCAATCTCTGATGGAAAAGAAGATTCTGATAAAGAGTTGGTAAAACTCCTAAAGCCAATAATATCTCTGTCTACCCGAATAATAATATTAAAGACATAATCTAATCTTCTTAAGCATGAGATCAGATAAAAAAACATTCAAATAAATTCTCTAGCCAGAGAGAATATGGATCTCAATTTCAAATTAGAAGCCCTTGGTAAACCTCTTACTCATGATCAAAAGACTCATCCGATGACTCTGACTAATGATTTTGTTATAATCTCTTCTGATGAAGAAATCAAAATTCCCTGTTCGACTTTTATAGACTGTGACAAAAAAACTTGCTTGATCACATCTAAAACAGATCATGATGATGGTAGCATAACTAACTACATCAAGTCATAAGAGAATGAGCAGCCAACTTCTATATCTACTGATGATCAAGATAAATCTTGTCCAAAGGAATCTTTGAACCGATTCCATGAAAGGGATCTTTAGGAACACAATTTTCAGTCACTTGACAGGAAATTTATACTTCTTCAAAATACAGTGGTAAAAGTATTAAAATAAGTTTCTGGTCTTAAAAAACTGAAAGAGCATTCCTCAGTAGAAAGACAATTTTTACCCAAATCCGATAATATCAACTCAAATATTTCAGGAGTAAGAGTTGATAGTCGGTTCTGGAAAAAGGTTCATCCTCACTCATGTTGCAGTTGCTCTCACTCACATGAAGAACGATTCCAGAAGAAAGGAGAAGAAAAATTCTCTGCCAAAGGAAACAATCATGAATTTCCGATAATTGTTTCAAATAATCATACTGATGTATATCATAAGGAATTCATTGGAATGAGAAAATCTTATGAAAATCTCATCGATAGAATTAAGAGAAATCTGTCTATCTCTGAAAATTCACACATCAGCACTATTTCTCCACATGATCATACCTCTAGATTAAGGAATGATCATTTTATTGAGAGAAAATACTTTGGGAAGAAATTTCCAAAGAGGAACATGAACTATGTTTCTGTTACTCGCTGTAAGCAAGAAAAGGCTTACTCCGATGCAACCTAGTTGTACGGAGACAGTGCACTCTCATCCTAGTTCGTGGTCATACCCTTTGGGATGAGAAGCACATAAAACAAGAGCACATTTTTGGGCCGACCGAGCGAAGTGAGGGAGGACCCTATATATGGTGATTTTGTGTAAATGTGAAGCGTGACTTTTTTTTCAATTGGAAAAAAATATTGGATTTGGTGTAACCAAAAAGAACGTAGGTGTAATTTTTTAGAACAAAATCGAGTTAGAGGTCCTGAGGTTGAATCCCGACACCTCCATAAATTTCATTTTTTTTTTCCTTTCTTTCTTCCAAAATCACCGGTCAGCCTCTTGATGTTTCTTTCTTCTCCGTCAGTTTTTCAGTTAGACACCGAAACTATATTTTCCTCCGACCACACTACTTCACCTCCGTATATCACAGTCTCACCACTACCATCACCCTCCTCCGCCTCCTTCAATTCCAGCAACACCATCGTCACCATTAGAGTACCACCACCGCAACACCACCACCACAACATCGCCGCCGTTACCACCAACAACTCCACAACTACACCAACACCATACCATCGCTACCAGCATCGCACCACCACCTCTGAAATCATACATCCACCACCACAACAACAACAACACCATTTTTACAGAGACCCATTCAATAAACCAAAATTAAAAAATTCTAATAACATCATTAGCACCACCTCTGTATCACCGGCAAAGTTCATGAAAAAACCAAAATTAAAATAATTTCGAAGTTAAAATGACAGAAAATTCTCTAATTAAAAACCCATAAGCGCCGATGAAACTAAAATTAAATAAATCCACAGAAACCCAGTTTTGTCGCTTCCATACTGTAGGTGTAAATAATCCACAGGGCTAGGTGGCAAGATCCTAGGCTAGGATGCACCAAGGAATGAAGAAAGGCGAAGCACAGAATAGATTCAGGTGGCGTGAAGAATAAGGAGTCACGTGGGTCGGACGTGATGGCCCTACAGTTGTCGGATGTGACGTGACCCTTATCATCTGACAGAAGTAACGAACGATCAAGGAGTACTCGGTCATACAAAGGAAACTGGTCAAAACCAAGGGACAACAAGGAAGAAGGGCGATATCGTGCCTAATCAAGTACCAAGGACTCGGCCTCGGGCGAAAGGATGTCAAAGACCAAGACTGTAATTTCGTTGTATCTCGACTATGGCCTATAAATATAAGGGCTTGTCGAGAGTGAGAGGGGGGAAAATAAGAGAGAGAGAAAGGGAATTACACTTGAAAATTGGAGAGATAGTTCATTTGAGAAAGAGAGAACACCTTGTAACCTAAAACGAGAAGTAATAACAATCATCCTTTCACCCCGTGGACGTAGGTAATCCTGTCGAACCACGTATATCCTTGTGTTCATGTTTGAGTATGCATTTATACTTGTTTAGTTCAACTTCTTCACCTTTGGACGTAGTTTGTGATTTTATGGAACTACATTCTGGCGCCGACTAAGGGGAACGTCTAAGTTCTGCGGATACCTTGGCTGCGCACATAAACAAAGACGATCAACAAAGCTCCTAAGAACACCTCGTGTGTGGTAGTTGATGCTATGAGATGAACTCTGTTTGGTGAAGCGTCTCTTCTGTCTTTTGTTTCTCGAGTTTTGGTTAGACCGTTAAATTTCTTTTCATAAAGTCGGGTGGTAGAAAAAAGTTTTTCAGTTCTGTCGGATTTGAGCAGTCGAGTTAGCAGGAAATCTTCTGAGAGCTCCCAAATAACTCCATCAGCGTTTGGTCGAGACCATAGAGAGACTCTGTTGACAGATCGACTGGTTGTGCTTTGAAACGAGTAGATTTGAGTGTTTGTTTTCATCTTTGATAATTGTTTTCACTACCGAAAATATAACAGTTGAGAAACTTCACAAGACTCCCAAGTAACATATTTGATGTCGGGTTGAAGTCACTTGAAGTTCCGTGCTGACTTACCAATTGTCGAAAATTTTACAAAGTAGCTAATAAGCTTTTTATTTCAAGATCAGTTGAAACCCCTCTCGACAGATCGACTTCGAACCATGGAGTCAGATCCTAAATAGGGAACAAAGTAGTCGGACGGCGAGATCACTAGTCGCCGGAGAAAACCCAAGGAGTTCAGGGAAGTCATCCCTGAGTAATTCCAAGGAAGTTAATGAAATTTTGTCTAGAAATGATTTTCGGTACAGGTCTGAACCTTGTACTTACAAAACACTAGGAGTTATTGATTTGGAGCATAGGGAATGTAGGACAAACTGTTATTAATGCAAAGTCAGGTACTGAGAGCGATGTCGTGTAGTATTGAAAGCGACGTAGCGTGATACCTGCCTAAAAGAGTACTTAGGGTCAAAGCAGGTCATGCTGGTGAGGCTAGCCTGACAAAATAGAGGGAATCGTACTTCTGGAGTCCAGTTTTGAGTGTCAGGCTCGTGTCATTTAAATCTGTACGTATTAGAAAAACTTTCAGAAAAGCAGATCAAAGTAAGGTGTTGTTTGTCTTTGCTGACATAGGTAGGGACGATCCTCGGGCCTACGACATACCTGATCCGATGGCAAGCACTTCAGGGACGGGAAGAACGCTAAGGAACCGCACAGTTACCAGCGGCAGCGTGCAAGAAGGAGTAACAGGGCCGAGACAAGAGAATGACCGACCACCACCACCTGAGAGACCCCGGGCAGCTACAAGAGGTATACCGACTATAGAGGACGAAGTTGACTTGGGAAGAGATGATGATCCCACGCCATTGGAGAGGATCATCCCGACCCAGAGGATGGCCGATCAGATAGATGGGCTTACTGCGTCAGACACAAAAGATGACGAGGAAGCGCTCATCGTGCATGCTCAGAGGCGCAGAGCGAGACAACAAGCCGAATATCAGGAGGCTCTAGGGCGAGAGAAAGAGAGACTTAGGCAATTCCAGCTAGGCCGAGAAGCAGCTAGTGGAATCATTCCGCCACCGTCGACTCAAATACCCCCTATGCTACCGGGTCCACCACCGTTGACAACATCATGACCTCCTGCACACTTGAGCCACCCGAACGGCCATTCTAGTCACGGGAGTTCGGATCCAACACTACTCGCCATTCTTGAACGACATAGGAGACAAGAGGCGGCATTAAGAGAGCTGCAACAAAGGAACCTGGCACTAGAATTCGATAATTATCAGCTGCAGAACCAGAGGTCCAGGTCTAGAGGATCCTCCAGCCGAGGAACATCGGGCAATCAAGGCCGATCAGGGAGATTACCACCAACGGCAGGGCCGAGTAATCATGGTCGATCAGGGCAACCCACGCTACCACCTACCCGAGGGTATGGTCCACCTGAGGATTCATCAACGGAAGAAGAAGGGCGCAGAAGAAATGAGATGTCGGACAACTCAACAGAGGCCAAGCTCAGGGAGTTAGAAGCAAAGATAAAGAAACTATCAGGAAACGACGAGGAGGATAAGTTATCCGAGGTCATAAGCGAGGCCGAGAAAACCCCCTTCACCCAAAGGCTTGAGCAAATGGCGTTCCCACCCAAGTGTACACTCCCTTCAGTTCCTTCTAGATTTGATGGAACGGGCGATGCGGTTGAACACATAAAGATGTATACTATGTCGCTAATCCAATGGAAGAACAATGAGTTGGTAATGTGTAAGTTCTTCCCAGCAAGCCTAGAGGGCGAGGCAAGGAACTGGTTTTACGCACTTTCACCAGGGTCGATTGACAGTTATGAGGATCTAATTGAGTCCTTCATAGAAACTTACATGCATAACAGCAGACCTCGGCCCAGAGTCAATAGATTGTTCACTCTGGCTCGGAGGTTCAAGGAACCCCTCAGAGCATTGACTGATCGATGAAGGAAACTGTACACAGAGATTGGGAAAGTACCAGTCGATCAACAGATATTTGGATTCGAAAATGCGTTGGGAAGGTCGGACCCCATCTGGATAGCCATGTTTACTGAAAAACCGCAAACACTGAAAGAAATGTGGAAAATGCAAGAACACTACATCGCACTGGAAGAGATTCAAGAAGAAGCGATGGGTAGGGGAGTACAAGAGGCTAGTGCAACGACTATGGCGACCCCAGGCGACACTCCCAGGCGGCCCGAGAAGAGACCAGACCCTCCTCCACGAGGAAACGGGAAGAATGAGTGGATAGCAAAAGGGAAAAAGCCGAGACACGAGCCGAGAGACTACACCCCATGGAACGCACCATTGTAAGAAATTTTCAAGGAAGTCGAGAAGAGGAACGACATCATATACACGGCATCAAGAGGGGTACAGTTCGAAGAAACCAAGGACCACCCCGAGTACTGCCACTACCATCAGTACAGAGGTCACTCCACCAATAATTGTCGACAGGTGAAAGACATCGTGCAACATCTTATCCGAGACGGATACCTGAGGCAGTTCTTCCGACAAGCACCACATGCGACCACCGCACCCGATGCACCTGTTCACCAGGTTCGGATCGGCAGATCAACTCAGTTTGTGAACACCATCTCGCACTCAGCCACACAGGAGTACAATCTAAGTCCAGGAATCACTTCTAGAATCCACAAGAGGGACCATAATGGTAAAGAAATATTCAGTGTAGCCAAGACCCTGCCGATGTAACCTTGGATGATGCAACCCATTTCCTTCTCGGCCAAGGATGTCCCGATGAACGGTCAAGCCCATAGCGACCCCTTGGTCATTACCTTGCTAATTGAAGAATGGGGAGTGATAAGGATACTGGTAGACAGTGGGAGCTCAGTCGAGGTGCTTTTCTACGACACCTTCAAGAGAATGGAATTGTCAGATGACATTCTCGTCCCCTCAACATATCGAATTTACGGCTTCAATGGGACCATGACCATCCTAAAGGGCGAAGTAACTCTGAGAGTATCAGATGGGGGCGGTTATTTGGATCAAAAACATACCTCTTTCTTCATACCAAGGGGCCTATATTGTTACACCAAGATGCCATTTGGATTGAAGAATGCGGGTGCCATATACCAAAGGCTGGTAGGGGACATATTCGAGGACAAGATCCATAACACCATCGAAGTCTATGTCGATGACATGCTGGTAAAAAGTCGCCTAGCCAAGAACCACATCCATGATCTTAAGGAGATATTCCAGACGATGGGGGAGTACAAGATGAAGGTTAACCCTGCTAAGTGTGATTTTTGGGTAACCTCGGGAAAATTCTTGGGATATATCATCACACCCAAGGGGATATAAGCGGATCCCGACAAAGTCAGATCCATCCTCGAGATGTCGTCGCCTGCAAGGGTGAAATACGTACAAAAACTAAACGGCAGCATAGCGGCACTAGGGCGATTCATATCCCGGTCTTCGGACAAGTGTAAAAACTTCCTCAGCACTCTTAAAAAGGGAGAAAGATTCAAGTGGACGGACGAGTGTGAGGAAGCCTTTCAGAATATTAAATTACATCTTGCAAGCCTCCTAGTATTTCAGAGACCCGAGCCCTCGGAGGTCCTTACCCATACCTCGGAGCAACTTCATATGCTATCAGTGCAGTCTTGGTTAAGAATGAAGAAAACGAAGAGAAACCCGTTTACTTTATCAGCAAAACCTTGAGCCCGGCCGAGAAAAATTACACAAGGATGGAGCAAATGATTCTGGCATTAGCGTTCGCCACTCTAAAGTTGAGGACGTATTTTCAAGACTATCGGATCCGCGTACTCACCAAATCTCCCATCGAAGCGGTACTAGACAATGCAGGCCGATCAGGAAGAATTTCTAAGTGGGTGGCGCAAATTAAACAATTTAATGTTTTTTACGAGATGAGAACAACGGTGAAAGCACAAGTTGTGGAAGATTTCCTGGCGGATTTACCATTAAGTGACGAAGACGAGGTCGAAGATATCCCGGGAATGGAGGAAGGTCGGGAGGATCCAGCCGACCTACGGGAGGCGAGAAGCCCGACACGATGGGAAGTATTCGTCGATAGAGCATCGAACAAAGATGGATCAGGCCTTGGGCTAGTCTTCACCACACCCAAAGGAATGAAGATAGTCCACTCATTTCCATCGGAGTTCAAAGCAACGAACAATGTTATAGAGTACGAGGAGGTGATCCATGATCTAAGGATAATCGTCGAAATGGGACTACAAGATGTGAGACTGACTAGCGACTTGCAGCTGGCAGTCCGACAAATTACCAGCAAATATGCTATCCATGACCCGATTTTGCAAAAGTACTGGGAACTCGCCCAATTCTACATCGACCATATCCCCAACATCAAATTCCGTCACATATGCAGAAAAGACAACCGACATTTCGACGCTTTGTCATACATAGCGTCTCAGTTAGCGGATCCTAGTGTGGAAGGCATCCGAGTCGTGAGGCTCCTTACACCCTCAATACTAGAGGTACCAGAAATACGCATCGATGTGGCAGTCAACACGGCCGATAGGTATCAGGAGATTGGAGAAAGCCGATCCATTTGTACTTAGAAACAGGTGAGCTACCCAGAGGGCGACCAGAGATCAACAAAGTCAAGAGTAAATCGGTTGCGTATGAGCTGAGGGACGAAATCCTATACAAAAAGTCTTACTTAAGACCATTACTAAGATGTTTGAGCAAGGATGAAGGCCAATCAATCTTGAATGAAATACATTATGGAGCAGCTGGAAACCATAGCTCGGGCCGGAGTCTGTCGGCTAGGGCGAAAACGATGGGATATTTCTGGCCGTATATGAATGATGACGCAAAACAGATGGCACAAGCTTACGAGGAGTGCCAGCGGTATGGCAAGAAGATACATGCACCATCCGTAACCTTGAACTCAGTAGTAAGCCCATGGCCCTTCGCCAAGTTGGGAATCTACATTGTGGGACCACTGCATGTGGGATCGGGGCAAAGAAAGTACTTAATCGTGGCTATAGACTACTTTACTAAATGTGTGGAGGCAGCACCTTTGAAACATATCCGAGATAAAGACGTCTTCAGATTCATTTGGGAACACATCATATGTTGTTTTGGAGTACCGGCAGCTATCGTCTCGGACAATGGAAAACAACTTCAAGGAGAAAACATTGATCTGTTGTTCAACACCTACAACATTAGGAAAAGTAAGGCCACACCCATATATCCTCAGAGCAATGGGCAGAAACAAAACAATCGCCGATAATTTGACGAAAAAATTGGATGGGGAGTACGATGAATGGTGTGAGGAACTTTACAACGTTTTATGGGATTATAGAACAATTCGAAGGGAGGCAACTGGGCTATCACCTTTTATGCTCACTTATGGAACTGAAGCGATTCTACCAACAGAGGCGATGATACCCACCACGAGAACCGAAGCATGGAGGCGAAACATCTCGGCCGATCTCATTTTGGCCAAGCTCGACGACTTAGAGGAAACAAGAGAGATGGCATTACAAAAAATGGAAAACTACCAAAGGAGATTACGGCGGGAATACAATAAACGATTTCGTTCAAGAGAATTCCTACCGGGGCAATTAGTACTGAAGTATTTAGCCGATTGGGAGCATGATAAAAATGGCGGTAAATTGGCGGCAAAGTGGGGAGGACCATACACAATCGTGTCTAAAGTGGGTGAAGGCGCTTATCGATTACTAAAATCGGACGGAAAACCAGAGTTAAAACAGTGGAACACCCAATATCTGAAGCTCTATCACCCGTGAGGGGTTCGAGAAAAACAAGTAAAGATACTTGTCATTCATTTCTTTAAAGCCACAAGAGGTAGGAAATATGACATGAGCGACTAATGGTCATTCGTACTCGGGGAAATGGCAGTGAGCAAGTGCCGAGGTGACTTTCACTCGAATGGTCATTCGTACTCGGGGCAAAGTCAATGTGGAAGTGCCGAGGTGACTTACACTCGAGTGTTCATTCGTACTCGGGGCAGTGGCAGTGTGCAAGTGCCGAGGTGACTTACAGTCGATTGGCTATTCGATACTCGGGGCAGTGGCAGTGTGCAAGTGCCGAGGTATCCTAAGGGTACTTGGAAACCAGCTACCGAAGGTTGTTAAGATACGGTTTCTTCTCAGCCAGGTAACCTACTTACATCTGAAAGGTTACCCCCATCGCAAGTGGTCGTGACCACTTGCCCGAGTTGGTTGATCAATAACCGCTCGGGATTATCGGGCCTAGTAACTAGGACGACCAATACCCTTCCACTGAATCTAAAATATAGTGACGAGATACCTCGACCAGGACATGGCATCGGGCCCGATGACCCTCCTTGTTGAGTGTGTTCGACAGAAAAGGTTTTAAATACTAACATGTGTGATACAGAATGCAGGTATGGAACGAAAACGGAAAGATAACAATAACAAAGTCACACATCGTTAACTTAAACATAAAGAGAAAAGAGCGTCAAAGAAAAAGCAACCAACAAACATGGGGACGCAACAGCCTATTAATAAAATTTATCAAGAAAGGATGGTTAAGTGTTTAAGCGAATTACAACCCAAGACAAGGGGAAAACTAGTGGCACAACACTACGAAAGAACCACTCAATCTCTAGGTGGAAAAGCACCATCTCCTCCCCTCCTCAGACCGACCTCTCGACGCTTCCGCTGGATGTATTCATTGATACCAACAGTAATCGCGTCTGCAAGCTCGTTCTGATGAGCAGTCCTCTCCTGAGCAATCTGTTGAGTAAGTTTATGAGAAGTCGCCTCGACAGTAGTAATCTTGGCCTGCATATCGCCCTCGACCTTCTTCAACCTCTGGACCTCCTGCTCCAGATCCTTGACGCGGCCCTTCTCGGCTGTAGCATAACACAAACAATCTATCAAACACGGAATTTGGCATCATACAAAACAAGGACAATAAGCTAGCCTAGTCCCGAAGTCACCCCGACATGCTCTCTAGAGACCTGTATGGATTGGCAATACGAATTCTAGCGACTCAACAGATTTAGCTAACTCGTCCTCGGCCTTGGAAAGCTTCATGGTCGGTTCATTGTAGTACTGCTCGTTGAACTCGTTGGTGGGGCAATACTTCTTGTGATCACTCCACTCGGCTCTCAACCGGTTATGGGATACTTGTAGCGTCGATAATTGAGATTGGGTCCACTCTAAGTCACTAGCCTGCTTATCAAATTCCTTAGACCTTTCAAGAAGATCTCTATTTGACTGTTCGGCCACAGTTTTATCCCTCAAGATTCGGCGCCGATCCTCATGAAGATCTCGATTCTAGAGCCGTAAAGAACGATTCTGACTTTCTAGATTATCGGCCAATAATGTGTTATCAGCAGCGAGTCTTTGAAAAGTACCCAGGTGAGCTCGCAGGTTATCTATTTTCTCGGGCACATACTCGAACAGGCGATATCTATCCAACTCTTCTTGAAGGAGTTGGATCTCGGCCTCTTGACGGTCTATCTTCCCATCCTTGTTGGAAATTCGTTACCGAAGATTCTCCACGATATCTTTCTCGATATCCCACTTCCTCTTCATGAGCCTATACTCCGAAGCAGCATCTAGATCTAGACTAGCTAACTCGGCTAGAAGAATAATACCCGACTCAGGATATTGACACGAAGAACTCAATCAGTAACACAAGTGTCTAAGCAACGTACCTTGGGCGTCAGCAAACTTGACCTCCAGTTCACGACATCGATCCTTCTCCAACTGCAACTGAAGCTTGACGGACTCAAGCTGTCGGACCTCCTGTCGGCAAAGAGCAGCCTCCAATCTCGCCCGATTCACGGCCTACATAATCCATATCAAGGCAAATCAGTAAGGGCCGATAACATCAAAGAGAAAGCATAAACAAATCACTCACCACAGTGTCAAAGGTGGGCGCGATCTCGTGATACTGGGGCACGGTGGCGATCATCTTCTCATCAGTAAAGGAGCCAAATTTCGCAGAATTTAATGCGCCGAGCGAGTCACAGACGGGGACCGATATGGTGAATGGCATTTGGAAACCCAACGTAGACCCAGAAGTAACCTGGGGCAGTCTCTGCAATACCTCGGGCTCAACATTAACCACCTTACTCGACACAGATGTTTCGACCAACCCTTGATTGCCGGACTGTAAACCGGACGTCACAACAGCGGCCTCCACATCCTTCTCGGTTTCCTTCTCGTGAAGAGAGTCATCGCCGAAGATATCATCATCATCGTCTTGGTCACGAATATCGATCACAACGTTTGCACCCTTCAACACCACACCCTTCGCAGCTACCTTACCTCGAGGAGGATTACGCCTCGGAACATGCCCCTCACCACCTACAACTTAAAACAAAGCGTCAGATTGATTCCTTGCCAACTCTCCAAGAGCTAAGGCAGGAATGGCCGAGGGCTAAAAGTCTTACCATCTTGAGCCGAGGACCCTCCGACATCTTCATCCTCGCGCCTAGGTAACTTCTGCACAAGGCTCCGCGTCAGAACACGTGAAGGCAAAAAACAGGGGCAAGTACATGTACTTAGGATAAAAGTTGTATGTTTGTTACCTTCCCCTGATCTTCCTCGACCCTTGTGATAGCACTCCTTTTCTTGGAAACAAGAGCCGCCTTACCAGACTCGCCCTGGGGCTTGGCCTACGACGAGAAAATAATCAGCACCTCAAGCCGATACAGTGGGAGTCAAAGAAAATTAAGAATGAACAACATACATTATCATCATTAATCACCCGGAAAAGATACGGTTCAGCAGGAAATTCAGGAGGAAGAAAACTACCACGCAAGATCTGGCCGCGAACGAGAAGCGGAACTCGGTCCTAGTATGGGTCATTAGTGTGACGAGCACGCTTGTTCGAACCTTTGCCAACAGGATCAGCATCTAGCATTAACCTTGAAGCACCTTCAGGAAGAGTCTTTTGGCGATGAGGACTAGCGGCAAACCCAGCAAGATCGCCATTGGTAGCGGTCCTGCTCCAATAGTTAACAACAAAGTTGGCAAAAGTGTACTCGGGAGCTTCAGACGGTTTGTAGGTGGACCACTCGGCCTCAGTACAACTACCCTCGCCTCGCCTCTTCCATTCGTTCATCACCCGAAAAGTATTTCCATTCCACTGAGTCAAGGCCCGATACGGAAGGAGCTGCGACAACACCTCATAATAGAAGGGATCTTCAGGGTTGTATAGATGAAAGCGAAGACCAAGCTCTAGTTGCCCTCGGGTAATGATAACCGACTCAGACGACTGCTCATGCCTATCGACATCGGCCTTCTTCAACACACCGGTTTGTCCCGAGACTAGGGTTACCTCATAGTCCTGAAGAGCAAACTCGTCCTTCAACTGATCGATAAATTCTTCATCAGTCAAATCTTTGGAAGTTCTCTTGTCAACCCTACATGAAAAATAAGGAGAACCATCAGGGAAAATGGATTTTATAGCACGGTAATCGTGATGTGAGGGACTCTCGAGTAAAAATAAAGAATCAAGGGAAACAACATCGCTATCGGAAAAGGTATCACTCACGCACCTCTTCTCAGTCATCGATGGAGAAGAAGTAGCCATGGCGGAACCAGTTGAAGAACCCTGAAGATTAATATCAAACGAACGAGAAAAGAAGCAAAGAGGAAGGACCAGCGGCGACTATCACAACCTTCACCAGCGAAGAAAATGAAACCAAGTGATAAAGAAAACAGAGATCACCGGAATCCATGGCGGCAGTAAGGAAGCAGCGTATGAAGGAAAGAAGTTGGTTCTTAAATTCTCTGAAAATCGTAAATGAATGAAAGAGAAAGTAAATAGAGGTATTTATAGGAAGAGGAGTCTCGACCGACAACAACGGTTACAGGTCATAAAGGGGTGATAGTAGGAAACTGCATGGCGGGATTCACGGCATGCCCAAGGACGTGGGAAGATGAAACGATTTTCTTCCCCTCGTACCAAGCACACGAGCGGAAGAAGGGGCATAAATGTAGGCGTAAATAATCCACAGGGCTAGGTGGAAATATCCTAGGCTAGGATGCACCAAGGAATGAAGAAAGGCGAAGCACAGAATAGATTCAGGTGGCGCGAAGAATAAGGAGTCACGTGGGTCGGACGTGATGGCCCTACAGTTTTCGGATGTGACGTGACCCTTATCATCTGACAGGAGTAACAGACGAGCAAGGAGTACTCGGTCAAACAAAGGAAACTGGTCAAAACCAAGGGACGACAAGGAAGAAGGGCGATATCGTGCCTAATCAAGTACCAAGGACTCGGCCTCGGGCGAAAGGCTATCAAAGACCAAGATTCCATCGGCCACACCAGAAATACGGGCGAGTAACTAAGATAGGTCCGATAGGGAACAACAGAGTTGATGTATTGTGACCAACACTGTAATTTCGTTGTATCTCGACTATGGCCTATAAATATAAGGGCTTGTCGAGAGTGAGAGGGGGGAAAAGAGGAGAGAGAGAAAGGGCATTACACTTGAGAATTGGAGAGATAGTTCATTTGAGAAAGAGAGAACACCTTGTAACCTAACACGAGAAGTAATAACAATCATCCTTTCACCCCGTGGACGTAGGTAATCATGACGAACCACGTATATCCTTGTGTTCATGTTTGAGTATGCATTTCTACTTGTTTAGTTTAACTTCTTCACCTTTGGACGTAGTTTGTGATTTTATGCAACTACACATACAAACCACCCATACGAACCTGTCTTCAGATTACATCAAAACCCTTAATTCAATTTCACCGTTGCTGTTGGAAGGAGTCTTAAAATCCATCGCCTGCAAATAAAATCAAAGCACCAGAAAACCCCAATCAAGAACAGTCAATACCCTATCTATTTGATTCTTATATAATCAACAATTCTCGCCATAACCATTCTCCACCATTCACATCTGACATCTTCAAATCAAACCCAACTTCATACAAAACCCCAAGATTCAATTGGTTATTGCAGTTGTCGTTGGTGCCTGAATTCGCAAAATATGGCGGTCAATACCAATCTCTTCTCTTCTCCGCTTCACCATTGACCGTTGATTCTCAACCACATCAACCTCAATTCTTTCTTGATTTGTATCAACTCTCAAATAACCCATTCAACTCGACCATACCAAACCCCACAAAACGAGCTTTGCTGCTGCTTGCTTAAAGAAATGAGAATGTTCTTTTGTTTTTAATGAAGAAAACAGATTTGGCCGTGAGAATTAGCCACGTCCCATTCTTTTGCCGGCACATGGATGATGGTGCCACGTCATTCACATAAAATCCCGTAGGATAATCCAGCGGCTGAGAAGGGGAGCGTGCTTACCATTTGGATGAAAAGGCTGAATTGGCCCCCATGTATCTCACTCGATATTTTCCCCGGATTACTCCAATAAAGCTGGATCCACCCCGGATAAAATCCGGTGGAATCCACCGCGTGACTCAAATTTTATGGGGTAAAAACCACCCCTATAATTCTCTATGGTGGGTCCCGGGATTTTGTCATTCGGGATTTAGCCTCTGTCAACGTAGCACCGTTCAAATCCGATTTGCTCCCGGTAGTATACGTAGCATTATTGATCTTTCTCTCATTTTCTATTGCACAATAATACAAAGAGAATCCTATGTTTACATTTGTATCTCCCTCCCACCATATTTCGTGGTGCCGTTTTTGGTATCGGTGATCAGATTTGTTTTTATTTTTTTTATTTTGCAATTTCTCTTTATAAATTTATAAATCCCGATTTTGTGTCATTATGGAGGAACTAATTGTGAGTACAAAATTTAATTTTGCGTCAATTTTTTCGGTCGGTCGTCCCACCATGGCAGCGGTCTTCTAGTTTATTTGTGTTTTGTATCCGAAATTTTTTGTGACAATCGTTGGATAACTCCGAATCCATTTTTGTCTAAAAAGATTGCTCATGTTTATCATGATCTTCCAAAATTAGGTTTTATTTGAAATTTTCGAATTTTAATAAACCTTCCAGTATGAGAAGTTCGGACAAAGGAAACAAAATATATTCTGTATATATTTTCGGAATTTCCCAAGTATTTTCGTCCCAAAAATTGTCTTTTCTTAAGAGAAACAAACTCTTTCTTGTACTAAGAAACCATGATCAATACTTATTTATATACCTAGCATGCCTCCAATAACTTGCAGTATTACAAATGTCAATAAGGAGGAAGCTCAAATGGTTAAGGATTGTCAAGGAATCAATAAAGAAAGGAAGAACAAAAACATATCAAAAAACATGTCTGTTTATGATTCTGATAGTTCTATTGGATCTCAAGATGAGTCATGTCTGTTGTCTTACAACCTTCAAGATCCAACAAAGACCAAGTGGATACGTTTTGATAGTATGAGTGACTATATCCAAGGCTTTGAAGAACTAAGAACTAACCTCATAATGACGATCCGTCATCAAGATTGGCTCAAAGAGAGAATTGAAGAAACAAAAGTTGATCTTCCTGGTATGAAGGTTCAAGTTGAAAAACTTGAGAAACATGAAGTGGTTGCAAACAAGTCCTTGGAGACATGCTTCAAGAGTTTGAACACTGAAGAAACTTCAGTGAACAATAAGAGCACCACTAGAGATTAAGTTATATATAATACTTAATCCAAACAAACAGTTTTTGATTATTTCAATTATTGTATAAGGTCTATTTCTGAATAAAACTATCTATTATTTAGGAATAAAATTATTATTTTATAATTTTTCTTGTGATAGTGTAGTTACCTAAAATCTGAGAGAGGTTAGAAGTGAGATTCTAGGATTTCCGAAAGTGAGTTACGGGAGGTTGAGTACGAACAGTCTTCGCCAAAACCACGCACAATGGTCGTTCAAAGGCTGCTTCAGTCACAGGGAAGAGATTTAGGGCTAGTTTTAGGGAGGGAAGCAAGTGAAGAGAGAGATCAGAGAACAAGTTATTGCTCTAAGAGGTTATGAGAAAGATGAGCGTAGCTTGGAAAATATATGACCTAGTTATAGCTGAATTCTATAATCTCAAGTCGGTGAAGATAAGGATTGCTTTCTGTGTCGTACGGAACAATTCTCCCATCTCTTCAGGAATAGGTATAAACTAGGTCGAGTTTATCTCATTATTCCACCGTCTTTATTCTCTTCTGCGGTGAGAAATAAGTCGGGTATTTCTCACACGTGTCGTAGACCGCCAGACCAAAACCCTAATTGTTATCCCCCCCCCCCCCATTTGTGTGAGTTAGCCTTTGTGATGAAGTATTTGAGAGAGAAATATCCTCTTTAGCCGAGTTGGCCAAGATAGAGAGATATTCTCTGATTTGTGATAATGACTAGGATGAGTCACGTGAAAAGGAATGGAATTCCTTATGAATCGTGTGCAGAGTGTGAGAGGAGCTGAGGATGATTTCCCTCTTTCCATGGCCGGTCACACATGCCATGTGAAAACCATATTATTGTTTGCAGGTCCCTTTGTTGAGCATGCGGTGCTCAAGAGAGCCTATCCACGTTTTTGGATAGCCATGTATAATTCAGGCTCAATTTACTAGCCGTGAGTGTATTTGAGAGGCTGAGAAATAGGCTTGAGCACTAGGTAAGGCGTGTGCCTATCATGTGAATCTATCAGAGATTTTGAGGATAGATTTTGAATCTCTCAAAGATTTTTGCGGACGGCTCAAAAATCTCTCTGTGATTTTTGCAGAGAGATTTGAATCTCACAGAGATTTTTACGGACGGCTCAAAAATCTCTCTGTGATTTTTGCAGAGAGATTTGAATCTCTCAGAGATTTTTGCGGACGGCTCAAAAATCTCTCTGTGATTTTTGCAGAGAGATTTGAATCTCTCAGAGATTTTTGCGGACGGCTCAAAAATCTCTCTGTGATTTTTACAGAGAGATTTTGAATCTCTCAGAGATTTTTACAGACGGTTCAAAAATCTCTCTGTGATTTTTATATAGAGATTTGAATCTCTCAGAGATTTTTGCGGACGGCTCAAAAATTTCTCTGTGATTTTTGCAGAGAGATTTGAATCTTTCAGAGGTTTTTGCGGACGACTCCAAAATCTCTCTGTGATTTTTGCAGAGAGATTTTGAATCTCTCAGAGATTTTTACGAACGACTCAAAAATCTCTCTGTGATTTTTGCAGAGAGATTTTGAATCTCTCAGAGATTTTTTTGGACGGCTCAAAAATCTCTCCGAAGATTTCTTAACGGATCGTATCTCTCTGCGGTCAGCTGGGACTCGGCCTGGAGAGAAAGAGAAAAAGGCTTTGTACGCCCAATTAATGTCTCTGCGAGACTTTGGCTCACTTGTCTTTGACCAGCGTATCTTGTAGATATGTGCTAGGAATCAATTGCGTGTCCATATAATGAGCCAACAAGACCAGTGTATCTCGAAAGGATGTTCTAGGAGCCTGTCGAAAAGTCTCAGAGGTAGAATAACCAGCGTATCTCGCGGGGATGTCCTAGGAGTTATCCGGAAACCTCAGTAAGTCGAGTCACAGCCTAGAGAAGACATGACCAGTGTATCTCGCGATGATGTACTAGGAATCAGTTTTTGATCTCAAATAGGGTAAGTCGTGCTTACATGAGATATGTAAATCTCTGCTCTGGGTCATAAGTCCATTGGGGACGTATTTACGCATCTACAGAGCCTACATGACCAGCAGCATCTCATTGAGTACGTATACTAGGAATCATGGCATCACAATCAGCCGTGTCTCGCAAAAACATGCTGGAATTGTGGCTGTTCTGGTTCATAAGTCTGCCGGGGACGTTTTACGCTCTACAGAACCTACGTGACCAACAGTGTCTTGTTGAGGATGTCTGATAGGAATCACGGCATCACGACCAGCAGTGTCTCGCGGGGACGTATACTAGAAATCGTGGCTAAGGATGCCTTGAGGACCAAGGGCTTAATCTCTCCCGTGAGAGTTGAATTCTGTCTATAGGGTTGAAATGATACTTTTGCCCTTTATCCAAATTTCAGCATCTACATTAAGTCCCCTACTCAGAGTAGAACCTTGATTGTTCTATGATGAGTATATAGATGGTGACAAATCATTCATACGCAATTACAATTCATTCATCCTTTTGGACTTGCAGAATCCCCCAATT
This sequence comes from Papaver somniferum, assembly GCF_003573695.1. Lineage (NCBI taxonomy): Eukaryota > Viridiplantae > Streptophyta > Magnoliopsida > Ranunculales > Papaveraceae > Papaver > Papaver somniferum. The sequence continues at coordinate 81,814,619 of NC_039364.1, forward strand.
GATGTTTAGTCTTCGATTGTTACGACTTTGATCTTGAAATCGATTCTGGACTTAGGAATTCCCTGGGACTTTGTGTTGAACGTCAATGAAATGATAATTAAGTCTTGATGGGACAAAATTTTCAGTGTTGAACGAATGGAATCTGTTAATTAGGGTTTACCTAGACAAAACCCTAATTTTCTCTCTTTGTGCATCCTTGAGCTTCTGAGTTTATACAGGCGGGTGTGTGGGGAAGAGAGAGCTTATAAACGGTTTCCTGGATGGCCTCGATGTTGGTGAAGAGTCGTGATAAAACACATGCACTTATCTTTTGAAGTTTCGGAATCCCTATCTCAGGCCAATCTTGAATTCAAGCTTGTACTTCACCTAACCCTAATTTCTCTTTTGTCCGCGTATAAATCTTTCAGACACTCTGGAGATGCTCGAAGAGGCTTGGTAGGCATGCATATTTCTTGTGGGGTCAGCACCTTACATGTTGATAACTTGTTCAATTCCTTGTACCAATCATAGACCCCTTTTCGAAAGAAAAAACCTATCTTTGAAACCCAAGGGTATTTTCGTCAAAAACTAATATGAACATAATTTTCTGATATGAAAGACTTTGCCAGACTCTTTAGGCATGGTCACGGCTTGAGAGAGGGATAGAGGCGCATGTCTGGTCTTGGGTTTGAAAATTGTGAACTCCAACTTCCTTGTTTTAGCTAAACTCCCTTTATTTTCTCTGATATTCTGCTTTTCTGGATTCCGTTTCAATCCCTTTCTTCTACGGACACTTAGAGAAATCAATATTCAAGTGCATGAGGCCTTTGAAATGATTAGATGAGATCTTGGTCGGTCTCTAGCTGCATTAAGGCTTCCTCCTTTGAAAATACTCAAAACTACAATATAAGGGTATTTTGGTCAAAATCCCGTATGAGCTCGTTTTTGTTGAAGAGAAATGAGCTAAAAAGGATTGAAGTAGGTGTAGGTAATCTTCCAAGATAATGGGGAGAGGCTCGGCTCCCTGTTATAAGAAAAAAATCCAATTTTCATCAATCTTTCCAGAATTAGGGTTATTTCGTCAAAACCCTAATTCTCTTTTATTTATTTTTTCTTCCAAAAAAATTCCGAGAGAATATGTGACTTCCAAATACTCTATATAAGAATATTTTCTCGTGTGAGGGGATTGCATCTTTCCTTTTTACATAAATCCCTTTCTTCGTAAAACTCTTGAAATTATGGCTTTTTGGTCAAAACCCTAATTCTCTTTTCAAATTTCTCTTCTGAAAAATTCCGAGGGAATGGATGACGTCCTATTGGACTTAGAAAGTGTTTTTACACGAGTGGGGAAGGTCTTGTCCACGGTTTGGAGGAATTTGTTGAAGGAGGAAAAGCCTAGGTTTCCTTATCCGAGCCAAATTGCCTTAATTTCCTCTTTTTGCTCTAATTCCTTTTCCTTTTTCTTGATGGCTTCCCTTTTGAGGCTTGAAAATAAAAATCTTTTACACCTTTTTTGGGTGTGACCTAGGTGTGGAGGTCGTTCCATCCTTCTTTTACACGTTTTGTTTGTATCAGGACTCTTCGTTTGGGTGTTCGTCAGAAAAGTTCAGTTTTGAGAGACTTGCGTAGAATGGCTGTAAAATCTTCATACGATGTCGTATTTGAGATCCCTGTCGGGAAACCGAGGTTACGTTCATCTCGAACCTGCATGTTTCCATAGAAGTCAATTCCATGAAACACCCTACTTTAGATAACTTAGCTCGAATCCGTCTCTTACATCTTTAGATTAGCATGATCGAATAATACTAGCACGTATATATGATCAACACGATAATAGACAATCACACACGACACAAAGATTACGTGGTTCACCTTTGTAGGCTACATCCACGGCCAAAACCACCCCGAGAATCTTCATTATCATAACAAGTTATTACATCGCCACACATCATATAATAAACTAGTTATATAACCCACTAGCGCTAAACGTTAGAAACAACAAGACATATTACGAAGAGTTTACCTCTTCCTTTGTTCTTCTTCTTCCATAAACCTTCACCGCCGTGGTTGCTTCGACTTTAGACAAGAACATGAAGAACATCATGAATTCTATCTTCTCCCATACGAACCCTAGAAACCCTAGATTTATCCCATACCCGTTCTCACTACAAGTCTCTCTTCTCACATAGATTTTACCCCATCACCAACCATTGTAGGACACAACGGTTGTGACCCTCGATCACTCTTGTCAAGAGGATTAACAAGAGGATGATTTCTATTCACAATATAAGACCTCTTATATAGTAGACAAATCCTTGCTCCCCAAGTCTTAGAACTCCTAAAAATAGACTCACACCTTAATTAGGAAATACTAAACTAGGAAATCACATAACTTGGGAAACACCCTAGTTACGTTCCGGTAAGTTCCAGAATCTTCATGGATCAAAACCACGACACTCCCAACCCCAATTTGAAAAGAGAAAATAATTATCTATTCAACACAACAAGAATGACCCAATTCCGAGTTGTTTAGGTCAGTCAACCAGTCACATACGTTTGTCATCAGGTATCTCGTATAGAATTTCAGAAGCGTTTCAGATTGCGCTTACTTTGATGTTGGGACCACATATAATAGATCGCTTGTCCGTTTGAGGCTCCTTTTGGATATGTTGTATAAGAGATGTAGATAAAAATATTTTCTCAAGACAGTACCCCAAAATTCCTTACGAATTTTTGTCAGTTAGCGCGGTTTCTCATGGCAGTGTACCGAAATCCTAATTGCAAGAGGATTCCCATATTCCTTGATCCTTTGCATGTTGTGACGCCTTTATTATACCTCCTAGGGTATTATGACTTCATTAACTTCCCTTATATTAGTATAAGACGTGGGTTTGGTCTCCGTGAACCCTAATCCCACCTGTGAAACAAATTCAGTCGCCAAGCCTAAATTTGTTTTTTTTACTTTCATATCTCAATATACCTTAGTTGATTCCATCTTGTTTTTGTAGACTCATGACATGGGAAAGACTCAAGATGTACTTGAAGGAAATACAATAGAAATATCTTCTCTTGACGATGCTTCATCTACCCATCAGTCCCCAGCTTTCAGTAATTCTCGCGTAAAAGAAACCCGAAGAGACGGAGCACAACCATCAAATAGTGTTGAATATCCTTTGTCGTGAAGAAAACGTATTTCCATTGATATTTTTGTTAAAGTGTGAACCCAAACAAATCCACGAGTATCTATTAAGATGTGAGATGGATTTGTTGATAAGTATAGGACTCTAGGCATGAGGATATGCTTGACGGGATTAGGAGAACACAATGTTTGAAGATATTAGGAGAGGACAAGGATTTAGGGGAAAAGACCGGTCTTCATGTAAATCAAACAATAGTATTGTGTTGTTTCCCCCTTGATTTTAACTTATGTAGTTTGAACTTTGCAGCCTTACTAATCTTCTCTTTGTTTGTAGAGTACTCTTCATGGTGAGAATGAGTTCGACCTTGGTAGAATGCGGATGAGGCGGATGATGGATTATATCGTGAGAATGATAACTACGAGCAGTCTTGCTTTTGATGATCTTGTAAACCTGGGAACTCGGAGACAACCTGTGAGATATCTGCTTTCAATATGAGGTGGTTGCGAGAGTGGATCGATTCTGTCAGGGTCCATTTGGGTGGATTGAGCTCAGAGAGGTTCTTAATCTGAGTTGTGTATGGTAGATGAATAGCTGGAACATGCTAAAAAGGCGGTTCGAGATGTAGAGGCCGAAGTGAAGAAAGAGATTTTCTCTAGGGGCCTTTGCTAGATGATTTTCTTCGGGGTTGATATTTTCTCTCTCTGAACATTTCCCGTATGCATATGTTAAAGGAAGGGACCTTCATGAGTTTGAACTTGATACAAACCCTAGATTGCTTCGTCGAGTATACGAGTAAGTGAAAACCCTAAGTTAAATTCATAATAGGTGTTCCTCCCTTGCACGACTTTCACCCCAGAGGAGAAACTTCGTTTGACGTCCGATTTCAGTGGTTGACCCCAAGTATCAAACAGAAAACACCTTCCTTTCATCTAATAGAGTAAAATTAGGATTTAGAGCTTGTTTTTCCGCTGATAAATCCACGTGAAGTTAAACTCGTGAAGTTAAACTTGCTTTAATGATATCTCTTGGACCATATTTCGAAACACGTGGTATGAGAGACATAAATGGATATTTTTTTATCAAGGGCGCGTTGTCGAATTCTCAACCCATTTGTCTCAGTTCGTCGAGTTATGTGACTAAAGTATGAGTTGTGCCTGAGTAGAACGGAAACTATAGACTCCTCTTCAAACTGATTGCGAACTCTAGTTTGTATCCTGCATGCGTTTATTGTCGAGGGATAATTTGAATGCTTTTTTCTACTTAATATAGTCATGTTGCACGTGTATAAAACCCTAAAATATTTTATCTTCAGTCAGGATCCGGGACATAGTTGCAATTGCTGAGTACGGAGAAGATGCTGATGGAGGAGAATTTCGACAAGACCGGAGAGACATGCGAGATTTCTCGAGCCACATATAAGTCCCCTTCACGATTTTGAAGGTCAAACTCTAATCTCATAGTCCCCAAATAATAACATGTAGTAATGTGGGTTTGAGGAGTTGAATGGTCTTGATGTGTCCCGATCTTTTGAGACTCTTGCGCTGATCGTTTCTAAATGTGTTACATGAAAACTAGATGTCTAGGATACCTCCTGTTGGTTAAGTGGGTGTGTGACGTACGGTTCTTCATTAGTCCCCAGTTTGATATATGACTAGGGATTCTCATCAACTCGGCATGCTTGGAAAATGAAGTAAGACCCTTGTAGCGTATGAGATTGAGTCTTCAAGGTGGGAAACCGATACTCTATGGGTTGGAGACGTCCATGGAGAATCATATCGAGGTACTGGTAACATGTATCTTCATGCATAAGATGAAGCTATTGTTTGGCCTCTACTAGGTGTCTTGATTCACGCGAACTTATGTAGCCGAATCATCTATCGAGATCTGTCTTTCTTCTGGGAGAACAATGTACGCCTTCTAGAAGAACTATGGATGTGGTTGAACAATTGATTTGTGGTGACTTTGTTGATAGGATAGTCCTCTGAAAATCTTCTAGACATTTCTTCACGCGGTATAATCGTGTTTTGACCTGAGAAAGTCGTAAGTGATCGTCATATCTTTTCCTTCAGTCATTACGTCTGACTTTGACACATGAGGCAGCTTGTTGAGCCGTTTTTTTAAGAGAGAATAAGCTTTAATTACGGGAAATGTTACGAGCTTCTGGATGAGTAACTTATAGTGGAGCTGCGGTCTCGGATCCTTCCCCTGTTTACTTCAGTGACAGTAGTTGATTGTGATTGCATCTCGAGTAATAAAGTTTTATCCGAATTGTTGGATTCACGAGTATCACTTCATATTTATTTTCCCTTGATAGGTTCGGGTGCGAAGATATTTTCCTTCTCCATCTTGGGAGAATTGAGGTCCCATAGAAAAATGATACTGGATAATCGTTGGTGTAGCCGAGATGGAGGCTCATCGAGACTTAGTCATACAATCCCTAGGACTCATTTTCTTTCTGGCAGGACGGGTGTTGAGGTAGCATATCGACTAGCAGCTTTGCGTCTTCAGATAAAGTTGAGTTTTGGTTGAGCCTCGTCTTGGGATCTAGTTTTGCCTCATACTTTGTCGTGTTCTTGTCACGATCTTCTGGAGACGGAAAGGAGACAACATGTATCTTTCTTGGCGGTTTATGACCATACATGGCTCTGCAACGCTTTTGACTAAGTTAAAAATTTCTTGGAGCCTTTCCAAGTTTCTGCTAGGTTTATCCTGTAGACGAGGAAAAGACAAATCTGACGGAAAAAGAGCTAGGTCAATCGGATACAAAATGAAACAGTTATAAGTAAAATAGTAAAGTGAAGTAAACTTCCCAAGTTCCCTGTGATCAGGTTGAGGTCCCTTGACCTAAACGAATTTTGGAACAAATATTCGTCAGATGGTCCAAGTTTAAAGTGTCATATGTTCCTTGAGAGTGATAAGGTCGGTTGGATGGTTGCTCCTTTGCTCTGTCGCGTTCGTAATGAGTTTTATCTTCTTCGGTGAGGTCGATTGCAGTCAAGATACCGTCAGTGCTATCCTCGGCAGTTTTAGTACTACGTCTTTAGGAAACATGTACTCGATCTAGATTTGTTGGATATATCCCTACTGGTAACTCTAAAGGCGTTTTCAGATAAGTCTGTACGTCGATTTGAGATTCTGCAAGATTCTGTTGAGTCTCCGGGAGTTCTCCTCGTTCCGTATCCAAGGTTTGCAAGGATTAGCAGTAGATTTTATGAAAATAGGCTACTAGGGCGTTTTATTATGCACGAAGAGATCCATGTGATTCAGGATGCACTAACCTATTCACAGAGGTCAAACAATTCGTCTGAGAGAGAAAAATACTGATAGGGATAACTCTCTCGGCTAAATATGTGATGGATTTATTGAGACTGAATCAGTGGAAAGTTTTTGTGATCGCATTGATGGAATCGGCTTCCTTTCTAATAATGACCGTGATTGATATCTGTAACTGAGTGAACAACCTCCCACTGAGGTCGCCAAAATGTAGTTACCTAAAATCTGAGAGAGGTCAGAAGTGAGATTCTAGGGTTTCTGAAAGTGAGTTACGGGAGGTTGAAAACAAACAGTCTTCGCCTAAACCACGCACAGTGTCCGTTCAAAGGCTGCTTCAGTCACATGGAAGATATTTAGGGTTGGTCTTAGGAGGGAAGCGGATGAAGAGAAAGATCAGAGAACAAGTTATTGCTCTGAGAGGTTATGAGAAAGATGATCGTAGCTTGGAAAATAAATGACCTATTTATAGCTGAATTCTCTAATCTCAAGTCGGTGAAGATAAGGATTGCTTTCCGTGCCGTGCGGAACAGTTCTCCCGTCTCTTCAGGGATAGGTATAAACTAGGTCGAGTTTATCTCATTATTCCACCGCCTTTATTCTCTTCTATGGTGAGAAATAAGCCGGGTATTTCTCACATGTGTCGTAGACCGCCAGACCAAAACCCTAATTTTTATCCCTCCATTTATATGAGTTAGCCTTTGTGATGAAGTATTTGAGAGAGAAATATCCCTTTTAGCCGAGTTGGCCAAGATAGAGAGATAGTCTCTTATTTGTGAGAATGACTAGGATGAGTCACGTGAAAAGGACTGGAATTCCTTAGGAATCGTGTGCAGACTATGAGAGGAGCTGAAGCTGATATCCCTATTTCCATGGACGGTCACACATGCGATGTGAAAACCGTATTATTGTTTGCAGGTCCCTTTGTTGAGCATGCGGTGCTCAAGAGAGCCTATCCACGTTTTTGGATAGCCATGTATAATTCAGGCTCAATTTACTAGCCGTGAGTGTATTTGAGAGGCTGAAAAATAGGCTTGAGCACTAGGTAAGGCGTGTGCCTATCATGTGAATCTATTACAAAGTTTGAGGAGAGATTTTGAATCTCTCAGAGATTTTTGCGGACGGCTCAAAAATCTCTCTGTGATTTTTGCAGAGAGATTTGAATCTCTCTGTGATTTTTGCAGGGAGATTTTGAATCTTTTAGAGATTTTTACGGACGGATTAAAAATCTCTCTGTGATTTTTGCAGAGAGATTTGAATCTCTCAGAGATTTTTGCAGAGATATTTTTGCGGACAGCTCAAAAATCTCTCTGTGATTTTTGCAGAGAGATTTGAATCTCTCAGAGATTTTTGCAGAGAGATTTTGAATCTCTCAGAGATTTTTACGGACGGCTCAAAAATCTCTCAGAGATTTTTACGGACGGCTCAGAAATCTCTCTGTGATTTTTGCAGAGAGATTTTGAATCTCTCAGAGATTTTGAATCTCTATGCGGTCAGCTGGGACTCGTCCTGGAGAGAAAGATAAAAAGGCTTTGTATTCCCAATTAATGTCCCTGCGAGACTTTGGCTCACTTGTATTTAACCAGCGTATCTTGTAGAGATGCGCTAGAAATCAATTGTGTGTCCATATAATGAACCAACAAGACCAGTGTATCTCGAAAGGATGTTCTTGGAGTCTGTCGAAAAGGCTCAGAGGTAGAACAACCAGCGTATCTCGCGCGGATGTCCTAGGAGTTATCCGGAAACCTCAGTAAGTCGAGTCACAGACTAGAGCAGACATGACCAGTGTATCTCGCGATGATGTACTAGGAATCAGTTTTTGATCTCAAATAGGGTAAGTCGTGCTTACAGGAGATATGCAAATCTCTGCTCTGGGTCATAAGTCCATTGGGGACGGATTTACGCATCTACAGAGCCTACATGACCAACAACATCTCGTTGAGGACGTATACTAGGAATCATGGCATCACAATCAGATGCGTCTCGCAAAAACATGCTGGAATTGTGGTTGTTCTGGTTCATAAGTCTGTCGGGGACGTTTTACGCTCTACAGAACCTACGTGACCAGCATTATTTCGTTGAGGATGTGTGCTAGGAATCACGGCATCACGACCAGCAGTATCTCGCGGGGACGTATACTATAAATCGTGGCTAAGGATGCCTTGAGGTCCAAGGGCTTAATCTCTCCCACGAGAGTTGAATCCTGTCTATAGGGTTGAAATGACACTTTTTCCCTTTATCCAAATTTTACTATCTACAGATAGTTTTTTGATTACATAGCATGTGCTTGAATGCTTTATAATATTGTTATGTGTTTATGGGATGTATGATTTCGGTTTTCTTAACCTTAATATTCGATCTCATATGATGTGTGAACCCTTATGATTTGTGTGGATTTTTGATTTAGCAGGATTAAGTTTTATCCCAAGTTAGTAGGCTTTATCAAAGGATCATAAGGTGTTCCGATTGGAACTCATATGTGAAAAAGTCACAATATGTTGAAATAATTTGTGTTTGACATAAAAGCATATGTGTTTCGGTTTTTCAACTTTTGTTATTGGCACTCATTAGTTAAAACCGATTCAACCTTTCTCTGGTAAAGGTTGCTTTTGTTGTTGTTTTTTTGTTCTTGCGAAAGGATGACAACACAATGGGGGAGATTTCTAACTTGAACTTGCCCTTAATGATATATCTTTCTGGGGAGAAGAGGATGCGGAATATGTGGTAACAAATTTGTTAGTTAATCGTTTTCCTGTTTAAGAAAAGCTTGAGTTTATTGCATATATATTTTGCTTTTTCTTAACAAAATTCGGTATAATTGATGTTTATTCCATTACGTATGTATGGATGTATGTATGTGTGTGTGTTTCAATTGTTTTCGGTTAAGAAAAACTGGTTTGATATCTTTCTTTATTGTTTGGCATCAATTGTTTTAGACTTAACGAAATTTCGGTGCAATTGCGGTGCTTTAATGTCTATGTTTGTTTCAATTGCTTCCGGTTAAGAGAAATAATTGTGCAAGTCAATTTATTTGGTTTGTATGTATTGTTTATGGCTTAACAAAATACGGGATCATTTGTTTAGTCCAATTCGATTCCGTATAAGAGAAACTAAGTTAATTTTGATCTTAGTTAGACTTATCAAAGTAAAGGATTCAGTTATTCAAGTCTAATCGAATGTCTTGACAAGAAATAGTAGTTAACTAACCTAGTACTTGTCTTGTCTAAAGTGTAAGGTCTAAGTTATTATCTGAATAATTAGAGCCTGATGAGAAAAATAAAGTTATTTCTGATCTTTATTTTGGTCTTATCGAAATAAGGGATTGTATTTATGTAGTCGGTTTAGCAAGGGAACTAAGTTTCTTAGTCAATTTGTTAAACTATTATGGAAAATTGCTTCGGGCAATTGTTTCCTTGATAACATATTAAAACCAAATTACTTGTAGTTTTGGTTTTGATATTGGTTATCTAAAATGGTATGTGAAACCTTCGTGCTTAACTCTTATAGGTTCTACAGTTCTTTTAGATTTGTAAGATCCTTTCGATTTTTGTATTTGCTCGAACCTTTGTCATTTTGTGACAAAAGGGGGAGAAATATATGGAGTAAACAAGTGATTTGTAATCACTAAGGAAAGGACAATTGTGCTTAAATGTTATATTTAACGAAAGAGTAAAGCATTGACTAAGGGGGAGAAACATATCATATGATGATTGTAGTTATTTGGACTACAAAAGGGAAATAGCAAAGATGTGCGGATTGAAAATATACCTATCTCACCCTTAGGGGGAGTATTAGCTTTGTTATTTAAATGTCAACATCGGCATTTATGGATTGAATACATGCAGGTTATTGTGATGTTGAAACTTGGAATCAAGCGTATGTATAATGAATTTTTGTAATTTGTTTATCCATATGTATTAAGAGTTTTGTCACTAAAATTGACAAAGGGGGAGATTGTTAGAGCATAGCTCGGTGGAACCCACCAAGCGTTGGTATGTCAAGTTTGGTTGTCATTTTTTAGTGAATCAAAACTCAATTAAAGAGTCGCTTGATTATATACTAGAGACAACTTCGTATAGATTAGGCTAGAAAGATTAGGATTATGAGACATACAAGTATTACTCGAAGACTTGAAGAATGTGAAGAAGTAGCAAGCTACATCGACGACATCATCCTTTCTCTTGAGGTTAGTAATATTGTGACTTGAACTGTTTCATTCCTAACGTATCTTTCAAGTCGTGTTATATTGAAAACATAACTACGAAGCTGTGAATGATTATACTTCAGTAGATATAGTGTTAAGGAATTAGAATACGAAGTATAACGCTTATCTTTTGAACTTCGTATATAAGACATCGACATAATCGTATGAATGTTATTGTGATTATGTGTATGGGTAAAGGTGAAGATTTCATCCTAGGAAACAATGTTTACATTTGTTTAAAGGAAGTACATTCATGAACTTGTTTTATGAATCAAAAGGGAAATCGTTAGGCTTATTGGTATTGTTATTCATTGCATACCTTTGGATACCAATATGTGTGAGTTAGTAGAACCGATCATAACTTATTATGTATCTTGGTAAAACTAGTCACAATGCCTGACTTATGTATTGATATGACTTTTTTTAGTGTAACCGATCCTAAGTAATCACCTAAGATGGTACGATCGATATTTGTAATTGGTGTAACCAATCCTGGTAATTGGTATGACCAATCATAAAAGAGTTGTGTAATCGATTCTTGTAATTGGCGAAACCGGTCCTGGTAATTGGTGTAAGCGATCCTAGTGACTAGTGTAACCGATCACAAGTAATACCATGAGAATTTGGTAACCGGTCCTGGTAATTGACATAACCGATCCTGGTAACAGATGTAACCGGTCCCAGTAACCATATTAAGGTAGAACTCATCTTTGTGTTTGGTAGAACCATAAACCCATGATTAGTGAATTGATATTTGATCAATCACATAGTTCTTGGAATTCAGATGAACCAATTCTAACTTGTTTGGAAGTATGGTATAATCGTTTCAAGATTGTAAATATGAAAAAGGATTTACAAAGAAAAAGATGTCGACATACTTTGAACATGTTTAGTAACTCTTATCTTTTATTGTTCAAAGATATTCCTTAATAACTCAAGGAGATCCCGGACCGAAATAAATTGAGAATCTTTTAATTAAGGTTGCTAGTATTATATGTTTTTAATTACCAGCAATTAAATGCATATCTCTGGAAAATAAAAATTTGTAATGTGCATTTACTAATTGGGGATTTCTAGTGAGATTTCGGTAATATTGGACAGAGCATTTCCAGGAATTATGGAAACCGATTTTGGGCATTTATCGCATATCTTAAGAATATTTCGGTTTTGGAAATTCCTTGGTGTCCAAACTTCCTTGGTCTATAAATACCCAAGTTTCCATTTCGAGCAATCTATCCTAAGAGCTAGCAAAACTACCTTGTTGTATTGTTACTAGTGGAGCCGTCTATTCGGAGAGTAAAGTACCATAATTAGGTGAAATCTCTTACGACCGCTCGTTTAAAGACTTTTGTGGGATCAAGAAGATCTACGAGCACCGTTGGTTGGAAACTATATAATTACAGTATTATTAGTTTTCGATTTGATTTGATTGGATAACGGTTGTTGAACTTTGATTGCACCTAGTCTGTTTATTCTTGAGAATCTTCTCTTATGATATAAGATTCACTCAAACTAGATCAAAGTGTTGACGGGATCTTTAAAACTGTTTGTAGATCTGAAGACATCTTGTGATAATCTATTGTTAACAGACTTTGTTCTGTGCGTGATTAATCACAAGAGATTCAAGATGTGGTGTGAAGGTGTTTATTGAAGATTAAAGAAGATTTGAAGACAAAAAATATTTCTTATTGGTTTCATATCTTTGGTGTGCACAAAACTTGATCGGCTGGGATCCAACTATAATCGGTTTATCCTTGATAGATTCGATTGATTAGTTGCGTAAATCGACATCACTATATAGTATCTTGGTAGATTCTATTTTTGATTTCAAAATCTGAACTCTTCTACTTTGGTAGTTGTTGGATAGATAGATCTAAACCCCACAAAGGAGTTTATTGGATTAAACATAAGAGCCTTTGTCTAAATCATATCGCTGAGATTGAATAGAGTTGTTACAGAACAGATTTGTCGTTCCTTTACTGTTTGGAATAAGAACCAAAGGAATTGTTCCAGTGCGTGCACTTATCGAATGTCGGAAGCGCAGAGATACTGAAGAAACTAGGTGAACTATAGGTTTAGTTGCTTGGTCTCAATTATACGAAGTTGGTTTGATTTTGTATATCGGCTTAATTCTGAGAGTATTCAATTCTGGACTAGGTCCCGGGGTTTTTCTATATTTGCGGTTTCCTCGTTAAAAATATCTTGTTGTGTCATTTACTTTTTTTCCCGCAATTATAATTGTTGTTATTATAATTTAAAATAAATTACACAAACGTTAACTCTGTATTACTTGATAGTGATCCTATAGAGTTTGGTTAAGTCCGAATCTATTATCAAGTAATCACACTTTGATTGTTGTATTGTCTCGATCTCGTATCCATAGACGATCACACAAAATGTGAATACCGATTCGTTGTATTGTCTCGACTCGGTTCATACACAATCACTTTCGGTAAGAGGACTTATAGGCGGAAAAGTTTAAGATTGTGGTATATTTGGGTACCTTCGTCTTTTCACTTTATCTCCAAGCTAAGCTTAAGGGTTTCATTAGATTATGTTTTGCAGCGTTTGGAACGTCAAGAAGATGATTACTTGATTGGTTTTTTACAGTCCAAGTAATTTCGTCTAATGACTCTTTGTAATTGTAACTTCATACTGTATTTGTGTATTATTTACCGGAAGTGATTAGTGTCGAATTAGCATTCATATCGTCATATTTCTTTTCTGTTTGTATTGTGTTAGTATCTATATATACATCTCTCATTAGTCCATTCTGAATCGAAAAACAAGTGGTCAAATCATCTTAGTTGATTTTTTCTTCATCCGCACTCTCAGTTACGGAATACATTACAACTGCAGATTGTTCATCATGGAAAAGTGCAAGGATTCATCAGATAATTAGTAACTTTGAATTGGTTTTCTGAAAGAACCCAAGCGCCCTTTACTCCCCTACCTCGATGATTACCTTTATGTTCTTCTTAACAACAAAGAGACTGAAGATCTGGAATCGACTTAGATATCACTAAGGTTCCAAAGCATCCCTAACGTAAGTTCATTTTAAGCATTTTTTATTTGATAATTTTCTGTCATTTTTGTTTTTCCCCTCCAATGTTTTTTTTTGGAGTGACTAAATGCAACCCACACTACGATTAAATGCAACCTTTTACAAAACTTGTGAATTTATTGATTTGGGTGAACAAAACACTCGTTTGTTGTCTTCTCTTTTTCACTTTGTTTTCATTTTTCCCTAATCTCAATAACCAAAAATATTGTTCATCAATCCAATCGAATCAATTATATAACCAAAAATCTGTTTTCATGATTATCGTCTGGTAATTCCTAGCAATATCTATACAATTAGGTCTTTGGGGTTCAAGTGGATAAGCACCTTACGCCCATTACCTTTCAGTGCAACTAACAAATATTTAACCCGGAAATCAGTTAGGCTATGATCATGATCAACACATTAAAGAACTGGTTTTTGTCATTAGTAGTCTCTTAGAAATAATAACAGGTTCATCTTGCACATGAACCAATTTTTTTTCTCCATCCGTAATGGGGTTCAACGACTGAAATTTACATAGGGAGGAAAATTAATTAACGATACAATATATACTTTCATGTTGATCGTCATCACTCAAATCAACATCGTCTGGTGATTCAAAGGGCTTGGTAACTAAACGAGTTAGAGAAGACGACGAAGAAGAGTGGAGAGTTTTGTTTACCCACCTTAGTCAGGTTTATGATAATTTAAAAGGGTTGTATTTAGTTTTAATGTGGGTTGTATTTATTCACTGCCTTTTTTTTCTTCTTCAAGTGATTGATGTATTGTTGTAGATTTTGTTAAGAGTATAATTTCATCCGACTAAGAAAATACTAACTGGTTGCTAATCAGATGTGATAAGAAGGTTAGCAGATCTAATGAGAACCAATGAATGAATTTATTTGGGTTTTCATGAATAAATTGTTTCTTTATAATATTTAATTCATGAGTGAATACTTTTGATGGCAGTATGCATTTATCCCAAACATTTGAGTTCATTGCCTATTGCTTATTCTTAAAACAAACTTGGAGTAATTGTTAATCCATATAGCTGGCTATGTTTTTTGTATGGATTAAGTTGGCGAGGAAGGTGACTATTGGTGCAAGAGTCGTAAAGCTCGATAGCCCGTCCGATATTCTGGTGACACCTTATGTCTTGCAACGAAGGTTTTTCTATTTTTCGTGCATACCAGTATGAAATTATTGACACTACTTTTCTACTTTGGTAACGTTAGTAAAATGCACATTTTAATAAACTACAAGTAGGTAATTTGGATTTTTTAAAGTATAAATTTTAGTGTGAACAACATAGGTATTAGATAGATGACATCAATTCTATAAATATGCTCTACTGAATGTGCAGATTGTTGTTAACGGTTTGGTGCGTTGAGACAAAATACACTACTTAGTTTTGTAGTTTATGAATATATTTCATCTTATGCCGATATACTTTGCACCTTGCATCACATCAAGGTCTATCTATCATTTGCTACAATAAGTTGAATGGAGGTTTCCCAATATTATTATTTTCTTGCTTATTCCACACCTCATGTCATTTGCTACTTTAAATGACATTATAACCATTTGAAGTTATATCCAAGTGATGAACCAATACTTGAATGTATGGTTTAAACAACATCATTACTCTGTTATTGTATTTGCATGATGTACTATTAGTGAGCCGGAAAACCAAGCTTAAATTTAGATCTTTTTTGTTTTACCACTATTATGTTGCATGCCTTTCGAAGTTCCAAAATTGCATTTTAAAAATGTATTGATTTTCCCTGTGACGTGTGGGCTAGATTCATATGCCAGAAGGCTAAACACTTCCTACTTTTAATGGATCAGATTGCAGTCTTAAAGAACTTAACACAACAATAATTACTATATTTTCTCCATGTATACGTTAAAGTGGGTGGTATACGTTAAAGTGGGTGCACCTGCGAAAAAACACTTGGTGGTACAAGTACTAATCGTATGAGTTTTGTGAACACAAAAATTACGAAGCCAACCATGTGTTCGCAAATAATATTCGCATACGTCCTAATTCTAGAATCGTACATTGTGTGCGTATCGGTATGATTATATCGATTCATTGACTCAAAGCCTTCGACCGGGCTTGTCATTGTCTAGTCAGATATAATCATAAATAATGTTCATATAAAGAAATAAATCAAGAATCAAGTGTAAACATAAAGCATATGAAGTTTAACGCTGAATGTAAAGTGATGAAATGTAAATGAGACGGATTTACGTGGTTCAGCACTAAAGCCTACATCCACGGGGCTTGGTGTTTTACTATGTACTGAATGGTTACAAAGATAGTCGAACGACTTTTGAGTATACACAGGTCTGCGGAAGTAGGGGATCACTTACTCTTCCTATTTCTCTCTCCTATGTTCTCCTCTATTTGCTCTCCAAAATGGTCTGCCCCTTCTCTCTTAGTGGAGAGGGGTATTTATAGGGAAGGAATGCGGGTCCCATCTCTGAGATGCCGTTGTAATCTTATCTTCTTGTGCTTTGTGCCTTTTACGCAGAGGTCTTCGGCGCATGCCGCGGCCTGAGCTTGAATAAGAAGGGTTGTCCTTGCTTCTTCCACGAGCTGATCGACACGTGTATATCTCTTTGGTATTTAATACGGGTAGATGGATGTCTGCTCGTGTCAGACAAGTGTCTCTTTGTCTGGTCACATCCGTGTCAGCCAAACTTCCTCTCGGCCGTTGATCTGGGATCTTCCTCGGGATTGGGTGTTAACACCCAAGGGGTATTATCTGGTGCTCCTCTGAGCCATCATACCTCTGTGATCCTCTGTCCCTGACCGTCAGATCTGCTGACCGGGCATCTTCTGCTTGCTATCATGTTTTGATATCTCGTTTGCATGCCTTCCACGTGTCTCTTTGTACACGTGGTGGATGATGAAAGGTGTACATACAATTGCCCCTCTTCTTCTACTTGGGCGTATTTTGCAATTTTGAAGAAGAAAGGTAGTCCTACACGTTTCCCACTTTGCATTAACTTTCCCCGTAACTGCTCCTTGGTACGAGGAGCAGTTATTGTCTTCTCTAGCTTCATAAATAGGAAAGAGAATGTGAAAAAAAACTTTTATCCTCTTCTTGTCAGTGTTCATCTCTTCTTGTTTCTCTAGTCATTTATATCATCATTCTTGTGAGGAATAACAACATTCAATTTTCTGTTTCTTTCTTCTGCTCTCGTTGTTGTTGCTGCCCTGTATCTTTTGATATCTCCGATCCTCCTTTCTTCGACTGTGGTTGGTGCTTGTCGTCCTCTTCTATACAGGTATGGGGTTTTTCATTAGTTGTTCACATTGATTTATCTATGTATCTACGTTTGTCTCCTGCTGTGTTTTGGTTTTGATGAAGATCATACATGTCGAAGCATATATGCTTGCCCCTGTTCTTTGTTACAGTCTGTGAGTCGGTATATGGAGTATTTTTTAGTTCTTAGGGTTTTTAGTTTATCCGGATGAACCATCAATTATGGGTTTTTTGATCTTTAGTGATCTCCTCGTATTCTTCTCTAAACTGTTTTTGTGTTTCCTTGTAGATATGTCTGATCGTCCGCGGGCTCCTTACCAAACCCCGCCGTCTAGTCCGCCAAGATCCCCTCCGCGTAGATTCTGACAGATCTCCACTTGGGGAAGGTCCTTACAAGTCTTCGCAATCGGATCCTCGGGGTCATAGGGTTTCATCTTCCTCCGGTGCGAAGGTTGTGCCTACTAAGAAAGGGGATGCCGAAGGGTCCTTCTGGATCTAGGTATGCTGTTAACCGCGCCCCTTCTCGTCCTCGTGAAGATTCTAGGAGTACGCAGGCTCCTCCTCGTGATGACTCTAGGAGTACGCGGGCTCCTCCTCCTCGTACTGAAATAGTGGATGTCCGCCCCTTCGTTCAATGGCTCCTCCTTCAGTGCCTCCGCAGAAATCTTTGCCGCCTCCTCCCGCGGTTTCTTTCAAAGGGAAGTACTCCAAGGGTACTATGTCGAGAGCTGATCCGTCTAAAACTTCCTTCTAAAAGGAAAGCTTCGGAATTGGTCCTACTTCTGATTCCGCAGACGAAGAAGAAACTGTCCCCGTGATACGCAGCATTTCAGTTGGTAAGAAGAAGGTCACTTTCAAGCATATTGATCTTGAGATGTTCAAGGAAAAACATGAACTTCAAGCTTTTGAGGTTCGCTTCTATGCCCTGACGATGATATCACTTACGAGCTCCTTGCTAATATCAGTTTGACGAGTTTCATCTGTTGACTACGGTTGGAGCCTTCGAGGCGGGTCTCATGTTGCCCCTATATAAGTCGGGTGACTCCTTTTATTATGACGTGTTGGCTAGTCGCGAAGGCTCTTCCACGAACACTCATAATCGTTCCGTGTCACAACTATCTGGGAATTATCTTCGTTCACTGAAGGAATGTTACCTGCGAAGCAAGGGAGAGACTATGATGACCTGCTATGTTCCAAATCCTGCTGAGAGAGAGTGGTACACTCCTCAGAATTTTAACAGTTCTTTTGGGGATTATGTCAACAGCAGAAACCGTAAGCCGTGGAGTGTTAGTCTTCGTAATATTGCTGCTCCCGTGGTGAAATTCGTCTTTTGAGTGAGGTGAGTGATGCCAAGCTGAAGTATGTTCCTGGTACTGAGGGATCTGCTAAACGGAAACTCTTTCCTGCTCGTGAAAGGATTAAGCGTGACCATGATTATGAATGGCATGCTACTGTTATTGAGGTAGTTGGTCCTTGGGCTTATGGATGGATTCCGGGTCCACGCGTTGGCGTCCTTCTGAAAATAGCAAGCCTCGTGAAACTCCTCCTGCTCGTTATGGAGATTTCTGTCCTTGGCGTCCGAATTTCGCGGGCATGAATTTTCCTTATGCTCTTGATGTCGTTGATGGAGATGAGGAGGAGGGTTCTGGTGCTACCCATCCATCAAGAGTGCTGCTGCTGCCAAGGTATAGTTTTTCTTATATTCTCTATCTTTTGCCCCTTTTTCCTTGCTTGAAATAATTTTCATTTTTGAAGTGAGGGAAAAAATGAGCCTTTGTGGGATGTATACTGGTTTGTAGGTGTCGAAGAAGAAGAAACTTGGACCCAAACAATCTTCTACTGCGGTTACCGGTGAGGCTGAGGTTATGAGGAGGTTACGAGTCCCGTAAACGAAGGGTATGGTGAGGATGAAGAAGTCCAACGGAGAGAGCGTACCGACACTTCTCACCCTGATGACGAAGGTGGTAATGAAGAAGAAGTTGTCGCGGGTGGTGATGGTGAGTCTGAGGGTAATATTACCGTTGGTGGTACTGGCGGGTGGATCTGCCCCTGTTGGCGATGATATTGGTGTGGGTACTCTGCCCGTTATTTCCCCTGAATTTCTTTCGGTAGGATATATTCCGCGGGGGAATCCTTTGATGTGAATGCTGCCATGGGTCTTGCCGAGACTTCTCATTGCTTTCCCCATGATGATTGGGATGTGCTTGGGACTTGGCAAAGAAGGTACCACTGATCAGCAAGCTGAGAACGCAGGTGGTCATGCTGAGGGTGGTAATGTCGAGACTTGCGCGGGTGAGGAGATAACCGCCAAGGGGAAGTCTGCGGTTGAGTCTCCTTCAGGATTTCCCTTACTCGCTAATGCCTGAAGGTGAAGATGCCATTTTGGCTTGGCTAAAGAAGAAGAACCTGATGTTCGTCCCTAACCCTGCCCCGTGGTCACTGGTGAGAAGAATTCCGACGCTTATACTCGTCGATGATGCAATTGTCTTCTGAAGCCCGCGTTGCTGAGATGTGGGAGAAGAATCTTAGAGCTTCGGAAGCTAATAGTGGTTGACCCTCCCTCCGTTGCTGATATGATGGCCATAGCTGATGGGTACCAATACGGTTTTCCCCAGCAGCGTGTTTAGAGGTAATCCTTGTACTTTATGATATCCGCGCATTGTGTTCTTCGTGATATCTGATCCCTTTGGTATAATAATGTTTGTTTGTGACATGATGAGGAGCGAACATTGTAACCATGTTCTATACCAATTCTTCAAAGCAAAGTCTTTAAAGTTGGAGGCCAAGCTTCGTCATAGAGAAGAGGAACTGTCTGCGGCTGAAGTGGAAATAAATGAACTGAGGGGCCGTCTGAAGGAAAAAAAGAGTGGGTAACGCTGAGGAGAGTCTTCGTTCAGAACTTGCTATAGTCCGCAACGAATTGGAGCAGACTCGTAGAAGTCTCGTCCTTCACAGGTTCGTATTTTACGGATTTTCACTCCTTGTGATTCCCTATCTGTATTTTGGTGTTCTGTCTGAGTCTCCCCACCCTATCTTCAGTGGGTGGAGTCCCCGATTGATATGGCTTCGGAAAGAAAGGGAACGACAGAAATCCCGTATTGCAGAGTTGGTGGGTAAGTTGAAAAGCGAAGCCGTAAAGTGGAATGCTCGTGCTGATGAGCACAACGCCTTAACAGCTGAGTGGCGTGAAAAGCGAACACTGATGGTTGATATGCAAAATAAGTACAATCATGACCGTTGTTGTTTAATGGTACGCTGCTATGGACGCGTGACAACCTGCGTGATGCTCGAGAACATGCTTCACTTAGAGGCTAGAGTGCGCTTTTTGGAAGGAGAGTTACAACAGGCTCGTTCTTTTTAGGCCCCGGGGTTAGGGATAGTATGCTGCGTCTTTCCGAGGAAAGAGATAATGCTAGGGCCGAGGTTGGTGCTCTTAGTAAAGCCCTAGCAGCGTCTCGAGCTGATGTTGCTCGCCAAGTGGAGTCTGAAAGAGATCTTGAAGTGAATGTGTATCGACTCCATAAAAGGATGGGGGAGGTGAATGACGAAGTCAACCATCTTCGTCACTTGGATTCATGAAGCAGGTAGATTAGACGCGTCAATTTGCTCTTACGAACCTTCAAACGGATTATAAGAAACTATCCACGAATATGACTTTCTTGATGAGGCTCGGGACGCAGTTGTCAATGAGTATGAAGAGGCTTCGGCTAATGTCGAAGGTATAACCTCGTTTTATCGAGTGTGATTCTGTTATTTCTTCGTTTTAACCCCTTGGTATTTCTTTTTTCAGCACTCGAGGGACAGCTTCACGCAGCAAATGATGAGCTTAAAAAGACTCAATCTGCCTTAGTGCAGCAGGAAGGACAAGCCAACTATTTCAAAGGGTTGGCCGCGTCTCGTGAGGAAGCAGCGGAGATTGCCTCCAAAGAGGCGGAACGCCTATCTGCATTGCTGTCTCAGGCCAACCAGCGGACCGCTGTTATCACTTATAAGCTCGATGTCAGTTGGCTGAAGAGACCAACAAAGTCCTGATAAGATTGAACTTCTTAAAGTCGAACATGGTCTTGTCAAGAATTATCCGCGTTTCCTGGTTCTTCTGGGCCCTCTTCAGGTGGTAGCGTACCTTCATCTCGCAGAGACAACCCTGTTGATGGAGCTGTATCGTCCAAGTAGATTTCTTTTATTAGTCATAGAAAGTTGATCCTTGTTGATTATATAATTTCGGATCATTTTTTGATGTGTTTCCTGCTTTATCTTATTTGCTGAATCTTGTAATCAACTCTTTATGAAATGGATCATCCTTTTGGCATACCTGCGTTATCAATTCATCTTTTTATTTTAAGTATTGTGAAGTGTTAAACTAGAAATAACTTGTTTGTAAAAAGTTGAGAGTGTTTGGTGCGACACCGAAGGTAAATACCTTCGTGATCGTCTTGAGACCTGTCACCCCGCTGGCGAATCCTGGGCCAGAGGATTCCCAAACGGTGGGGGCCGAGGCAGCGTTCTAGGATATGGAATGCTTATTTGAAAATATTTACATGCACCCATTCCGTCGACCCGCTGCCTTAAAATTGGTTGGGTATCTCTTTCTGCTGGGTGCCTTCCCCCTGGTCTTACACTCATAGACACTGATAGGGGAGCCCTGAGAGATTGTAGATTAACTACTTTCCCCAATATTGTTAATAAATTTTGTTTACTTGAAGGTTTCAAAAAGCTTGTTTGATTGATAGGTTGAGGCCTGCTACTCCTCGTCCAGAGATAGAAACATGTAAAGCGGTTACGCTGCCTTCTTCTTCTGGTATTCTTCACGCAGATGCAAAGCTGCGTGCTCCTATGGGTAGTACGGTTTGAGCCATTTAGCATTCCAAGGGTGCCGGAGGACCTCGCCTTTCAGATTGCGAAGATAGTAGGAACCGTTTCCCGCAATGTCGTGTATTAAAAGGTCCTCCCATGTAGGTGCTAACTTTCCCCATTTCTTCTCTCGTTGATACTGCGGGATTGTTCTTAGCACATACTGCCCCTCTACAAAATTTCGAATCTTACCTTTTGTTGTACTCCCTCGCTAGTCTCGTTGATAATTTTCCATCTTCTGCAATGCTGCTTCCCTCCTTCCTTCCAGGTCGTCCAGTCTCTCTAACATCATGTCTGTTGTGAGATTTTTCTCCCATGCTTCGGTCTTTGTGGTTGGCATGAGGATCTCTGTTGGGATGACTGCTTCAGCTCCATAAGTGAGGAGAAACGGGGATTCCCCAGTGGCAGATCTTCGTGTTGTCCTGTATGCCCATAATACATTGTGTAGCTGTTCACACCATCGCCCCTTGTGTTCGTCTAATTGCTTTTTGAGGATAAGGGCGAGGGTCTTGTTAGTGCTTCCGCTTGTCCGTTGCTTTGAGGGTATATGGGGGTGGATTTGTTTTTCCTTATTTTGAAAGTGTCGAAGAGCATGTCTATATTTTTCCCCTGTAATTGTTTACCATTATCGGACACGATTTCCGCTGGTATGCCGAACCTGCAAATAATGTTTTGGAATATGAAAGTAAACACATCCACTCTCTGATCCTGGCTAAGGCTTTGCTTCCACCCATTTACTGAAGTAGTCCGTGGCTACTATCAAAAATCGTCTTTTCCCTGATCCTTCGATGAAAGGCCCAACGATATCTATGCCCCATTTTGAAAATGGCCACGGATATCCACAGAATTCAACGTTGTTGCTGGCGCGTGTATCTTTTTGGCGAAACGCTGACATTCTTCACATCGTCGGGACATTCTTGCGGCATCTTATCATTGTGGGCCAGTAATATCCTTGCATTTTTGCTTTGTCGGCTAGTGATCTCATGCCGCTATGATTCCCTGCGTCACCATAATGGATGTCGTTTAGAATTCGATGCCCCTCTTTCCTGGATAAGCAACGTAGTAACGGTCCGAGGAAGATTTCTTGTACAGGACCCCATCCCGAAGATTATCTTCCTACTTTGGAGAGTATTTTCCTGTTGTTTGTGATCCGCGGGTAAGGTTCCATCCTTGAGAAACGCATGGATCATCATTCTCCAATCATCTTCGTTGCTGAAATCTTCGTCTTGATTTTCTTGACAGGATATCTTCTTCGTCAAAATCGTTATGGATGTCTTCTCCCACCTGATCTTCGATATTTTCTTCCACTTATTGATTGTAGCAAAGGAAATTGCGATGCAATCGAAGGGCTCGTATACCCTTGTTATTTTAATAGCTTCGATACTTTTTCCTTCAGCATGGATGATATATATGCTAGGGCATCCGCGTGCCTGAGATCCCTTCTGCATAAGTGCCGGAACTTGATGTTCGGAATTTGTGATGCCAATGTTTGACCAAGGCCATGTAAGCTGAGAGGGTGTCGTCGTACACATTGTATTCGAGCCCTATTTGCCGTATGACAAGCTGCGAATCACTTGTCAGTCTTACATCAGTTACCCCCATCTCTATTATTAAGCGGAGGGCATGTACGACTGCCTCGTATTCGACGATGTTGTTAGTATGCTCTTTGAATTCTAACCTGAGTGCCTGTACGATCCTTTCTCCAGTTGGGGTGGTGATGACAATGCCTATTCCTGCCCCTTCCTTATTTTTGGAACCATCAACGAAGACTTCCCATTGTCTTTGAATCGCGGGTTCGAGGACATCAACTGGATCCTTGCTTTCCTCGTCGGCTTCTGGTATTCCCCTAATCTCTTCATCGTTGTCCAGGGGAGGTCTGCTAAGAAATCCGCCAAAACTTGGGATTTTTAGGAATGTTGAATTTCATGAATGATGTTGAATTGGTCCAGGTGGGTGTTCCACTTGGCTATTCTACCTACTTTTCCCGCGCTTTTGAGGACTGCTTCCAGTGGTGCTTTGCATGGGACGCGGATGAAGTGAGTTAGGAAATAGGTTCTCAGCTTTTGAGTAGCCCATACCAATGCCAGGATGAGTTGTTCGATCTTCGTGTAATTCCTTTCCGCAGAATTGAGGGTCTTACTGACATAATAAATAGGTTGTTCTATCTTCGTATTGGTTTTGACCAACACTGCGCTAACTGCGTCTTCTGTCGCTGCTATGTACAATGCTAAAACCTCATCAGGATCAGGCTTCTGCAGGATTGGAATTGAAGCCAGGTGTTCCTTGATTCTTTGGAAGGCTTCTTCGCATTCTGCGGTCCATTCAAACTTACTCCCTTTTTTGAGAATATTGAAAAAATGTTTGCATTTGTCCGAGGATCGGGCAATAAATCTGCCCAAGGCTGCTAAGGACCCATTGAGCTTTTGCACTTCTTTTAAATTCTTCGGAGATGGCATTTCCACTATGGCCTGAATCTTCGCGGGTCTACCTCAATACCCCTTTTTGTTACCAGATATCCGAGGAATTTCCCTGAGGTGACACCGAAAGTGCATTTTTCTGGATTTACTTTCATGTGATGTTTCCTCATTGCTTCGAAAATATCTCTCAGGTCCTGGTGGTGATCTTTGCGCAGCCTACTTTTGACGAGCATGTCATCAACGTAGACTTCTAGGGTACTACCAATCCATGGCCTGAAGATAGCATCGACCATTCTTTGGTACGTTTCCCCTGCGTTTCGAAGTCCAAAGGGCATTCTAGTGTAGCAATAAAGGCCATGCGGGGTGTAGAATGTGTGTGTAGTTGATCTTCTTCTGCCAGGGCTACTTGGTTGTAACCAGAATATCCGTCCATGAATGACAGCTCTTCGTATCCTTCCACTGCTTCAACCAGTTGATCTATGCTCGGCAGGGGATAGCTGTCCTTTGGACATGCCTTGTTGAGGTTAGTAAAGTCGATGCATATCCTAACCCCTCCATTTTTCTTAGGAACGACGACCATGTTGGAGATCCATGTAGGGTATTTGACTTCCTTGATGAACCCTGCTTCTAGTAGTTTCCGAAGTTCTTTTTCCACTGCCTTATGATACTCCGGTGCAACTTTTCTTATTTTCTGCCTGAAAGGTGGCGTGCCTGGTTTGATGCGCAGCTCGTGTTGGATTATTTTCGGATCAATCCCCGGCATATCTCCTACTTCCAGGCGAATACATCCGCGTATTCTTTAAGTAATTTGGTTAAGGAATCTTCTCTTCTTTCGTCCATTATGGTCCCTACTTTGATCATCTTCGGGTTTTCTTCCGTTCCTATGTTGATTTCTTTTACGGGCTCTACTGGTGTGAACACCGGCTTCGGGTCCCCGAGGACTGGGACGTTCTTTGATTGCTATTTGGTATGTTTCTGTCCTTCGTTGGCTGCTGAAGTACCTGTCTCTGTGTTTAGGACATTATCTTTTGTCAAACCCCTCCCTGTGGTTTCCTTGAGGAACAGGTCTATGGCCTTTTCTTTCGCAGCTTCTTTATTTTTAATCCTTCGGGTTTTTCGCTCTTCTTGTTCGTTGTTGATACGATCCTGAGTGGTCTGGCACTCTTTTGCAGAGACCCGATCTCCCTTGATTTCCATCACTCCCTCGGGTGTAGGGAATCTGAGATATTGGTAGTAAGTTGCAGCCACTCCCTTGAGTTTATGTAACCACTTTCGTCCAATAATGGCGTTATAGGGGGATGGGGCGTCAACCACGCTGAATCGTGTTTCTACTTTCATGGGTCCGGCGTTCACCTGCAACACGATGTCTCCCAATGGCTTTGTGGGTGCTCCATTGAATCCGTAGATGGTGTAATAAGAGGTCATTAGCTGTTCATCATGGAGCTTCATCCGTTTGAATGCGTCGTAGAATAGAACGTTCACTGAGCTTCCCCCGTCTATGAGGATCTTTTTGAGGTTACATCCAGCCACTGGTAGGTGAGGACCAAGGGATCGTTATGATCTTCCATATCTTCTTCGATATCTTCAGTATCGAAGATAATAGGTGCGTCCATCCACTCTTCGTGTCGTCCACCTCTACGCCATCAATCTTATATAATTCGCAGTGGTCTTCGAACTGCTTCCGTAGCCTCTTTCCTATCTGCGCTGTAAGGGAGGGCCCCGCGGCTTCGGAACACGAGATGGTGTTGATTGTGCGGTTTCCCTCTGGAAGTTGGACTTGCTTGGTCCGTTTGGATCTATCCTCGGCGACCTCCTTTCGTATGTAATGTTTGAGTTCGCCAGCATCAATCAATTTTTGGATCATTATTTTGAGGTTTTTGCATTTCTCGGTCTGGTGTCCATTGAAGCAGTGATACTCACAGTAATCTTTAGACTTCTCGGTTCTTGGGGGCTGTTTTCCCTTAGACCACGGCCACTCCAAATTTTCCCTTCCTTTGATCTCTCGCAAGATCCGAGCGTAGCTAGCATTGAGCTTCGTGTAAACCTGATCTTCGAATTTTCGATCGTCTTTTCGTCGTTCATCTCTTCGTTCCTTCCTATCTTCGTGAGGCCGTTCCACTGAGCTATTTCTTTTGGCCCCGCTGGTTTGTTCTGCGGAATTGGTACGGTGAGACCTCTGCGTGTGTGCCATCGGGTTCTCACGCTGGATTTCTTCAAGACGAGCGTACTTTTCAATAATTATTCGAAGATCTCCTTCTGTCTTAGGCACGCTTCCATGAATCTCAACAAATAGTGGACTCATTCGGTCTAATCCCCACTTGTAGCAGTTGATACTTACTACTGGGTCCACACTCCCTATGGCTTGGCAGATCTTGTGCCATCTGTTGGTGTATTCCCTCGTGTTTCCTTGTAGCCAATTGCCAGAGAAAAAAGTTTATCCATTCCAGTGTTGACAGCTTTGTTGTACATGTATGTCCTCAGAAATTTCTCTGCGAGTTGATCGTAGGAGTTGATGGAATCAGGTGGCAGGTTGTCAAACCAAGACAAAGCCGATCCCTTCAGACTTGATGGGAAATATCTACAGAGGACGGCGTCGTTCTGACTCCATCGGGCTAAGATACGGTTATAATACCGGATATGTGCCGCGGGATCACTGGATCCGTCGTAGCATTCAAAAGTTGGGACAGGGCACTTTAACGGAATGGGGGTATTTGCCAGGCGATGAGTTAGGGGCGTGGAGTTAGCTTCTTTCATCACCTCTTCAAGCCTTCCTCCGCCTTGTCTGGCTTTTAACTGTTTGATCTCAGCCATCATCTCATCACGCAGCTCCTCCATTGCGCGGTAATATCCCACGTTCTCATGCTCAGTTGAGCGTTTCTTTCTTCGATCTTCTGTCATAATAGTCTAACTCTTCGGTGGCATATTCCGGATCGGATGCACTGCTTCCCCTGGCGTCATTTGCTAGGATGATTCTTCGGTCTCGATTAGGCTCTGGTGCTTTAGAATTTGCTTCGTCCAGTTGTTGGCTAGTCTTCGTGCTTTGGGCAATCTTATCTTTCAAGTCTTGGTTCTCCCTGGCCAGAAGAGCTACATCTGCGTAGACCTGCTGGCTCTTTTTCAATTCTTCGAGCTCTACCATCAGTCGGTGGGATTGGTTTGATCCCTGATTGGGAGTTCCGGCTGGTACCCCTACGGCCATAGTTCCCCCTTCGTCTACAGTGTGTATTAAGGGTGGCCGAGGATCAGCTTCAATCGTTGGTATCTCCAAGTTTGGTCCCCTCGGTTGAGCTTCCACCCGTGGTACTAAAACCACTGGTATGGTTTGATTCTGACCGTTGGTTGACGGCATTCCGAAGATTGGTGGATGTGCGGGCTGATGTGTCATAGATTCTGCTACCCCTTCTTTTTGTTGATGGATTTGGCTTGAACCAAGTCTTGTTAGCTTCTGTAGCCTGGAGGGCCGCAACAGTCTTCGTGGCTGCTGCTTTGAGAGCCGCGGCTGCAATGGAGTTAGTGTTCATAGGTGAAGTGATTTCCGCAGCATCCTGCCTCTGAGTAGTTGTTTTAGCTTTGTCTCCTTTCTGCTTGCTTCGGGTCATGACCGAGGTAACCCTCGGTGTCTCCTTTGATGAGGCTTTTTTTTCCTGCCTCTAGTATCTTCTCCATTTTAATCCTTTCCTGCATAGGGGAATAAATAAGGAGAACCAAAGATATCCACGAGGATCGGGTTAGCGCCATTCGTACCCGCAAGACTATTGGAATAGAAGGAAATGAGTTGCCCAAGGGCCCTAATAGAAGAGAAATGTAAAGACTTCATGGTCTAGTTTTTGAAATACAAATCCTCTTAATAAACGATCATGAATCAGACTACTTTTGAAAAAGAACTCTTGAAAAGGCAGATCGTCACGAGGACTCACGAATCTGGATTATTAAATCTTAGTTGAGAAAACACCTCACGTGCAAATCTGTGATAGATAGCCGCGGGTTTGTCTGCTTTGAAATGAAAATGATGAACCCAAAAAAATAAAACAAAGGTTTTGAAAGCACGCTGAACCCAGAATAGGGTACAACCATAATCCATGTTTTAAGATGAAATCACAGGATAAGATAAATCTTTTACCGGACAAAGTCCCTGTTTCTAGAGCCAAATTGTGAACACAAAAATTACGAAGCCAACCATGTGTTCGCAAACAATATTCGCATACGTCCTAATTCTAGAATCGTACATTGTGTGTGTATCGGCATGATTATATCGATTCATTGACTCAAAGCCTTCGGGCTTGTCATTGTCTAGTCAGATATGATCATAAATAATGTTCGTATAAAGAAATAAATCAAGAATCAAGTGTAAACATAAAGCATATGAAGTTTAACGCTGAATGTAAAGTGTTGAAATGTAAATGAGACGGATTTACGTGGTTCAGCACTAAGGCCTACATCCACGGGGCTTGGTGTTTTACTATGTACTGAATGGTTACAAAGATAGTCGAACGACTTTTGAGTATACACAGGTCTGCGTAAGTAGGGGGATCACTTACTCTTCCTATGATCTCCTCTAGTTGCTCTCCAAAATGGTCTGCCCCTTCTCTCTTAGTGGAGAGGGGTATTTATAGGGAAGGAATGCGGGTCCCATCTCTGAGATTCCGTTGTAATCTTATCTTATTGTGCTTTGTGCCTTTTACGCAGAGGTCTTCGGCGCATGCCGCGGCCTGAGCTTGAATACGAAGGGTTGTCCTTGCTTCTTCCACGAGCTGATCGACACGTGTATATCTCTTTGGTATTTAATGCGGGTAGATGGATGTCTGCTCGTGTCAGACAAGTGTCTCTTTGTCTGGTCACATCCGTGTCAGCCAAACCTCCTCTCGGCCGTTGATCTGGGATCCTCCTCGGGATTGGGTTTGTTATACCCAAGGGGTATTATCTGGTGCTCATCTGAGCCATCATACCTCTGTGGTCCTCTGCCCCTGACCGTCAGATCTGCTGACCGATGGCATTCTGCTTGCTATCATGTTTTGATGTCTCGCTTCGCATGCCTTCCACGTGTCTCTTTCTGTACATGTGGAGGAGGATGAAAAGTGTACATATAAGTTTGATTTTTATGAAGCCGTGTCTACATGGGAGCAGGTTGTATTGTTGTTTCTCTTCTTACTTGAACTCATGAGTGGAAATGTTTTTCGACATCTACCAAGATTCTTGTCACGAGTTGAAGAGTTGGGTAGTTGGTGGCTTCGATAGAGTTTAGTTAATGATGCCTTACTTTATGTGATTGCAAATTTATCAGGTACGTGGTATGCGTGGAAAAGGATTAATAATGGCGATTCTCTGTACATTATTGACTCTGGAACATATGCGATTTCATGTTAATTGATGTAATTTTCTTACGAAATGCATGTTAAACTGATGATCACTTCACGTATTATACCATCTAGAACCTCTATGACATATTCAAAGTCAAGCCACATTCAAAGAATTCTACGCACTTGGACTTCATGTCCGTTGCCCATTTTGAAAAGTTGCTACAATGTTTTTCATTCAGAAATTAGTATTATTATGAGGTTAAATTTCTATTTATGAATTTATTATGGTCTTCTTAAACTTGTTGGTATGCTGATACTCACTGCTAATGATGCACTTCTTACTTTTCAAGCCATTAATATTACATTCCTCATTGTCTGAGCACTTAAAAGACTCTAAGTTACATATTCTAATGGATACCCAGCAATAGTCATTTATAGACTCCGGAAGCTGAAATTCTTCAACATGGATGTTTCGGTTGTACTTGCACATTATACATATTGGAAGTTAGGGAGGATTTTTTAACATTGGGTTTTACACGGACGTGCTACTAACTATGTTACTTGCTGCATATGGAAATCTACGACATATTAGTGTTGGATTAACATGTGCGGGATTAATTTTCAGAATGTATGTTGCACTGGTGCTCCATAGCACCCATTGTATCACATATTAATGGACATATTTGCGTTAATTTTTTGCAGCCGGGTACTTATCTGTAGTTTCTATACATTCCTCAACTTTTTCCTCCCTTATATATTATATACCTGAGTTCGATTAAGTTGATATTACAATTCTAGATGATAATATTGACCATGTGAGGTGAAAACCAAATTTTAGATAAAAAAAGATAAGTGACTACTTTCATTAATGAGTGATTAGTTTTAGCTATATATGTTATTTGAGCTCTTTTAAAATTGTTACCATGGAATCATCTTTCTGTGAAATATCAGATGGCGTAGGAAATACTAAGTTAGTTCACGATATATTATTATAGTTGCTTTGGCCATAATTTGGTCATGATCTTAGTGTTTGAAACTCTCTTAATATTTAAGAGGGTAATCATTTTTGATCTCTTGAGTTTGATGAGGTAATTATGATATCTTAACTTTGTATATTTGAATTCTCATGTGGTTAAGGGTTGGGTTATATCGTTTTGCAACTCTATATCTACAGTCTTATTAAGCAAAATGAAAGAAATACCTATAATAACAAAGGAGGTGTACAACAAGTAACATTCTAAACTTTTGTAATCATCTAGTGGTACTCTTATTATCCTAGCATAACACTTCTACAATCATTTAATGACACTCTTACCAGCCTAACATAACATTCGGTAACAGTTACAGCAACCCCAAGCCAAGGCCATTACGGCTCGGATCATACTCTAATATAAGAAATAAAAAATAAAATGTATGTATCTTTTCAAAGTTATGTCCATCATAAGTGTTGAATACATTAATACTCCCTTCATTTCCGTAAAAGGATTATTATTGTTTTTTCTATTTTGTTGATTTTGTAGGCTAAACTGAAAAGATTGATAATACAGTAGAACCTCTATATAAGAATACTCCATATAGAAATAACTTCCATAGAAACATAAAAATTTCTGGTCCCGGATTGGGCCAGTTATATTTAAGAATAAACTCCATATTGGAATAAGTCATATATTTTTCGGCCCGGTCTTAAGGAACTTACCTCCATATAAAAATAAATAGCATTATAATATAAATAATATATGTGTTGTCATACATCAAAGTTTTAGGCAAAGAAATTCTTGTAACCATTTTGCAAGATTCTTTTACTTCTAAGTGGATCTGGTTAGTTTTTTTACATAACTCATACAAATATTTTCCGTCGTCATATGATTTCGTTTGTCAATTTTCCATGTCGTGATTGAGTTTTGTGTAGATTGTCTTACATAACAAACTTCATATATCCATATATATGAAATTAAACAAAATTTAGTTGGCATTTATTTTATTTACATACCTCTTTGTACTTGACTTGGATATGTATGTATTTCTCCTAAGTACATGTATAACCATTATCTTTTGATATTTCCAAGGTAGACCTCCATATAAGAATCCTCCATATAAGAATACTTTTTCTTAGTCCGAAGAATATTCTTATATAAAGAGATACTATTCTACTGTATCTTTTTCTAGAAACATAGATAATATTATCCTTTTGCATTTAAATTTGTTATCATCGTCTAATTTTGTGTCTTTTTTTTACTTTTTTCTAATCCTGGAATTGGTTTAATTTTCTCTTGGAGAATAAAATAGTTATTTTTTAAAATAAAAATGAAGTTGTACTTCTAAATTATACTTATTCTCTCTATGGATAAGTGATACATTTTTCTTTATATAAGTAACATTTTTTTAAATGAAAATAATCATTTTTAATATTCGGTATAGTTAGTCCCTTTTTTTTATAAGAAATGTAAATAATTTGATAGTCATGTTTATAACTATTATAAATTTAAAGTTTTTTTATACACTAATAGGGTATAATTAAAATTACCTTTCTGATTGTTTCCTTAAAAAAGTTTGTAAATAGAAAAACACAAAAAATTTAGAGACGAGAGGAATACACTTTTTTCCTTATTGTGTTTTTGTTCCTTTTTTCCTATCCAAAACGAACAACTTGGAAAAGGTTATCCCGATATCTCAAACCCTTATGGACCGTTGTTGATAGGGTAAAACGTGGGAAGGAGGAACTAGCCCTAATCACAGAAAGTACTCCCAAGGCGTATAAAGGTTTAGGAGAGGTAATGGTGGATTAATGATATCTCAATAAGTGTGCCCTCTTTCCCCTTTTAGAATGACCATCTTATGACTAAGTGGCATAAGATTAACATATTACTAAATTACCATTTCCCTTTCCTTAAGGTAATACCAAACCCTAAGAGGCTTTATCCTTGGGCTAAAGCCCAACCAACCTAACATGGTCTTGGATGGACTAGAACTACCCCATCCTTGTGGGTTAAGCCTAGTCCCCTAGTCTCTCCTCCCTAAAAAGGACCCTTGATAGGTTAGGGGGCTATCTATTTTAGGATTGTTATTTTCATATATCAACATTAGTCCCCTGATTGTTTGACCGGTCAAAGACCGTGTCAACAGCCACACATTGATGCGACGGTTACAACTGGTGAGTTATGGGGGGTTTAAGTTCACGACTCTTGGATACCACAGTTACTGGCCTATCCAGTAACCGTTCCTTATTTTACCTCCCTATAAATAGAGGAGACGTCGCTCCTCAATCATCACTTTTTCACTGCGTCCCTTTCTCTTTCTTCCCCTTTTACACCATGTCTAATGAATCGCCTAACCATGACGCGCCCCTGAGGTCAGAGACGTATACTCTGGAAGAAATAAGGGGTAGTACCCGGCTTAAAGATCAACTACGGCCGCCCACGGCGGATGATAATACTACTCTTTTCCCGGCTGATGATACTAGGGTTTCACGCATGCTGAATCCTCATCTGTTTCCCCCGTCCGCATCTGAGAGATGGCTTATCCTTCCTCAAGCGGAGTCGCCTCCAATCCCTTCCTTCAAGGATATGCCCCGTTTGGAAGTTCATATGGGAGATTATGTCTTTCCTTCAACCAACCTTTGTTCGTCCGCTGAATCTCACGCTGCCTGGGATCCATGGGTAGATCATATTTGTTCTAATCTGGATAATAAGAGTATCATCCGTTCTTTAGGTATAGAGGCTTCTTTAGAGGCTTCAAAGTTTAGATACGTCCGGCGAGATCACGATAGCTTGATCTGTTTATGTGCACGCTGGGGGATCGATCCCCACACGTTTTTGTTTTCTTGGGGGTGAAGCGACCCCCATCCTAGAAGACGTAGTGGCGCTTATCGGCCTACCTGTCCATGGTGATACAGGTTTCGAAGGTTGTTGCCTTCACAAGTATTTGAACAAGAGCGACAGAACCCTTCGTGATCACTTGATTGCAGCCAAGGCAATCTCTATAACATTCCAGCTGCCAGGGGAGGTCAAAGTTGAGGCTCCGAGTGAAATAGAAGGCTCGTAGGTAAAGGAAAGGGCAAGGTTGCTGCGTCCGCCACTCACAATTCTCCAGTTAATGTTCCATCTTCTTTAAAGCTCATAGCATCGGCCATAAACGCTGCTCATCCAAAGCCATCTGCTGCTGAAGAGTCCGATAATGTGAAAGAGGTAAAAAGCGGCCAGAAATCAAAGTCCGGTCAACGCCGAGCCTCTTTCTCTTGTTGGATCAAATATTAGGCTCCTTTGTTTTCTGGCCCGCGTGAAGGCGTTCCTCCTCGTGAAGGGGAAACAGATCGAGCGTAATTGGCGGCCTTCCTTCTCTTCTGGTTGTGTCATGATGTATTTGAGAACAGTCCCCGGGACACTATTAAGAATGAGCTTATTCCTACGGAAGTATTGATGTCCCGCGGCGTGTCATTCCCGCTTGCTGATGTAATTTTTTCAATAATGTTGTAGTAAGATGATTCGTTCACTCAGATTTGTTGAGAATTTGTTTTAAGACTTAATAAAGAAAATAAGGAAAATATATATACAAAATTTTTCACAGGATGAAGAGAGACCGGGACTCGGGATTCCACTACTTTTCATATTGTTGCGGTTCAGTCATTAACTCTAGACAATATAGCTCAAACAAAAGAAATTGTGACTCTAGTTCTTTACCAAAAATAGATTTCGTAAAATATTATTTGTAAGTTAAAAGCATGACGCACCTGAAGTAATTATAACTAAGCATGCGGCATCTAACAAAATAACAAGTAATTAATAGAAATCATAAAGCAATTAAATCTATGCAAAAAGTCAATAAAAGAACTAATTCATTAACCACAATCATGAAAAGTTGCTTCCTCCGTTGTTCCAGTGATGGGTTCTAGCTCCGCATGGTGAAAACACACTCAAAGGAATTTTTCATTGCTCAAAAAGGTGTTTACAAGGAGAAAATGTATAAAACAGGGCCTTTGTAACAGTTATAATTGTTACAGATACAATAATAAACTGTTACTGACGTTGTAGCTTCTACGACTGTCACTATATGTCGCAACCACTGTAGCTATATGACCCACGGCTAAGTGTCGTTGTCACAGTTGGAAAACGACTGTCCTGGTAAGCCTATTCTTCGTGTTCTTCAGCTTTGCAGCAGCAGAAATGGAGTTTCTGCAGCTTGATTTTTTTCGACTCCGTGGTGCTCTATTCCTCTCCCAAACTCTTAATCCCCCCTCTACAACATCCCAGCAGCCCATATATACTGGACAACATCAAAAATCTTCGATCATTAATCCGAGTAATCCTCATTAACTCTGCCATCTCCGGATTATATTTTTATTCCTTTTTCTTCAATGCATGCGTATATTGGAGGCTTACACACGCCATACTCGTTGATTCTCATATCAGTCGGAGCAAAACACTGCCTATCCACATGCCAGCTACCCAAAAATATCACCAAAATCCCGAGAATAAAGCCACCGTGTATGACTGCCCTGTTTTACTTCTAACAAATTCTCCAGTCAAATCTAGCTGAACCGAACGACTGTACGACGTCTATTACACTCAGAGGAACAAACCCAATCAACTTCAACCGTTGACTCTCCTTAAAACTACTCCAAATCAAAACAGGGATAATCGGGTTTTTAAAAGAAAAATACGCAACTCCCTGACTTCTTCAATATGAATCTCCATCCAATTATAACTCAAAACATCGATCATACCATGCCTGTTAAGCCTAAACAGGCCTTCCCATGAAATTTCAGCCATTGAGTCTCCTTCAATTCTGCCCAAAACGCGAACCCTAAATTCTACCATTGATGCACATAGTTTCCCGTCAAACTGAAAACTCAAATGAAGGGGACGACCTCCCCCTAACAGAGATGGGATGTGAATAGCAGTTGGTTCCCCTGGGGTGTAAATAGTAATTGGGGTGTCCCTTAGTAATTGAGGTGCCCCTTAACCAAAGTGAGAGTCCGCATAGCAAATGTCCTCAAGGGGGTGCTGTAGACAACTTTTCGAGCCGATTTTTCCAAAAATGTTTGTTTCCCAAAAATGCCTACAAACACATAAAATACAAAAATTAATACAAAATTGAGTGCTAACAATATAGAAAATTGAGGACAACTTAGACACAAAAATGTGTCTATCAATAACCAAAACTTATTATTTGTTAGTCCTCGAGCAAAACAAAAAAATAAAACCGAGTTAATCTCGGGAGGGTTTACCAGAGGTGTACCCACAAAACCATGACTTCTAATTGGTCACAAGTATCCAAAGAGTTATGAGGACATACATATTCTCAACCTATCTCCAAGTAACTAGAATGCCAGAGAAATTAAAGGTGTCAGCTCTAAAGCTGACTGAAGAAAAGGGGAGACACATCCGCAATACTGCTAGATAAAGATATATCCGCTACACAGCTAGATAAACATTGTAAGATGCGTCCCCTGCTTTACAGCTGGATAAGATTAGGAGAGAGATAAAGATGAGAGGGACATCTGCTACACAGCTGGACTAATTACGTGTGATGAGTTAAACCAGTGCTAGAAAGATCTTGTGCCAGATTGAAAGCGGACTAACAAAGCAACCAAATGTATCTTTCTTCGACTCTCTCATAGTGCTCAGTAGAAACAACGTCTTCTTCGGTCTTCAACTGGTCATTCCTTATGAGAAGAATCACGAGCTAGATCGCTTGCTGCTAGTGAAGGCTGGGGTGGAAATGCTTCGAGAAATCAGGATAGCGAGCAGAGTAGATACGCGCACATAGTTTGATGAGCAGTGTGAAACATATTCAAAGGATGCAGGCGTCCGGACGATTGACTCTAGCGGTGCAGCGCGCGCTGGATGATACTATTGCTGCTCGGAACATGGTTGAGCGGTTATTCCAAGAGTCAATGATTATGACGACTGATATTGAGCAGGCAATAGATGACTGTCATGCATTCATCACTCAACAAGCGGGTCCTAATCTTCACGGATGTGTTTTAACTCTTTGTGTTGTATCCGCTCTCGTTCATCCTACCGATAAGAAGGCGGAGCTAGCTCGCTTGATGGTGTCAAAGGACGAAGTGGGGGTGCTACAAACTCATCGACTAATTGCTTTGGATAAAGCTCGCAAAGCTTATGAGGAGCATAAGCTCGAGAAGTTTGTGCTTCTAGTGATGTTATGCACAAGATCCATCAAGTGCTTGAGGAGGTGCGCAAGGTTTATACTGACTCTACTACTCAGTATAGTGAAGTGATTTTGATGATGCAAGACTTGAATCAAGACACTGCATATTTCTGCTCGCTTATAGATGATCGTTCATGAGGGGATTACTACCATCATCATCATCGTCATCATCTTTTTTTTTTTAGGATTCATAAATGCTATCTTGGGTGTTGTGTTATTTGTTTATATATATGAGAATCATCTTAGTTTATCATAATAAATGTTTCTTAAGTTTTTTATCTTTTGTTTCATGGCTAATCGTGTGAGGTTGGTTCTGGAGGTAGGGTATTTAAATCGCCTTTTAAGGGTGATGTGTCTTGCGCGTGATACATTTGAGATCGAAAATTCATGTTGGCATGAACAGTTGGCAGTTGCAGATCATCTTGTGATAAAGATTCAAAGTGAGTGTGGGTTGCCTGATGTGACTCTTCTTGAATATCGTGGGTATTGCCGCGAGCAACGTATAGTTACTCACTTCCAATGTGTAGATGCGGAACATAGTGTGAGATCTATTGAAATGGCTCTTGCTGAAGTTCACAGGGCGCTTCATGCGCTGCCTTTAATTATTTTATTTTATTCTTTATTTATTTTTTGTTTTTGGTGGGTAGTAGTTATGGAGTAATGAATGCTTTGATATGTATACTTTCTATATAAATAAAGTTTGTGCATTGACATAGCATTTTCATTTCTTGTACTTTGTTCATTCTTTTATATTAGAATTCTCTAGATGGATCGCCTTTTGCATGGATACGTACAGTCTCTAGCCTCTGTACCGACGTTAGTAACCCTTATAAAAGAGAATCTGAGTTAGACCGCTTATTACTTTTGAGGGATGAAATAGAATTGCTTAGGGATATAAGGACAACAAGTCGTGCTAAAACGCGTGCGCAGTTTGATAAGCGATACAAAGTGTATTTAACGGCTCGGGAGGCACAAGCATCCGGGTTGGTATCTTTCAGAATTCAGCGTGCACTAGATGATGCTGTCTCCGCTAGTTATGAAGCCGATCGGCTATTTCAAGAATCAGCCCTTATGATGATCGATATTGATCAGGCTATAACAGACTGTCGCGCACACGTTTCCCAACAGACGGGTCGTCGCTTGCGCGGGTATGCATTAACTTTAAGTGTGATATCCGCTCTAGTGCATCCTTCTGATAATCTTAAGAAATGAAGTAAAGGCTTTGCAGACTCATAGGCTAGTTGTTCAAGATAATGCGTGCAAAGCTTTCGAGGAGCAAAATGAGACTTTTAACATGGCTCGTCAAACCCATGCATACGAGAGGATTATGCATGAAGTAGGACAAGTACTAGGGGATACGCAAGTCGCTCTATTTATGGCTACTATTCAATGTGAAGAAGCGCTCATGATGATGGAAAATGTAGAACAAGAGGTTACACGTTATCGTATGCTTATAACTGAATCATCTTGAAAAAGTTCTCCCTCTCATCATTTTTTTTATATAGACTAGATGTTCTTGGACAAAAATTATTAGTAATTATGGAAGAATCAGTCAGTGCTTTATGTTTGTTTCTTAAAAAACAAAAAATTAAATTGTTACGAGCCACTATTATCGGAAATACTCGACTTGCTCGCGAGTGTGAGGATTTATTTGAGATTGGCCAAACGCAGTATCTTCATGCAATGGATTTATATATGGATCGGTTGAGTGCTTGTCGGGTCGACCCTTCAGTGGAGAATGTCATGGCTTCGAATGAAGCATTTGAAGTATTTTCTGAGGCTCGTATCCGGATGGAGCGTAAAGAGAACGACTTAGCTGTTTCACGCGGTAGACTAAGGCGTGTAAACTCAACTCTATCTTTGGTTCTTTGACTTAATGGATTTTATCCATAAATTTTTTTGTTGTATCCGCTTCATGTATTACTCCGGATGTCTATGAATGAGTATATCAATTATGTTACCTTAGACTGTTTTAGTGTACTTTACGTTAGTGCTCATAACATTGGGGTTATACCCATTATATATTTGCATTTCATCTGTTCCATTTTTTTTTAAATGTATCATCACTCAGACTAGTCAAGATCGATACTTATCTGATGTATTATGTCTATGGTTCTCCTCGGGAATCTTAGTATGTTTCACTAGTCATGCGCGGAGCTTTTCCGGCTCTGAGATTATTGATGCACTTCATTGGTCATGCAAGGAACCTAGTCTTGGGGGGGTATTGATGTACTTCATTAGTCATGCATGGAACCTAGCCAGACTCGGGGCTATTGGTGCACTTCATTGGTCATGCACAGAACCTAGACAGACTCGGGGCTATTGGTGCACTTCATTGGTCGTACACAGAACCTAGCCAGACTCGGGGCTATTGGTGCACTTCATTGGTCATGCACGGAACCTAGCCAGACTCGAGGCTATTGGTGCACTTCATTGGTCGTACACAGAACCTAGCCATACTCGGGGCTATTGGTGCACTTCATTGGTCATGCACGAAACCTAACCAGACTCGGGGCTATTGGTGCACTTCATTGGTCGTGCATATAACCTAGCCAGACTCGGGGCTATTTATCTCGACGCATTATTTAAGACAAAAGTATTTATTATTGATGATCAGCCACTCGGCGTACATTTAGTTTATCATGCATAGTAGGCTTTTAACCATTTACCATTGAAAGGGGTGTTGATCCGGGATCCATTCATCCGCTTGAGGTAATAGTATGCACTCTCCGCAGCTTCACTGATCATGTAGGGGTCTTACCAATTTGCGACAAACTTTCCATCCTTAGCATCTCGTTGTATGTGCGGAGCGATGTTCATGACAATATCGTTGATGTAGAAAGTTTGTTCTCTTACCTTCTGATTATAGTATCTCATTGTCCTTTGTCTATACTTGTCCAAGAATGACTCAGCTTTAGCTCGTCATTCCTCCTGAGTATCCAGATGAGCAAAACGGTTAATCTCGTCCGGGGTGGTGAGACTGGCCATGGCTACGCATGCAGAGGGAATATCGATCTCTGCTGGTAGTATTGCATCTTCCCCATAAACTAAGGAATAAGGGGAGGCTCCAGTTGAACTTATTTTTGAGATGCGGTATGTCCAAAGAGCGAGGGGCAGCTGCTCATGCCAACTTCTATGGTGATCATGTACTATGGGCTTAATATTCTCAACAATGTTTTATTAGTAGCTTCTGCCTGTCCATTCCCCTGGGGGTAATAGACAATCGACGTATGAAACTTAATGTTGTACTGATCTAACAGTTCCTTGACTGTCTGGTTAACAAAGGAAGTTCCATTGTCTGAGCGGATGATCATTGGTACGTCAAATCGACATATAATATGTTCTTTGATAAATGTTGCGATTGTATCTCCTAAATAATCTCGGAGCGGAATGGCTTCTACCCATTTAGAGGAGTACTCGGTTGCAGTAATAATATATTTATATCGTCCGGATGAGGTTGGACTGATCAGACTGATGATGTCGAGTCCCAAGCTATGGAAGGGCCAGGGGTGACAACGCTATGTAGCAAAGTATGCGGGGAGCGGATTAGCGGTCCATGGCTTTGACATTGCTGACATTTCTTCACATGCTCGGCTGTGTCGAATTCCATTGTGGGCTAGTAAAACCCTCCTTCATACAATTGTAGGAAAAGTTTCCTCATACCTTGATGCTTTCCATTATGAGTTATCGCCATCACTACCTCCGCTTCTTCTTGCGACAGACAGCGCAATATCTTATCTCCATAACTTTTTATGTAGAGAATTCCTTCTCTCATAAAGAAGCGTCCGGCTTTCCTCTGAACCTTAAGTGCATCTTGTCTGTTTTGCGGTAGGCGCTCGTGCTGAATGAAGTCTATATAAGGTTGTCTCCAATCCTATACTTTTGCACTGCATACTTCTGTTTGTTGTGGAGGCGCTTGAAAATATTCGCATTTATCCTGTATTACCGTCGTTTGAACTGCCATGTTCCGCCAGTATACACCCATCCTCTATAAACGGCGATATAATGGAATTCCCTATGTCTGTCCGCAAGATTCTTCGTGGATGCGGTTCAACAATTCTTGTGCCTCTATCTTCCCTACACAACGTGATAAGGCTCCTCCGGATGTTCGAAAATATATGAGTACTAAGCATGCTTGTTCCGCTTTTGAATACCTGAATTCTGCATCTCTAAAACCTCTGCTGATATAATGGATCAAACACAACTGATCGTTGCCAAGGTCTTGAGCCAATAATGCTCCGATGACCATGTTAGTAAATGTTGTGTACAGATAGAGGGGCTCACCTTTGACAGGTGGTCGTAAGACTCGTGCGTTGATTAGGCATTCTTTAAGCTTCTGGAAGGCTCGCTCTTTGTCATCTCCCCATTCATACCGTTTGTTCTTCTTTAATAAGGGTGAGAACGCGGACAGTAATTGTGCCAATCCGGGGATGAATCTCCGGACATAAGATACCCTTCCTATAAAAGTTTACAATTCTTTCACATTTGCAGGCGACCTCATAGTGGTTATTGTTTCTACCTTGTCCGGGTCGATCTGTATCCCTTTGTTTGTAACTACAAATCCCAATATTTTTCCGGAGGTAACTCCGAAAGTGCATTTGAGAGGATTCATCTTTAAGTGATACTTCCTGCATCTGTTAAAAACGCGCCTTAAGTGATCCAGATGGTCTTCTCGTGCTCTTGATTTTACCACGACGTCATCTATGTATACCTCCATTATTGGATGCATCATATCGTGGAAAATGGCTCCCATCACCCGCTGATAAGTCGCGCCCGCATTCTTCAATCCGAATGGCATTACAACAGAGTAAAAATTTCCATACAACGTGTGGAAAGCTGTCTTATGAGCGTCCTCCGCGGCCATCCTTACTTGGTTGTATCCGCTAAACCCATCCATGAAAGAAAACATACCATATTCGAACGTGTTATTCACCATCACGTCTATATTCGGCACTGGGAAATCATCTTTAGGGAACGCGCGATTTAGATCTCTGTAATCAACACATCACCGGACTTTTCCATTCTTTTTTGCTACTGGTACGAAATTAGCCAACCATACATGGTGTTGGATTGTCTTGATGAATTTAGCTTTCAACAACTTTTTCACCTCTTCCTTGATAGCCAGTTCTATCATTTCAGGAAAGTTACGACTTCGTTGTTTAACTGGTTTGTACTCGAGCGAGACGCTGAGGTTATGCGCGACTAGATTGCTATCCAAGCCAGTCATTTCATCATATGTGAATGCAAAAACATCTTGATATTCACGGAGCATCTATATCATCCTCCTTTTCTCTTCTTCTTGCAGATGTTTGCTGATGCGTACGCATCGGGGGTTCTCTGTCGAACCGAGGTTCACCTCTTCTAACCCATCAAGTGTTGGGTCCACTTTTATCTTTTCTTCGGGTAAATATTTCATTATTTCTTATTCTGAAACCAATACTTCCGCTTCATCTTGTGACTCTTCCGCTATTGGGGTTGTCTCCACCATTTCTTCGTCAATTGATGACACAACACAATCATGTTGGCGCTGAGAGACTTCCCCGGATAATTTCTATAAGCGGTAAACATGTCCTCCTTCAGGTCGCGAGAAGCGTTTGAAATGACTATTCTTGGTTTCGGTTGGCGCTCTCTTACTTCCTGAGGCAGGTCCCATTCGTGATGGGAAAAACACTAACTTAGCTTTTCCTTTTTCTCTTCAGGCTGAAACTCTTCCCATTTCGGAAGTGTCATCAGATGCTCCATCTGCTCTTCTTGATTAAAGACAGGCTCTTTGTAAAAGACCGCGTCATCCATATAGGCCTCTTCTGGTCCGAATGGGTTACTCGTGGCTGGGATCCGAAACTGCTTTCCTCTAATGTTAGTTTTGACGCACTGATGATATGTTGATGCCACCACCTTGTGATTCAGGAGCCATCCTCTTCCGAGCAATACGGGGAACGTAGTGTCATCTTCGAGAACATAAAAGGGGGTGAGTGCTTTAATAGGTCTGATCTTCATCATCATGTGTACTATCCCAATTGACGTTTGAGTCTGTCCTCCAAACCCTCTCACAGTCGTCGCTCGCATCCTAATTGCTGCCTATGATTTCCCCGGGGTTTCCAATGTATGTAATGAAATCATATTAAGTGAAGCTCCTCCATATATAAAAGATCGCTTGAGAGGTTGTTTGTTGATGAAAGTCGTTAGGTATAAGGGTCGGAGGTGCTCTCCTGGGTAGCATATGTCTTCATCCGTGAAGACAATGGCTTCTTTAGGTATCGGGTTGTATGCTTTTCCGGAAGCAATTGCAGTTATAGCTTTGGATGCTTCGCGGATTTGGTTCTCACTAAACCCTAGAGAGTCGAAAATTTGTTGGGCCAAGACAGTCTGGGAAAACTTACTGGCAATTCCATTCGTATCCTGGAAGACTGCCGCATCAGAGGCTTCGCACGCTTCTTCTCCTTCTTCATCCTCCCAAGGACTCCAAGTTTCTCCATCAGCCGGGTCGTGTGAAATCATCATAACCTGATGTTGAGGGAGTGGATCGTTCTTAATGCTTTGGTCTCCTATTTTCAAACCTCTAGCTCGTTTTTTTTGCACAATATACCGGAGGGAATAACATTCCACGATTGGGTGGTGTATTCTTCTATGATAATGGCAGTATCGCTCATGCGTCTTTTCCGCTGCAGTGGGTTCCGCAGATACTGGAGGTAGGGTTTATTCCTTGTTTGATATCCATTGTTCCAAGAGCCCTATGATTTGTTCTTTACTGCATGGTAATGGAGGTGGTGGATTATACCTCCCTCCATCTGTTGTTCCTCCTATTCTTCCAGATTGTCCGCGGTAAGAACCAAAAGCGGCTCCGCTCTACCACTTTTCACTTGCTTGATCATTGAAAACCGGTGCGGATGCAGCATTGACAGAGTGTTGTTGCCACATATTTCTGCTTCCTCCTGAATGCATAGCATCAGCACAATCCGATATCCGGGCTGCAGCCTCTTCGACCTCCACAAAGGTTTGAAATTTGAAATTTGTTAGGTTTAAGCGAAAAACTGTGTCAATTCCTCTAATACAAATCTCCACTAAGCGTTCCTCTGGGATATCCTCGTGACACTCCAATGTGAAATCTCAGAAGCGAGTAATGTACTTCCCGATCACTAAAATATTCTTATCATGCACAAGTTTCATTTTCTTCTTATACTCCTTAGCACTATCGTATGCATCTCTACGAATCTCGTCCAACTCATTGAGCTGGAGCTTTCTGTGAGCTCCTTCCTTGTCAAGTGAAAAGTTTAGCTGCTTAATAGCCCAATAGGCTCTATGCTCTAACTCAACAGGCAAGTGACATGCCTTGCCAAATACTAAACAGTAGGGTGATATTCCAATGGGTGTCTTAAACGCAGTACGGTAAGCCCATAAGGCATCAGTAAGCCTCGACGACCAGTCTTTCTTATTGGGATTAACTGTTTTCTCTAAAATACGCTTAATTTCCCTATTGGAATCCTCTACCTGACCACTAGTTTGTGGGTAATACAGGGTAGCTACTTTGTGGGTAATACCATGTTGTTTCATTAACAGAGCAAACGGTCTATTACAAAAGTGTGAACCCCCATCACTAATTATAGCTCGCGGTGTACCAAAACGTGTAAGTATATTCTCT
Organism: Papaver somniferum; assembly: GCF_003573695.1. Classification (NCBI taxonomy): domain Eukaryota; kingdom Viridiplantae; phylum Streptophyta; class Magnoliopsida; order Ranunculales; family Papaveraceae; genus Papaver; species Papaver somniferum. The sequence goes on from NC_039364.1 coordinate 81,858,904, forward strand.
TTCAAAAACTTAATTACGACCCAATGGTCATTTGTTTTTACATGGAACCGCCTCAACCCACTTAGACACGTAGTCTACAGTGACAAGTATGTAAAGATAACCCAAAGAATTAGGAAATGGACCCATAAAATCAATTCCCCACACATCAAAGACCTCAATCACTAAAATAGGGTTCAAAGACATCATATTTCTACGGGAAATGGTCCCTAACCTCTGGCAACGATCACAAGACACACAGTGACTATGGGAGTCCTTAAACAACGAAGGCCAGTAAAAGCCACACTGCAATATCTTAGCAGAAGTATTCTTAGCACTAAAATGACCCCCACAAGCATGTTCATGACAAAAGGAAAGAATACTGGACTGGTCACTCTCAGATACACATCTCCTAATAATCTGGTCTGGACAATACTTAAACAAATAAGGATCGTCCCAAAAGAAATGCTTAACCTCGGCTAAAAACCTAAAACGATCTTGTCTACCCCAATGTTGAGGGGTTCGACCAGTAAAAAGATAATTCATTATATTTGCATACCAAGGTGATTGGGAAACAGAAAACAATTGTTCATCAGGAAAGCTATCCCTTATAGGAAGGGAATCACTAGGGGAACTAACAACTAGCCTAGATAAGTGGTCTGCTACTACATTTTCAACACCCTTTTTGTCTCTAATGTCTGGAGAAAATTCTTGTAACAATAGGATCCACCTAATCAATCTAGGTTTGGTATCCTTCTTAGACAAAAGGTATTTCAAAGCAGCATGATCAGTATAGATTACGATCTTAGAACCTAATAGGTAGGATCTAAACTTATCCAAGGAAAACACGATGTCTAACAGTTCCTTCTCGGTAGTTGTATAGTTCAACTGGGCATCATTCAGAGTTTTTCTAACATAGTAAATCACATGAAGTAATTTGTCAACACGCTGACCTAACACGATGCCTATAGCATAATCTGAAGCATCACACATAATATCAAAGGGTAGGTTCCAGTTAGGTGCCTGGACTATGTGAGCGGTAGTGAGTAAAGTCTTAAGCTTCTCGAAAGCTTCTAAACAAGCATCATCAAAGACAAACTTAACGTCTTTTGCAAGTAAATTGCAAAGAGGTCTAGAAATCAAGCTAAAATCCTTAATGAATCGACGGTAAAAACCTGCATGTCCTAAGAATGACCTAATGTCTTTTACGGTGTTTGGGACCTGTAAAGTCTTAATAAGGTCAACTTTGGCTTTATCTACCTCTATACCCTTTGAAGAAACAATGTGCCCTAACACAATTCCTGATTTAACCATGAAATGACATTTTTCCCAATTAAGAACTAAATTCTTTTCCTTACACCTATTCAACACTAATGTCAAATGATGCAAGCACTCATCAAAAGATGAACCAAACACTGAAAAATCATCCATAAAGACCTCTAAAAACCGTTCTACCATATCAGAAAATATGCTCATCATACAACGCTGAAAGGTCGCAGGGGAATTACAAAGCCCAAAAGGCATACGTCTATACGCAAAGGTACCAAAGGGACAGGTAAAAGTGGTTTTATCTTGGTCTTCTGGGGCAATACCGATCTGATTATATCCGGAAAAGCCATCTATAAAGCAATAATAACTATATCCAGCTAATCTCTCTAGCATTTGGTCGATAAAAGGAAGGGGAAAGTGATCCTTCCTTGTGACCTTGTTCAATTTTCTATAGTCAATACATACACGCCATCCCGCGGTCACTCGGGTTGGGATTAACTCATTGTTATCATTCTGGACTACAGTGATACCTGATTTCTTGGTAACAACCTGAACGGGGCTGACCCACTTACTATCTGAAATTGGGTAGATAATACCCGCATCTAACAACTTAAGCACCTCTTTTCGAACTACCTCTTTCATGTTAGGGTTCATCCGACGTTGCATCTTCCTAGAAGGTTTGGAGTCTTCTTCTAAATGAATCTGATTCATACAAACGGTAGGACTTATACCCTTAATGTCTGCTATAGTCCACCCTAAAGCTTCCTTATTGTCTTGAAGAACTTTTACTAGACTACTTTCCTGATCACTATCCAAATCGGAAGCTACTATCACAGGTAAAGTCTCATATGGTCCTAAAAACACATACTTCAGGGTATCTGGTAGTGGTTTAAGGTCCAACTTATGAGGCTCTTCTAAAGAAAGAATTAGGGTATTCTCAGAAACTGGTAATGGTTCGAACCTAGCTTTCCATCTATCAGTGTCTAACACAGGGGTGGAATCTAATAGAGCATTCAACTGTTTAATAGTGCTATCGTCGTCAAAGTCTAAACCGAGATGGGATAGACAATTTTCTAATGGGTCTTCAGACAAGATGTTTGGTAATGACTCCTGAACTAAGGCTTTTATCATGTTCACCTCTTCGACACACGTGTCATCTAGCTCATAAGGTAGCTTACTGACATTAAAAATGTTCATCTCCATAGTCATATTACCAAAAGATAAATTCATCACACCATTTCGATAGTTAATGATTGCATTAGACGTAGGTTTCATTTCACCAAGTCCTAGTTGTAAGTACACATGGTACGGCAGTAAGTTCACACTGGCTCCTAAGTCAAGTAAAGCTTTTTCTACCCGGTGTTTACCTATTGTACAAGCAATGGTAGGGGAACCTGGGTCTTTGTACTTTGGAGTTGTGGTGTTCTGAATGATTGAACTTACATGACTAGCTAAGAAAGCTTTCTTATGGACGCTAAGTTTTCGCTTTCGCGTACACATATCCTTGAGGAACTTGGCATAAGCAGGAATTTGCCTAATTGCATCTAATAAAGGAAGGTTTATGGTAACTTGCTTAAAAACCTCTTATATGTTATTAAAGTTCGATTCCTTCTTTGTTGGTACTAATAGCTGGGGAAATGGGGCTCTAGGCACAAAATCAGACCTCTCAGGAACCGAGTTGGCATCATCGGAAATTTTATCAGTCCCTTCAACTAGTGGTCCTGAGGGATGAGATCCTGAGGAATGAGATCTTGAGGGGTGAACTACAGTACGTTCACTATCGGGCATGATTACCTGATTGTCTACTACTCTGCCACTCCTAAGTGTTCTAACAACATTCAATTGATTCGATGGTTTTGCACCTACTTCATGAACTCCTCTAGGATTGGGATTAGTCTGACTAGGGAACCTTCCGTTATCTCTCTCACTTAAGGTCTTAGCTATTTGGCCGACTTGAAGTTCTAACTTAGCAAGAGTCTGAGCATTAGTTTGAAAGTTCTGCTTGGTTTCCTGTTGAAAACTAACTTGGATCTTTACAAACATGTCCTGGCTCTGTGCTAACATATACTGTCTCTTTCTTAATATACTAAGAGATTCCTCTAAGCTCGTCATTATATTCTCTGAAGAGTTCTGAAACTGACCTGAAGAGTTCTTATCTGAACCAAAACCTGGGGGAGCATTAGAATTACTAAACTGACCTTGACTCTGGCCCTTAGACCACAAAAGGTTCGGATGGTTTCTCCAACCAAGATTATAGGTTTCTGAATATGGGTCAAACTTCTGACGGTTATCGAATCTAGTGTTATTATAGAGAGCATTGGCTTGCTCTTCATTATTCTAGCCTTCCTAAAAAGGCTCTAATCTACCACTAGTGTGACCCACTTCTAAAGCTTCTAACCTTTTCGCTATAGCAGCAATTTTGGCATCTGATTCAAAGTTTCCTTCTACCCTATTAATGTTTCCTCTGCCTAGAAGAATTATTTTCTGGGGTCCCCTATTACTTTCCCATTGTTGGGTCTTTTCGACGATTTCATGCAAATATATCATCGCATCATCAACTGTTTGGTTTTCAAACCCACCTGTACACATAAATTCTATTGTGGTTGTAGTGGGATAATCTAAACCCTCATAAAAGATCTGAACTAACCTAACCTTTTCTAAACCATGATGAATACATTGGTCTATTAGATCATTGAACCTTTCCAAATACCTATACAAGGATTCTCCCTCTTGTTGAGAAAATGTGCAGATTTGCGTCCTAATAGACGATGTTTTGTGCCTAGGGAAAAATTTGTTCAAAAGGGCAGATGTAAGTTGTTCATATGTTTCAATTGATCCGTACGCCAAACTATATAGCCACGACTTGGCTTTATCTTTCAAGGAAAAGGGGAATAACCTGAGTTTCAAAGCATCATCATCAAGGTTTCTAATTTTTAGGGTACTACAAATTTCCTCAAAGTCCCTAACATGGAAATAGGGGTTTTCATTTTCTTTCCCTAAAAATATTGGGAGCAACTGTAAGGTTCCAGGCTTAAGTTCATAATTTGCTTCAGTTTCAGATAACCTGATACACGAGGGACGAGTAGTCCTAGTAGGGTTCAACAAAGCTTTCAAAGTTTCCATTTATGACACTATTGGAATATCGGGGATTTTCTCCTCAAACGGACGTTCAAAAACGGAATCTTCAAGAATCGGGCTTTCTAAATTGAGGTAATCGAGACGCTTAGAACTACTAGGTTTCTCTTTAAAAACTCTACCTAGGGCATCTCTTTTACGTTCAGGCATGCAAATGAATAAGGGAGGGAATTCTATGCAATCACAAAACAAGGATGACTCAACCAAATCAAACCTATTAACTTTTAGCAAACAAAAAGCAATGATGGCTCCACTTAGATTGTTTCTAGACCAGCTTTTATTCTTTCGGAAAGGAACTCGTTACAATCTGAGCAAACCCCTCTGGAATCAATCCGAGTCAAAGTAAGCTGAATAGAGGCGAGGGAAGCTCGGTGGAGCTTTGATACCCAAAGGACTCACCGGTATTATAAGGAGGCACAGTCACGCATTCAACTCATAGAAACCATCATGAACTTCGAAGTATGCTCAAAAGAGTAACCAATATTTTTCGAACGACTTTCCTATTAAGCTTGTTACCCTATAGGTCTCGTTCTAGTCAAAATTTTAGTCTTAGGTTAGCGTTTGGTTTCGTTTTCCTAAGGCGGGAAAGAAGAGAACGGTGATGAAATCCGAACCCTTATCTTGTATGGCTAGTCCTTGCCCTTTACTAGGAAATTAAAGCAGCCGTTTTCAAGTCCTCAACATATATGCAAACGAAGGAATACAGTAAACCCGCTGACAGGGGATTCGCGGGTGTTTCGAAAAACTTACCTCCCGTACCAGACGGGCGAAGAACCGCTGAAGTCGACTCGGGCCACAACTCTTATGTCATGTACGAACCCGAGGGGCCGAGGCGATATCGTAATCGCCGTCCTTCTCTGCACACAATTTATATTTAAACTACCCTTCCGTAGGGTTTAAAAATAATGTCCCAAATTTTAAAGTCCAAAGTGTCCAAAAAGAAAAGAAAAATTACAAAATAATAAAACCTAATACAGTTTTTTTTTATTATTTTAATAATAAGGAAAAATAAACAAAACCCTAAAAAATAAAATAACTAAAAGAAACTGTCTTCTTTTCCGTTCTTTTTGCTTTAATCTTTCGCTCCAAGTCTTTATGCTTTAAGATCCAGTCTTTACGAAATCACCAAACTCCTTGGCTTAAATTTCTTTATGATCCAAAACCTGTAGACAAAAGATAAATACCCAAAAACGTAAAAAAGAAAAAAAATAATAAAAACCTAACAAAATAAAAGAAAAATAAGTCTAAAACCCTAAAAGCAAATCCGCGTCGGCGGCACCAAAAATTGATGTATTTTATAGATAGTGGTAAAAGTGGTTTGATTCTCAGACTTGCGAAGGATAAAATATAGACTTAAATTCTAAAACTAAAATAGAAAACTCACTAATAATTATAGCAAACACGGACAAAGTTGATATCAATATTAAAAGACAACTGAGGCTAAGATTCCACTATTTTCGAAGTTCAAAGTGATTTAATCCAATCTTTATATTTATGCAATTTTCTCGTTCAATTTGATTCTAGAATATTGCAACAAGTATATTTTCAAAAGCAATAATTGTAAATATCAAGTATGAAGCATCAAAAGTCTATAAACTATGCATACTTCATCAAAATAGATCACAATCACTCAAGTAAAAATCATATTCAATTATAGCTCAAGGCAAATAATCATAATAATAATTGCAATAAATAGATGAAATAGAATATACCACTTATTGTTGGAAAAATAGCTTCCTCTATCGCCTCAGCAATGAGGTTTAGCTCCTCATGTTCTTCACGTGCTCAAAATAGGTGTTCATAGCTCAAAAGGGTGAAAAACAAGAGAGAACTAATAAAGCAGCGGGTTTGTCACTGATATAATTGTTACAACTCACTGTTACAGAGAATACTGTTACAGAGAAAAGCGTAACAGAAGTAATTGTTGGAAAATTGTTACAATTTTGAAAGAAAATGTGACGGTTCTGTCTTCTTCTTCCTCGACTGTGGTTTCTGCAACTCGCCTGCACTTCTCTACTCTGGTTCTGTGGCTTCTTCCATCGCCCCAAGCTTTCCCCAAAGTGTACGTAACCCTTCTATGACCTATCCGAACTCCTTTTATAACCCACAGGTCGATTGAATCTCAAGAAATCTTCGGTTATTCTTATCTTTTTCTCCACCTCAAGTCTCGGGATTTCTTTCCCTTCCAAGCTTATATACGCGTTAAATTGGTTCTCCAAACTCTCAAGTACTTCCTTTAGACTGAATAAGGACTCAATTCATAACGTAAAATCCTCTGGTACTTCCATACATAAACCAAAATATATGAGAATACATGAAACTCCCTGTTTTAGCCAACTCGATGATTTCCTCCTCTATTTTCGAATCTAAAGGGATTACCAACCCTGTTTCGATGAATCAAGATAATCCCAATCCATCTCCACGTCAAACTCCGATATAATCTCACCCAAAAGACGATAACAGCTCCGATAAACTTCACCTCCTTTGTTTGCTTCTCCCGGCCTATCTAGCCCAATTGGTTGGGTCCAATCAATCACAACGACCCTGTTATGCTATCACAGGTCCAGTCCAACGAAAATAAGCCATTTAGTCTCCTTATAAATCGCTCAAAACTCGATCTCCAAATCTGCTTCGCTGCTGCAATAGTTTCCCGCCAAAAAGTTTCATTTGAATTGTGAAGAAGAGGTTCCCCCTATCCAGAGCAGGGGTGCGAATAGAAGATGCCTTGAGGGTGTCCTGAGGGTTCCCTTAGTAATTTGGATACCCCTTATCCATAGTGAGAGTCCGAATAGCATGTGTCCTCCGGGCGCTTTTACCAACTTTTCGAGCCGATTTTTCCAAAAATGATTATTGGACAAAAATACCTACACACACATAAAACACCGTAATAAGTACAAAAATGAGCATTATCAATTATAGAATCGATACAAATTAGACACAAAAATGTGTCTATCAAATACCCCCAAACTTATTATTTGCTAGTCCTCGATCAAAGATAAAATTGAAAAATAAAATCCTAACTCACTGACGCACGCATCGTCGATTGCATTTAGCGTATGCAATAAGCCTTTAAACTCCTAGGTGGTCCTAGTGGCCGAGTTATAGTCTCAGGAGGGCTTACCAGAGGTATACCCACAAAACCTTTATACTCCAGACCCTAACTATCTACGCAGAACCTTGGAAAGCACTAAAGAATCTCCTTGGTTGGCATACTTATTGACTACAGGAGGAAGTACCCTGATACGAAATTCCAATTGTTGTACACGAGTTTGCACTCAAGCATACTAAAATTCATATAAAGTGACAGAGCTCTACTCAGATAGTTTCTGGACATCATAACCGGAGTCAACCAATCACATGGATAGATTAAGAAGATGGATGTAGAGAAAAACGTAGATGATGTTGACTAAGGTGAACCTATCCTAATGGACTGAGATACTGGTCTGGACTAATATAAACATACTGGCATATACAAGGGAACCGGTGGTTGATAATCCCAACTCTAGGTCAACTCAGCTGGCATATACAAGGGTACGAGTGGTCGACTTTATTGTATTTATTCCGGTTGGTCTGGTCTCATCATTTTTTATTTATTTTTTTCAACTCAACTCTTTTTTTTTCAACTTTTTTTTGTCGTATCTCAGTCACTCTATTTCACCCTAACAATGATAAAAACAAAAAAAAAGAAGTGATTAGGATTCTTTCGATGTTTCCATCACGAGATATGACGAAACTACCATGTTTTTTTTTTCTAACACCTGAGCTCTGTGCTTTTATGAATAGACTCTTCTAGATGTTTCCATCTAATCATATTGGTTCCTCAACTCCTACAACCAAAATGCTTCCATCCACTTAGGTTGGTTAGTGCTATCCTTAATATGCATAAATTTCTAGGCTCTGGAGTTTATTTATTAAAACAAAAAGTTTCTGCCCCACCCCCAAACTTAAATCTAACATTATCCTCAATGTTTCGAATGAAAGAACAGTACCAAAAATATAAGTAACATGAGGAAATAGTAAAGAGAGAGTTCGGAAAGATAGTACCTGGGTGAAGTGAAACCAAAAACTGACAAAAATAGTATACAACATACAAATCGCCTCGATGGTCAATCAAGGGTAAACAGGGTCCTCCAGAGGGACCTCCTCAACATCACCTGTAGGAAAAGGCTCTAAAAAGGGCTTTAATCTCTGACCGTTAACCTTTGAAGAACTACTACCATCTGATGTCTCAATCTCAACCGCGCCATGAGGAAAAACAGTACGGACCACAAAAGGACCGGTCCACCGAGAGCGCAGTTTCCCTGGGAATAGATGCAAACGAGTGTCATACAGAAGAACTTTTTGACCTGGAGAAAACAACTTCCGTAAAATATTCTTATCATGCACAAGTCTCATTTTGTTCTTATACTCCTTAGCACTATCGTATGCATCTCTACGAATCTCGTCCAACTCATTGAGCTGGAGCTTTCTGTGAGCTCCTGCCTTGTCAAGTGAAAAGTTTAGCTGCTTAATAGCCCAATAGGCTCTATGCTCTAACTCAACAGGCAAGTGACATGCATTGCCAAATACTAAACATTAGGGTGATATTCCAATGGGTGTCTTAAACGCAGTACGGTAAGCCCATAAGGCATCAGTAAGCCTCGACGACCAGTCTTTCTTATTGGGATTAACTGTTTTATCTAAAATACGCTTAATTTCCCTATTGGAAACCTCTACCTGGCCACTAGTTTGTGGGTGATACAGGGTAGCTACTTTGTGGGTAATACCATATTGTTTTATTAACATAGCAAACGGTCTATTACAAAAGTGTGAACCCCCATCACTAATTATAGCTCGCGGTGTACCAAAACGTGTAAGTATATTCTCTTTCAAAAACTTAATTACGACCCTATGGTCATTTGTTTTACATGGAACCGCCTCAACCCACTTAGACACATAGTCTACAGCGACAAGTATGTAAAGATAACCCAAAGAATTAGGAAATGGACCCATAAAATCAATAACCCACACATCAAAGACCTCAATCACTAAAATAGGGTTCAAAGGCATCATATTTCTACAGGAAATGGTCCCTAACCTCTGGAAACGATCACAAGACACACAGTGACTATGGGAGTCCTTAAACAACGAAGGCCAGTAAAAGCCACACTGCAATATCTTAGCAGAAGTCTTCTTAGCACTAAAATGACCCCCACAAGGATGTTCATGACAAAAGGAAAGAATACTGGACTGGTCACTCTCAGGTACACATCTCCTAATAATCTGGTCTGGACAATACTTAAACAAATAAGGATCGTCCCAAAAGAAATGCTTAACCTCGGCTAAAAACCTAGAACGATCTTGTCTACCCCAATGTTGAGGGGTTCGACCAGTAAAAAGATAATTCATTATATTTGCATACCAAGGTGATTGGGAAACAGAGAACAATTGTTCATCAGGAAAGCTATCCCTTATAGGAAGGGAATCACTAGGGGAACTAACAACTAGCCTAGATAAGTGGTCTGCTACTACATTTTCAACACCCTTTTTGTCTCTAATGTCTAGAGAAAATTCTTGTAACAATAGGATCCACCTAATCAATCTAGGTTTGGTATCCTTCTTAGACAAAAGGTATTTCAAAGCAGCATGATCAGTATAGATTACGATCTTAGAACCTAATAGGTAGGATCTAAACTTATCCAAGGCAAACACGATGTCTAACAGTTCCTTCTCGATAGTTGTATAGTTCAACTGGGCATCATTCAGAGTTTTGATAGCATAGTAAATCACATGAAGTAATTTGTCAACACGCTGACCTAATACGACGCCTATAACATAATATGAAGCATCACACATAATCTCAAAGGGTAGATTCCAGTTAGGTGCCTGGACTATGGGAGCGGTAGTGAGTAAATTCTTAAGCTTCTCGAAAGCTTCTAAACAAGCATCATCAAAGACAAACTTAACGTCTTTTGCAAGTAAATTGCAAAGAGGTCTAGAAATCAAGCTAAAATCCTTAATGAATCGACGGTAAAAACCTGCATGTCCTAAGAATGACCTAATGTCTTTTACGGTTTTTGGGACCTGTAAAGTCTTAATAAGGTCAACTTTGGCTTTATCTACCTCTATACCCTTTGAAGAAACAATGTGCCCTAACACAATTCCTGATTTTAACCATGAAATGACATTTTTCCCAATTAAGCACTAAATTCTTTTCCTTACACCTAGTCAACACTAATGTCAAATGATGCAAGCACTCATCAAAAGATGAACCAAACACTGAAAAATCATCCATAAAGACCTCTAAAAACCGTTCTACCATATCAGAAAATATGCTCATCATACAACGCTGAAAGGTCGCAGGGGAATTACAAATCCCAAAAGGAATACGTCTATACGCAAAGGTACCAAAGGGACATGTAAAAGTGGTTTTCTCTTGGTCTTCTGGGGAAATACCGATCTGATTATATCCGGAAAAGCCATCTATAAAGCAATAATAACTATATCCAGCTAATCTCTCTAGCATTTGGTCAATAAAAGGAAGGGGAAAGTGATCCTTCCTTGTGACCTTGTTCAATTTTCAATGGTCAATACATACACGCCATCCCGTGGTCACTCAGGTTGGGATTAACTCATTGTTATCATTCTGGACTACAGTGATACCTGATTTCTTGGGAACAACCTGAACGGGGTTGACCCACTTACTGTCTGAAATTGGGTAGATAATACCCGTATCTAACAACTTAAGCACCTCTTTTCGAACTACCTCTTTCATGTTAGGGTTCAGCCGACTTTGCATCTTCCTAGAAGGTCTGGAGTCTTCTTCTAAATGAATCTGATGCATACAAACGGTAGGACTTATACCCTTAATGTCTGCTATAGTCCACCCTAAGGCTTCCTTATTGTCTTGAAGAAATTTTACTAGCCTACTTTCCTGATCACTATCCAAATCGGAAGCTACTATCACAGGTAAAGTCTCATATGGTCCTAAAAACACATACTTCAGGGTATCTGGTAGTGGTTTAAGGTCCAACTTATGAGGCTCTTCTAAAGAAAGAATTAGGGTATTCTCAGAAACTGGTAATGGTTCTGACCTAGCTTTCCATCTATCAGTGTCTAACACAGGGGTGGAATCTAATAGAGCATTCAACTGTTTAATAGTGCTATCGTCGTCAAAGTCTAAACCGAGATGGGATAGACAATTTTCTAATGAGTCTTCAGACAAGATGTTTGGTAATGACTCCTAAACTAAGGCTTCTATCATGTTCACCTCTTCGACACACGTGTCATCTAGCTCATAAGGTAGCTTACTGACATTAAAAATGTTCATCTCCATAGTCATATTACCAAAATATAAATTCATCACACCATTTCGACAGTTAATGATTGCATTAGACGTAGATAAAAATGGGCGACCTAAAATCATAGGTATCTGGTTCTTTGGGTCAGGGACAGGTTGGGTATCTAAGACCACGAAATCTACTGGATAAATAAACTTGTCGACCTCAATGAGAACATCCTCAATAACACGTCGAGGAATTTTAACAGACCTATCAGCTAACTGCAGTGTCATCTGAGTAGGTTTCATTTCACCAAGTCCTAGTTGTAAGTACACATGGTACGGCAGTAAGTTCACACTGGCTCCTAAGTCAAGTAAAGCTTTTTCTACCCGGTGTTTACCTATTGTACAAGCAATGGTAGGGGAACCTGGGTCTTTGTACTTTGGAGTTGTGGTGTTCTGAATGATTGAACTTACGTGACTAGCTAAGAAAGCTTTCTTATGGACGCTAAGTTTTCGCTTTCGCGTACACATATCCTTGAGGAACTTGGCATAAGCAGGAATTTCCTAATTGCATCTAATAAAGGAAGGTTTATGGTAACTTGCTTAAAAACCTCCAATATGTCATTAAAGTTCGATTCCTTCTTTGTTGGTACTAATAGCTGGGGAAATGGGGCTCTAGGCACAGAATCAGACCTCTCAGGAACCGAGTTGGCATCATCGGAAATTTTATCAGTCCCCTCAGCTAGTGGTCCTGAGGGATGAGATCCTGAGGAATGAGATTGGGGGTGAACTACAGTACGTTCACTATCGGGCATGGTTACCTGATTGTCTACTACTCTGCCACTCCTAAGGGTTCTAACAACATTCAATTGATTCGATGGTTTTGCACCTACTTCATGAACTCCTCTAGGATTGGGATTAGTCTGACTAGGGAACCTTCCGTTATCTCTCTCACTTAAGGTCTTAGCTATTTGGCCGACTTGAAGTTCTAACTTAGCAAGAGTCTGAGCATTAGTTTGAAAGTTCTGCTTGGTTTCCTGTTGAAAACTAACTTGGCTCTTTACTAACATGTCCTGGCTCTGTGCTAACATATCCTGGCTCTTTCTTAATATACTAAGAGATTCCTCTAAGCTCGTCATTCTATTCTCTGAAGAGTTCTGAAACTGACCTGAAGAGTTCTTATCTGAACCAAAACCTGGGGGAGCATTAGAATTACTAAACTGACCTTGACTCTGGCCCTTAGACCACGAAAGGTTCGGATGGTTTCTCCAACCAAGATTATAGGTTTCTGAATATGGGTCAAACTTCTGACGGTTATCGAATCTAGTGTTATTATAGAGAGCATTGGCTTGCTCTTCACTATTCTAGCCTTCCTAAAAAGGCTCTAATCTACCACTAGTGTGACCCACTTCTAAAGCTTCTAACCTTTTCTCTATAGCAGCAATTTTGGCATCTGATTCAAAGTTTCCTTCTACCCTATTAATGTTTCCTCTGCCTAGAAGAATTGTTTTCTGGGGTCCCCTATTACTTTCCCATTGTTGGGTCTTTTCGGCGATTTCATGCAAATATGTCATCGCATCATCAACTTTTTGGTTTTCAAACCCACCTGTACACATAAATTCTACTGTGGTTGTAGTGGGATAATCTAAACCCTCATAAAGGATCTGAACTAACCTAACCTTTTCTAAACCATGATGAGGACATTGGTCTAATAGATCATTGAACCTTTCCAAATACCTATACAAGGATTCTCCCTCTTGTTGAGAAAATGTGCAGATTTGCGTCCTAATAGACTATGTTTTGTGCCTAGGGAAAAATTTGTTCAAAAGGGAAGATGTAAGTTGTTCATATGTTTCAATTGATCCGTAAGCCAAACTATATAGCCACGACTTGGCTTTATCTTTCAAGGAAAAGGGGAATAACCTGAGTTTCAAAGCATCATCATCAAGGTTTCTAATTTTTAGGGTACTACAAATTTCCTCAAAGTCCCTAACATGGAAATAGGGGTTTTCATTTTCTTTCCCTAAAAATATTGGGAGCAACTGTAAGGTTCCAGGCTTAAGTTCATAATTTGCTTCAGTTTCAGATAACCTGATACACGAGGGACGAGTAGTCCTAGTAGGGTTCAACAAAGCTTTCAAAGTTGCCATTTATGACACTATTGGAATATCGGGGATTTTCTCCTCAAACAGACGTTCAAAAACGGAATCTTCAAGAATCGGGCTTTCTAAATTGAGGTAATCGAGACGCTTAGAACTACTAGGTTTCTCTTTAAAAACTCTACCTAGGGAATCTCTTTTACGTTCAGGCATGCAAAAGAATAAGGTAGGGAATTCTGTGAAATCACAAAACAAGGCTGACTCAACCAAATCAAACCTATTAATTTTTAGCAAACAAAAAGCATGATGGCTCCACTTAGATTGTTTCTAGACCAGCTTCTATTCTTTCGAAAAGGAACTCGTTACAATCTGAGCAAACCCCTCTGGAATCAATCCGAGTCAAAGTAAGCTGAATAGAGGCGAGGGAAGCTCGGTGGAGCTTTGATACCCAAAGGACTCACCGGTATTATAAGGCGGCACATTCATGCATTCAACTCACAGAAACCATCATGAACTTCGAAGTATGCTCAAAAGAGTAACCAATATTTTTCGAACGACTTTCCTATTAAGCTCGTTACCCTATAGGTCTCGTTCTAGTCAAAATTTTAGGCTTAGGTTAGCGTTTGGTTTCGTTTTTCTAAGGCGGGCAAGAAGAGAACGGTGATGAAATCCGAAACCCTTATCTTGTATGGCCAGTCCTTGCCCTTTAATAGGAAATTAATGCAGCCGTTTTCAAGTCCTCAGCATATATGCAAACGAAGGAATACAGTAAACCCGCTGACAGGGGATTCGCGGGTGTTTCGAAAAACTTACCTCCCGTACCAGACGGGCGAAGAACCGCTGAAGTCGACTCGGGCCACAACTCCTATGTCATGTACGAACCCGAGGGGCCGAGGCGATATCGTAATCGCCGTCCTTCTCTGCACACAATTTATATTTAAACTACCCTTCCGTAGGGTTTAAAAATAATGTCCCAAATTTTAAAGTCCAAAGTGTCCAAAAAAAAAGAAAAATTACAAAATAATAAAACCTAATACAGTTTTTTTTATTATTTTAATAATAACGAAAAATAAACAAAACCCTAAGAAATAAAATAACTAAAAGAAACTGTCTTCTTTTCCTTTCTTTTCGCTTTAATCTTTCGCTCCAAGTCTTTATGCTTTAAGATCCAGTCTTTACGAAATCACCAAACTCCTTGGCTCAAATTTCTTTATGATCCAAAACCTGTAGACAAAACATAAATACCCAAAAACGTAAAAAAGAACAAAAATAATAAAAACCTAATAAAATAAAAGAAAAATAAGTCTAAAACCCTAAAAGCAAATCCGCGTCGGCGGCGCCAAAAATTGATGTATTTTATAGATAGTGGTAAAAGTGGTTTGATTCTCAGACTTTCGAAGGATAAAATATAGATTTAAATTCTAAAACTAAAATAGAAAACTCACTAATAATTATAGCAAACACGGACAAAGTTGATATCAATATTAAAAGACAACTGAGGCTAAGATTCCACTATTTTCCAAGTTCAAAGTGATTTAATCCAATCTTTATATTTATGCAATTTTCTCGTTCAATTTGATTCTAGAATATTGCAACAAGTAGATTTTCAAAAGCAATAATTGTAAATATCAAGTATGAAGCATCAAAAATCTATAAACTAAGCATACTTCATCAAAATAGATCACAATCACTCAAGTAAAAATCATATTCAATTATAGATCAAGGAAAATAATCATAATAATAATTGCAATAAATAGATGAAATAGAATATACCACTTCTTGTTGGAAAAATAGCTTCCTTTATCGCCTCAGCAATGGGGTTTAGCTCCTCATGTTATTCACGTGCTCAAAATAGGTGTTCATAGCTCAAAAGGGTGAAAAACAAGAGGGAACTAATAAAGCAGCTGGTTTGTCACTGATATAATTGTTACAACTCACTGTTACAGAGAATACTGTTACAGAGAAAAGCGTAACAGAAGTAATTGTTGGAAAATGGTTACAGTTTTGAAAGAAAAGGTGACGGTTATATCTTCTTCTTCCTTAACTGTGCTTTCTGCAACTCGCCTGCAACTCTCTACTCTGGTTCTGTGGCTTCTTCCATCGCCCCAAGCTTTCCCCAAAGTGTACGTAACCCTTCTATGACCTATCCGAACTCCTTTTATAACCCACAGGTCGATTGAATCTCAAGAAATCTTCGGTTATTCTTATC
The DNA here is from genome assembly GCF_003573695.1 of Papaver somniferum. Lineage (NCBI taxonomy): Eukaryota > Viridiplantae > Streptophyta > Magnoliopsida > Ranunculales > Papaveraceae > Papaver > Papaver somniferum. The sequence continues at coordinate 81,874,853 of NC_039364.1, forward strand.
TTTTTCTCCACCTCAAGTCTCGGGATTTCTTTCCCTTCCAAGCTTATATACGCGTTAAATTGGTTCTCCAAACTCTCAAGTACTTCCTTTAGACTGAATAAGGACTCAATTCATAACGTAAAATCCTCTGGTACTTCCATACATAAACCAAAATATATGAGAATACATGAAACTCCCTGTTTTAGCCAACTCGATGATTTCCTCCTCTATTTTCGAATCTAAAGGGATTACCAACCCTGTTTCGATGAATCAAGATAATCCCAATCCATCTCCACGTCAAACTCCGATATAATCTCACCCAAAAGACGATAACAGCTCCGATAAACTTCACCTCCTTTGTTTGCTTCTCCCGGCCTATCTAGCCCAATTGGTTGGGTCCAATCAATCACAGTGACCCTGTTATGCTATCACAGGTCCAGTCCAACGAAAATAAGCCATTGAATCTCCTTATAAACCGCTCAAAACTTGATCTCCAAATCTACTTCGCTGCTGCAATAGTTTCCCGCCAAAAAGCTTCATTTGAATTGTGAAGAAGAGGCGCCCCCTATCCAGAGCAGGGGTGCGAATAGAAGCTGCATTGAGGGTGTCCTGAGGGTGCCCTTTAGTAATTTGGATACCCCTTATCCATAGTGAGAGTCCGAATAACATGTGTCCTCCGGGCGCTTTTACAAACTTTTCGAGCCGATTTTTCCAAAAATGATTATTGGCCAAAAATACCTACACACATAAAACACCGTATTAAGTACAAAAATGAGCACTATCAATTATAGAATCGATACAAATTAGACACAAAAATGTGTCTATCAGTCTCGAGAAGAAACCTAAGGTTAAAGGAGAATCGACTCTAGCAAACACAACTAGTATCACATAGGAGGTGTGGGGATTAGGTTTCCCATTTGCTAGAGTTCTCCTTTATATAGTTTTCAAATCAGGGTTTGCAATCAATGTTAGCTTAGTAACAAAGCATTCAATATCCACCGTTATATGAAAACCTGATTAGATTCAAGTTAATACCTTTCAACTGTTAGATCGAATCTTAGCTTGTTATACACAAATGAAATGTATTTCATTTAGGTTTGAGTAACCATACCTAAACATGTACACTTAGTTGGTTCAAAACAGTTAACCAAATGGTTAGCCATATGAGCACTTTCATATCAACCATATTCTTCTTTACCACAACTAGTTCAAATGACTCAAATGAACTAGTTAAAGAGTTGTTCAATAGCTTAGATCTTTTGGAAGATACAATTGAAACAAAATCGTTTTGATTCACTTGAATCGATTCATGAACATTATAGCCATGGTTTGCAAAGATTGCATTCCTTATAATTTAACTGTTTAAGTTAATGAACTGACCGATTTGGTAAAGTAACCAGCTTTAGTATGCGTACGGGTATGCATACCTAAGCAACCAGATTTGAGTTGGTTTTGGTTTCCAACCTCAGACCTCAGCATAAATTCTCGGGTAGAAAACTTCCGTCAGTATGCGTACGGTTACACATATTTAAGTTGACTGGTTAAGAGTTTTTCAATTCCCAAACTCAGCAGATATTCACGGACGTGAACTTCCGCCAGTATGCGTACTGGGTACGCATACTTAACCTATCTCCTTCACCAATTTCGTACACACACATATGCATACACTTGGTTCCCGATTCATGGATTTATACATTAATGTGTGAACACACTATATATGCTTATATCCAAAGATAGTTACATAATCTCAACTCTACACTTCAATCATTGAAACATTCTTAGAGGATGTTATATAGTTGTTATTCACAAACTATTTTTCATCAAAGCGATTTTCAAGATATTGAAATGTCATCATGACTTTCGTCACGAGTAAATATGAACTTAATTAAATCTAAAGCTTACCAACACATATTTCGAGAAATAAATAGGCAAGTTAAACTCGGCTCGAAATGGCAAATGTGTATAATTGAAATCTATATACTTATACGACTATTGTCTCAAGAGTAGGAGATAGAGTAGATAAACTTTTGAGTGATAGATAAGTTCAAGTCTCCACATACCTTTTAGTCGATGAAGTTCCACTGGTTCCTTGAGTAGTTCTTCGTCTTCATATGATGATCGCGGTGGAGTCTGGAGCTCAACTATCCTAGTCCGAGACTTTAGCTATAAGTAGACTAGAAATCAAGACATATAGTTTTGACAACTAAATTTGACAAACAAGCTTGAGATAGCAACGCTTGCGAGTTTGACCGAGCAATGCTCTAACAATCTCCCCCTTTGTCAATTTTAGTGACAAAACAATCAATACATATAGATTACAAAATAAATAAACTTTGCAGCTTCTCTTAAACATGCATGATCTCCTTGGTTCTTCAACATTACTCGAAATCTTCGTCACTTCCAATCACTCCAATGATTCCAAAGGTTGTAAGTTCAGCATCATCGTTGTTGAAAATCCAGAGCCATAACAATGAGAAAACAAAAGCTCTCAATCATTGTTATACAGTTGTTGATGGTGGTTTTTAGTTCAGGGCTAAACTTGTAAATTTCCGGCATTTAATGTGCCGTCACTCTGCAAAGAAACAGAGCCATATGAAAGTGATGAGTGTCCAACCTCTTCACGGGCACATTTATTGAGCAACTCAATATATATATATATATATATATATATGAAATTTATCCACAATGGTGTATGTAGCAACAATCCTAGATACTCTGTAAATTTCGACAGCCTGCCTATATTATTCAATTAATATAAGTTTCTTTGAATGCTTTATGTGCTATGTTCCCCGGCTGAACCCTTAATATTGATATGGCAAGACAATTTATGTTCACTCGCAGCAGAGTAGCACGAATTTCCAAGTATCAAGGTTAAGGTCCTTACATAAAATTATTCAATCTGAAAGCATACTGCTCTCTGGTAATAAACTTAAATAACTCTGTGTCAACATACAGAATCCAATCAATTTTTGATAATTCACAAGATTCAAATATTAACCTGATTTGCAAAAATTAGGGTTTCGCGCCCTGCGCAGTATATTAGACCCCGTTGGTCGAAACTATGCTTAGCCAAACTAGGAAATTAAATCCGCCACGGCGCAGTGGAAGTGTGGCCACACCCTTGCTTTCCGGCCCCCTTTCCATCGACCAATCAGGTCGCTCTAAATGCGCCACACGCATTTAGAATGAGGTCGGCCCCCTGTTGCTTGCCGGCCACCCTTTCCATCAACTAATCAGGTCGCTTTAAATCCTCCACGACGTACTGGAAGTGTGGCCACGACCTTCCTAAACCGGCCCTATTCCACAACGCTCACACCAGTTGTGGCTGGGCCATACCTGCCGGCCCCAGTTTCCATCGACCAATCAGGTCGCTCTAAAGCCGCCACGCTCAAGCGGGAAGTGTCACCACACCATGTTTGGCCGGCCTTCCCTTTTTCGAGCAATCAGGTTGCTCTAAACCTTCCACAGCTCTAAAAGAGGTGTCAAGATGTTGCCATACCATGTTGGCTTCCAAAACCACGCCAACATGCTAACGACATGCCAAACATGCCAATCACACACGCCAAACGGGCATGCCAAGTGCACGTGCCAAACATGCCACTTACCGCGTCAACGTGCTAACGGCATGCCAAACCTTCCAAAACACGCCAAACCACTATAAATAGCGCCCTACATGCTAACCTACCTCCTTTTCGGGGCCAACGCCATAATAAGCTCAAATTATGGTTTTCTAGTTAGAAGCATGACCCTACATTAACCAAAACCCTAATTTTCGCAACACAAATTATGCCACTTTGGCCCCACAACATGCCACGAGCCGCGTGGGGCCCAGGAGGCCCTAGGAATGGTGTCATATCATAGCCACCCACAGCAATCCTTGCTCCTGTGGCCATTTCCACACTACGGCCTTTCCATAGTTCCTTTGACATAGCTATGGCATCGTTTGCACAAAAAGTGCCGCCATGCCGCGACCGCATGCCACACGCACCAATTAGGGTTTCGACATGCCAAACCCTAATTTAGGCAAAGTTGCTAGACCAACCAAGCCAAGTGACGTTTCACAGAGCATTGGGATTAATGTGGCAACATGGACAATGTTGCCACGCCACATTTGGGTCTAACACCGATGTGCCAAAGTCTAGTTCGTTCCACTGGCATGTGCTAATTATGCCAGCCACGCCACCATGCCACAGTCATGCTGCACGTGCTAAATAGAGTTGCGATACGCCAAACCCTAATTTAGCTAAAAGTTGCCATGCCAACTGGGTCCAGTGACTCTCCTGAGATCTCAAGATTAACTTAACAACATGGCCAATGTTGCCGGAGCCATATTTGGGTCTAACACCAATATGCCAAAACAGCTGCCACAGCTACGCCACTGGCATATGTCGCCATGCCATGGCTACGCCAGACGTCACTATGATAATAGCGTCACTTTGCTATATAACAAGATGTGGCCATGATCAACAGCCATTCTTCCTCATGAGATGCAATCTCAGCCATCCAAGTTCGCCACTGAACTGACAGACTTGTGGCAAGCTTCAGGCGACCAAACTGCCTACATCTAGTGGCCATGGCTACGTCAGGCGCCACTTACACCACCGTGCCACCGGCATGCACGAGCCACGCCAACCATGTCACATTACCACTGGCGTACACCAAATCACCACTGCGCCATTATCAGGCGCCAATGCAAGGTAGCCATAATCAACGACCACCCTTCCTCATGAGATGCGATCTCAACCATCGAAGTTCGCCACCGAACTAACAGACTCGTGGCAAGTTTTAGGTGACCGGCCAAGACGAGCTTAATAGCATCGCATGTTATTATCCTACGACAAACCTCTTAATTTTAACTTGCCACACATAGCAAAATGCTACATGTTTTACACAAAAACACTCGAGATGTCAAATATGTCACAAATTGGGGGATACTCATCAGGGTATTGGTCTGGCGGTTTACAGCGTGCGGCATGCAATGCGCCTGTTACAAGAAAGTGTCATGAAGCAAGACAATTAGTGGTGGTAAAAAGTAACGGTGTAAACGAATTCACTTCCTTCATCATGGAAGCATAATGACTGACGGTTACACGTTACTCTATCCTTCCACCACTCAATCGTTTCCACTTCCTACGAGACCAGTCTACGTTTCAATATGACTTGTATAAATAGGCTTTACCTATTTTCACCAAACAACAAGTTTTGGTCGGCAACAACATAGTATCCAGAAATCACCAAGAACTGATAGTTTTTCACTCTGCAAGCCAGTTCCACTTTCTGATACAAGTCATAAAACAAGCCACATCTTTAGAATTAACCATTCTGATCTCAACACTCTCTTCGCTTCCCTCCCTAAGACCAACCCTTCTCCTTCACTTTGTGACCGAAGCAAGCCTCAAACAGCCATTTCTTGGTTTAGGCCAGGATTGTACAGATTGATCTCTCGAATCAAAAAGTATTCACGTGCAGTGCATTGTTTAGGGTTTAGATTCGTTTCTCATCCACACACCTAAAATTACCAAAACCAGCAGAAACAGTTTTCACCCACAAACAATTGGTGACCACAGTGGGAGATTAATCTCTCGGTTACAATATCAATTTTCAATTTCATTTTTTCAATCCCAATTTAAAGATGGTAGAACTCAGGTCCGGTTCAACAACAAACCCTGATGCCACCAGCGCTGAGAACATCCTTGGTATCAACGTTCCTTCCAGTGACATCAATGTACCACCTGTCAGTATGATCAACACCAGCGATGCAGGAAACGTTCCCTCAGGCGTTACACCTCCGATCACCAGAGCCAGAGCCGCTGCCGCCACCCCTAATATTTCTTCAAGCGTGACACCCACAGTTGTCACCAAAGCCGCCACCACTCCACCGCCGGGATGAGAGACTGGAGGATCCAGAGGAAGCCAACCTCCTCTTACCACTGTTGATTTGATGGAAAGACAAAAGGTTCTTGTAAGGCTCAGACAGACATGGCTACAACTCAGAAAGACATGCCTATTTTCCTCAAGACACTGACAGAGCAGCTACCACAAGAGTCACGTCAACCCTAGATGGAGCTGACAAGGAATACTCTTAACATCCGGAGCAAGCATTTCAGCAGGACTCGCCTTTATATATGAAGAGGCTCGCGTTGCTCATGAACGCCCAGTAGAAAGGAATCAGCAATCCAATTTCATCACACGTGAAGATCAGGAACGACTTCTCCAAAATCGAGGCAAAGAAAAATCAGCAGCACTCTTTAGTTCACAGAGACCCTCTTCCCATCATGAGCCGCATGATTTCTGGGGACTCCGTACACAAAATCGTGCAGTCTATGATGAAACATTTATGTGAGATTCTGCATTTCTCCAAGGCGCAGCGTCAAGACATATTTGCAACCCTCAACCGCACTGTATCAGGAAAGAAGTTGTTTCCAGCCAGGGAACGCGCTCCCAAACCCCAACATCTCTTGGAAAGCACGATTGATAGATGGAACTGGGGACTTCTAACCACCGTTCACTTGAAGGATGTCGAGCTTGACAGCACGCTGATTGACGCAACCTCCGACTTCAACATTGTAACCATCAAGACTCTGGGAGTTGCAAGGGAAAATCAAACAGAAGAAGCGTATTCTTTCCCATGAGGAAAACATGACTTGCCGACCAGCACTATTTGTGTGTCGTCTTCCTATACGTCATATCGTATCAACTCGTTTTTCGAAGTCAAAGGTTAATGGCGCCCTTACTGGAGTTCTCTCCAGAAGCCGCTTCGACGTTTCTCCCCATGAGCCGCTTCAACATTCTCTCCAGATGTCGCTTTACTTCAACGATCTCTCCAGAAGTGGCTCCACTTCAACGTTCACTCCAGCAGCCGCTCCGTTTCAGCGTTCTCTCCATAAGCTGCTCCAGGATTCGAAACCGAATCTCTTCTCCCAGATCTGAAGCCGAAGCTTCAGCGTTCTGCTCCATAAGCTTCAAAGTCCTCTCCAGGAGACGAAGCCACTTCTACACTCCTTCTTTCCAAGGTTCGTGCCCGTAGCCACCACACTCCTCCATGTCAAGGATCGTGATCGCATCCAACCAAGGTTCATAGTTGTGGCCACCTTTTCTTTCATCCCATCAAATACATGGGGACTTTTGTTCGTCTATCAACCCGTCATCATCTTGATGTCATCACTAACGCCTGATGATGCTCACTCATGGTGGAGCCTAAAATACCCAAAGCCCAATCATACGTGAAGGACATGCCTAGCAGAGACAGACCTAAGTAACTATCCTTAAACTAAATGTTGTATATCTATTAGGCATATTCAATAAATTTTAAATATCCTAGTGTTGAGACGTGCAAATTCCTCAACACCACTGTTGTGTTACCAGGCATACTGCCTCAACACGTCATCCTTTCTATTAGTGTTGAGACGTGCAAATTCCTCAACACTCACCGCTGTGTTGCCAGGCATGCTGCCTCAACACATCCTTCCTCTTAGTGTTGAGACGTGCAAATTCCTCAACACTCACCACTGTGTTGCCAGGCATGCTGCCTCAACACATCCTTCCCCTTAGTGTTGAGACGTGCAAATTCCTCAACACTCACCTCTGTGTTGCCAGGCATGCTGCCTCAACACATCCTTTATCTTAGTGTTGAGACGTGCAAATTCCTCAACACTCGCCACTGTGTTGCCAGGCATGCAGCCTCAACATATCCTTTCTCTTAGTGTTGAGACGTGCAAATTCCTCAACACTCACCATTGTGTTTCCAGGCAAACTGCCTCAACACATTTTCCTCTTGGTGTTGAGAAGTTCAAACTTCTCAACACTCACCACTGTGTTGCCAGGCAAACTGCCTCAACACATTTTTCCTTTTGATGTTGAGACGTTCAAACTCCTCAATACTCATCACTGCGTTGCCAGGCAAACTGCCTCAACACATTTTTCTTCTTGGTGTTGAGACGTCAAATTCCTCAACACTCACCATTGTGTCGCCAGGAAAACTGCCTCAACACATTTTTTTCTTTTGGTGTTGAGACGTTCAAATTCCTCAACACCCACCTCTGTGTTGCAAGGCATACTGCCTTAACACATCCTTCCTCCTAGTGTTGAGACATGCAAATTCCTCAACACTCACTACTCTGTTGTCAGGCATACTGCCTCAACACATCCTCATTTTAGTGTTGAGACGTACAAATTCCTCAACACTCACTATTGTGTTGTCATGCATATTGCCTCAATACATTATAGTACTGACGGCTCCACCACCTCAACACTCGTCTTTGTATTCAAGGCTCGTTGCACCAACACTACATGGCACTAGTACTTTGTGGCCAAGACAGAAGCGCGCCAGCCTAAAGATTGCAGACTGCTCATGCCTCTTGCCAAAGGTCAATCGAATTTTCCTGGTAATATTCTCATGTCTTGCCCTTTCGATTTTGTATCCTTGTCTGTCACCATCTCATGCTTACCACGCAACAATGCCACTGTTACGTGCTAAGCAGGGGACTTAATGTTGATGGTGGTTTTTAGTTCAGGGTTAAACTTGTAAATTTCCCGCATTTAATGTGTCGTCACTCTGCAAAGAAACGGAGTCATATGAAAGTGATGAGTGTCCAACCTCTTCACGGGCACATTTATTGAGCAACTCAATATATATGAAATTTGTCCAGAATGGTGCATGTAGAAACAATCCCAGATATTCTGTAAATTTCGACACCCTGCCTATATTATTCAATTAATATAAGTTTCTTTGAATGCTTTATGTGATATGTTCCCCGGCTGAACCCTTAATATTGATATGGCATGACAATTTATGTTCACTCGCAGCAGAGTAACACGAATTTCCAAGTATCGAGGTTAAGGTCCTTGCATAAAATTATTCAATCTGAAAGCATACTACTCTCTGGTAATAAACTTAAAGAACTCTGTGTCAACACACAGAATCCAATCAATTTTGTGATAATTCATAAGATTCAAATATTAACCTGATTTGCAAAAATTAGGGTTTCGCGCCCTGCGCAGTATATTAGACCCCGTTGGTTGAAACTATGCTTAGCCAAACTAGGCAATTAAATCCGCCACGGCGCACTGGAAGTGTGGCCACGTCCTTGCTTGTCGGCCCCCTTTTCATCGACCAATCAGGTCGCTTTAAATGCGTCATACGCATTTAGAAAGAGGCCGGCCCCATGTTGCTTGCCGACCCCCCTTTCCATCAACCAATCAGGTCGCTTTAAATCCGCCACAGCGCACTGGAAGTGTGTCCACACCTTGCTTGCCGGCCCTATTCCCCATCGACCAATCAGGTCGCCTTAAACTCGCCACACGCACATAAGTTGTGGTTGGGCCCATACTTGCCGGCCCCATTTCCCATTGACCAATCAGGTCGCTCCAAAGCCGCTACACTCACACTAGAAGTGTAGCGACGCCCATACTTGTCCGGCCCTCTCTTTTCGACCAATCAGGTCGTTCCAAACCTGCAACACTCACATCAGAAGTGTGGTCACTCGTGTCTGTCCGGCCCTCTCTTGTTTGACCAATTAGGTTGCTCTAAACCTGCCACAGTATTAAAAATAGAAGCAAAGTCGCGCCAATACCAAATTGGCATGCAAAACGTGCATACCGAACGTGCCGACGTGCTACTTTATCACAAAAACATGTCGAACGTGGCAACTTAAAATAGTGCACGAACATGCCAACCCACCTTCTGTTCGTGGCCAACGCCATAACAGACTTCAATATGGTTAACCTAACCAGAAACATGACCTTACATGGTCAAAACCCTAATTTCCAGTCGTGGTGCAAACCATGCCACTTCGGGCCCCACAACATGCCACGAACCGTACAGGACCCAGGAAACCCTAGTAATGGCGCCATGACATGGCCACCCGTGGGAATCTTGCTCATGTGGTCATTTCCACATGATGGTCTGGCTATGGTTCCTTTGGCGTGGCTATGACACCATTTGCACAAAACATCGATGTGCAATGGCCACATGCCACATGGCGCACGCGCGTTTGCGCTAATTATGGTTTTGGCACACCAAACCATAATTTAAGCAAAGTTGTTACGCAAACCAAGCCAAGTAATGTTTCCCAGAGCATTGGGATTGATGTGGCAACAGGGCCAATGTTGCCACGCCAATGTGCCAAAGACTAGCGGCCATGTCTACGCCAGACGCTACTTCGTGCCACTGGCATGTTCTTACTATGCCATCCACGCCACCAATCATGCCATACGTGCTAAATAGGATTGTGATACGCCAAACCCTAATTTAGCCAAAAGTTGCCATGCCAACTGAGTTCAGTAACTCTCCTAAGTCCTTAAGATTAACTTAGTAACATGACCAATGTTACCGAAGTCATATTTGGGTCTAACACCAATATGCCACAACAGTTGTCACTGTTATGCCACTGGCATGCCGCCACGCCACGGCTACGCCAGGGGACACTATGCCATTGGCGCCACTATACAACAAGATATGGCCATAATCAATGGCCATCCTTTCTCATGAGATGCAATCTCATCCATCCAAGTTCGCCACCGAACTGACGGACTTGTGGCAAGTTTTAGGCGATCAGCCAAGACGTGCCTAATAACATCACGTGTTATTTGTTGATGGTGGTTTTTAGCTTAGGGTTAAATTGTAAAACCTTGCATCTGATGTGACGTCACTCTGCAAGGAAACAGAGCCATGAGTGTTAACCTCTCCACTGGCATATTTATTGAGCCATTCAATATATTTACACAAAATTTATCCAGACTGGCGCATGTAGCAACCATCCCAAATGTTCTGTAAATTTCGGCGCCTTGCCTATATTCACTTAATATAAGTTTCTTTGAATGCTTTCTACGCTATGTTCCTCGGCTGAACCCTTAATGTTGGTATGGCATGACAATTTGTGTTCACTCGCAGCAAAGTAGCACGAATTTCCAAATATCAAGGGTAAGGTCTTTGCATAAGGTATTCAATCAGAAAGCATGCTTCTCTCTGGCAATGAACTTAAAAGAACTCTGTGTCAACACATAGAATTCAATCGATTACCCTGACTAATTTGCAAAATTTAGGATTTTGCGCCTTGCGAAGTATATCAGACCTTCCTTTACGAAATTTAAGCTTAGGAAAACTAGGTAATTAATCCGCCATGGATTAGAAGGTGCAAAATCTTGCCCAGCTTCAGGAAACAGGGAGCCGCAGCATCAAAGGGAGGTGTGGCCACGCCTTAGGCCAGCTGGCGCCACTCGCCATAGGCCACACCCCTTCCTAAACCGCCCTTATTCCCCTTGACCAATCAGGTCACTCTAAAACCGCCATGCTCACACCAGTTGTGGCTGGGCCCATACCTGCCAGCCCCAGTTTCCATCGACCAATCAGGTCGCTCTAAATCCCCACGCTCACGCGGGAAGTGTGGCCACCATGTTTGGCCGACTTTCCCTTTTTCGACCAATCAGGTTGCTCTAAACGTGCCACATCTCTAAAAGAGGTGTCAAGATGTCGCCATACCATGTTGGCTTCCCAAAAACGCGCCAACATGCTAACGGCATGCCAAATATACCAATCGCACACGCCAAACAGGCATGCCAAGTGCACGTGCCAAACATGCCACTTACCGAGTCAACGTGCTAACGGCATGCCAAACCTGCCAAAACACGCCAAACGCGCCAACGCGCCATAAATAGCGCCCTACGTGATAATCTACCTCCTGTTCGGGGCCAACGCCATGATAAGCTCAAATTAGGGTTTTCTAGTCAGAAGCACGACCCTTCATTAACCAAAACCCTAATTTTCGCAACACAAATTATGTCACTTAGGACCCACAACATGCCACGAGCCGTGTGGGCCCAAGAAGCCTTAGGAATGGTGTCATATCATAGCCACCCACAACAATCCTTACTCCTGTGGCCTTTTCCACACTACGGCCTTGCCATAGTTCCTTTGGCATATCTATGGCACCGTTTGCACAAAAAGTGTCGCCATGCCGCGGTCGCATGCCACACACACTAATTAGGGTTTCGACATGCCAAACCCTAATTTAGGAAAAGTTGTTACACCAACCAAGCCAAGTGACGTTTCCCAGAGCGTTGGGATTAATGTGGCAACAGGGCCAATGTTGCCACGCCATATTTGGGTCTAACACCGATGTGCCAAATTCTAGCGGCCATGGATACGTCAGGCGCTACTTCGTGCCACTGGCATGTGATAATTATGCCAGCCACGTCATTATGCCACAGTCATGCCGTACGTGCTAAATAGAGTTGCGATACGCCAAACCCTAATTTAGCTAAAAGATGTCATGCCAACTGGGTCTAGTGACTCTCCCGAGACCTCAAGATTAACTTAGCAACATGGTCAATGTTGCCAGAGCCATATTTGGGTCTAACACCAATATTCCAAAACAGCTGCCACAGCTACGCCACTGGCATACCGCCATGCTATGGCTATGCCAGACGTCACTATGCTAATAGCGCCACTTTGCTATATAACAAGATGCGGCCATGATCAATGGCCATCCTTCCTCATGAGATGCAATCTCAGCCATCCAAGTTCGCCACTGAACTGACAGACTTGTGGCAAGCTTCAGGCGACCAAACTGCCTACATATAGTGGCCATGGCTACGTCAGGCGCCACTTACACCACCGTGCCACCGGCATGCACGAGCCACGCCAACCATGTCACATTACCACTGGCGTACACCAAATCACCACTGCGCCATTATCAGGCGCCAATGCAAGGTAGCCATAATCAACGACCACCCTTCCTCATGAGATGCGATCTCAACCATCGAAGTTCGCCACCGAACTAACAGACTCGTGGCAAGTTTTAGGTGACCGGCCAAGACGAGCTTAATAGCATCGCATGTTATTATCCTACGACAAACCTCTTGATTTGAACTTGCCACAAATAGAAAAATGCTACATGTTTTCCACAAAAACACTCGAGACGTCAAATATGTCACAAACTGGGGGATACTCATCAGGGTATTGGTCTGGAGGTTTACAGCGTGCGGCGTGCAATGTGCATGTTACAAGAAAGTGTCATGAAGCAGGACAATTAGTGGTGGTAAAAAGTAACGGTGTAAACGAATTCACTTCCTTCATCATGGAAGCATAATGACTGACGGTTACACGTTACTCTATCCTTCCACCACTCAATCGTTTCCACTTCCTACGAGACCAGGGTACATTTCAATATGACTTGTATAAATAGGCTTCACCTATTTTCACCAAACAACAAGTTTTGGTCGGCAACAACATAGTGTCCAGAAATCACCAAGAACTGGTAGTTTTTCACTCTGCAAGCCAGTTCCACTTTCTGATACAAGTCATAAAACAATCCACATCTTTAGAATTAACCATTCTGGTCTCGACACTCTCTTCGCTTCCCTCCCTAAGACCAACCCTTCTCCTTCACTTTGTGACCGAAGCAAGCCTGGAACGACCATTTCTTGGTTTAGGCCAGGATTGTACAAATTGATCTCTCGAATCAAAAAGTACTCTCGTGCAGTGCATTGTTTAGGGTTTAGATTCGTTTCTCATCCACACACCCAAAATTACCAAAACCAGCAGAAACAGTTTTCACCAACAAACAACAGTGTCATAGTATTATCACACAGCATCAAAGTTCAATTGTATCACAACTTCGACAACAATACTATGGTGATATGTATCACTCCTCCTTAGTCAATACTTTCATCTCAACATGAAAACCAAAAGAAAGAGACAAGAACGGGATCCTAATGAAATTTCCGAAAGAGACATTTCTTGACCAAAAGAAAGCAAAGATATCAACTTGTTCTTTAGATGCAATCATGAATCCGAAGCTAAATGCATTCATCAAGGAGTTTATAAAGATACAAGATAACCCCTATAATATTCCAAAGTCGCACTCCCCACAAAGATATGGAAATTAAGTGCAAGTTCAAAAAGAACTCTCCCCCATAAAATGTCATTCCCGAAATAACAACAAGAGCGATCTTACTTTTTACGAGAAAAGAAGGATTTCTTTGGACACCAAAAATCACAAAGGAAATGATTTTGTATACAAAAATCTCAACTAAACTAACCACAAGAAAACCCATGATTAATTTAATCGGAATACTCAACCAAATTAACCACAAAATAATTCATGATTAATCTAGTTGGAGATGCTCACATAAAGAACTTACGGAGCCACACAATATTTACATAAAATATGGATCAGGTAAGATTAATATTGCGGAATAGACAAAGATTCATTCTATTTTTATCACTATTTGCATAACAACATATAGTTGGGCCGACTGACCGACGAGCCCGTAGGGAGGAAGTCCCTTTTGGCCACTTTTTTGTCAAATGAAACCTAAAAAAAAGGTTAAATTTCATAAAAAAGATTGGATTTTCTCCCGTCCTAAAATTTTCTCCCATTTCCGGTTAAATGACTAAGTAACCCCTCCGTCCTTTTTTTTCTCCTGCACATTTTTCCGTTGATCATTCGTTCTTCTTCTTCTTTCTTCTTCGTCCCCAAATCACACAGAAACTCCAACCACTTTTTCCTTCGTCCCCAAATCAAACCTCAGAGAAAACTTGACTCCATAATCAAATCAGTTCTTCAAGATTTTCAACAAAATCATTAAACCTAAATTATTTCAATTTAGAAGGGTACCAATTAAAGTTGTTATGTACCAGCGCTTAATTGGGGGTCCTGGAAAATAATTGGGGGCCTCACCAAATTTATACCCACACCAGAAGAGTTAGGGGGCTTCCAAAATGATGGTGAAAATACCATTTTACCCTTCTCTAAAAACTAACCCTAAAATCATATTAACACTTAAGATAGGCCCCCAATTTTCATTCCAACCCAAAACTCTTCTTCTTCTCCTCCCTCCCTCTCCCTATCGTCCCCATTTTATCCATTAACGACTGTGGAGAAAATTTTTATTGCATCCGATTTATAATTGCAGTTTCAAAAAAAAGGTCGTTCACATCGAAGTTTTGTTGCTTAACGATTTTTGATTTGCATGTGGAATTTATGAAAAATCATTAACCATTAGGGTGGAAGTGAAAACGATCCTACCAATAATTTTGCCCTAGTTTTGAGTCGTTGGTTACGAAGTTTTTTTTCTTAACGATTCTTGAACTGCATGTTTCATTCATGATATGTCGTTAACCATTAGGCGTAGGTGAAAACAATTCTTTCAACAACCCTTTTTAACCATCAACGACTCTGTGTTTATGTTAAACCACCTCTCTGTTTGAAAAAATGAAAGGGTCGTCAATTAATTAATAATGTGTTAACGATCCTATGTTGACAACCAATTTACGAAATTAACGACTCAATAGCCTTCATATACAACTCCTCTGACAACAAAAATGTAAGGGTCGTCAATAGAAAGCAATTGAATTGTCAATTTTACTTTGAGAATCGTCAATGAATAATCAGAGTCGCCAATTATTTCTAAGGGTTGTTTTAGTTTGTTTTTTTTTCCAACGAACCTTGAACTTTTTTTTTAGAGTCGTCGGGTTCTAAACATATTAAGTTAACGACTCTAGATGACCTAACTAGCTGGAGTCGTCAATGCTATCACACTTGGTTGACGATTTTTCATAACTTGTAAAAGTTGCAGGTTGGAGTCGTCAACTGTTGTGACAAATCATTGACGACCCATCAGGATCGTTGGTTTATTACCCTCTCGACCTAACGACCCTCACTCTGAGTAGTTGCATGGTGTCCATGAATCGACCACTTGGAGCACCATTCATGCAATTTGAAGAGTATAGGAAATTTACCTGATTGTTTTGAACTTCGGGTTCTTCATATGGAGGATTGGTTCCTTCATTTTGAGCAATAGGATCTTCATTTGCATCATTTATCAAAGCTTCCTCTATTAACATCTCTTCATCAAACATCCAATCCATAGGATTAGTTGAGACAATCTCACCATCAACACAATCATGTATGTTGTTTAAACCTTCACCAACATCACTTCCTCCACTAGAATCACTCATTTCAAATAATCCTAAATTTTCCCCCAAAAACTCACCTCATTCTTCTCCATAACACAAAAACACGATTTTTCTTTTATCAAATTTTTATCCCTAAATCTGATTTTAATCTAACTAAACTAATTAACAACTAATCAACTCAATTACCACTAATGATTTGGAGTAGTTTAGCCATTTAAAAAAATGGGATAAGAAATAACCCTCAATTACTATTTCTGACATTTTTCTCATGTAGCTAGGGGCCCCAATTATTTCCAGCCCCCCAATTATTTTCCACCCCCCCCCCCCCACCCCCCACAATCAAACGGTGTTATGTACGAGTCTGTTGATTCTTCAAGAATAAAATGAATTAAAAAAAAAAAAAAAAAAAAAAAGTTTCAGTTTCAATTTTTTCGTTCTTAATCTCTTCCGATTCTCGATTCAACAAACCACCAAATCTCTTCTTTATTCATCTTCATCTTCATGGCAGATTAAGATTATTCCTTCTCTACATTTCGAATTTGGATTTCATAGTTTTGGGTTGATCTCATCATCATCTAAACTGTAAATTTGAAAATTGGGTGGAATGAATTGCTTACTTTCCAGATTGGTTCAATTGTGATAGACTTGTTCCATTGATTCAGCATCATCAATACAACACCACCACTCTCTCTGTCATTCCTTCACCGGCAAAATCATTTATTCTCTCACCACCAACCATCGCCACCACCACTGTAAACATAAACATAAAAAGCAGAAACAAAGACACAAAATGTAAATTCTTAGATGTGATACTTACTAAACTACGAACTCCATATAATTAAATTGACCCATTCGAAAAACTCATTACAATCACCAGCTAAATTATCAAAAATCAAAACCTGCACTAAACTATAAACAAACTATTTTTTAACAAAATGAAACATCAGCCATATATGTTGTTTTTAGTTGTGATGCATGTGAATTGTGAAGTTCTTAGTAGAAAATAGAAAAATAGATAAAGACAATCAGTTGTTGTTGCTAGAGCAATGGTGAAGGAAGAAGAGGGGAGGAGGCGGCGAGAGGCGGAGACCTAGAGAATGAGAATCGATTTGTTGCGTTTGTGAATGTTTGGTAGTTGAAAACAAAATTACCACCACTACCTTTGGCTTTGACACGCGTTAATTGAAGGTGTGTGTTTTGTGTCAAATATCTAGGTGTGCGGTGGTGGTATCACTAGTATATAACGTGAATTAAACCCAGGTCCAGCACAGTTGTGTTCTTTTTTTTCTTTTTTCTTTTTTTTCTCTTTTACTTGCTCGACTATTTTTTCCCCCAAAAATTCTATCTGAGATGATTTTACATCACCGATGCAGGCACATTCATAATTTTACTACTTCGAATTTAATTAGTATGACATGCTTCAAAAAAATAAATTAGTATGAAATAATATTCCATTACGGTGCAAGTTGTCTACTATGCCACCACTAGCACCACCAACACCAAAAGATTCGTGCCAATTCATTAGTACGAGATATCCGGAAATCAAATGACACTTTCTTAACAGTTCCAATGCAGCGGTGTTCCGTTTTTCTTCGGTCGGCCCTCCCCACCGTGGAAACGGTGTTCTAGTGACATAATCTTTGTAAACAAAAATTCATCATATCTTCCATCAATTATTTGCATAATGGCATAATAGGTTCAATTTTTTTTGTCAAAAGTTCATCGATCTTTTATCAATACATGCATATCGACATACGAAAAAGATAATTTTTGACAATGTATAGGACAATCATAGTTCACAGACACAAACATACATATCCCATAACAAATTGCAATATATAAAACCATAAAGATTAATACTGCAAAAAAAAAAAACATCTTCCAAACAAACTTTAGAATTTAAACAAATAAATCTAAAAACATTGAAGATGAAAAACGTTGGACATAGCTATGTGTAATCACAATAATGGCGTGTAATCACAATAATGGCTATTCCAAACTCTAATTATTCTTCCTAAAAACACAAGAATAAAATTCGCATAAGAAGATTTCCGAGGCACAATGAAAAGAACTATTAGCCAAGACGTGCGATTAGAGATCGAACACAGACAAGTTCCTCATTTGCTTCCTTCAGTTTGATCTTCAGAAACTCAAGATTCTTTACAACAATTGCAAATTGATCACGCATAATCCTAAAATCTTGAAGGAGATTTCCAACCAGCTGTTGTGACATCTGAATTGGTTGATTGTCTTCATGATCAATTGCATGATAGCAATTTATGAGAACAAGGTTCTCATAAAACTCAACAATGTTGATTTCTTCATTATTGACTTCCTCTTTGCATCCATCCATAGTATGCACCATTATCTCTCAGAGACTATTGACGTTACCGAACGAGTATATATCAACGAAGAACTTCATGATATATATATTTATATGTATGAGATACACATAAGGAAACCCTAGGGTTACTCATTTACGATTGGTCATGGGCCAGGAGTACAAACGCTCAGGGTTATGAACCAAGTTCAAAAAAAACAACAAAGCAATGGAGTCTTAAAAATAAGGAAGCTTTAATGGAATCAGTCTTGACAAAAAGAATCTCAATTCAAAAGAACATAAGATTATTGTTGAAGGACAACAATTTAATTGTCAAAAGAAAAACTGGAGATTGACACTTCAGCTACACAACAAAGCATGTTTTCTTACGAGTTTTTAAAGATCAAACATATTTCCTCAAGAGGAGATAGTGGGAGAAAGATTCAATAAGGATTGAAAAAAATACTAAATAACCAATTTGTCAAGAAGAACCGCTTCTTGAGACCTATGTGCATCCTCATGGTTTCGAAGAGAATGCACAGAGAAGGATGGTCAAGTTGTAGTCTGAGCATATAGCTCATCAACATTCTCCTTCTTCCTCTTATAAGAATCATCATAAAGGCTAACAGGATTAGTCTCAAGAGAAATATCACACAGAGGACAGAACGTACCTGAAGATGCTGCCTTCCTTAGTTTTTTGATTTTTCGCTTGAGTTCATTTATACTGGTTCTTAGGTCTGAAGCCTGATTGTTGATGTGAATATAATCAGGAGCAGACATCCTGGATCCAGTGTTTTCTTTGCCAATAGGAAAGGAGTTTGAAACATTCTTCTTCCTTTGATGCTTTTTTCTCTTTATTGGGACATCAAAAGAATTAGTCGTCCATATGACATTCTTCCCTTTACGATTGTAGACATAATTTATGTCATACATACAACCAGGAGAGAACTTATCACAGTACTCTTTTCGGTTTGAGACTAGAATGTTTTCATCATGGAGAGAAACAAGTTTGATTACTTCTTTAGACATCCATACAAGAATGTTATGAAGTTTTTCATTTCTCATCCGAAAACGACATTTCCTTTCAACGTGACCTTTGTTTCCACAATAGTAACAATTGAAGGAGGGGTTTTTGACTGCTCTCCTATGACCTGTTTTTGAAGATTGGCAGTCTTTCTTCATAGAGACATCAGCTGCAGTATGTGATTTTTCACATAGAGAATTGTCTTTAGCACAGACAAACTTGATCTTACTAGTGCTTGGAGCGTCTATTCCTTTATAGCCCAGACCACGTGTATCACGATGTTAGCATAGAAGATAATTTTGTGGATCTAACATCGAATATTTTCAGATTCTCTTCCAGTGATTTTACCTTGTTTACAGTTGTGGCTAGATCATCTTCCAATTGTTTTTCTTTGGAAAGAAAAAGACTTTCTCTGTCATTAAAGCATTTCTGTTGAGAGTCATACCTTGCCTCAGATTCTGCAAGTTTTTCCTTCAATACACAGAAATTCTTTTGAAGATTTTCACATTCAGTATCTTTTGAATGCACTTATTCATCACGATCTTTAAGGATGGATTGTAAAAGTGTATAGACACAATCATATCCTTTAAAGAGATTTTTCAGTTTCTTTTTTTCATGACAAAGAGGAGTTAGATATTCAGCCAAACAAGTTGTTGACCCTTTGTTCTTTATGACATCGTCAAAGAGTATGTTATATTGTGAGACTTCCTCATCAACACTTGGTCCCTCATCTGAATCACTTTCATCTGAAAGATCATCCAGTTGTTCATCTAGGAGTTTTTCCCAGTTGACATTTATCTCTGACAGAGGGAAAGGTGTGAGAGATTTCTCGGAAGTCTCAATACTTTGAGCCGAATCAGAACATTTCTGAACTGGTTTTGCGTTATCAGAGACATCAATATTATCCACAGGGTCAGATTTCTACAAACACATACTTTTGAGGTCTTAAAACGTGTTTGCCTGCTCTGATACCAATTGAAAAAGCGGGGGTCTAACAACCACACCCAATATTTCGCTTAGCAATCTGTATGGACTAACTCCAATATACTTTTAAGAGAATCAACTAGACAGTCAGACTCAATCTTAAAGTGTGTGTGATGTTTTAAACTCCTTCCCAAGGTAAGTTGTAATTTATTTTACAAAAATATAATTTATGCTAAAGTAAGTATTTATTTAATTATTTATTTATGCAAGAGTTCTAACTTAGGAAAGACTTTCAAAATAAAAGGAGTCTTTGTAAAAGAAAATAACTCACGAACTTGTTTAGATTTCAAGCAACTGTTCACCATAAATAAAGGGTTCATGTAAGCTACACAATTCATCCCTTGGAAAATTGGTGTAAACTTCATAAGGTTGTTTTCCACTACTTCTGTTCTTCGTGAACAAGAGTGAGACAAAAAGGTCTTTTCCTTGGGGATCCCAAAGTCAAGTTGGTAATAATCTCTTTGATAGTTACGCAAATTGTAATCTAGGTTAATCAATAATTCTTATCTATTTTAAGGTCCTTCTGTTCTGATATAAGACCATTTAAGGATTGTTGATCATAAGCCATATGTTTGACAGATTTCAGTTCACGATCGTATACCGACACTAGTTGGTCGAAATCTGGACTAGAAAGAAAACTTCAATTAAAGTGTCTCACAAATTCCTTAAGAAGTTTTAACAAGATATCTCTAGATTTATTCTAGTTGTTCTTGTTGTAGAATAATTAGGTTTCTCTTCCAGTTTTGAAGAGTATAATAATCACCAATCTACAAGTTTGTTTTTATATTACTTACCTGGTAATTATTCAAGACAAACACAAGATTTCCAAAACCTCGATTCACATCTAAAGGGAAATCAAACCGGTGTTTTGTGAAAGCAAAATATCAAAAAGTATTAACGGTGTTTTTGCATCTTCTAAAGAGAACTAACGTTCTGCTAGAGGATTTTTTTTCAAGTATAGCTTCTAAAGAGAATTGGTATTCTGCTAGAAGATTTCCGAGTGTAGCTTCTGAATAGAATTGGTGTTCTGCTAGAAGATTTTCGAGAGTAGCTTCTAAAGAGAATTGGTGTTCTGCTAGAAGATTTACAAGAGGAATTCCTAAAGAGAATTGGTGTTTGAAAACGCAGGGGGTACCAAAATACACCACCAAATTTTTCGTTCAGACCTATGAGACAAAAATCTAAACAATTGGAAGTAAACCAACTTAATGATCCTTCGACAATATGTGTATACGGTTTACTATTCTTGTACAATCAAAAAGATACGTGAACCTGATTGTGTACAAGAACTCTTGGACGATCTCAAAAAATCAATATCCAAGATAACCTAGTACCGTAACAGTACGTGAACCGAATTCCAACAAAAGCAAATCTTGTAGTCTATATTTCAAGATACGAACTCTATGAACGAGTCTTGTAGCTTCACTACAGTTTTAACTAAAAACTCTTGAGGTTGATTATCCAATTACTTGAGTTTATTTTAATTATATCAAACAAAAAATAATGTGGAAAATAAAAGTAAAAAAAGATACAAAGAAATTTTGTTAACGAGGAAAACTGCACCTGCAGAAAAACCCCGGACCTAGTCCAATTTGAACACCGCTCTGTATTAAGCCGCTACAGACACTAGCCTACTACCAATAACTTCGGACTGGAATGTAGTTGATACCGAACCTATCGTCATAGTGATCCAGCTACAACCACGCTCCTTACGTCTCTTGAAGCTCGCAAGTTTCTACGTACTTGATTCCCAAAGCTGACGTCCTTTAAAGCCTAAGAGTTGTTTCAACCTAGTGAAGACTTTTTGGGTTTTGAATCCACAAAACACCGGTTTTGATTTCCCTTTAGGTGTGAACTAAGGTTTTGGCAATCTTGTGTTTGTTTCGAACAACTACCAGATAAAAGTAGAGATATCAAAACTGTGATTATAAAAGTAGAGATATCAAAACTTATAGATTAGGGATTATTATAATCCTCAAAACTGGAAGAGAAACCTAAATTCTACAACAAGAACAACTTGAATAAATCTAGAGATATCTTGTTAAAACTTATTAAGGATTTTATGAGATACCTTAATCGAAGTTTTCTTTCTAGTTCTGATTTCGACTAACAAGTGTCAGTATATGATCGCGAACTGAAATCTATCAAAACCTAGAGTTTATGATCAACAACTCTTGAATGATTTTATATCAGAAAAGAAGAACCTTAGAATAGATGAGAGTTATAAATAACCTAGATTACAAGTTGCGCAACTATCACGACGATTATTACCAACTCGGCTTTGTGATCCCCAAAGCAAAGCTTTATTTATCTCACTCTTGTTCACGAAGAACAGAAGATGTGGAAAACAACCTTACGAAGCTTACACAAATTTTCCAAGAGATGAAAAGTGTAGCATTCACGAACCTTTTATTTATAGTGAACAAGGTAGCTTGAATCCAAAGCAAGTTTGAGCTATTTTCCCTTTTCAAGACTCCCCTTATTTGAGAGTCTTTCCTAAGTTACAACTCTTGCATAAATAATTAGATAAATAATTACTTTATCATAAATTGTATTTTGGCAAATAAATTACAATTTAACTTAGGAAGGAATTCTAAAACATCGCAAACACTTTAATATGGTAATCAATTGTGTTCGAACGAATAGCCATCTTTCCTAGATGAGGAAACATCAAAAACTTGACTAAGATAGACTTGTAGTCACGACTGCCATAGTAACAACAACACTTATAATTGTTTCTTTAATAAATCACTCATGACTTCTTTGTTATAACTCGGAATTGAGTGATTCTTGGCTCGTTGAATTCGTAATATCATTCGCTGCAACATAAGAAACTTTCCATGGATAAAGGTTATTATCACTAAAGTCATGTCTCAAATAACATCGAGTATATATACATAAATGCACATTTACCATCATAGGAATTGTTCCATAGAGTGAGCATTTGTTTCAATAGATTAGAAAGGTAGAATTGAACAAGAATCCAAAGAAAATCAGTAACTACATACCTTTGTTGATGAATTCCTCGTTGATGTCTTCGTTTGATCTCCAATCTTCAATCTTCAAGGGTGTTCGGTGGTTTCTGATACTCAACTACAGACTTCTAATCCTAAATCTGAAACTTGATTTAAGTAGACTAGAAATCAAGATATAGTTTTGATCAACTAAATTTGAAAACAAGCTTGAGATAGCAACACTTGTGAGTTCGACCAAGCAATGCTCTAATAGTGTTATGCTAGGAGTTTGGTGTAACAACTTGTGTTCAAATATGGACAAGGTCCCGGGGTTTTTATGCTATCGCGATTTCCTTGTTAACAAAATTTCTTTGTGTCTAGCTTTTACTTTTTACTTCCGCATTATATTTATGTTGATATAATTAAAGTAACAACAAGTGATTCGATATTTAACCTAGGCGGTTTTTAAAACTGTATTCAGTTCGTGTACTGTTCCGATACATACTAGGTTGTTCTTGGATATTGATTTTTGAGATCATCCAAGAGTTCTTGTATACAATAAGGTTCACGGATATTTGATCTAAACTACTAATTGTACAAGAAAGATAAACTGTATATACATATTGTTCAAGGATCATTAAGTTGGTATGTTAGAGCATAGCTCGGTTGAACCCACAAAGCGTTGGTATGAAAAGTTTGGTTGTCATATTTTAGTGAATCAAAACTCATCTAAGATTTGCTTGACTATGTACTAAAAACAACTTTGTATAGGTTAGACTAGAAAGTATAGGAATATGAGGCATACAAGTATTAATCGAAGACCTGAAGAACGTGAAGAAGTAACGAGCTACAACGACATCATCATCCTTCCTCTTGAGGTTAGTAATATTGACTTGAACTATTTCATTCCTAACGTATCTTTCAAGTCAGGTTATATTGAAAACATAACTGCGAAGCTGTGAATGAATATTTTACTCTAGTAGTGAGACATGATCATATGATCATAGTATTAAGGAATTAAACTACGAAGTATAACGGTTATCTTTTGAACTTCGTAGATATGACATCGACATAATCTTATAAATGCTATTGTGATTATGTGGATGGGTAAAGGTGAAGATTTCATCCTAGGAAACAATGTTTTACATTTGTTTAAAGAAAGTACATTCATGAACTTGTTTTATGAATCGAAAGGGAAATCGCTAGGCTTATTGGTATTGTTATTCATTGCAAATCTTTGGATTACCAATATGTGTGAGATGGTAGAACCGATCATAACTTGTTATGCATCTTGGTATAACTAATCACAATGCCTGACTTATGATTTGGTATGACTAGTTTTGATTAATTAGTGTAACCGATCCTAAGTAATCACCTGAGATGGTATGATCGATATTTGTAATTGGTGTGACCGATCATGAAAGAGTTGTGTAATTGGTGTAACCGGTCCTAGTAATTGGTGTAACCGATCCTGGTAATTGGTGTAACCGATCCTAGTGACTGGTGTGACCGATCACAAGCAATACCATGAGTACATGGTAACCGGTCCTTGTAATTGAAGTAACTGATCCTGGTAACTGATGTAACCGGTCCTGGTAACTTGTGTGACCGATCACAAGTGCTCCAGATTAAGGTATAACCGATCCTAGTGATTGGTAGAACCAATTGAACCCATGAATGTGATTTGATATTTGATCAATCACATAGTTGTCTTGGAATACAGATGAACCAATTCTAATCTTGTTTGGAAGTGTGGTACAATCGATTCCAAGATTGTAAATATGAAAGAGGATTTACAAAGAAGAGATGTCAACATACTTTGAACACGAACAATAACTCTGATATTTTATTGTTCAAGGATATTCCTTAATTACTCAAGGAGATATCAGTCCGAAATAAATTAAGAATCTTTTAATTAAGGTTGTTAGTTTTATATGCTTTAACTACCAACAATTAAATGCGTATCTCTAGAGAATAAAAATTAGTAATATGCATTTACTAATTGGAGATTTTCTATTGAGAGATTTCGGAAAATATTGGACAAAGCATTTCCTGGAATTATGAGAACCGAATGGGCATTTATTGCATATCTTGAGAATACTTTCGGTTTTGGAAATTCCTTGGTGTCCAAACACCCTTGGTCTATAAATACCTAAGTTTGCATTTCTATCAAACTATCCTAAGAGCCAGGAAAACTTCATCTTTTTGTTGTTTCTGGTGGAGTCGTCTATCCGGAGAGGAAAGCACCCTAATTAGGCAAATCTCTTACGACCGCTCGTTTAAAGACTTCTGTGGGATCAAGAAGCTCTACGAGTACCGTTGGTGGGAAACTAGATAATTGCAGTTTATTAGTTTTTGAATGATTTGATTGACTAACGGTTGTTGAAATTTGATTGCACCTAGTTTGTTTATTCTTGAGAATCTTCTCTTCTGATATAAGATTCACTCAAACTAGATCGAAGTGTCGACGTGATCTTTAGAACTGTTTATAGATCTAAAGACATCTTGTGATAATCCATTGTTAACAGACTCCGTTCTGCGCGTGATTGATCACAAGAGATTCAAGTGGTGTTGTGCAGGTTTAATTGAAGATTAAAAAATATTTGAAGACGAAGAAGATTTCTTATTGGTTTCTCATATCTTTGTGTAGCACAAACCTTGATCAGATGGGATCCAACTAGAATCAGATTATTGACGAGGTGTCGAACTCGCAAAAATAAATTCCTTACTTCTCTTTAAACTAACTAGTAGTATATGGATAAGTAGGTTCGTTCCTAAGGGAGAATTGAGTTTAAAGTTGTCAATTCAATTTCTGAATATTAATGCAAATATGAGTATGAGAATGATCAAGGACTCTTTCTCAGTCACGAAACTTGAATCTTATCAATATAGCTATGTTTCTGCAAAATACTCATTACTAATAACCCTAGAATAATTAGTACGCTCAACTATTCCGTTATATCTCCTAAGTTCACCGGACACGGAAGCGCTCGACTACCGGATTCTACTTGCCAAGTTTCCTAGAAGTACGCTCTCTAGGTGTGACTTAAACAAATGCTTTAAGTTCTTTGAGATAGGTTATTCCTAGTGACAAATACAAAGGCTCGATTCATCTACTAGTGTCATTCAATACATATGATTACTTAAAAAAAAAACCCATCGTCAATAACCACATATTACTACTTGTATTAAGACTCTCTAGACAATTACGGGTCGAAGAGGTCTTAACTAGCAATAAAAATATCAAACAACCATTCAATTTGCAACTTAAATGATTGAGAAATAATTCATATAATCACTATTAGCACGGTGGAGAATAAAAAATAACAAAATAGATTGCGAGAAAACAGGCACTTTAAATATCAATTGGAGTTCATGTTTCGGACATTGAAATCGTCCCTAATCAGGATGCTTAGCTACTGAAGTTCATGGTGAAATAAGAGAAACAAAACTAAAATAAGCAAATCAAACAACAGGTGAAGTGGTGGATGCGAAGATGGACTGCCGTTGCTCAAAGAAGAACCGGCAGTGGTGGGAAATCGCCAACAGGATGGTAAACGGAGTGGTAGTGGTGACTCGAACTGCTGCTGTGTAGTTGCCTTCTAGTCTGCTACCTTGATGTGAAGAGGTGAGATGCAGATGGAACTGGTGGTATGAACAGCAGCTAGGGTTAGTGGTGTATGCAGGTGGGTATGCTGTGAGATGCAGGTGGAATTGATGATGAATGCAAACTGGTGGATGGAAGGTGAACTGCAGCTGCTTTATATGTATGAGCTGGTGGTGGTATGCAGGTGGGGATGAAGATGATTATGCAGATGGTGATGGTTGTTCAGCGAGCAAAAGCTCGCTGAAACTAGGGTTGCGACAGCTGTTGTAGAGGGTATGGGATTAGCTCTGCCTGTAGCTTATAAGTCTTCTTTTTATAGCTCCAATTTCTTCTTCCAGATCCTGCAAAATCGCATTAGGCAAGGACCTAACTTTCCTATCTTGTCGGCCACTGTTTTCATGCCTATCTCAACTCCAAAGTAAGTCCTAGCCATTGCCAACTGCCCTTCTCGTACACAGTATTTGAACCATGGCTCGCAATTACACAAGCCCAAGGCAGAATTTGAATTTTCGGACAGATTTCTTGTATCCTAACTTACCTCAACTTGTTTAACCCTTGGCAAACATCCCACACTGTCCACAAATTAGCACCAGAGAACCGTAATTGTACTAGCTTCTAAACCCATATGAAGTCTGTCCAGCAATAACTCTTTTCCGGCTGAATTTCAGGCATAAACACGCTTATCCAATCTTCAGTTCCTTCTTGACTTAAAATACCTCTCTTAGTTCTTGCAATCAGCCACGAGAACCTGGATTGCTGTGGCACACAGCAAGGGAGACATGACCTGCGGTTCAGTGATTTTCTCAAACAGTTCTTAGGCGTCTTACGAGCTGATGATGGTTATGGACTGGTTGCATTTTGAGAACCACAAATCAACTCCTTCCCTGCAACTTCGAATAAGACTATCACATTCAATCACATAGACTCAGAAACATCTATTAATCACACCCATTTTAGCCATAAAGACCAATGGCAGGAACACCTTTCTTTACTGATTTCTGGGGTTCGAAACTCAACCCAAATCTCTCTTAAATCTGTTGTAAGCTTGAATGTATCACAGACCCAAGTTTCTGCTTCCATACTGGCTTCTAAAACTTCATTTAATCCTCAGTCATAGGCATTAAATCACCGACAGTAGCAGCAGGTGTTGTTTTTTGACTGAAATGTAACCAAAATCTAACTCAGGAACACAACAGACTTACTCCACTCGTCCTCCTTTTCTATTTCAATTGGAGCTTTTTACCTTGGTGATTAGCCATCGAGCCTAGTCTTGCCAGCGTGGTGGAGCAACATCGTCATCTCGTTCAGCTAGGATTTGGGATAAAACTGAACGCTGGACTCGACCTAGTTCTCTGTTTGCTAGGTATAAAGAAAAGCTGGTGGCCTTTAACGAGCTGTAGCCTGGTGCTCCAGTAATTTGTTGTTTTTGAGACTTTGAGGACACAATGCTTCCATTCTTCAGTTCAGCCAATGCTCATTGTCCACGGGCAATGAATTAAGCGTATGTTTGCTTTCTTTCACGTTGCATGACTCCAAAGTACCTACAAAACGCAAACGAAGCGTAATATATAAAAATATAAGAGAAATAACTAAGAAAAACATAAGATATTGATACTCAAAACATATATTTTAGGCACCTATCAAATTCCGCGACACTTAATCTTTGCTAGTCCTCGAGAAAATAAAACAAAACTAAAATACAACAACTCCTTCTCGTCGAGATTACGGTCACTTTTAGCATAAATAACAAGCCTTTCAACCCCTAGGTGTCCCTAGTGGACGAGTTATAGTCTCGTGAAGGTTTACAAGAGGTGTACCTACAAAACTTTTTACTTCAAATCCCAACTACCTGTGTAGAATCTATGAACGAATCCACAATGACTACATGAAGGAGGTACCCTGATGCAAATCCAATTCATATATAAGTAAACAAAGCTCTACTCAGAAAGTTGAACAAACCACAATACTCGGAATCTAACTAACCACAATCACACATGAATAGATTAAGAAGATGGATATAGAGATAGATGGTTGCGATGTTGACTAGAGCGAACGGTGTTTCCCATATCTGTTTGAAGGTCATTGCCAAGATGAACCTATGAATCCTAATGGATGAGATACTGATCTGAATTCTAATATCAACTCTGCTGGCACATACAAGGGAACCAGTGGTCGATATTCCTAATTCTAGATCAACTCAGCTGGCATATACAAGGGAACCAGTGGTCGATTTATTAATTGAACAATAATAATAATAACTTTTTTTCCCTTTTTTTTTTCTTTTTTTTTTCTTTTTTTTTTTCCGAATTGACAACATGATTAGATCTTTTGGATCCAAGTGCATGTTTCTTGTCAGCAGATTACATGGTAATTCTCGTGGATCCTGCGTTCCACGCTTGTTTAGGCGACGGAGACAGGGAGAACACACACATATTGCTATCCAAGTGTCAATCTTTTTTTTTTTTTTTTTTTTGTATTCTTTTTTTTTATATATTCCGGTTGGTCTAATTGGTCTGGTCACTTTTTTTTTTTAGTAACTCAATCACTCTATTTCATCCTAGCAGTAATAACAATTCGATGTTAGTGACCCACCAAATCACTTAGAGAAACAAAAAGTTTGCAAAAATAAAAACAGAAAATGATAAGGTGAACGATTCCGAGATATGGTAACAACTATCATATAATTTCTAACACCTGAGCTCTGTCCTTTTAGTTAATGGGTTCCTCAACTCCTGCAATCAAGATGATTCCATCCACGTATATTGTTTAATGTCATCCTGAAGGCACACGTTTCTAGATTTTGAAGTTTATCATGCAATTTTTTTTTGTTTTTCTATTTTTTTTTTACTAAAGGTTTCAAACTCTACAAATTACGTAAACTGATACTCCAACTCATAGTTATTTCTGAACAATAGAGGATAAACACTAAACTAGCTATTTAGTTGGCATTTAATCCCGACTCAGCTAATATATACCTCATCGTCAAGAAAAAATTCCATCTACTTAGAAAGGCTAGTGTTTAATCTAAATTGTTCAAAAATCTCTAAAAGTTAGAGTTTTGTGTCTACGTCAATTTTTTTCTTATTATACCCTACCCCCACACTTAAATCAAACATTCTCCTCAATGTTTCAAACCATTGCAAAAAGAATAAGAGGAATACTTGAAAAAGACAAGGAAGTAAGAATTGGAATTGTTCACCTGATTGACGCATACGAGAAACATTCAAAATAGACTCCCCATATATCAACAATCTGAAAATTTGGGGATCCACCCACAGAAAAATCTGCATATATAGCAAAAGCTTCACAAGAATGTTAGCATATTATGGGTAAAATAGAATTATCATCCCACGAGAGTCACCCCCACACTTAGTCTTTTCTACACCCGGAAGTGTATACAAAACATAAGTGGAAGGCACTTCCATTCGTTCCTCTCGGCAAACCTGCATGGTGTTAGACTCAAACACATATGGTGGATACTTGGAAGCAAGAAATTCGAAAAGAACTTTAGAAGCACATAATTCCAGCCCCAAATGAGGTATTTTCCTAAAAGATGGATTACCAACTCTATGAGAAACTACTTCTAGTTTGGGAGGATCATCGTTAGGTAAAGATTTATGTAAAGGGATAGACAAACCTCGCATAATTTCACGCATTACGCGATCCTCGACATTTCTGAAAAAGTCCATTGATTCTCCTACATCACAAGTATCACAATTCTCATTCAAACTCTTTATGATCCATTCTTCATCAGTTTCTTCTATAACTTCCAAATCTTTGTCATCAGAATCAAAATCTGCTCCAAGTAAGTCATCATAATCCTTACGGTCTTCATCACAAGTTGACTTCTCATTCAAAGTATTTGAACCATGGCTCGCATTACACAAGCCCAAGGCAGAATTTGAATTTTCGGACAGATTTATTGTATCCTAACTTACCTCAACTTGTTTAACCCTTGGAAAACATCCCACACTGTCCACAAATTAGCACCAGAGAACCGTAATTGTACTAGCTTCTAAACCCATATGAAGTCTGTCCAGCAATAACTATTTTCCGGCTGAATTTCAGGCATAAACACGCTTATCCAATCTTCAGTTCCTTCTTGACTTAAAATACCTCTCTTAGTTCTTGCAATCAGCCACGAGAACCTGGATTGCTGTGGCACACAGCAAGGGAGACATGACCTGCGGTTCAGGGATTTTCTCAAACAGTTTATAGGCGTCTTACGAGCTGATGATGGTTATGGACTGGTTGCATTTTGAGAACCACAAATCAACTCCTTCCCTGCAACTTCGAATAAGACTATCACATTCAATCACATAGACTCAGAAACATCTATTAATCACACCCATTCAGCCATAAAGATCAATGGCAGGAACACCTTTTTTTACTGATTTCTGGGGTTCGAAACTCAACCCAAATCTCTCTTAAATCTGTTGTAAGCTTGAATGTATCACAGACCCAAGTTTCTGCTTCCATACTGGCTTCTAAAACTTCATTTAATCCTCAGTCATAGGCATTAAATCACCGACAGTAGCAGCAGGTGTTGTTTTTCGACTGAAATGTAACCAAAATCTAACTCAGGAACACAACAGACTTACTCCACTCGTCCTCCTTTTCTATTTCAGTTGGAGCTTTTTACCTTGGTGACTAGCCATCGAGCCTAGTCTTGCCAGCGTGGTGGAGCAACATCGTCATCTTGTTCAACTAGGATTTGGGATAAAACTGAACGCTGGACTCGACCTAGTTCTTTGTTTGATAGGTATAAAGAAAAGCTGGTGGTTTTTAACGAGCTGTAGCCTGGTGCTCCAGTAATTTGTTGTTTTTGAGACTTTTATACAATGCTTCAATGCTTTAGTTCAGCCAATGCTCATTGTCTACGAGCAATGAATTAAGCGCATGTTTGCTTTCTTTCACGTTGCATGACTCCAAAGTACCTACAAAACGCAAACGAAGCGTAATATACAAAAATACAAGAGAAATAACTAAGAAAAGCATAAGATATTGATACTCAAAACATATATTTTAGGTACCTATCAATTATTCGATTGATTAGTTGTGTGAGATCGGTCACACCGAATAGTTCTCTTGAGATCTATTTTGATTGTTACAAATCCGAATCTTATTACTTAGGTAATAGAGATTGGATTGATCTAACCAGGCAAAGGAATTTATTAGACGGAAGAGCCTTTGCATATGACTTGAGATATCTTTAACTGGAAAGAATCAATAGAGTTGTTATCAAACAGATTTGTTGTTCCTTTACTGTTTGGAATATGACCCAAAGGAATTGTTCTAGTGTGTGCACTTATTGAATGTCGGAAGCGCAGGGATTCTTAAGAAACTAAGTGAACTAGGGTTAATTGCTTGGTCTCAACTATACCAAGTTGGTTTAGATTTTGTATGTCGGCTTAATTCTGAGAGTATTCAATTCTGGACTAGGTCCCTTTTTTTTTGCATTTGCGGTTTCCTCGTTAGCAAAATATTGTTGTGTCTTTTACTTTTCTATTTCCGCAATTATAATTGTTTATTATAATTAGAAGTAAAATACACAAACGTTAACTCCGCTTTACTTGATAGTGATCCTATAGTGTAATCACACTTTGATTGTTGTATTGTCTCGATCTCGTATCCATAGACGATCACACAAAGTGTGAATACCGATTTGTCGTATTATCTCGACTTTGTCCATAAACAATCACTTTCGGTAAGAGGACTTACAGGGTGGATAATTTAAAGATTGTGGTGTATTTGGGTACCCTCGTCTTTTCAATTGGTATCAGAGCAGGCAAACATGAAGAGATCTAACAATCTGTGTTTGGTGCGATCCAACCTATAAGAAATGAACTCGATTTCACATGAATCAATTTCAGTTAACGTACTGCCAAGATTTGACGGAACAAACTATCTATGGTGGAAATCTGCTATGAGATATTTTCTTCAATCACGAGACTTTAGTACTTGGATATTAGTCGTCGATGGTTATAATCGCCCGAAAGTAGAAAATTTGGAAACTGAGTTTAAACGCTTAGTGGATTATATAAGCGAAGAAAAGGTTTTTGCAAAGCAGAATTCAGATGGTTTGAATGCTATTATAAATGTTGTAAGCCGTGATCTACAACATCATGTATCAACATGCAAAACTTCAAAGGAAGCTTGGGATAATCTTCAGATCATATTCGAAGGTAACTGTAGATGGTGAAATTTGGATAAGGGGAAAAGTGGCATTTCAAGACCATAGACAAAATTCAACTCTCACGGGAGAGATTCAATCCCTTGGCCCTCAAGGCATCCTTAGCCACGATTTTTAGTATACGTCCCCGCGAGACACTGTTGGTCATGATGTCGTGACTCCTAGCGCACATCCTCGACGAGATACTGCTGGTCACGTAGGTTCTGTAGAGCGTAAAACGTCCCCGGCAGACTTATGAACCAGAACAGCCACAATTCCAGCATGTCTTCGCGAGACGCAGCTGATTGTGATGCCATAATTCCTATTATACATCCTCGACGAGATACTGATGGTCATGTAGGCTCTGTAGATGCGTAAAGACGTACCCCACGGACTTATGACCCAGAGCGGAGATTTGCATATCTCTTGTAAGAACGACTCACCCTATTTGAGATCAAGGACTGATTCCTAGTACATCATCGCGAGATACACTGGTCATGTATTCTCTAGGCTCTGAATCGACTTACTGAGGTTTGTGAATAACTCCTAGGACATCCCCGCGATATACGCTGGTTATTCTGCCTCCGGGCCCTTTCGACAGACTCCTAGAACATCCTTTCCGGATACACTGGTCTTGTTGGCCCATCATATGGACACACAGTTGATTCCTATCACATCTCTTCAAGATACGTTGGTCAAAGACAAGTGATCCAAAGTCTCGCAGAGGCATTAATTGGGCGTACAAAGCCCTTTTCTCTCTCGGAACGAGTCCCAGCTGACCATAGAGATATTTTGATCCGTTAAGAAAATCTTCGGAGAGAATTTGATCCGTCTGCAAAATCTCAAAGAGATTCAAATCTTTCGCAAAATCTCGAAGAGATTCAATCTCTCTGCAAAATGTCGGAGAGAGAAAAATCACGGAGAGATTTTGTTCCGTCTGGAAAATCTCGGAGAGATTCAAATCTCTCCTCAAAAATCTCGGAGAGATTCACATGATAGGCACACGCCTTACCTAGTGCTCAAGCCTATTTTTCAGCTCCTCTCACACTCTGCACACGATTCCTGAGGAATTCCATGCCTTTTCACGTGACTCATCCTAGTCATTCTCACAAATCAGAGAATATCTCTCTATCTTGGCTAACTCGGAAAAAGAGAATATTTCCCTCTCAACACATCATCACAAAGGCTGACTCAGCTTCACACAAATGGAGGGATATCAATTAGGGTTTTGATCTGGCGGTCTACGACAGATGTGAGGAATACCCAGCTTATTTCTCACCGCAGAAGAGAGTAAAGGCGGTGGAATAATGAGATAAACTCAACCTAGTTTATCCCTATTCCTGAAGAGACGGGAGAATTGCTCCGCACGGCACGAAAAGCAATCCTTATCTTCACCGACTTGAGATTAGAGAATTCAGATATAAATAGTGTTAGAGCATTGCTCGGTCGAACTCGCATGCGTTGCTATATCAAGCATGTTTGTCAATGTTAGTGATCAAAACTATAAGTCTTGATTTATAGCCTACATAGCTAAAGGTCTCTGACTAGGATATAAAGTGTAGTTGAGCTCAAGAACTCCATGGAAATCATCATACAAGACGAAGGACTACTCAAGGAACTGGTGGATCTTCATCGACTAAAAGGTATGTGGAGACTTGAACTTATCTGTCACTCAAAAGTCTATCTATTATATCTCCTACTTTAGATACAAAAGTCGTTTTGATATATAGACTTTCATTATACACATTTGCTATTTCGAGCCGAGTTTATCTCGCCTATCTATTTATAGAAATATGTGTTGGTAAGCTTTCGCTTTAGCCGAATTCATCTTTACCTAGTGACGAAAGTCATGTTATGTTTCAATCACTTTGAAAATTGCTCTGACGAAAAATGGTCTGTGAATAACGGCTATATTCGTCCTATGAGAATGTTTCAATGATTGAAATGAGAGTTTAGATTACATAACCATTGGTAGGATATAAGCATTGTTGTGGAAACATATATATGTATAAGTCCTTATTTCTTGAACCAAAGTTTGCGAACTAAGTCCGCGAACTGGAAGTGGCGTGAGCCAAGTCCGCGAACTAAGTCCGCGAACTGGCGGAAGTTCTCGACCTGAGAATTTCTGTTGGAGTTTGTGAACTCCTTCCATGAGCTTAAGTCCGCGAACCCAGTCCGCGAACTTGAGTAGGTTATATCTAAAACCGGTTGTTCTTGAACTCATATTTATTTAAACTAAGGAATGCTTTTGCAAACCGTGGCTATAAAGTCATTGAACCGATCCGAGTGAATCAAACCGTTTTTGCTTCGATTGTGTCTTGTGTAATTACATAAGATCTAAGCAATTGAACAACTCTCTAACTAGTTCATTTGAGTCATTTGAACTAGTTATGGTAAAGAAAAATATGGTTGATATGAAAGTAATCATATGGCTAACCAGTTGGTTGACTTTTTGAAGAATTGGTACGGTTCATAAACCCAAAATTGGACATTTCATTTGTGTGTGACAAGCTAAGTTTTTGATCTAACGGTTGATAAATATTAGCTTGAATCTAATCAGGTTTTCATCTAACGGTGAATATTGAATGCTTTGTTACTAAGCTACATTGATTGCAAACCCTGATTTGAAAGTGTATATAAGGGAGAACTCTAGCAACTGGGAAACCTAATCCCCACACATTCTGTGTGATACTAGTTGTGCTAATCTAGAGTCGATTCTCCTTTAACCTTTGGTTTCTTCTTCTAAACCAGGTTAACGACTTAAAGACTTCACTGGGATTATGAAGCCAGACCGATACTACTTTTCTTGTAGTTGTGTGATATGATCTTGTTGTTTCTATGGTTATGAGTACGATTGTAATAATTGGCTCGAGATTTTAAATCTCTGATAGGCAAGATAGAAAAGAAGTCACAAACATCTTCGTCTCATCGTTTGTGATTCCACAATATCTTTTTTCGCTGTGTCGATTAAGATTATTGTGAGGTGATTAATAATACTAAGTTGTTCTTCGAGAATATAAGTATGGTATTATTGATTGGTTCCTGTTCACCTTGATTTACCAAAAGACGGAATAAAACTCATAGGTATATTCGTGGGAGACGGATTTATCTATTACCGTAGACTTTTCAGTATGATACAGATTTGTTTATTAAAGTCTTAGACTTTGGGTCGTAAAAACTCTTAGTTGTGGGTGAGATCAGCTAAGGGAATCAAGTGCGCAACATCCTGTTGGGATCAGAGGCGTGGGAGCATAATTGTACCTTGGATCAGTATGAGATTGGTTTGGGTTCAACTACAGTCCAGACCGAAGTTAATTTGGAGTAGGCTAGTGTTTGTAGCGGCTTAATACAATGTGTGTTCAATCTGGACTAGGTCTCGGGGTTAAACTACATTTGCGGTTTCCTTGTTAACAAAATTTCTGGTGTCTGTGTTATTTCATTTTCCGCATTATATTGTTTTATCTTTATAATTGAAATAATACAGGTTGTGAGTTAAGTTTAATCAATTAGAATATTCGACCTTTTGGTTGTTGATTTAAATTGATTGACACTTGGATATTGGTCTTTGGTACCATCCAAGTTATCTCTCTTTGATAAAGACTCGCAGATTTCTATTTGCTTGAGTAAAGATCAAATTGAAAGATTGAGATATAAACTCTTTGATATACTTTTCATTGATTGAGTCTAACTGTCTAGTTGATTCTCATAAAAGTATATTGGAGTTTGTCCATACAGATTGCTAAGCAAAATATTGGGTGTTGTTGTTAGACCTCCGCTTTTTCAATTGGTATCAGAGCAGGAAAACACGTTTAAGACCTTACAAGTCTATGTTTGTAGCGATCTGACTCTATGGACAGAAAAGTCTCTAGAAACGCTTCACCAGGATTAAAAACCAATCGTAGAAAGAGTTCTAATAAACTGGTTATTCTCCAGAAAAGGTTGGATGAACAAATCCGGATCAACTCTGATATCATAGCAGAAATTGCAATGCTTAAGGATTTGTAAGCTGTTAAGATCCCTGTAATGGATTTGAATAACTTCAGTTGCTTCTCTCTGAAGAACATTCATAAGTCAAGTAATAAACAACATTCACAGGTTGTTAAAATTGATATGATTCAGAACTTTTCTAACGATTCCAAAAATGTTGGCCCATGTTTGTTTTGTGATTCCTCCAATCACTTTCAACATACTTGTATGTCCTTCCAAAAGAGACTGAAAGTTGCAAGTAATCTTCACACGAAAACTAAACAACTTAGTGCTTCTCTAAAAGGACGTACAAAACTATTAGGAAACCCCAAACAGGAAAGTACTAATAGTATGGGAGCTTTTGCTTTAAAATCAACATCACCCTTTCAATGGTATCTTGACAGTGGATGTAGCAGACATATGACAGGTGATCTCACATGGTTTGCTTCTTCTGACGACTATGAAGGAGGACCAGTAACATTCGAATATGGGACTTGTTGCTACATTATCAAGAAAGGGACGATCAAACTGCCCGGCATACCTGAAATCCATGATGTGGTATACATAAAAGGTATGACTGCAAATCTTCTTTATATTAGTCAAATTTGTGACAAAGGCCATCGAGTTGTCTTCAATGCAAATTGATGTGATATTGTAGACAAAACTGGGAAAGTAATTTTCCAAGGAACTCGTGGTAAAAACAACTGTTATCTTCTTGATACTCAGTTTAGCAATTGTTGCAATTTGACTAAGGTGGAATCTACACATCTTTGGCATGAGCGTTATGGTCACATCAATTATCGTATTCTAACTAAGATCATTAACAAAGAACTTGTTAGAGGCGTTCCCAAAATCAATGCAAAGATTGAAGGTGTATGTGGTGCATGTCAGAAAGGTAAACAAACCAAAGTTCACCATAATTCATCTCGAGATATTCTCACTAAAGCTCCACTTGATTTAATTCATATGGACCTCTTCGGACCAATTCAACAACCTACGGTTGTTGGTAAGAAGTATGCTTTAGTTATGGTAGATGATTACACTAGATTAACATGGGTTGCATTCTTATCTCATAAGAATGAAACCCTTGGTGAATTCAAGATTATTGTTAAAAGAATCCAGAACGAACAAAATCGCAAACTAAAGAAAATTAGGAGCAACCGTGGAACTAAATTCAAAGACACCAAGGTGTTTGAATTTTGTGACGAACTGGGGATCATTCAACAATACTCATCACCCATTACTCCTCAAGCTAATGGAGTTGCAGAAAGAAAGAATAGGAACATTCAGGAAATGGCCAGGGTAATGCTCCATAACAAAAACTTACCTCTAAGGTTCTGGGGAGAAGCTGTTTTTACAGCATGTTATTTGATCAACCGTGTTTATTTACGGTCTAAAACCCTTAACACTCCTTATGAGTTGTGGTATGGTAGAAAACCCAATCTGCACTATCTTAGAGTGTTCGGAAGCAAATGCTACATTCTTAAAGATCGAGAACAGAAAGGGAAATTTGATACCAAAAGTGATGAAGGTATCTTTCTTGGCTATGCCTCTGATAGCCGTGGGTTTAGAGTATTTAATCTCAGAACTCAGGTCATGATGGAATCTGCTAATGTTATCATCGACGATATTAGTAATTTTCATCATGATAATCCTCCTGTTGAATTGCTTACAACCGAGACAATTGAGAAAGTCAAAGAAATACCAGAATCAGCTGAAGTTATCCCAACTATTGTTGATCCTGATATTTCTAGTGACGAGGAGAAGAGTATTGATCAGGGTACTCCTGATGAACAAGAACGTGTCCCTCCACGACACCTCTGGGTTCAAAGGAATCATGATCCTAACAGTATTATTGGAGGAAGAAATTATACAGCTAAGACTAGAGGGCAGCTTCAAAACTTGTACAACTTTGGTTGTTATCTGTCACAAGTAGAACCAAGAAATATTGATGAAGCTCTGAACGATCCCTTTTGGGTGAATGTAATGCATGAAGAATTAAATCAATTTCAAAGACAAGACGTATGGGAACTCGGACCTTGTCCCTCCAATGTTAATATTGTTGGAACAAAATGGATATTCAAGAACAAGTCTGATGAATTTGGCACAATAATCAGAAATAAAGCCAGACTTGTCGCTCAAGGATACTCACAAATTAAAGTTATCGACTTTGACGAAACCTTTGCACCTGTGGCACGCCTTGAGTCCATTAGACTTTTATTATCTCAAGGTTAACCTTTTCCAAATGGATGTTAAATCCGCGTTCCTAAACGGGATTCTAAAGAAAGAAGTCTATATTTCTCAACCTAAAGGATTTGAAAACCTTGATTTCCCAGATCATGTTCTTAAGATCAAAAAGGCATTATATGGGTTAAAACAAGCACCTAGAGCCTGGTTTGAAAAACTTACCACTTCTCTTATTAGAAAAGGTTTTCAAGAGGTGGAGTTGATAAAACTTTGTTTACCAGGTGGAGTGGGAAAGATGTTTTCATTTCTCAAGTCTATGTAGATGATATCATCTATGGTTCAACTTCAGAAAAGCTTGCAAAGGTTTTCAAGTTTCACTTGCTAAAGAGTTTGAAATGAGCAATGTTGGTGAATTAAAGTTCTTTTTCGGATTACAGATTCAACAACATAAGGATGGAATCTACTTATCTCAAGAAAAATATGCAAGGGATCTTGTTACAAGATTCGGTCCAGATAAGTCAAGTCTGAAACTGACACCTATGCCCACTACTAGTAAACTACATAGAGATGAGAAAGGAGTAAAAGTAGATCAAAAATTGTATCGAGCTATTATTGGTAGCCTTTTATATCTTACAGCCACTAGACCTGATATTTATTTTAGTGTTGGTTGTTGTGCTAGATTTCAGGCTAATCCAAAGGAATTTCATCTTGCATCTACAAAAAGAATCATACGATATGTCAACCACACTGTGGGTATGGCCCGTCTTATACTTTTGATACTAACACTGATGTTTCTGCTTATTCAGATGTTGATTGGGCAGGATGTGCAGAAGACATAAAAAGTACATCAGGGGGTTTCTATTATGTAGGACTGAATCTTGTAGCTTGGCATATCAAGAAACAAAATTCACAATCCCTGTCTACATGTGAAGCAGAATATATTGATGCTGGCTCATGTTGCACTCAACTCCTACGGATGAAACAAATGCTAGATGATTATGGAATTGATACTGGAATAATGAAGATCTTTTGTGATAACTCTAGTGCGATTCGAATTACTGAGAATACCATTGAGCACTCAAGAACAAAGCACATTGACATAAGGTACCATTTTATTCGAGATCTTTATGAAAATGGTATCATAAGTATGGATTTTGTGCCTTCCGAACAACAATTGGATGATATTCTCACCAAACCACTAGACACTGCCACCTTTGAACACGTAAGACAGTCTATTGGTGTTGTTTTGGTTCATTAATTGTTTCCATGACTCTTGCCCCTGTGCTTATCTCGATCTTTTGGCCAATTGAGTTTGAAACTCCAGTAAGTGTTACTACAGTTCTGTTTTTGTCTTCATAGGAATGTTTTTCTGTTCTTTGTGTTGTGTGTCAAAAAAATCCTTCTTTTCCTTCGAAATTAAAGTCGCTCTTGTTGTTCCCTTGGGAATGACATTTTACGGGGGAGAGTTCTTTTTGAACTTGCGCTTAATTGCCAAATCTTTGTGGGGAGTGCGGCTGTGGAATATTATAGGGGTTATCTTGTATCTTTATAAACTCCTTGATGAATGCATTTAGCTTCGGCTTTATGATTGCATCTAAAGAACAAGTTGATATTTTTGCTTTCTTTTGGTCAAGAAATGTCTCTTTCGGAAATTTCATTAGGATCCTGTTCTTGTACCTTTGCCGATTTTATTGACAAAAAGGGGGAGAATTAATATGTAGTTCACATTACAAATACATATGGTTTTCGGATCATTATATAAGGGGGAGTGGTTTCCATGTGAGATGAAGTATTGACTAAGGGGAGTGATACATATCACCATAGTATTGTTGTTGAAGTTGTGATACAATTGAACTTTGGCGTTGTGACACTGTATAACAATGATTGAGAACTATTGTTTTCTTGTTGTTATAGCTACGGATTTTCAACAACGATGATGCTAAACTTACAACTTTTGGGATCATTGGAGTACTTGGAAGTGACGAAGATTTCGAGTAACGTTGAAGATTAGGCATGTGGAATAGGAGCTACAAAAGTTAATTTATTTATTTTTTTGTATTCCATATGTATTAATAGTTTTGCCACTAAAATTGACAAAGGGGGAGATTGTTAGAGCATTGCTCGGTCGAACTCGCATATGTTGCTATATCAAGCATGTTTGTCAATGTTAGTGATCAAAACTATAAGTCTTGATTTCTAGCCTACATAGCTAAAGGTCTCGGACTAGGATAGAAAGTGTAGTTGAGCTCAACAACTCCATGGCAATCATCATACAAGACGAA
Source organism: Papaver somniferum (assembly GCF_003573695.1). Taxonomy (NCBI): domain Eukaryota; kingdom Viridiplantae; phylum Streptophyta; class Magnoliopsida; order Ranunculales; family Papaveraceae; genus Papaver; species Papaver somniferum. The sequence goes on from NC_039364.1 coordinate 81,916,247, forward strand.
GGACTACTCAAGAAACTGGTGGATCTTCATCGACTAAAAGGTATGTGGAGACTTGAACTTATCTGTCACTCAAAAATCTATCTATTCTATCTCCTACTCTTGAGACAAAAGTCGTTTTGATATATAGACTTTCATTATACAAATTTGCTATTTCGAGCCGAGTTTATCTCTCCTATCTATTTCTCTAAATATGTGTTGGTAAGCTTTCGCTTCAGCTAAATTCATCTTTACCTAGTGATGAAAGTCATGTTATGTTTCAATCACTTTGAAAATTGCTCTGACGAAAAATGGTCTGTGAATAACGGCTATATCCGTCCTCGATTGTGTCTTGTGTAGTTACATAAGATCTAAGCAATTGAACAACTCTCTAACTAGTTCATTTGAGTCATTTGAACTAGTTATGGTAAATAAGAATATGGTTGATATGAAAGTAATCATATGGCTGACCATTTGGTTGACTTGTTGAACCAACAAATGTTAATGTTTGGGTATGGTTCATAAACCCAAAATTGGACATTTCATTTGTGTGTGACAAGCTAAGTTTTCGATCTAACGGTTGAGAAATATTAGCTTGAATCTAATCAGGTTTTCATCTAACGGTGAATATTGAATGCTTTGTTACTAAGCTAACATTGATTGCAAACCCTGATTTGAAAGTGTATATAAGGGAGAACTCTAGCAACTGGGAAACCTAATCCCCACACATTTTGTGTGATACTAGTTGTGCTAAGCTAGAATCGGTTCTCCTTTAACCTTTGGTTTCTTCTTCTAATTCAGGTTAACGACTTAAAGACTTCGTTGGGATTGTGAATCCAGACCGATACTACTTTTCTTATAGTTATGTGATCTGATTTTGTTGTTTCTATTGTTACAAGTACGATTGTAATAATTGGCTCGAGATTTTATATTTCCGATAGGCAAGATAGAAAAGAAGTCACAAACATCTTCGTCTCATCTTTTGTGATTCCACAATATCTTTTTTCGTTGCGTCGATTAAGATTATTGTGAGGTGATTAATAATACTAAGTTGTTCTTCGGGAATATAAGTCTGGTATTATTGATTGGTTCATGTTCACCTTGATTTATCAAAAGACGGAACAAAACTCATAGGTATATTCGTGGGAGACGGATTTATCTATTACCGTAGACTTTTTTGTGTGATACAGATTTGTTTATTAAAGTCTTCGACTTTGGGTCGTAGCAACTCTTAGTTGTGGGTGAGATCAGCTAAGGGAATCAAGTGCGCAGTATCCTGCTGGGATCAGAGGCGTAGGATCATAACTGTACCTTGGATCAGTGTGAGATTGGTTTGGGTTCAACTAAAGTCCAGACCGAAGTTAATTTGGAGTAGGCTAGTGCTTTTAGCGGCTTAATACAGTGTGTGTTCAATCTGGACTAGGTCCCGGGGTTTTTCTGCATTTGCGGTTTCCTCGTTGACAAAATTTCTGGTGTCTGTGTTATTTCAGTTTCCGCATTATATTGTTTTATCTTTATAATTGAAATAATACAAGTTGTGCGTTAAGTTCAATCAATTAGAATATCCGACCTTTTGGTTGTTGATTTAAATTGATTGACACTTGGATATTGGTCTTTGATACCATCCAAGTTATCTCTCTTTGTTAAAGACTCGCAGATTTCTATTTGCTTGAGTAAAGATCAAATTGAAAGATTGAGATATAAACTCTTTGATATACTTTTCATTGATTGAGTCTAACTGTCTAGTTGATTCTCATAAAAGTATATTGGAGTTTGTCCATACAGATTGCTAAGCGAAATATTGGATGTGGTTGTTAGACCCCCGCTTTTGCAAATAGGTCCTCTATTTTCCAAGCTAGGATTTTTTTTCATAACCTCTCAGAGTAATTTTTCTTCAAACCCTAGAATTCTCTGATCTCTCTATTCATCTGGTTCCCTCCCTAAGACCAGTCCTAAATCTCTTCCATGTGACTGAAGCAGCCTTTGAACGACCATTGTGCATGGTTTAGGCAAAGACTGTTCGTGCTCAACCTCCCGTAACTCACTTTCAGAAACCCTAGAATCTCATTTCTAACCTCTCTCAGATTTTAGGTAACTACATTTTGGCGACCACGGTAGGAGGTTGTTCACTCAGTTACAGATATTGAAAAGACGAGGGTACCCAAATATACCACAATCTTAAACTTTTCCACCTATAAGTCCTCTTACCGAAAGTGATTGTCTATGGACTGAGTCGAGACAATACAACGAATCGGTATTCACACTTTGTGTGATCGTCTATGGATACGAGATCGAGACAATACAATCAAAGTGTGATTACTTGATAATAGGTTTAGACTTAACCAAACTCTATAGGATCACTATCAAGTAATACAGAGTTAACGTTTGTGTAATTTACTTTAAATTATAATAACGACAATTATAATTGCGGAAAACAAAAGTAAATGACACAGCAAGATTTTGTTAACGAGGAAACCGCAAATGCAAAAAAACCCAGGGACCTAGTCCAAAATTGAATACTCTCAGAATTAAGCCGCTATACAAAATCACACACCAACTTCGTATTGTTGAGACCAAGCAACTAAACCTATAGTTCACCTAGTTTCTTCAGTATCCCCGCGCTTCCGACATTCAATAAGTGCACGCACTGGAAAAAATCCTTTGGTTCGTATTTCGGACAGTAAAGGAACAACAAATCTGTTCGGTAACAACTCTATTCAATCTTAGTGATATGAGTGAGACAAAGGCTCTTCTGTTAAATCCAATAAACTTCTTTGTCGGGTTTAGATCTATCTATCCAACAACTACCAAAGTAGCAGAGTTTAGATTATGCAATCAATAATAGGATCTATCAAGATGTTAAATACTGATACCGATCTACGCAACTAATCAGTCAAATCTATCAAAGATAAACCGACTATAGTTGGATCCCAGCCGATCAATTTTTGTGCACACCAAAGATTATGAACCCAAATCAGAAATCTTCTTCGTCGTAAAATCTTCTTAAATCTTCAATAAACACCTGCACACCACAACTTGAATCTCTTGTGATCAATCACGCACAGATGGGAGTTTTTTAACAATGGATTATCACAAGACTCTGTAGATCTACAAACAGTTCTAAAGATTTCGTCGACACTTCGATCTAGTTTGAGTGAATCTTATATCAGAAGAGAAGATTCTCAAGAATAAACAAACTAGGTGCAATCAAAGTTCAACAGCCGTTATTCAATCAAATCAAGTCGAAAACTAATAATATTGCAATTATCTAGTTTCCCACAAACGGTAATCGTAGAGCTTCTTGATCCCAAAGAAATCTTTAAACGAGCGGTCGTATGAGATTTCGCCTAATTAGGGTACTTTCCTCTCCGAATAGACGGCTCAACCAGTAAAAACACAACAAGGTAGTTTTGATGGCTTAGGATAGTTTGCTCGAAATGAAAACTTGGGTATTTATAGACCAAGGAAGTTTGGACACCAAGGAATTTCCAAAATCGAATATATTCTCAAGATATGCAATATATTTCCAAATTCAGTTTTCATAATTCCTAGAAATGCTCTGTCCATTATTAACCGAAATCCTACTAGAAAATCTCCAATTATTAAATGCACATTACCAATTTTTATTTTCCAGAGATATGCAGTTTAATTGCTGGTAATTAAAAGCATATAAAATTAACAAACTTAATTAAAAGATTCTCAACTTATTTCGGTCCGGGATCTCCTTGAGTTATTAAGGAATGTCTTTGAAAAAATAAAAGATAAGAGTTACTGAACATGTTCAAAGTATGTCGACATCTTATTACTTTGTAAATCCTCTTTCATATTTACAATCTTGGAACCGATTATACCACACTTCCAAACAAGTTTAGAACTGGTTCATCTGATTTCGAAGAATTATGTGATTGATCAAATCAACACACTAATCATGGGTTTATGGTTCTACCAAACACAAGGATCGGTTCTACCTTAATATGGTTCATGGGACCGGTTACATCAGTTACCAAATTGGTTACATCAATTACCAGGACCGGTTACCATATTCTAATGGTATTACTTGTGATCGGTCACACCAGTTACCAACCCGGTTACACCAATTACCAGGACCAGTTACACCAATTACAAGGATCGATTACACACTTTTTTGTGACCGGTCACACCAATTACTAGGATCGGTTACACCAATTACTAGGATCGATCACACCAATTACAAATATCGATCATACCATCTTAGGTGATTACTTAGGATCGGTTACACTAATAAAAGTCATACCAATACATAAGTTAGACAGTATGAATAGTTTTACGAGGATACATAATAAATTATGATCGGTTGTACTAATCACACATATTGGTGATCCAAAGATATGAAATGAATAACAATACCAATAAGCCTAGCGATTTCACTTTCGATTCATAAAACAAGTTCATGAATGTACTTCCTTTAAACGAATGTAAACATTGTTTCATAGGACGAAATCTTCACCCATACCCATACACATAATCACAATGGCATTCATACGATTATGTTGATGCCGTACATACGAAGTTCAAAAGATAAGCGTTATACTTCGTATTGTAATTCCTTAATACTATGTCTACTAGAGTATAATCATTCACAGCTTCGCAGTTATGTTTTCAATATAGCACGACTTGAAAGATACGTTGGGAATGAAACAGTTCAAGTCAAAATATTACTAACCTCAAGAGGAAGGATGATGTCGTCGATGTAGCTTGTTACTTCTTCACATTCTTCAAGTCTTCGTGTAATACTTGTATGTCTCATTATCCTAATCTTTCTAGCCTAACCTGTATGAAGTTGTCTCTAGTTCATAATCAAGCGACTCTTTAAATGAGTTTTGATTCACTAAAATATGACAACCAAACTTGACATACCAACGCTTGGTGGGTTCAACCGAGAAATGCTCTAACAGATATCAATCATGGTCTCTTGGGAAGGAAGACGATTCCACCAATCCAAACATAAAAACGTACCATTGATTCAGTATTTATACATCCATTACAGTTTTATCCGAGAGAGTTATCCCTACCAGCACTTTCTCCCTCTTTCGAGTTTGACCTTAGTGAATAGGTTAGTTCATCCCGAATCACATGGATCTCTTCCTGCATAACAAAACGCCCTAGTAACCTATTTTCATAAAAATCTACTGTTAATCCTTGAAACGTTGGACACGGACCAAGGAGAACTCGCGGAGACTCAACAGAATCTTGCAATATCTCAGATTGACATCCAGACTTATCTGAAAACTCCTTTAGAGTTACTAGTAGGGATAGATCCACAAAATCTAGATCGAGGACATGTTTCCTAAAGAAGGAGTACTAAAACTATTGAGAATAGCACTGATTAGATCTTGCCTGCAATCGACCTCACCGGAGAAGATAAAGCTCATTACGGACGCGAAAAAAGGAGCAACCATCCAGCCGACCTTATCACTCTCAAGGACCTTAAGGACCAGATGATGCTCTAAACTTGGATATTCTGACGAATATTTTCTCCAAAATTCGTTTAGGTCAAGGGCCCTCAACCTGATCACAGGGGACTCGGGAAGTTTACTTCACTTTACTATTTTACTTATAACTCTTTCATTCTGTATCAGACTGACCTAGTTCTTTTTCTGTCGGAATTGTCTTTTTGTCGTTTACGGGATAAACTTAGCGAAAACTTGGAAAGGTTCCAAAAAAATTGTGACCTAGAAAAAAGCTTTGCAGAGCCACATAAGGTCATAAATCGCCAGCCGAAACGCATCTTGTCGTTTTCGTGTTTCAGAGGATCATGACCAGAACGCGACAAAGTATAATATGAGATTAGCTTCCAAGACATTTCTCGGCCAAGGCTCATACTTATCTGAAGATTCAAATCCGTCGGTCAATATGCTATCTCAACACCAGTCCCGTTAGAAAGAAAAGGAGTCATAGCAATTGTACGACCAAGTCTAAATGAGCGTCCATCTCGGCTATACCAACGATTATCCAGTATCATTTTCTGATGACCTCGATTCACCCAAGAATGAGAAGGAGAATATCTTCGCACCTGAACCTACCAATTGAAAAGAAATCCATAGTGAGGCCAAGAAAAAATTTCATTACTCGACATACAACCGCAACCAACTACTATCACTGAAGTAAACGAGGGAAAGATCAAATACCGTATCTCCAAGCCGCTCCAGTTATGTCAGTAAAAGCCTCCTCTATTAAAAATATATGCTCAGCAGGCTATCATATAAGTCAGAGCCATACGTGATGAACAAAGGACAAGATATGACGATCACTTATAACTTCCTCAGGTTGAAACACGATTCTACCGAGTGAAGAAATGCCTAGAAGATTTCCAGAGAATTATTTCATCAACAAAGTCACCACCAATTGATTTTTCAGCCACATCCATAGTTCTGCTAGTCCTAGAAGGCGTACATTGTTCTTAATTTTTGTTTACCATCTCCCAAAAGAAAGACAGATCTCGATAGATGATTCGGCTACATAAGTTCGCGTGAATCCTTGTCAAGACACCTAGTAGAGGCCGAACAATAGCTTCATCTTATGCAGGAATACACATGCGGCCAGTACCTCGATATGATTCTCCATATTCACGTCTCTGAACTATAGAGTATCGCTTGCCCACCTTGAAGACTCAATCTCATACGCTACAAGGGTCTTATTTCATTTTCCAAGCATCCCGAGTCGATGAGAATCCCTAGTCATATATCAAACTGGGGACTAAGGAAGAATCGTGCATCACACACCCACATGACCAACAAGAGGTGTCCCAGACATCCAATTTTCATATAACAGATTTAGAAACGATCAGCGCAAAAGTCTCAAAAGATCGGGACACGTCAAGACCATTTAACTCCTCAACCCACAACACAACATGTTATTACTTGGGATTAGGTGACTAGATATCGGCCTTTAAAATCGTGAAGGGGACTTATCTCGAGAAATATCGCATCTCTCTCTGGTCTCGTCGAATTCTTCTTCGTCAGCATTTGTACTCAGAAATTTCAACCATGTCCCGGATCCTAACTGAAGATAAGATGTTTTAGGGTTTTATACGCGTGCACCAGAACTATATCAAGTAGAAGAAGCATTCAAAATATCCCTCAATAATAAACGCATGTAGGAGCAAACTAGGGTTCACAATCGTTTTGAAGAGGAGTCTATAGTTTCCACTCTACTCAGACGCGACTCATACTTTAGCCACATGAATCGACGAACTAAGACAAATGGGTAGAGAATTCGACAACGCGATATTGATAAAAGTATCCATCCATGTCTCTCCTTCCATGTATTAAAAGGGAATGATGTTTCAATACACGATCCAAGAGATATCATCAAAACACTTGAATGAATTGTTGCTAAATAAATGTGGACTCCAAGTTCAACTTCATATGGACATATCACCGGAAAAACAAGCTCGAAATCCTAATTTTTTTCCAATATATGAAAGTTGAGTCTCTTCTGTTCGATAGTTGGGGTCAACCACTGAAATCGGACGTCAAATGAAGTTTCTACAATATCCGGAGAGAATATCGTGCAAGGAAGGACCTCCTACTACGAATTTTACAGGGTTTTCATCCACTCGCACACGCAACAGAGCCAGCTAGGTTTACACAAATTAATAACTCATGAGGGGATTTTTTTTTCCTTTACCATATGTATACATAAAAGGTCCAGAAAAGGAAAATATCAACCCTTAATAACAGAGGCCCCTAAAGAAAATCTCTTGCTTCATGTTCAGCTGCTTCACTTTGGCTTCTGTATCTCGAGCCGCCTACTTAGCATGTTCCAGTTCTTCATATACCATGTTTCTTTCCATATTAAGAAACTCTCTAAAATACGAGGACCTGAACTCAACTCATCTCGATGGATCCTAACAGAATTGATCCACTCTCACAACCACCTCACATTGAAAGTAAGGATTCTCACAGGTTGTCACCAAGCTTCCCATGTTTGCAAGATCATCAGAAGCAATACCGTTCAGAATTATCATTCTCATGATATAATCCGTCGGTAAGTGTCTCATCCGAAGTCAATACATGGGGTCCGTGAAATTACCTTCACGCCGGTCAGTTGTCTCTGCACCCAAATCTCTTTCTAAAATCCCTCTGAAATTGTTGAACCCCGCCCCATCTGCATTCTACCAAGATCTATCTTGTTCTCACCATGAAGAGTACTCTACAAACAATGAGAAGATCAGATAAGGCAGCAAAATTCAAATTACATTACATGAGGACCGGCCTTTTCCCCTCAAGCCTTTTCCTCCCTCAATCTCTTCAATCCTTATATTCTCCTAATACCTTTAAGCATACCCCCATTCCTAGGGTCCTATACTTATCAAGAAATCCATTTCACATCTCGTGAGATACTCGTGGATTTGTTTGGGTCCGCACTTTAACAAAGGATCAAGGAAAAATGCGTTTTCTTCACGACAAAGGGTATAAACATAAAATCAAATCATGGGCACGTCTCTGAAGGCAAAAATCAAGACCTATGCTAATCTAATGAGGGTTAATAAGTTCATAAAACTCTAAGGCGCGTGTTTAAATCATTGGGACATGTCAAAAGTCCAAACAGAACAAGGATTCCCTTCCTAATTCGAATTGTTGTACACTGCAGCGGGGAGACGTGAAAACTGATAACAATACATGAGAAATTTCGGGATACTTCATTAAACAGATATCTTCGTATATATCTTCCTAAAAACATATCAAAAGGGCACCTCAAACGGATAAACGAGCTAGGAGATGTGGCCCCAACACCAAAGTAAGTGCAATCTGAAAAACTCCTGAAATTTTATACGGGATTTCTGAAGTCAAAAGTACACACGGATTTGATTGGCCAAACAAACTCGGAATTGAATCATTATTTTTGCGTTAGAAATCCTACCCTCTTCTCTTTCAAATTTGGGGTCAGGAAATCAAATCGGAGTCCGTGTGAAGATTTTACATCCATTCTCCCTAATTGTCTCAAATCTGAAGTTTTATGACAAACACTTAAACGAAGAGAATCCTTGACAAATACGACTACTTCTATTCATTCAATGGTATAAGAAGTACGCATCAGAGACGATTAAAGAGAGATAAATTTCAAGACTTACCGAGGATGCTTCAATGAAGAATGAACGATGGGTATTTACATCAGCAAACTCAAGATCATTAACTATTATTAGCTTCTACATCATCAATTTGAAGATTAATAAAGACAAACAAAGCTATCATCTAAGCAAGAGTAATATGTTCAGCGCATTCATGCCACGATTATAATTCATTGGTCAAGAATTAAATTCAAACATTAAGTATACTAAAACTGTTTCCTGCAATACCAGTTATACTTCGAACTGAAATAGGAATTCCGCTCAAACAAGGAATTTCAGTGCAAGTAGAATTCATTGGAGGAGGTGGACCGGTTTCTATACATTAGCACATATAAAAATACTTCTATTTTCAATTTATTTCAAAAAGGAAGCCTTGAAGCAAAAGGAAACGGAATTAGAGCAAAAAAAAGAAATTAAGATGAATTTGGATCAAATAAGGAAACTAAGGGTTTTTCTTTCTTCTAAAATCCCTCCAAGCCGTGGCCAAGATATTACCATGTGTAAGAATTCTCTCCTACTCCAGTGGGACGTCACTTATTCTCTCGGAATTTTTTCAGAGGGATAAAATTAGAAGAGAATTAGGGTTTTGAGGAAAATAACCCTAATATGGCTCAAAAAAGGAAACCAAGGTCTTTTCTTCTTCTAAAAATTTCCTCAAACCGTGGACAACCCCTTATCATGCGTAAGGATGCTCTCCTAGGCCATTGGGACGTGAGTTATTCTCTCGGGATTTTTTCAGAGGGATCGAAGTCGAAGAGAATTAGGGTTTTGACGAAAAAAGCCCTATATTCAAGAATTTTGTGAAAAAGGGATTTATTCAAAAAGAGAGGAGACCGAGCCTCTCCCATTCTCTTAGACGGTTCTATAAGCCTCTCTCAATCCATTTTAGCTCATTTCTCTTCAAAAAAAACGACATCACAAGGGATTTTGACCAAAGTACCCTTATATTGTAATTTTGAGTATTTTCAAAGAAGAAAGCCTTAATGCCGCTAGAGACCGTCCAAGATCTCATATACTCATTCCAAAGGCCTTATAAACGTGATTATTAAGCTCTCTAAGTGTTCAAAGGGGAATGGGATTTAAACAGAATCCAGAGAGGCGGAATTTCTGAAAAAATAAATGGAATCTAGCTCAAAACGGGAAATTCGAGTTCATGATTTCCAAAAGCAGAACCAGAAATGCGCCAATCTCTCTTTCAAGACGTGGATATTCCTAGGGAAGCTCCATGCCTCTCTCATGCCAAAGAAAAATCAAGCTCATAGTGGTTTTTGACAAAAATACCCTTAGTTTTAAAAGTATGTATTTTCTATAATAAAGAGGAGCCTAATTGGTAAAGGAATTAAAAAAGCTCTCATCACACAAGGTTCCGACCCCCAGAAGATAGATGCACACCTTCCAAGCCTCATCAACCCTCTCCAAAGTGCCTGAAGGAGTCAGACGCGAAGAAAAGAGAAATTAGGGTTTGGGTATAGTACAAGCCTGAATTCAGAATTTACATGGGATAGGGACTCCGTAACTTCAAAAGAAAGTGCCTATCTTTTCCCACGGCCCTTCATCAACATCAAGGCCAGCCAGGAACCGTTCAAAAATGCTCGCTTCCCCACATACTCGCCTATACAAACTCAGAAGATCAAGGATGCACAAAGAGAGAAAATTAGGGTTTTGGCCAAGTAAACCCTAATTAACAAATTCCATTCGCTCAAGACGGAAATTTTGTCTCATCAAGACTTTAGTATAATGTCATTAACGTCCAACACAAAATCCCAGAAAGCTCCCAAGTCCAGAGTTGATTCGAAGTCCAGAATCAGAGCAAGCAAAGACGAAGCATCAATTCTGGGACTCTGCAGATCTAACAGAACAAGTGGATTATAATTTCGTATCTGAATGATTTGACACCATTTTCTAATATGAGCAGGGGGATTTATTGTAGCGCCTCCAAAGCTAGCAGCTGACTAATCCAAGATATTAACTAAATAAAGAGGCATTAAGGAATCTAAATCATATACTTAAGCATTCAATTAAGAAATATGCTACAAAACTTAACCCAAAAACTAGCCTCGCTCTGAAATATATATATACAAGAATACCTCTCAGATGATACATATTCCATAGTCATTTGGTTTACAAATAGAATATACTACATAATAAATATAGCAGAAGTTAACCAACTAACGAACTCCACCCTTGAAACTTTCACTGCGCAACTCTGATCTGTCTCTGAAACTGAAAGTAAGAATGGGTGAGCACATCATCCCTAAAAGGGGTACCCAGTAGGAATAACATTTAACTTTCAAGTAATTACTGGAATGATCTATAAAACAATACATGTTTTTCCTAAACATTAAATGGCAACCAATACACAGAAATAAACAATCATGTATATGGAACTAACTCCTTCATCAAACAATGTATAATATTTGTGCTAACCACATTCATTAGGTAATATTGCGGTGTATCGCCCTAGCCATTGCATAAAAGCTGAAAGTAAGTAGATATAAAAGAAGGAGCAGTATCCTATATACCACATATGGAAAATCTTATTTTCCAAGCATTCAAATGGAAATTATTATTTCCCAAACAATCCATAGAGACAAAAAAAGCATTACAGCTCTTTTCCAAACCATGGAAGATTAAAGGAATCAACAGAACTTTCGGAATTTAAATTAAAAAATGCATTGAAAACACAACCATATAACGCATGAATTTGATAAACATAAACTCTTGTAAAAGAAAACAACAATAATCACAAAAGAGTTAAATGTAAATTCCCACCTCTTTTGATGACAAGTCATGCCTACCACGAGATCCACGATCCACTGGTTCATCCTTTGAATCGATCGTTGTTAATAACTAACTGTTAATCACACAAGAACTCTAAGATTCTAGCCAAAATGGCTTACACAAGAATCATACAAGTTTATCTAATGGTTCTACACCTTTTTATTATCTATCTTTAGCATAGCTAAGGTTTACTAGTTCAATTTGATGGATTATATAGCCCATTAGCTAAGTCTTATGAATATCTACAACTTTGTAAAAGAAGTCAAAAGCTAATTCGGACCATAAGGGTCCAAAATATCAAACTATGAATACATGATACTAAACTCAACTTCTCTAAACAGGCCCATTAACTAAGGTTCAGTCCATCTGAGTCAAGTAACGGTCACTAAGGGTCAAACCGGTGGTCACAGGTCAACTAACAGTCAACGTCTAAGTCCAAGTCAAAGTCCAAGGTCAAACGAGTCAACTGATCATTGACTCAGGTCTAGTGACTTAGTGAGTCAAATTGATTCGACTCAGTCAAATTAACTGAGTCAGCTAAATAAAACTGAATCACACTGAATAAGTTCAGTCAGACTGGCCATAGGTTCTTCTCACACAGCTGCAACTCTAACTTTACAACTCTAACTCAAGTTCAACTTCAATCTAATAAAGCATCAATTCCAATACTTCAAATTTTAATTACAATTATAAACTCTAATTACATGCAACTGCAGCTTTAAGCTTTTCACAGCAACACTAATTGCAATTCTATAATTACTATCAATTTCAGATTACTTGCAACTCAAAACATTTAACTACAACTGCAAATCCTTAACAACTATCCATTGCAGACATCCATTCATATAACTCCCATAGCTGCAATACCAACTCAACCTTCGATTGCAACTATTCAAATCCATATCTTGCACATACTGCCTTCATTCCTGTAACAATCTTAGCTTCAGACTTGCATTCCAGTTTAATGCTTCAACACTCAACAACTACAAAACCAGCACCATTACTAACTCAATCTCCAACAGCCTGTGACATCATTAATTCCAAAGCTTAACCATTTCATCTTCATCAACAATTTCATTTCAAACACATTCTATATGCCATTCAACACATCTTCTCCATCTCAGTAACTCCCATTATTGTCTGGGACTCTCAAATTCACCACCACCAACATCACAGCATTTCCAACAGCTCCAATTCATTATCCCTAGTTATCCAATCTCATGTCCTGTAATCACTCATTCATCTAGACTCTGTTCTTCTCCAAAACAATATCATATACAATATCTCCTCCACTTAGATTAACTCATAATACCTACACCCCATATACACACAACCAGACTAACTTAAAATCCATCTGCAGTTTCCATCAAACGCAAATCATTTCAGATAATAATTCAAACTCAACAACTCCAATACCCTGTAATCAACAAAAAAACAGCACATCTCTATACTATACTCGACTCAACCCCAGCTTCATGCACAAACACAGAAGTCCAATAATCTAAACAATTAAAACTAAATTACCAAAATTAAATGAAATCGAAGTCTTACCCAAGCATCAGTGTCCTCTGAATAACTATTTCCCCAATTCAATTCCAATCCTAATTTCACAAACCCAATTCTTCACTACGATTTGAGAATCGAACTCTAATTCCTCTTCTTAATCATTCACAGGAAAACCCTACTTTACCTTTTCTTCTGAGTATCTGAATCAGCCGCTTAAACTAAAACCACCACCAAGTAAACCTAAATTTACTCTTCATCTATCGATTTCAGTTTCATAATCATCTTCATTACTTTATCAAGAACACAACCAAACCCTAATTCAATTTCTCCAACTCACCACCGTATTAACTTCAAAACTTCAATTAAACAAAAACCCTTGTTTTACATCTAACCACAACTCTGTATTTTCATCAATTTCATAAAACCTCAAGAATCGAATCCATAACCCTAATTTTGCTTATCTGTTTATCTCAAATCTCCCATCTCTTATACTTTCCTTGTCCAAAAACATCACCGCCACCATCAACCATTATTCCTCAACGTCTCTGCTAAATTTTTCCATCTCACTGCTGCAAAATCCTCTCACAGAACTGCCGGGGCGAAGAACAGGAAAAAGAAAGAAGAAGAAAAGAGAAGAAAAGAAAAGAGAAGAAGAAGAATGAAGAGAAATACGATTCTATCTTCTCAATCGTCTAGGGGGATAAGGCCGACTAGGATTGCTAAAGTAACCCGAACAAAAGTTAAGGGATGCCAAGTCGGTTAACTGCAAAATGACTATTTTGCCCTTTAAATAAATCTGATAATATATTCTTTGTCCGGTATCCGAATGACACGTTCGAGTAGTCCATTCTGCGTAACTTTTCGAGATCTATTCAACGGTACTAGTTTAGTATCTAGATCGTTGTTAGATTAATTTCTATTAATTAACGTTCGAGTTAAACTAATCGAGTTATTATCGGCTAAAACGTCTCTTGACTATCGCTAGACTAGTCAAATGGCGTTGACGAGCTTGAGGGTCCTTAGATTAATGTAGATGGTGAAATTTGGATAAGGGGTAAAAGTGGCATTTCAAGACCATGGACAAAATTCAACTCTCACAGGAGAGATTCAAGCCCTTGGTCATCAAGGCATCCTTAGCCACGATTTCTAGTATACGTTCCCGCGAGACACTGCTGGTCGTGATGCCGTGACTCCTAGCGCACATCCTCGACGAGATACTGCTGGTCACGTAGGTTCTGTAGAGCGTAAAACGTCCCCGGCAGACTTATAAACCAGAACAACCACAATTCCAGCATGTCTTCGCGAGACGCAGCGATTGTGATGCCATGATTCCTAGTATACATCCTCGACGAGATACTGCTGGTCATGTAGGCTCTGTAGATGCGTAAAGACGTCCCCCACGGACTTATGACCCAGAGCGAAGATTTGCATATCTCTTGTAAGCACGAATCACCCTATTTGAGATCAATGACTGATTCTTAGTATATCATCGCGAGATACACTGGTCATGTCTGCTCTAGGCTCTGACTCGACTTACCGAGGTTTGCGAATAACTCCTAGGACATCCCCGCGAGATACGCGGGTTATTCAGCCTCCGAGCCCTTTCGACAGACTCCTAGATCATCCTTTCCGGATACATTGGTCTTGTTGGCCCATCATATGGACACACAGTTGATTCCTATCTCTGCAAGATACGTTGTCCAAAGACAAGTGAGCCAAAGTCTCGCAGAGGCATTAATTGGGCGTACAAAGCCTTTTTCTCTCCTGGGACGAGTCCCAGCTGATCATAGAGAGATTCAGATCTGTTAAGAAAATCTTCAGAGAGATTTTCATCCGTATGCAAAATCTCTGAGAGATTCAAATCTCTTCGCAAAATCTCGAAGAGATTCAAATCTCTCTGCAAAATCACGAAGAGATTTTGATCCGTCTGCAAAATCTCTCTACAAAATCACGGAGAGATTTTGTTCCGTCTGCAAAATCTCGGAGAGATTCACATGATAGGGACACGCCTTACCTAGTGCTCAAGCCTATTTCTCAGCTCCTTTCACACTCTGCACACGATTCCTGAGGAATTCCATGCCTTTTCACGTGACTCATCCTAGTCATTCTCACAAATCAGAGAATATCTCTCTATCTTGGCCAACTCGGCTAAAGAGAATATTTCTCTCTCAGCACATCATCACAAAGGCTGACTCAGCTTCATACAAATGGCGTTTTATCAATTAGGGTTTTGGTCTGGCGGTCTACGGCACGCGCGAGGAATACCTGGCTTATTTCTCACCGCAGAAGAGATTAAAGGCGGTGGAATAATGAGATAAACTCAACCTAGTTTATCCTATTCCTGAAGAGACGGAAGAATTGATCCGCACGGCACGGATAGCAATCCCTATCTTTACCGACTTGAGATTAGAGAAATCAAATATAAATATGTCCTTTATTTTTCCAAGATAGGATTTTTTCTCATAACCTCTCAGAGTAATTCTTCTTCAAACCCTAGAATTCTCTGATCTCTCTCTCTTCATCTGCTTCCCTCCCTAAGACCAGCCCTAAATCTCTTCCCTGTGACTGAAGCAGTCTTTGAACGACCATTGTGCATGGTTTAAGCAAAGACTGTTCGTGCTCAACCTCCCGTAACTCACTTTCAGAAACCCTAGAATCCCACTTCTAACCTCTCTCAGATTTTAGGTAACTACAGTAACACATCAAAAAAGCATACTAGACTTCAAACTCTCACTTCTGATTGGGAAAACCTTTGAATGGAAGATAACGACACTTTTGAAGAGTTTTGTATTAAAGTCACTGAGATAGTTAATGTTGTTAGAGAATTGCTCGATCGAACTCGCATGCGTTGCTATCTCAAGCATATTTGTCAATATTAGTGACCAAAACTATATGTCTTGATTTCTAGTTTACTTATGACTAAGTCTCGGTCTAGGATAGTTAAGTGCAGTTGAGCTCCAGACTCCATGGCGATCATCTTACTAAGACGAAGAACTACTCAAGGAACCAGTGGAACTTCATCCGACCAAAAGGTATGTAGATACTTGAACTCATCTGTCACTCAAAACTCTCTCCTACTCTTGAGACAAAAGTCGTATAAGTATGATAGTTTTCATACATACACATTTGCTATTTCGAGCCGAGTTTACTCGCCTATCTTTTTCTCGAAATATGTGTTAGTGAGCTTTTGCTTTAACCATTTTCATCTTTACCCGTGAAAGTCATGATGACGTTTCAATCTTGAAAATAGCTTTGATGACGATAGTCGATTCTTTTTGTCTAACGACTATTTTAACATTATAGAAAAATGTTTCAATGATTGAAATGTGGAGTTGAGATTACGTAACCAACTATGGATACAAGCATATATAGTGTGTTCGCGCATTAGTGTATAAATCCATGTGCCGGAAACCAAGTGCGTGCATATGTGTGCATGTGGTATTGGTGAAGGAGACAGGTTAGGTAAGCGTACCCGTACGCGTGCTGGTGGAAGTTTTCAACCGAAAATTTCTGTTGTAGTTTGTAAAGTTTGCAAACTGAAATCTTCGTCACTTCCAAGTACTCTAATGATTCCAAAGTTTGTAAGTTTAGCATCATCGTTGTTGAAAATCCGTAGCTATAACAATGAGAAAACAAGAGTTCTCAATCATTGTTACACAGTGTCATAGTATTATTACACAACATCAAAGTTCAATTGTATCACAACTTCGACAACAATACTATAGTGATATGTATCACTCCCCTTTAGTCAATACTCCATCTCACATGGAAACCACTCCCCCTTACATGATGATCCGAAATTCATATGTATTTGTAGTGTGAACTACACATTAATTCTCCCCCTTTTTGTCAATAAAATTGGCAAAGGTACGAAAACTAGTGGGATCCTAATGAAATTTCCATAGAGACATTTCATGACCAAAAGAAAGCACATATCAACTTTTTAGATTCCATCATATGGCCGAAGCTAAATGCATTTATCAAGGAGTTTATAAAGATACAAGATAACCCCTATAATATTCCACAGCCGCACTCCCCACAAAGATTTGGCAATTAAGCACAAGTTCAATTAAGAACTCTCCCCAATAAAATGTCATTCACGAAAGAACAACAAGAGCGACCTTACTTTCACAAGAAAAGAAGGATTTCTTTGGACATAACAAATAACATACGAATAAGAATTTGAATCCAAAAAACTCAATTAAATTATCCACAAGAAAACTGATAGGCGTCTAAAACAACTAATTCTAGTATCGGTTTCTCACGCTTTTATTAGCTATTTCTTTTGTAAATTTGTATATTACTCTTGGTTTTTGTATTATTAGGTGCAATGATATGGTTTGGCGAAAAGAAAGGAGAATAGATGCTCAAGGCATTGATTTGCAACATTAGGATCTGATGGACTCAGAGCATGACACAAACAAGCCTCTTTACTGATCAAGGCTTAAGGTACCTCTGTGTGGCAGCCCACATCAGGCTGCATGGTGCCAACATCAACAAATACACCACCAGATTGTGCGCGTATGTGTTGGTGGAGTGAAATACAAAGAAATGAAGTCAGGTTTCTTTGGAAAGCAATTTCAATTCACAAGCACATAACAAGACCCAGGGATGCCGTTGTTTCCAGTAGCCATCAACTGAGTCAGCCGGACCAAGCACTGACAACAAGGAGATCAAAGATGTTAGTCTGGGGGAATTTTGGCAAGGGTTGAGAGTCTGTAGTGGTGACAGTTTGGTGGAGATTCAGAACTGAACCAAGGGGATCTGAGACTACTGAAACGATGGATATCTGTGGTTATTCAAGCCATGGTTAATGCTCATTTGCCAAGAAAGTTAGGTCAGGCTAGGACAGGGATTTCGAATATTTAAAAGGAAATGAAGACTGGGTACTCGATTTTGGGGAGTTTGGTTTTGTTTTGAATTCGTTATTGCTGCAAATATAAGCCAGTGAAGAACACAAGCTTTCTGCCGTGAAAACAAGCCACTGCTGTAGATTTTTGGGAATGAATGGATCAAGTGATTCAGAATTCTTATATTGAGTCTTGAATGAATGTATGAGATTGTGTTGGATGTGAATTATATACACGTAAGGAGATAATTTGTGATCTTCAAATACAGCAAAAGCTTTGTCCATCATTAGTCAGCAGAATACACAGCAAATGTTCGATTAAATGCCTGAGAGGGAGGCGAGTCTTGGCTTTGTGTTTGAATCAAGTAGGTAGAGAAGAGCAACGAAAGATGGGAATGTCGGAATTCAAGTTAACAGCGATGAGCTTTGCCGAGAAGAACCAACTTGTGTGGTGACTGATTAACGTGTTCGACAAAAAGTTTGAACCATTGCCAAGTTGAGTTTCACCAGGCTGGCCATGGGTTTGAAGGTCATGTACTGAAGATTATGGGAGGACTTTGAATCCAAAGGGACTTGGGTGCAGTGCAGCAGCTGGAGCTGAATAACTGGTGCGCAGAAGACTCAGAAATTGGATCTTAAGGCTGAGATAGAGATGAAGGCTCTGAGTTTAATGTGTTGTAGTGATGGAGCTGCGAGTTACAAGATGGCTGAGCTATGGGGAACTGAATTTCAGGGAACGACAAGAGAAATTGATGTGTATCGAGGCTTTGTTGGCTGTTTGGAGGGATTAGAACTCGGTTTCGCAAGCAATGGTTTGGCGACTACTGGCGAAGTAATTGATGAATCGGATGAGCTGCAGGTGCTGGGTATTATGGAATGGATGTTTGTGAGATGAAATTGCTAGTGCAGAGCTGAGCTTGAGAAGAAAAGGTGATGCTGTGTATACCAGAATTACAGGAAAGTTGGTTTGGCTGATGCTGGGAAATTAGTCAAGAGTATGGAGATGGAAATGCAGCTGCGACTGAGAGCTGAGTTGTCGAGGCAGTAGCATAACTACGTAGATGAATTGCAGCTGGTAAGTTAGTGATGAGCATTTGAAGCCTTGATGGGAACAGACAGTGCAAGGGGCTGAAATTGGTGATCTTGGTGTTGAGATAAGTTGCATCTAGAAACTCAAAACAAGAGCAGTTGAACCAAGAAGCTGAAATGGAGTTGGCTGAAGTAACTTGTCAGTTGCACAAGACTGACAAGCTAAGTGAGGTAATTGCACTACGTTCCTGTTTTGAATGGGCTTATGAGGCCTGAGTTGGGACAGACAGATTGGATGGCCGGGATTTGGAGGTTTGGTTTTCAATTGAGGAGGATCTTATATCATATCTCATCTTCTACTTTTTTTCTAGGGTTTAAAAAGATGGAAACTTTTATTTTTCTTCTTGTGATGAACCCCTTTAACATGAGTACCTAGATTTTATTATTGGTTAAGGAATAAGTTGGATTTCCAAATATGGGTTTTCATTCAATAAATTAGTATTGTCTCCATGTTTTGTCGATTATGATTCGCTAGAAATATCGCCATGTATGATTGATTGGTAGTTTTGTCAAGTTGCAAATTGGTAGAACTCGTAATCATATATATTGCTAGTTTAGGGTTTATTATATGTAATCGTGATACACCTTGAATAGAAGTAGCATAATTGTGATTATTGCTTGTAGTGATACATCATAGTAGTCACAAGTGGATTAGAACCTTTGTTAAAACGGATTAGTTCTTTTACACGTTCGTTTGCATTGATTAGTCTTATTTCATAGAACTTAGTGCTCTTAGGGAGTTAAACTTAATTGTGCTTTTACACTTTAGGTTGCTTTCTAGGAAGAATTCACTTTCGCATCTTTTAATGTGTTTGTTGATGACAAGAGGAAATTAGCGGGATATTCTTGTGATCACGGTATCCTAGGACTTTTGATAAAAGTTGAGATTAAATATCAATTCTAGTTATTGTTACAAATTCATGTTTGTGAATGAAAACTAATCCTTGACCAATATCTTCATCTTATTGATTTGCTTGTTTATTTCATTATTTGCTTTTAGTTTATTTTCCTTTACATAAAAATCAGAAATCCCCCTTGTTTGTATAGGAAACCGAAACAATCTGACAACCTAGATCCTATCTGTGGGAACGATCCTTTCTTACCCTTGCTATATTATTTATGTTGAGTTGTGAAAAAGTGTAATTTATTTTTGACGCATACGACAGCAATCAAATTTTGGCGCCGCTGCCGGGGAGGCAACGGTTGTCACTTGTTTTTGGTTTCTTATTTACTTGTTTTTATTTTTGTTTTATTTTCTGGTTTTTAACCTTGTTTTGAGAATCGTGTTTCAGGTACTTATTTCTCATGGATGGATCATATTGGAACAATGGATACAGTTTCCAACAATCTCAACAACATGACAACTTCCAACAATTCCAGGGGTATAATCAAAACCAATTCATTGGCTATGACCAATATCCCATGGATCCTTATGGTTTTCCTCAACAACCTTATGGCGGGTATGTATGTGAACAACCACAAGGATGGGAGGATTCTTATGCTCGTGAACAAAAAGTCTCTGACTTTCTAGACAAAGTTTCCAACTTTGTACAACAAGAGTTCCAAAAAGATAAAGAGGATACAGAAGAGCAACTCCAAGAACTTCGTGAAGGTATTGCTAACTTACAAAGAGGTATTGATCAAATCAAAGAAGAAAGGTATGAGGAAGAACTTTGCTTTAAAAACAATAACTATTCTAATGTGCCTATGGTTTGTGATGAATATTTGATTGATGCTAATGTTGAAAAGGGCCAACCTTTGGGGTCTTTCGTTGATAATTGTGTAGCTACGTCAACTCTTGATCTTAATAATGATCATTCACCTATTCAAAAGGATGAGATTGAGATTAGCAACACTAAATTCAGCGAGAACCAATCTTATGTTAACTATGAAAGTGGTGATGATTATGAAGATACATCGCTTGAACCAACTCATGGTGACATTTCCCAAAGGTGTACAACAGAATCTTTTTGGGATCAAAATGAAGACGAAGAGGAATATGTTGACACTTGTGTAGATTACTCAAGCATTGATCTTAATAATGATCAAGAGCCTATTCAAAGGGTGGAGCTTGAGGATGATGCATTTTTGAGTCTTCTAAAAAAGTTTCTTATAGCGAAATTTGCAGCCGCAAAAGAGTTTGAGCCTAATGATGACGAGTATGTTGAGAATGTGACCGTTATGACCAATATTGTGGAAGACCCAATTGATCTTGCAAAGGATTATAATGATGATGTTAATGCCGAGACTGTAGTTAAGGTAGAAACGGATGAAGAATGGTTGCAAGGTTTGATAGAGGACCATGATATAAAAGAGGTGAGTAATTCACTTGAGTTTTTCAAGGATGAAGAGGATTATGTGATACAAGAGATTGTGCAAGGTTTGTCTAACCCTTTGCATGTTGTTTCTTCTCCTTTACCTCTTGTTGGTTTGAATGTATGTGCTTCGAGAATATTGTTGAGTGACTTTGTTTCTCGATTTCCACCATTAGAAACATTTGATTCTCATATTATGAATGTTTGCATAGAAGAAACCATAAAAGTTCCTGAATTTTATGTTCTTTATACACTTCCAAGTGCGGATAAGAATAAGTGTGGGGTAAACTTCTATTGGGCTATAGCTTCACTTTTGCTTTATTATACTAATGTTTGTGTGAAGTTACTATTTGCAAAACAGGTTACATGAAAGGATCCCCAACTTCTCAATTATTGGTATGGGGAATTCGTCTTGCAAGTCGGGCTGACGACTTTAAACCAAGCGCTAAATGGGAGGCAACCCATATATGAGTATTTCTTGTCTTATTTTATTTTTTCTTGTCTTTTTTTTTTTTTTTGTTTTTTTTTTTTTTTTTTTTTTTTTTTTTATTTTTTTTTTTTTTTTTTCTGATTTCTTGTCATATCATATAGATTTCCCACCTTGACTTTCTTTGGACGATTCAATTTACATTGAGGACAATGTAAAGTTTAAGTGTGGGGGAGTTGCATTTGCATTGTAATTTTTTTTTTCAACTTTTGTGTAAAATAGTGAATAAGAAAACTCCAACTTGTGGTTAGTTTAGAGTCACATAGTATACATGTCGCTAAGATTACATCGAGATTCTCACAAGAGTGACTGAACTTAGAGATGACAGAGAACATGATCGGGTTTCTTACTTGTATGAGAGTTAAAGTTGGATTTAACCATCCCAGTGGCAAATGAGGTGCAGACTGAATTCGGTATTAGATTTGTGATCCCCTATAGTGGAGACTACCCATGTTACATCATGAGAGGCACCGACCTTCATTTTTTTACCTGTCTAAATATGCTTTTAGAGTGTGTGTCACCGTACGTAAACTCCGGGTAGAATGGTGAGCTACCCAACCTCCCACCAATAGAAGCACTATTTTGATCTCTTGAGTGTTTATTTTATCAATCATGATGGTGACATCGAATTGCTAACTTACATACCACTTGTAATCTTGTTCGCAGTTAGCACCATCCACTTTATCTCTCTACACCACAGGTCCATAGAAACACCATCATCATCAACAGAGGAGCATCACAAATTCGAAGGAAGTTGAAGACGTTTAAGGTTTACAAGCAACGTTAGAAAATGAGCAGATTTCAGATTTATAAACAACAAGAGACAAGAGCAATTTTTACAAGTTGAAGACTATTGTACAAGAGCGAAGATTATTAAGATGAGAGTTCAAGAAGTTTGTGATATCGAGACATACAATTGTGAAGAATCAAGCGGTAAAGTACTTACACCATGGCCTTTGTACTTGCATTTTTTTATCTTTTGTTAATTTGTATTATTTTCTCTTGTCCAAAAAAAAAAAAAAAACTTGGGACATGGTCATCATTATGCTAGTCCCTTGTTAAAAAAAAAGAAAAAAAAATGAAAAAAAAAAAAAAGAAAAAAAAAAGAAAAAGAAAGAGAAGAAAATTTTTTAGGTTCATTCTTAGTTTATATTTTGTTGTTTTGTTTTATTTTGTATTTGTTATTTTTTTGTCTCAATAAAAAAAAAAAAAAAGACAAAAAAATCTTTTGTATCATATTTTGGGTTTGTATCATTTTGGTTTGTTTTTAGTTTTGTTCTTTTAATAAAACCAATGGAAGAAGAAATATCCATAATGAAGTTTCAAGCAACAAGGAATTAGAGGAAAGAATCACATTGTCAAGATTCTACGAAGTTCAAGATTTCATCATCAAGAGTTGAAGACCGAAGACGAAGACGAAGACAAGGATTGAAGACCGAAGACGTTTCTATGGACGCTGTGAGAGTGGTGCTAACTGCACGTCGAACGGATAACGAGGTAAGTAAGCATATTCTCACCTTCGTTAAGTGGTTGATTTCCTTTCTTAGAGATCGTCAGAAAAAAGGGTTTTCAAAATGAATAAAAGATGTGGGTTTTCAAAACAATTCGGAGGGTTTGGCCTTCCTATTATTCAACGTGTCGCAGGATTCTCTCTTCACTCCTACCTGGACACATGTGTGACCCATAAAAAGATATTTATTATTGAGAGCGACTTCATAAAACCCTTTCTTGTGAGGAAGAGTCGAGATTTTTGATCACTCCGAACCCGGATTTCTTTCGATAAGGGATGGTTATTTCTCTCTCAACTTTTAAGGATGAGATTGTGTTCATTTATGTGTCTAACTTCTTATTACTAGTATGCAGAATCTCTATGTATTCTTAGCGCGTTGGATGCTATCATTTCAGAGAACTTGTAAGTTGGAAAAGTAGGTTTTGTGGGTATATCTCTAGTAAACCCTCACGAGAGTATAACTCGTCCACTAGGGACACCTAGGGGTTTAAAGGCTTGTTATACGTGCTAAGTGTGACCGTAGCCTCGACGACACAGAGTTGTTGTATGTTAGTTTTATTTTGTTTGCTCGAGGACTAGCAAAGATGAAGTGTGGGAGAATTTGATAGGCGTCTAAAACAACTAATTCTAGTATCGGTTTCTCATGCTTTTACTAGCTATTTATTTTGTAAATTTGTATATTACTCTTGGTTTTTATATTTTTAGGTGCAATGATGTGGTTTGGCGAAAAGGAAGGAGAATAGATGCTTAAGGCATTGCATGGCAACATTAGGAGCCTCTTTACTGATCAAGGCTTAGGGTACCTATGTGTGGCAACCCACATCAGGCTACATGGTGCCAACATCAACAAATACACCACCAGATTGTGCGCGTGTGTGCTGGTGGAGTGAAATACAAAGAAATGAAGTCAGGTTTCTTTGGAAAGCAATTTCAATTCACAAGCACAGAACAAGACCCACGGATGCCGTTGTTTCCAGTAGCCATCAACTGAGTCAGCCGGACCAAGCACTGACAACAAGGAGATCAAAGCTGTTAGTCTGGGGGAATTTTGGCAAGGGTTGAGAGTCTTAGTGGTGACAGTTTGGTGGAGATTCAAGACTGAACCAAGGGGATCTGAGACTACTGAAACGATGGGTTATTTGTGGTTATTCAAGCCATGGTTAATGCTCATTTGCCAAGAAAGTTAGGTCAGGCTAGGACAGGGATTTCGAATCTGTAGAAGGAAATGAAGACTGGGTACTCGATTTTGGGGAGTTTGGTTTTGTTTTGAATTCGTTATTGCTGCAAATAGAAGCCAGTGAAGAACACAAGCTTTCTGCTGTGAAAACAAGCCACTGCTGTAGATTTTTGGGAATGAATGGATCAAGTGATTCAGAATTCTTATATTGAGTCTTGAATGAATGTATGGGATTGTGTTGAATGTGAATTATATGCAGGGAGGGAGATGATTTGTGATCTTCAAATACAGCAAATGCTTTGTCCATCATTAGTCAGCAGAATACATAGCAAATGTTCGATTAAATGCCTGAGAGGGAGGCGAGTCTTGGCTTTGTGTTTGAATCAAGTAGGCAGAGAAGAGCAACGAAAGATGGGAATGTCTGGAATTCAAGTTAACAGCGATGAGCTTTGCCGAGAAGAACCAACTTGTGTGGTGACTGATTAACGTGTTCGACAAAAAGTTTGAACCATTACCAAGCTGAGTTTCACCAGGATGGCCATGGGTTTGAGGGTCATGTACTGAAGATTATGGGAGGACTTTGAAGCCAAAGGGACTCGGGTGCAGTGCAGCAGCTGGAGCTGAATAACTGGTGCGCAGAAGACTCAGAAATTGGAGCTTAAGGCTGAGATAGAGATGAAGGCTCTGAGTTCAATGTGTTGTAGTGATGGAGCTGTTGGAGTTACAAGATGGCTGAGCTATGGGGAACTGAATTTCAGGGAACGGCAAGAGAAATTGATGTGTATCGAGGCTTTGTTGGCTGTTTGGAGGGATTAGAACTCGGTTTCGCAAGCAATGGTTTGGCGACTACTGGCGAAGTAATTGATGAATCGGATGAGCTGCAGGTGCTGGGTATTATGGAATGGATGTTTGTGAGATGAAATTGCTAGGTGCGGAGCTGAGCTTGAGAAGAAAAGGTGATGCTGTGTATACCAGAATTACAGGAAAGTTGGTTTGGCTGATGCTGGGAAATTAGTCAAGAGTATGGAGATGGAAATGCAGCTGCGACTGAGAGCTGAGTTGTCGAGGCAGTAGCATAACTACGTAGATGAATTGCAGCTGGTAAGTTAGTGATGAGCATTTGAAGCCTTGATGGGAACAGACAGTGCAAGGGGCTGAAATTGGTGATCTTGGTGTTGAGATAAGTTGCATCTAGAAACTCAAAACAAGAGCAGTTGAACCAAGAAGCTGAAATGGAGTTGGCTGAAGTAACTTGTCAGTTGCACAAGACTGACAAGCTAAGTGAGGTAATTGCACTA
Organism: Papaver somniferum; assembly: GCF_003573695.1. Lineage (NCBI taxonomy): Eukaryota > Viridiplantae > Streptophyta > Magnoliopsida > Ranunculales > Papaveraceae > Papaver > Papaver somniferum. The sequence goes on from NC_039364.1 coordinate 81,942,347, forward strand.
CGTTCCTGTTTTGAATGGGCTTATGAGGCCTGAGTTGGGACAGACAGATTGGATGGCCGGGATTTGGAGGTTTGGTTTTCAATTGAGGAGGATCTTATATCATATCTCATCTTCTACTTTTGTTCTAGGGTTTAAAAAGATGGAAACTTTAATTTTCTTCTTGTGATGAACCCCTTTAACATGAGTACCTAGATTTTATTATTGGTTAAGGAATAAGTTGGATTTCCAAATATGGGTTTTCATTCAATAAATTAGTATTGTCTCCATGTTTTGTCGATTATGATTCGCTAGAAATATCGCCATGTATGATTGATTGGTAGTTTTGTCAAGTTGCAAATTGGTAGAACTCGTAATCATATATATTGCTAGTTTAGGGTTTATTATACGTAATCGTGATACACCTTGAATAGAAGTAGCATAATTGTGATTATTGCTTGTAGTGATACATCATAGTAGTCACAAGTGGATTAGAACCTTTGTTAAAACGGATTAGTGCTTTTACACGTTCGTTTGCATTGATTAGTCTTATTTCATAGAACTTAGTGCTCTTAGGGAGTTAAACTTAATTGTGCTTTTACACTTTAGGTTGCTTTCTAGGAAGAATTCACTTTCGCATCTTTTAATGTGTTTGTTGATGACAAGAGGAAATTAGCGGGATATTCTTGTGATCACGGTATCCTAGGACTTTTGATAAAAGTTGAGATTAAATATCAATTCTAGTTATTGTTACAAATTCATGTTTGTGAATGAAAACTAATCCTTGACCGATATCCTCATCTTATTGATTTGCTTGTTTATTTCATTATTTGCTTTTAGTTTATTTTCCTTTACATAAAAATCAGAAATCCCCCTTGTTTGTATAGGAAACCGAAACAATCTGACAACCTAGATCCTCTCTGTGGGAACGATCCTTTCTTACCCTTGCTATATTATTTATTTTGAGTTATGAGAAAGTGTAATTTATTTTTGACGCATACGACAGCGATCAAAAATCCATGATTAATTTAATCGGAAATGCTCAACATAAGAGAACTTATGGAGCCCCATAGTATATACATAAAATATGGATCAGGGAAGATCAATACTGCGGAATAGACAAGGATTCATTCTATTTTCCATCACTATTTGCAAAATGACATACAATAGACACAATCCTCGTAAAAAAAAGTTCATCCTATATTCCATCAATATTTGCATAATGACATACAATAGGCTTAACTTTTGTAATGTCAAAAGTTCATTCAATCTTTTATCAATACTTGCATATCGACATGTGAAAGACTTAACTTTTGACAAAGTATGGGACAATCATAGTTCACGGACGCAAACACACATATCCCATAACACATTGCAATATATAAAACCATAAAGATTATTACTGCAAAAATCATCCTCCAAACAATTTTAGATTTAACCAAATAAACCTAAAAACAATAAAGATGAAAACATTGGACATAGTTATGTGTAATCACAATAATGGCTATTCCAAACTCTAGTTATTCTTCCTAAAACACAAGAATAAAATTCTCATAAGAAGATTTCCTAGACAAAATAAAATTAACAAGCTAAAGAACAAGGACAGACTCTTAAACCATCAAAACCGAACACGAACTGGCATCAAATAGACGTTTCGGAATCCTCACGAGCCTTGAGGTCTTTGATCTTGTGATTGACAACATCTACTGCTTCTTCAGAGAAGATATCCTCATTCAGAAGATCTTTAACATGTTTCTTTATGAGACTAAGGTCAGAAGTAACCTTTTTCAACTCAGTTCTTAACACATCAAGACTCTTCAAAGTATCAACGAGCTGCAGTTTTGCTTCCTCAAAATATTTAAGAAATCATGAACCACTTTAGCAGAAACCATATCCTCATTCTCAACATCCTGATGTGTATAGGAACAATAACATGAGGCATTAGTGTTAGAGCATAGCTCGGTCGACCTCGCATGCGTTGCTATATCAAGCATATTTGTCAATATTAGTGATCAAAACTATGAGTCTTGATTTGTAGTCTATTATAGCTAAGTCTCGGACTAGGATAGAAAAGTGTAGTTGAGCTCAAGGACTTCATGGCGATTCATCATACAACGACGAAGATTTACTCAAGGAACCGTGGAAGTTCATCAACAAAAAGGTATGTGGAGACTTGAACTTATCTATCACTCAAAAGTCTATCTATTTTATATCCTACTTCTTATGAGACAAAAAGTTGTATGCTATATAGACTGGATCATACACATTTGACATTTCGAGCTGAGTATTCACTACTTATCTTTTTCTCGAAATCGTGTGTTGGTAAAGCGTTTCGTTTTGATCAAGTTTATCTTCACCTAGTGACGAAAGTCATGAAAAGTTTCAATTACTTTGAGAATTGCTCTGACGTGAAACGGTCCGTGAGTAACGGCTATATAACGTCCTCTGAGAATGTCTCAATGATTGGAATGAGAATTTAGATTGCATAACCACGTATTCCTTAATCCGAAGTTTTCGAACTTTGTTGATTGAGAGAAACCGGAGGAATTGGCTTTGCCAAGTCCGCGAACCCAATTTGCGAACTCAGTCTGCGAACTGTCGGAAGTTCTTGTGCCGAGAATTTCTGCTGGGATTCCAAATTCGTTCGTAAAGTTCAAGTCCACGAACTCAGTCCGCGAACTGGCGGAAGTCTCTTTGCCGAGATTTTCTGCTGAGTTTGGAAAACTCTGCCGTTTGCCTTAAGTCCGCGAACTTGTTTGTGAGCTTAAGTGGTTATGATCTAAAGATGTGCTCTGAACATGAAACTTAAATTACTAATGAATGCTTTATGCAAACCGTGTCTATAAAGTTCATGAGCCGATTCAATCGAATCGAATCATCTTTGTTTCAATTGTGTCTTGTGTAGTTACATAAGATCTCATAGCAATTGAACAACTCTCTGACTAGTTCATTTAAGTCAATTGAACTAGTTATGGTGAAGAAGAACTAGGTTAATATGAATTTCTCATATGGTTAACCTTTTGGGTTACTATGTTGAACCAATATACACCTACACGTTTTGGCATGGTTTTCACAAACCAAGTAAACGTCTACCCAAGTGTGTGTGACAAGCTAAGTTTTCGATCTAACGGTTGAGAAATATTAGATTGAATCTAAATCAGGTTTTCATCTAACGGTGAATATGGATTGCTTTGTAACTAAGGCAAAACCCTGATTTGAAGGCTATATAAAGGAGACATATAGCATTGTGCAAAACTAATCCCCACACGTCTGTGTGATACTAGTGCGCTTGCTAGAGTCGATTCTCCTTTAACTTTTGGTTTTCTTCTCTAAAACCAGGTTAACGACTTAAAGACTTCATTGGGATTGTGAAGCCAGACCGATACTACTTTTATCATAGTTGTGTGATCTGATCTTGCATCTTCTATCATACGAGTACAGTCTATTGATTGGCTTGACATCGTGAGAGTTCTCCGATAGGTAAGATAAAGAAGTCACAAACATCTTCGTCTCACTGTTTGTGATTCCTCGACAAACCGCTTGTGTAGTCAAGAAGGATTGTTGAGAGGTGATTGATTAATCTAGACTGTTCTTCAGGAATATAAGACTGGATTATCAATTGGTTCCTGTTCACCTTGATTTTATATCTTAAGACAGAACAAAACCTAGGGTTTTTCTATGGGAGACATATTTATCCTTTGATATACTTTTTTGTGTGAGACAAATTTGTTTATTATCAAGTCTGCGATTTTGGGTTGCAGCAACTCTTAGTTGTGGGTGAGATCAGCTAAAGGAATCAAGTACGCAATATGTTGCTGGGATCAGAGGCGTATGAGTACAACTGTACCTTGGATCGGTGGGAGACTGATTGGTGTTCAACTATAGTCCAGTCCGAAGTTAGCTTGTAGTAGGCTAGTGTCTGTAGCGGCTTAATACAGTGTGTATTCAATATAGACTAGGTCCCGGGGGTTTTCTGCACTTGCGGTTTCCTCGTTAACAAAACTACTGGTGTCTGTGTTATTTCTTTTCCGCATTATATTTTATATAATTGAAATAATACAGGTTGTCCGTTAAGATCATCAATTGGAAATCCAAGCCTTGGTTGTTGATTGATATTGATTGATCCTTGGATATTGGTCTTTGGTACCGTCCAAGTTATTCCTTGTATTTGATAAAGACTCGCTATTGTTTTTATCTTGAGTAAAAATCAAATCAAGAGAGAGATATTAACTCCTTGAGATACTATAATCTAGATTGAGTCTGACTGTCTAGTTGATTCTCTAGCAAAGTATTTCGGAGTTAGTCCATACAGATTGCTAAGCGAAATATTGGGTGGTGTTGTTAGACCCCCGCTTTTTCAATTAGGATGATCTTCTACTAGGGTTCATTTCTTCCTTCCCTTGGACGCGAAACCAATACCCTTGTCAAGAAAAGCTTTTGCAAAACTGCTAGAGTTAGAAGAAGACATTCTTGACAAACCACACAAAAAAAAATCCAAGAGTATGCGTACGAGACTCAAGGGTTTTGGTATTTAAATGGTTTCTTAAGGAAGGTAATTTTTAGGGTTTCTCAAAATTGATTCGTGACAGTAACACGGGTACTCGTACGAACACAATCTTGACCCAACAACAAAGGTACGCAACCGGTCGTATATTTTTTATACGACAAGACAAAATTTCTCCTATGTGAAAATTATCACAAGATTTTTGGCTCAATAAATTTTATATCTCCATAGAGAAATAATTTAGAGCACACAACATAGTTGCAACAAAAACAAAAAAAAAAGAACAACATCAGACACAACCAAAACTTTAAGCAAAGTTGTCTGCAGACAATAGTTTAACTATGAACGATAAGAAAATAACTCAACTAAGCAATTTTGCCAACAATATACCTGATTATTAACACATCTTACTCAACAGGATTTTTATGAGTAAGTTTTCAATCCTTGTGATTAATTGACACAAGTATGAGCTCTAAGCTCATTAAATGAACTGTGTTTACGGTTGGGTCTCTTTTTCCTTTCGAATCTAGGAAATAATTATTTTTGATGTGAGAAATTATCATAAAACTTACTGTCATCAAAATACGAGACATACTTTGAGTTCTTACCAGAAGAATTTTGACTTGAGGAGGTTGACAACCTGTTGACAATTTCTTTATAGCCTTCAATTATCTCCTTCGGGTTATTTCTCATATCATCATTTTTGCTCATTTATCCTGGAATTTTGTTCACATCAAAGGTAACGTTATCTCCTTTTTTAACAGAAGAAAAGACTTGATCTTTTCTTAGACGATTTTTGTTAAGATATCTGTTCTGCTTCTGATTATTCGAGGAACTCATTGAGCTGACTTTCCTGGTAGCATACACAGGGTAAGTATGAAAACCAATTGGTTTAGACATACGAATGCCAGTTACACCTTTGAGAATTAAGTCTAAGGTGTGTTGAAGTTGAACAAAGGAATTTTTATTCAACCTAGATTTTCCCTTTTGTTTAACAGAACCTTTTGCCTTGCAAAAGAAACATACTTTCTGATCACAAGAGTGATTAGATAGTACAGTCTTAACAACCTCGTTTGGAGATTTCTTCCTTCCATGTGATGTGGAACATCCTTGATCAGAGGAGGTGACTAACACATCTTTTCCAATAGGAAGGGATTCTGGTTTTACTTCTGGAAATGCAACTTCTTCAGTTGCGGTAGAAGTACATGGTATATTAGACTGCTTAGAGCATCCTTGAATTGAGAGTTTACTCAAGCGATGTTCAATTTCCAAAGCATCCTTTTTGAGGCTTTCCTCGAGTAACATACATGAAGAATGAACTTCAGTGTTTTTGGAATTGCAGTCTCTTACTACACCAAGAAGAACATTGACATGTTTTTTCAATCGATTAAATCTATCAGCTTGGATTCTAACAAGATTTAGAATCAGTTCACTCTCTTCAGCTGTTTCCCTTTCATTAGTAGAGATAGACTCTTTTGAAGGGTAATCGGAATAACACATGTCAGTGTCTGTCTGTCTCGTCAGAACACTAGGTTCGTCTATATTTGAGATTGACGAATCTTTCTATTTAATAGATACAGTTGAGATAGAACTTTTATTTCTGATGGTGCGTTTCTCAAAGATAGTACTCTTGTCCATAGAGTCATATCGCTACAAACACATACTTATAAGGTCTTTAAACATGTTTGCCTGTCTGATGCCAATTGAAAGAGCGGGGGTCTAACAAGCACACCCAATATTTCGCTTAGCAATCTATATGGACAAACTCCAATATACTTTTGAGAGCATCAACTAGACAGTCAGACTCAATCTGAATGAAAGTATATCAAAGAGTTATATCTCACTTTCTCGATTCAATACTTACTCAAGCAAATAGAAATCTGCGAGTCTAATTGAATACAAGAGAAATCAATTGAACGGTACCAAAGACCAATGCTCAAGGATCAATCAATTTCAATCAACAACCAAAGTTGGATTTCCCAATTGATCGATTTAACGCACAACCTGTGATATTTCAATTATATAACCAAATATAATGCGGAAAAGAAATAAAACAGACACCAGAAGTTTTGTTAACGAGGAAACCGCAAATGCAGAAAAACCCCGAGACCTAGTCCAGATTGAACACACATTGTATTAAGACGCTACAGACACTAGCCTACTACAAACTAACTCTGGTATGGACTGTAGTTGAACCCCAATCAATCTCACACTGATCCAAGGTACAGTTGCGCTCCTTACGTCTCTGATCCTAGCAGGATACTATGCACTTGATTCCCATAGCTGATCTCACCCACAACTAAGAGTTGCTACGACCCAAAGTCGAAGAATTTAATAAACAAATATGTATCACACAGAAAAGTATACGGTAATAGATAAATCTGTCTCCCACAGAAATACATACGAGTTTTTGTTCCGTCTTTTGATTAATCAAGGTGAACAGGAACCAATTGATAACCCTGACTTATATTCCCGAAGAACAACCTAGAATTATCAATCACCTCAAAATAATCATAATCGACTAGCGAAAAAAGATATTGCGGAACCACAAACGATGAGACGAAGATGTTTTTGACTTCTTTTATATCTTGCCTATCAGAGAAATTAATCTCAAGCCAATCTTACGATTGTACTCAAACACGATAGAAACAGCAAGATCAGACCACGCAACTACATAGAAAATAGTTGGGTCTGGCTTCACAATCCCAATGAAGTCTTCTAGTCGTTAACCTACAGGGTCTCGATAGAAACCTAAGGTTAAAGGAGAATCGACTCTACCTAATACAACTAGTATCACACAGAAGGTGTGGGGATTAGGTTTCTCAGTTGCTAGAGTTCTCCTTTATATAGTCTTTCAAATCAGGGTTTGCAATCTAAGTTACCTTGGCAACAAAGCATTCAATATTCACCGTTAGATGAAAACCTGATTAGATTCAAGCTAATATCTTTTAACCGTTAGATCGAACTTAGCTTGTTACACACAAATGAAATGCACATTTATTTAGGTTTGTGTAACCGTACCCAAACATGTACATTTAGTTGGTTCAACAGTAGTTAACCAAATGGTTAGCCATATGAGCACTTTCATATCAAACATATTCATCCTAACCATAACTAGTTAAAATGACTCAAGAGAACTAGTTAGAGCGTTGTTCAATTGCTTAGATCTCATAGAAGTATATAAGACACAGTTGAAGCAAAAACGATTTGATTCACTCGAATCAATTCATGAAATTTATAGCCACGGTTTGCAAGTATGCATTCCTTAGTTTATATAAGTTTAAGTTCACGAATAATCATTTTTAGAAACTGAAAAAGCGGGGGTCTAACAACAACACCCAATATTTCGTTTGGCAATCTGAATAGACAAACTCCAATATACTTTCTATAGAATCAACTAGACACTCAAACTCAATCTAGAGTAAAGTATATCAAAGAGTTTAATATCTCTATTTCAACACAATCAAAGTTAAACAGAAACAAGTTCGTAAACCTGATTTTGTTGTGAAGTTCTTGAAACAAAGTCTTTTGTTTTAATCACAACCTTTTCAATATCCACCGTGTATAAACCTCTTTAAGCAACAATCACTAAAGGAATATTTCAACACAGTGTCCACTTGAAATAGGGTTAGTCCAGACTGGTCTAACAATATGAAAATAACAAAAACAATGTGAAATAGGGTTAGATCCAACTTGGCTTTGTGATCCCCAATACGAAGACTTTATCTCTCTCTCGTTAACGAAGAACGGAAGACGTGGAAAACAACCTGCAGAGCTTACGCCAATTTTCCAAAGGGATGAAAAACGTGTAAACTCACGAACTCCTTATTTATAATGAACAATAGCTTGGAAGCTAAGCAAAGATATTTTCCTTTTACAAGACTCTCCTAAATATGAGAGTCTTTCCTAAGTTAAAACTCTTGCCAAAATAATTAAATAAATAACTTATTTAGCAAAAATTATATTTATGTGAATAAATCACATTTTAACTTAGGCAAGAATCACAAACACATTAATATGGTAATCAAAAGTGTTTGGACCAATAACTAACTTTCCTAGATAAAGAAACATCACCAACTTGACCAAAATCCCTTTTAGTCACGTATTGGGCCCAAGTTCGCGGACCTCTCCAAGGCCCATGGAATGTTTCCTACTAATGAATTTAAATCACTCATAACTTTGTCGTTATAACTCGGAATTGAGTGATTCTTGGCTCATTGGATTCGCAATATCATTCACTATAACATGAGATATTTTATAGGGATAAAGGTTATTATCACCAAGGTCATGAATCAAATAACCTCAAGTATATATACATAAATGTACATTTACCGTCATAGGAATTGTTCCATAGAGTGAGCATTTATCTCGATAGATTAGAAAGGTAGAGTTGAACAAGAATCCAATTGAAATCAATCACATACCTTTGTTGATGAAGTACTTGGTGATGTCTTCTTGTAGCCTTCAATATTCATCCTTTACAGATAGCTTCGATTCAACTTCTTAGACCTAAACTAGTCTGAAACTATCTTTAGTATGCTAAATAAAGAATGCATTTTGGCAACTAAAATTGACAACTAACTTGACATACCAACGCTAGTGGGTTCAACCGAGCAGTGCTCTAACAATCTCCCCCTTTGTCAATTTTAGTGACAAAACCATTTTACATATGACTTGTACTTGTTAAAAGTAAAAACGACAATCTTGATTTCCTTGGTTCTTCAACTCCTCATGTGTTCAACCTGTACTTGTTGAAGATCCATCATAGTATTATTACACAGCATCAAAGTTTCATTGTATCACAACTTTGATAATAATACTACGGTGATATGTATCACTCCCCCTTAGTCAATACTCCATCTCGATCATGGAAACCCCCCCCCCCCTACACAATGATCCGAAAACCATATGTAATTGTAGTGTGAACTACATATTAATTATCCCCCTTTTTGTCAATAAAATTGGCAAAGGTACAAGAACGGGATCATAATGAAATTTCCACAAGAGATATTTCATAGACTAAAAGAAAAATACATACCAACTTAATTTAGATGCAATCATAAAGCCGAAGCTAAATGCATTCATCAAGGAGTTTTAAGATACAAGATAACCCCTATAAGATTCCACAGTCGCACACCCCGCAAGATATTACCATTAAGCACAAGTTCAAAAGAGCTCTCCCCATTTGATGTCATTCTCGAAAGAACAACAAGAGCGACCTTACTCTAGAGATAAGGATTTAAAAATTGGATTTTAGAAAACCCACAAGGAGATATGATTTAAGAACCAATCATTGAACGTCTCTCATGAGATCATGTTACTAAAAAAGTTTAGAACTATCTCATGGTAACAATACACAATATGTGATCATGAAGATCAAGTATTGTGATCATCTTTTCTAAGATGCAAACTTGTATAAACAAGACTTGATATGCTTAGAAGGAAGAATAAACTTTTCCACAAGGATTTACACAAAGAATGGTTACCATAAGAGTATGAAAAAATTCTTTGACAATAAAAACCAGCATCCATGGCTTTGATAATTGCTTCTAACCTGTTAAATTTAAGAATTTCAAACACAAATAAAGTTAGGTAATTAAGACTCATACATGTGGTTTCTAGCCATATGATCACTTCCATATAAACCATATTCTTCTTCTCCATAACTAGTTCAATTGACTTAAATGAACTAGTTAAAGAGTTGTTCAATTGCTATGAGATCTTATGTAACTACACAAGACACAATTGAAAAAAATATAATTCGATTCGATTGAATCGGCTCACGAACATTATAGTCACGGTTTGAATAAAGTATTCCTTAGTAATTTAATGTTTCATGTTCATAGCACATCTTTAGATCATAACCTCTTAAGTTCACAAACGAGTTCGCGGACTTAGGTAAACCGGTTGAGTTTTCCAAACTCAGCAGAAGTTCTCGGAAAGAGAACTTCCGCCAGTTCACGGACTTAGCACACAACACGAGTTTTGGAAAATCCCAGCAGAAATTCTCGGTCGAGAACTTCCGACAGTTCGCGGACTTGGCAAGCCAATTCCACAATCCTCCCGATTTCTCTTGATCAACAAAGTTCGAAAACTTCGGTTCAAGGAATACATGGTTATGTAATCTAAACTCTCATTTCAATCATTGAGACATTCTCAGAGGACGCCATGTAGCCGTTATTCACAGACCGATTCACATCAGAGCAATTCTCAAAGTGATTGAAACTTTTCATGACTTTCGTCACTAGTTGAAGATAAACTTGATCAAAGTGAAACGCTTTACCAACACATGTTTCGAGGAATATATAAGCGAGTTAAACTCAGCTCGAAACAATAAATTATTCCACATATTCAGAAATTTCCCAACTTAATATGTGCTCCCCAATTATTTTGCAATCCTCACCGCATTTATTAAGGCTTCTTGGCGAGGATGCACTTTCAACACAATCAGGTTGTGCTGGGGTGAGCAACATCTTGCTCACTACAGGTATTCGAAACAAAATCATGCATGGACTCTAGGAATTTAAAAACTTCCTTGAAACTTTCAATAAATGTTCCATACCTTTTTAAGATGTTATCCCTTGTCAAACTCTTGTCCGAGAGATCCTTCTTAATAGAACTCGTTGCTTTATTGGTCTTCTTTAGTACCCATTTCTGAGTAGCTTTTGGAGCAACGTATTTCTTTTTCTCCCCAATATAATTGTGAAACTTCTTTGGGGGAATACTGAAAGAACTGATATTATGAGACTCAGTTTTTCTCCAGTTTGGAACATCATATCTTGTCATCCTAACAGAATCATATCTGGTTTTATCTCGTTTAAGAAATCTGCAATTCCTTTGCAAGTGACCTGGTTTTCCACAATAAAAACAATGTTTAGTATAATGGAAAAAGTTATGTTTAGCATTACCTGAATGTGTATGTTCTTGCTTTGGAGCTTGTCAGGATTTCTTCTGTTCTTACTTTACTTTTGTCAACCATGGAAGGTTTTGGTTGAGAACAATATTTAGCTTTGACAAATTTTACCTCTTTGCAAATACTAGGAGCGTCTATTCCTTCATAGCCAAATCCTCGTGTGTCACGATGAATTCTACATGCTCCCAATATCGAGGTTAATTTATCTGAGCTTCTATTTCTAGACAAACTCTCTTTTAAGCTCAAGTTTTCTTCTTCCAAACTTTTGACCTTCTCAAGTGCAATAACTAGATTATTCTTGGATGATTCACATTGAACTTTGAGATCTTCTCGTTCCGAATCAAATAACAAGTTCATCTAAATATTCTCCAAGTTATCTAGCTTTGCTTGAAGAGTAACTTCCCGATCTCGACCTTCGGCAATTTCTTCTTTAAGCTTTCGTATTTCGTTGAGATAATCTCTTGCACCAATAGAATCAAGTTGGTCTTGCAAGTCTTTATTCCGACTACGAAGTCTGTCATATTTAACTTTCTCACTGAAAATGGTGCTTTCAGCCTCCGAGAGTTTCCGATGACTTTCTTTAAGAAGATTATTAGCTACTGGATCATCGTGGAACACTTCTTCGTCAGAATCAGTATCAGAAAGAAATTTTCCAGAAGCTAATGCAACCTCGCCTATGAGCTTTTAAGGATTATAATATTCAGGTTCATCATCAAGAGTAGGCAAGTCTGTTGCATATGCCGATTGTCTACGACTCCAGCTAGGACATACTGCAGACAAGTTCCCGAAACCACGACAGTTATAGCATTGTGCATCATCCTTAGGAGATGTTACACTTTTACAAAACTCTTTCTCATGTCTCTCAAGAATTTTCTAAATTGTCGTGGAGTAACATCCTTAGTATCTGGCGAACCATATTTATCCTTAGAGGATTCAGAATTGTTTGCAGCTTTAAGAGAAATCACCTCTTTTCTTGCGTGTTCATTATCAAAGATCTTTAACTTTCCAGCAAGAGTACTTCTGGAGAGTGTAGAAAGATCGTTTCCTTATTCAATGACATGTTTCTTAGACTCGTATCTTGATGGGAGAGACCTGAGAATTTTGCACATAATATCTTTCTCCGGAATAGTTTTTCCTAATTAAAAAGAGGAGTTAAGTATTTGAGAAAGTCTTTGTTTAAACTCATCAAAGGTTTCATCATCATACATGCGAAGGTTTTCCCAGTCAGAAGCTAGAATTTGAAGCCTTGCTTCTTTCTCTGCGGCATTCCCTTCGAATTCGGTTTCTAAGATATCCCAAGCATCTTTAGACTTATTGCACGTAGTCACGTGGTGCTGAAGATCTGGGTCATGGCATGGATGATAACATTCAAACAGTCGGAGTTTTGCTTTGCAGTAAGTAACTCGGCAGGACTGTATTCACCAATGTTCTTGGGAACGATTTCATCTCCAACTGCCACAACGGGAGCATCATAGCCATTAACTATATATACCCATGATTGAAAATCACGTGCTTGAAGAAAAGCTCGCATAACAATTTTCCACCATAAATAATTAGTGCCATCGAAGGATGGTGGTACGTTTATAGAGATATCACCTCTGTCCATAGAATCAGATTGCTACAAACACAGACTTATGAGGTCTTAGCGTGTTTGCCTGCTATGATACCAATTGAAAAAGTGGGAGTCTAACAACACCACCCAATATTTCGTTTGACAATATGAATAGACAAACTCCAATATACTTTCTAGAGAATCAACTAGACAGTTAGACTCAATCTAGAGTAAAGTATATCAAAGAGTTTAATATCTCTATTTCAACACAATCAAATTTAAACAGAAACAAGTTCGTAAACCTGATTTTAGTGTGAAGTTCTTGAAACAAAGTCTTTTGTTTTAATCACAACCTATTCAATATCCACCGTGTATAAACCTCTTTAAGCAACAATCACTAAAGGAATATTTTAACACAGTGTCCACTTGAAATAGGGTTAGTCCAGACTGGTCTAACAATGTGAAAATAACAAAATCAATTGTTCAAGATCAATCAAGTCTTATCCAACAAACAAGGTCGGATTTAACAACTATGATTGATTAACGTACAACCTGTATTATTTCAATTATATAAATAAAATATAATGCGGAAAAGAAATAACACAGACACCAAATTTTGTTAACGAGGAAACCGCAAATGCAGAAAAACCTCGGGACCTAGTCCAGAATAAACACACACTGATAATAAGTTGTTACACCAAATTCCTACTACTTATTCGGACTAGATGTAATACCTTCTTCAGCACTTGTAGAACTCCTAGCAGAATAACGATTCTCTTTAGGAACTCTTCACACAAATCTTCTAGCAGAACCAAAAATTCTCTTTAGAAGATACACCACAACGATCGATAAGATTTGATATTTTGTTTGCACAAAACACCAGTTTGATTTCCCTTTAGATGTGAATCAAGATTTTGGAAATCTTGTGTTTATTTTGATAAAAACAATTACTAGGTAAAAGTAATATCAAAACAAACTTGTAGATTAGGGTTTTAACTTACAATCAGTATGCGTACACACAAGGAGTCCGTGAACCTGGTTTCCATAAGTAAATTGGGTGATTCCAAAGATCAATTTCCAAGTTAAGAAAACCCTAATAAATCTACCACAAGAACAACTAGAATAAATCTAGAGATATCTTGTTTAAAACTTCTCAAGGATTTTTACGAGATGCCTCAAAAGAAGTTTTTCTTTCTAGTCTCCGATTTCGACTAACAAGTGTTGGTATACGATCGGAAACTGAAATCTATCAAAACCTATGATCAACAACTCTTGAATGGTTTTATATCAGAAGAGAAAACCTTGGAATAGACAAGAGGTGAAAAACCTAGATTACAAGTTGTATGATCAATCACGAAGATTAGATCCAACTTGGCTTTGTGATCCCCAACACAAAGACTTTTATCTCGCTCTCGTTCACGAAGAACGGAAGACGTGGAAAATAACCTGCAGAGCTTACACCAATTTTCCAAAGGGATGAAAAACGTGTAAACTCATGAACTCCTTATTTATAATGAACAATAGCTTGGAAGCTAAGCAAACTTATTTTCCTTTTACAAGACTCTCCTAAATATGAGAGTCTTTCCTAAGTTAAAACTCTTGCCAAAATAATTAAATAAATAACTTATTTAGCAAAAATTATATTTATGTGAATAAATCACATTTTAACTTAGGTAGGAATCACAAACACTTTAATATGGTAATCAAAAGTGTTTGGACCAATAGCTAACTTGCCTAGATAAGGAAACATCACCAACTTGACCAAAAATCCCTTTTAGTCACGTATTGGGCCCAAGTTCGTGGACCACTCCAAGGCCCATGGAATGTTTCTTACTAATGAACTTAAATAACTCATAACTTTGTCGTTGTAACTCGGAATTGAGTGATTCTTGGCTCATTTGATTCGCAAGCTCATCATTATAACATGAGATCCTTTATAGGGATAAAGGTTATTATCACCAAGGTCATGAATCAAATAACCTCAAGTATATATACATAAATGTACATTTATCGTCATAGGAATTGTTCCATAGAGTGAGCATTTATCTAGATAGATTAGAAAGGTAGAATTGAAAAGAATCCAATTGAAATCAATCACATACCTTTGTTGATAAAGTACTTGTTGATGTCTTCTTGTAGCCTTCAATCTTCAATCTTCATCCTTTAAGGATATCTTCGATTCAACTTCTTAGACCTAAACTAGTCCGAAACTATGTTTAGTATGCTAAATCAAGAATGCATTTTGGCAACTAAAATTGACAACTAACTTGACATACCAACGCTAGTGGGTTCAACCGAGCAGTGCTCTAACATAAACTAACCCACTTAAGTACGCATACTGGTACGCGGACTTAAGTAGCCGGAATAAGTTTGTTTTCAGTTCACAAACTCCAACAGAAATTCACGGGATGTGAACTTCCGACAGTACGCGTACTGGTACGCGGACTTCAGTTTCGGTTTTCCTGAGCAGCAAAGTACGCATACTTTGGTTCAAGGAATAAGGACTTACACACATATGAGTTATCACACAATTTTTATATCCTTTCAAGGTTATATTCTAAACTCTCATTACAATCATTGAAACATTCTTAGAGGACGTTATATAGTTGTTGTTCACAAGCTATTTTTCGTCAAAGCGATTTTCAAGTAATTGAAACTAATATGACTTTCGTCACTAGTAAAGATGAACTTGACGAAGGCGGGAGATTACCAACACATATGTCGAGAAATAGATAAGCGAGATAAACTCGGCTCGAAATAGCAAATGTGTATAATCATAGTCTATATAGCAATACGACTTTTGTCTCAAGATAGGAAATAGAGTAGATAGACTTTTGAGTGATATATAAGTTCAAGTCTTCGCATACCTTTTAGTCGATGAAGTTCCACCAGTTCCTTGATTAGTTCTTCGTCTTTGTATGAAGATCTCCATGGAGTCTAGAGCTCAACTACACTTTCTATCCTAGTCCGAGACTTAGCTATAAGTAGACTAGAAATCAAGACTTATAGTTTTGGCAACTAAACTTGACAACAAGCTTGAGATTGTAACGCTTGCGAGTTCGACCGAGTAGTGCTCTAACACAATTTATATATTCCATTATGCGTGTATGGATGTGTGTGTGTGATTCTTTTTTTATTTGGTTAAGAAAAACTGTGTCAATTTATTTGGCTTATTGTGTTTGGTATCAAGTATTTTTGCTTAACGAAATTTCGGTGCAATTTTCGTGCTATAATGTCTATGTTTGTTTCAATTGCTTCCGGTTAAGAAAATAATTATTGTTAGAGCACTGCTCGGTCAAACTCACATGCGTTGTTATCTCAAGCATGTTTGTCAATGTTAGTGATCAAAACTATAAGTCATGATTTCTAGTCTCTTATAGCTAAGTCACGGACTAGGATAGTAAGTGCAGTTGAGCTCAAGGACTTCATGGCGATTCATCATAAAAGTAGAAGTACTACTCAAGGAACCGATGGAACTTCTCGACAAAAAGGTATGTGGATATTTGAACTTATATGTCACTCAAAAGTCTATCTATTCTATCTCCTACTCTTTGAGACAAAAGTCGTATGATATATATATATATAGAAGAGATTATACACATTTGGTATTTCGAGCCGAGTATACCTCGCCTATTTATATATCGAAATATGTGTTGGTAAGCTTTTCGCTTTGATCAAGTTTATCTTTACCTAGTGATGAAAGTCATGAATGTTTCAATCACTTTGAAAATTGCTTTGACGAGAAATGGTGTAACAACTGTATAACGTCCCCTAAGAATGTTTCAATGATTGGAATGAGGAGTTTAGATTACATAACCAATGTATTCCTTGAACCGAAGTTCTCGAACTTTGTTGATCAAGAGAACCGGAAGTATGGCAAGTGCCAAGTCCGCGAACTGCCGAAGTTCTCAAACCCGAAAATTTCTGCTGGAGTTGACAAACTACTTGCGTGAGCCAAGTCCGCGAATCCAGTCCGCGAACCGGCGAAGTTCTCAAACCCGAGAATTTCTGTTGGAGTTTGTAAACTCTGTCTGGTGTCTTAAGTCCGCGAACCTAGTCTGCGAACTTGAGAAGGTTATATATCTAAAGATGATCTCTGAACTTAATCTTAAAAGACTAAGAAATGTTTTTGCAAACCGTGGCTATTAAAGTTCATGAACCGATTCTTATGAGTCAAATCATCTTTGCTTCAATTGTGTCTTGTGTAGTTACATAATATTTCCTTGCAATTGAACAACTTTCTTAACTAGTTCATTTGAGTCATTTGAACTAGTTATGGTGAAGAAGAACATGATTGGTATGAAATGCTCTTATGGTTAACCTTTTTGGTAAACTATTGTTGAACCAACAATGTACACATTTGGGTGCGGTTAACAAACCTATAAGCGTACAGTCATTTGTGTATGACAAGCTAAGTTTCTATCTAACGGTTGAGAAATATTAGCTTGAATCTAAATCAGGTATTCATCTAACGGTGGATATTAATTGCTTTGTAACTAAGCAAAACCCTGTTTTGAAAGACTATATAAGGGGACATCTAGCTTCTCTGCAAAAATAATCCCCACACCTTATGTGTGCTACTAGTTTGCGTGCTAGAGTCGGTTCTCCTTTAACCTTTGGTTTTCTTCTTCTAAAACCAGGTTAACGACTTGAAGACTTCATTGGGATTGTGAAGCCAGAGCGATACTACTTTTATCGTAGTTGTGTAATCTGACCTTGCATCTTCTATCGTAATAGTACAATCATATTGATTGGCTAGAGATTGTTTGATTTCTCCGATAGGCAAGATATAAAAGTAATCACAAACATCTTCGTCTCATTGTTTGTGATTCCACGACATCTTGTTTCGCTACCATACGATTAAGATTGTTGTGAGGTGATTGATTAATCTAGGTTGTTCTTCGAGAATATAAGACCGGATTATCAATTAGTTCCTGTTCACCTTGATTATTATCAAAAGACGGAACAAAATTTTTAGGGTTTTTCTGTGGGAGACAGATTCATCCTTTGACAGACTTGTCTGTGTGAGACAGATTTGTTTATTATTAAAGCCTGCGATTTTGGGTCGTAGCAACTCTTAGTTGTGGGTGAGATCATCTAAGGGAATCAAGTGCGCAGTATCCTGCTGGGATCAGAGGCGTTGGGAGTACAATTGTACCTTGGATCAGTGGGAGACTGATTGGGGTTCAACTAAAGTCCAGTCCGAAGTTAGCTTGGAGTAGGCTAGTGTCTGTAGCGGCTTAATACAGTGTGTGTTCAATCTGGACTAGGTCCCGGGGTTTTTCTGCATTTGCGGTTTCCTCGTTAACAAAATTTGTGGTGTCTGTGTTATTTCAATTGCCGCATTATATTGTTTTATCTTTATAATTGAAATAATACAGGTTGTGCGTTTGATCAATCAATTGGAGAATCTGACCTAACGGTTGTTGATTGATATTGATTGACACTTGGATATTCGTCTTTGGTACCATCCAAGTTATTCCTTGTATTTGATTAGTACTCGCAGTTTCTGTTTCAGGAAATCAAATCAAGAGAGATATACAAACTCGTTGATATACTTTTAATTGATTGAGTCTTGTTGATTCTCTTAAAAGTATATTCGAGTTTGTCCATACAGATTGTTAAGCGAAATATTGGGTGGTGTTGTTAGACCCCCGCTTTTTCAATTGGTGTCAGAGCATGCAAACCCGCTTAAGACCTCAGAAGTCTGTGTTTGTAGAAATCTGACTGTATGGACCATAAAGTCTCAATTGACGCTTCACCAGGTTTAAAAAACAACCGTAGAAAAAGGTCTGATAAACTGGTTACTCTTCAAAAGGGGTTGGATGAACAAATACGGATCAATTCTAGTCTTGTTGCATAAATTGCAATTCTTAAGGATTTGATATCTGGTATTAGTCCCTTGGTGAATCTGAGTAACTCCAGTTGTTCCTCTGTAAAGAATAGTCGTAAATCGGATAGTAATCAACAACCTGTTGATGTAAAAACTGATGTGACTAGGAACCGGTCAGATAAACTTCAAAGTTGTGGACCATATTGTTGTTTTGATTCCTCCAATCGCTTACAACAAGTTTGTATGTCATTTCGAAAGAGACTGAATGTTACATGTAATCTTTGTAAGAAAACTAAACAACGTTTTGATACTCTGAAGGGACATACAAGACTATCAGGAAACTCTAAACAGAGAAGTACTAATAGTATGGGTGTTTTTGCTTTAAGATCTACGTCTCCTTTTCAATGGTTTCTTGATAATGGATGTAATAAACATATGACAGGTGATCTCACATGGTTCGTTTCGTCTATTGACTATGAAGGAGGTCCTGTAACGTTTGAAGATGGGAGTTGTTGCTACATTAGCAAGATGGGAGTGATCAAACTGCCCGGTGTTCCAGAAATCCATGATGTAGTATACGTAAAAGGTATGACTGCTAATCTTCTTTCTATTAGTCAAATTTGTGACAAAGACCATCGAGTTGTCTTCAATGCAAATGGATGTGACATTGTTGACAAAACTGGAAAAGTAATTTTTCAAGGAACTCGTGGTAAAAACAATTGTTATCTACTTGATACTCAGTTTAGCAATCGTTGCAATTTGACTAAGGTGGAATCTACACATCTTTGGCATGAGCGTTTTGGTCACATCAATTATCGTCTTCTAACTAAGATCATTAACAAAGAACTTGTTAGAGGCATTCCCAAAATCAATGCAAAGATTTAAGGTGTATGTGGTGCCTGTCAAAAGGGTAAGCAAACGAAAGTTCACCACAAACCATCTCGAGATATTCTCACTAAAGCTCCACTTGATTTAATTCATATGGATCTCTTCGGACCAATTCAACAACCCACTGTTGCTGGTAAGAAGTATGCTTTAGTTATGGTAGATGATTACACCAGATTCACTTGGGTTGCATTCTTATCTCATAAGAATGAAACTCTTGGTGAATTCAAGATTATTGTTAAAAGGATCCAGAACGAACAAGGTCGCAAACTAAAGAAAATTAGAAGCGATCGTGTGGAACTGAATTCAAAGACACCAAGGTATTTGAATTCTGTGACGAACTGGGGATCATTCAACAATACTCTCACCTATACTCCTCAAGCTAAATGGAGTTGCGAAAGAAAGAATAGGAATATTCAGGAAATGGCAGGGTAATGCTCCATAACAAAAACTTACCATTAAGATTTTGGGGAGAAGCTGTTTTACAGCATGCTATTTGATCAACCGTGTGTATTTACGGTCTAAAACCCTTAACACTCCTTATGAGTTGTGGTATGGAAGGAAACCCAACCTACACTATCTCAGGGTGTTTGGAAGTAAGTGTATATTCTGAAAGATCGAGAACAGAAAGGAAATTCGACACCAAAAGTGATGAAGGTATCTTTCTTGGCTATGCTTCTGATAGTCGTGGTTTTCGAGTATTTATCTCAGAACACAAGTCATGATGGAATCTGCTAATGTTATCATCGACGACATTAGTAACTTTCGTCAGGATAATCCTCCTGCTGAATTGCCTCCAACCGAGACAATTGAGAAAGTCAAAGAAATTCCAGAATCAGTTGAAGTTATCCCAACTGTTACTGATCCTGACATTTCTAGTGACGAGGAGAAGAGCACTGATCAAGGCATCCCTGATGAACAAGAACGTGTCCCTCCACGACATCTATGGGTTCAAAGGAATCATGATCCAAACAGTATTATTGGAGGAAGAGATTCTACAGCTAAAACTAGAGGACAACTTCAAAATATATGCAATTTTGGTTGTTATCTTTCGCAAGTAGAACCAAGGAATATTGATGAAGCTCTGAACGACCCATTTTGGGTGAATGCAATGCATGAAGAGTTAAATCAATTTCAAAGGAAAGATGTGTGGGAACTTGTACCTTGTCCTCCAATATCAATATTGTTGGTAAATGGATATTCAAGAATAAGTCTGATGAATTTGGCACGATTGTCAGAAACAAAGCTAGACTTGTCGCTCAAGGATATTCACAGATTGAAGGGATTGACTTTGACGAGACCTTTGCTCCTGTGGCACGCCTTGAGTCCATTCGTCTTTTGTTAGCTCATGCTTGTTTTCTTAAGGTTAAGCTGTTTCAAATGGATATAAAATCCGTTCCTTAACGGAATTTTAAAGGAAGAAGTCTATGTTGCTCAACCTAAGGGGTTTGAAAACCCTGATTCCCAGATCATGTGCAAACTCAAAAGGCATTGTATGGGTTGAAACAAGCACCTAGAGCCTGGTTTGAAAAACTTACCACTTCTCTCATTAGAAAAGGTTTTTCAAGAGGCGGAGCTGAAAAATTGTTTACCAAATGGAGTGGGAAAGATGGTTATTGCTCAAATCTATGTAGATGATATCATCTATGGATCAACTTCTGAAATTTGCAAAGGACTTCCAAGTCTCTCTTGCTAAGGAATTTGAAATGAGCAATGTTGGTGAATTAAAATTCTTCTTAGGATTACAAATTCAACAACATAAGGATGGAATTTACTTATCCCAAGAGAAGTATGCTCGTGACCTTGTGACAAGGTTCGGTCTGGATAAGTGCTCTCCAAAATTAACACCTATGCCCACTACTGGTAAACTACATAGAGATGAGAAAGGAGCAAAAGTGGATCAAAAGTTGTATCGATCTATATTGGTAGCCTTTGTATCTTACAACTACTAGACCTGATATTTCTTTCAGTGTTGGTTGTTGTGCCAGGTTTCAGGCAAATCCAAAGGATCTCATCTTGCAGCTGCAAAAGGATCATTCGATATATTAATCACTGTGGTATGGTTGTCTTACACTTTTGATACTAACACTGATTTGTCTGCTTATTCGATGCTGATTGGGCAGGATGTAGAAGAGAAAAAGTATCAGGGGGTTTCTACTATGTAGGACTGAATCTTGTTGCTTGGCATACAAAAACAAAATTCTCAATCCCTGTCTACATGTGAAGCAGAATATATTGCTGCTGGATCATGTTGTACTCAACTCCTATGGATGAAACAAATGCTAGCTGATTATGGAGTTGATACTGGAATAATGAAGATCTTCTGTGATAACTCTAGTGCGATTCGAATCACTGAGAATCCCGTTGAGCACTCAAGAACAAAGCACATTGACATAAGGTACCATTTTATTCGTGATCTCTATGAAAATGGTATCATAAGTATGGAATTTGTGCCTTCCGAACAACAATTGGCTGATATTTACCAAACCATTAGACACTGCTACATTTCAACACTTGCGGCAGTCTATTGGTGTTGTTTGGTTCATTAAGCGTTTCTATAACTCTTCCCTATGTCTATCTCTTTTGGGCAATTGAGTTTGAAACTCCAGTAGGTTACTTCAGTTCAGTTTCTGTAGGTTTTTTTGTCTTGTTAGTATCTTTTTGTGTTTCAAAATCCTTCTTTTCTCTTGAAATTAAGGTCGCTCGTTGTTGTTCTTTCGGGAATGACATCAAATGGGGGAGAGTTCTTTTGAACTTGTGCTTAATGGTCATATCTTGAAGGGTGTGCGGTTGTGGAATTTTAGAGGGGTTTTCTTGTGTATTTAAACCCCTTGATGAATGTTGTTAGCTTCGGCTATATGATTGCTTCTAAATAAGATGATGTGTGTTTCTTTCTCTCAGTCATGAAATGTCTCTTACGGAAATTTCATTATGAACCCGTTCTTGTACCTTTGCCAATTTTATTGACAAAAAAGGGGAGAATTAATATGTAGTTCACGCTACAAATACATATGGTTTTCGGATCATTGTGTAAGGCGGAGTGGTTTTCATGTGAGATGGAGTATTGACTAAGGGGGAGTGATACATATCACCATAGTATTATTTTTGAAGTTTTGATACAATTGAACTTTGACACTGTGTAATAATACTATGACACTATAGAACAATGATCGAGACAGATGCTTTCTGATTGTTATAGCTACGGATCTTCAACAACAGTGATGCTAAACTTACAACCTTTGGGATCATTGGAGTACTTGGAAGTGACGAAGATTTCGAGGAATGTTGAAGATTAGACATGTGGAATATGAGCTACTAAAGTTTCATTATCTTTTTTGTATTCCATATGTATTGATAGTTTTGTCACTAAAATTGACAAAGGGGGAGATTGTTAGAGCACTGCTCGGTCAAACTCACATGCGTTGCTATCTCAAGCATGTTTGTCAATGTTAGTGATCAAAACTATAAGTCTTGATTTCTAGTCTCTTATAGCTAAGTCTCGGACTAAGATAGTAAGTGTAGTTGAGCTCAAGGACTTCATGGCGATTCATCATACAAGTAGAAGGACTACTCAAGGAACCGGTGGAACTTCTAGACAAAAAGGTATGTGGAGACTTGAACTTATCTGTCACTCAAAAGTATATCTATTTTATCTCCTACTCTTTGAGTCAAAAGTCGTATGCTATATATATAGACTAGATTATACACATTTGGTATTTCGATCTGAGTATACCTCGCCTATCTATATCTCGAAATATGTGTTGGTAAGCTTTTCGCTTCGATCAAGTTTATCTTTACCTAGTGATGAAA
Organism: Papaver somniferum; assembly: GCF_003573695.1. Classification (NCBI taxonomy): domain Eukaryota; kingdom Viridiplantae; phylum Streptophyta; class Magnoliopsida; order Ranunculales; family Papaveraceae; genus Papaver; species Papaver somniferum. The sequence continues at coordinate 81,965,820 of NC_039364.1, forward strand.
GTCATGAATGTTTCAATTACTTTGAAAATTGCTTTGACGAGAAATGCTGTAAAAACTATATAATGTCCTCTAAGAATGTTTCAATGATTGGAATGAGAGTTTAGATTACATAACCAATGTATTCCTTGAACCGAAGTTCTCGAACTTTGTTGATCAAGAGAACCGGAAGTATGGCAAGTGCCAAGTCCGCGAACTGCCGAAGTTCTCAAACCCGAGAATTTCTACTGGAGTTGACAAACTACTTGCGTGTTCCAAGTCCGCGAACCCAATCCGCGAACCGACAAATTTCTCAAACCCGAGAATTTTTGCTGGAGTTTGTAAACTCTGTCCGGTGTCTTAAGTCCGAAAACTTAGTCTGCGAACTTGAGAAGGTTATATATCTAAAAATGATCTCTGAACTTAATCTTAAAAGACTAAGGAATGCTTTTGCAAACCGTGGCTATTAAAGTTCATGAACCGATTCTTGTGAATCAAATCATCTTTGCTTCAATTGTGTCTTGTGTAGTTACATAAGATTTCCTTGCAAATGAACAACTCTCTTAACTAGTTCATTTGAGTCATTTGAACTAGTTATGGTGAAGAAGAACATGCTTGGTATGAAATGCTCTTATGGTTAACCTTTTTGGTAAACTATTGTTGAACCAACAATGTACACGTTTGGGGTGCGGTTAACAAACCTATAAGCGTACAGTCATTTCTGTATGACAAGCTAAGTTTTTGATCTAACGGTTGAGAAATATTAGCTTGAATCTAAATCAGGTTTTCATCTAACGATGGATATTGATTGCTTTGTAACTAAGGCAAAACCCTGATTTGAAAGACTATATAAGGGGACATCTAGCAACTCTGCAAAACTAATCCCCACACCTTATGTGTGCTACTAGTTTGCGTGCTAGAGTCGGTTCTCCTTTAACCTTTGGTTTTCTTCTTCTAAAACCAGGTTAATGACTTGAAGACTTCATTGGGATTGTGAAGCCAGACCGATACTACTTTTATCGTAGTTGTGTGATATGATCTTGCATCTTCTATCGTAATAGTACAATCATATTGATTGGATAGAGATTGTTTGATTTCTCCGATAGGCAAGATATAAAAGTAATCACAAACATCTTTGTCTCATTGTTTGTGATTCCACGACCATACGATTAAGATTGTTGTGAGGTGATTGATTAATCTAGGCTGTTCTTCGGGAATATAAGACCGGATTATCAATTGGTTCCTGTTCACCTTGATTATTATCAAAAGACGGAACAAAAACTTTAGGGTTTTTCTGTGGGAGACAGATTGATCCTTTGATAGACTTGTCTGTATGAGACAGATTTGTTTATTGTTAAAGCCTGCGATTTTGGGTCGTAGCAACTCTTAGTTGTGGGTGAGATCATCTAAGGGAATCAAGTGCGCAGTATCCTGCTGGGATCAGAGGCGTAGGGAGTACAATTGTACCTTGGATCAGTGGGAGACTGATTAGGGTTCAACTACAGTCCAGTCCGAAGTTAGCTTGGAGTAGGCTAGTGTCTGTAGCGGCTTAATACAGTGTGTGTTCAATCTGGACTAGGTCCCGGGGTTTTTTCTGCATTTGTGGTTTCCTTGTTAACAAAATTTATGGTGTCTGTGTTATTTCAATTTCCGCATTATATTGTTTTATCTTTATAATTGAAATAATACAGGTTGTGTGTTAGATCATCAATTGGAGAATCCGACCTAACGGCTGTTGATTGATATTGATTGACACTTGGATATTGGTCTTTGGTACCATCCAAGTTATTCCTTGTATTTGATTAGTACTTGCAGTTTCTGTTTGAGGAAATCAAATCAAGAGAGAGATACAAACTCGTTGATATACTTTTAATTGATTGAGTCTTGTTGATTCTCTTAAAAGTATATCCGAGTTTGTCCATACAGATTGCTAAGCGAAATATTGGGTGGTGTTGTCAGACCCCCGCCTTTTCAATTATGCAAGTCAATTTATTTTGGTTTGTATGTACTGTTTATGGCTCAACAAAATACGGGATCATTTGTTTAGTCCAATTCAATTCCGGATAAGAGAAACTAAGGGTCTTTTTGGGAGCTTGGAAACGGGATAACATATCCTGGAAAGGTTTACCTTAATTTGATTTATGATAACCTTGTTAATAGTTAGTTTTAATGGTGTTTGTCTAAAATTCTATCATATCTTGGGCTAGGTTAAATTGTGTTTGTTTGACTACAGAAATAGGTTAATATAAATAATTATTTCTTAGACAATTACTTATTTTAAAGGAAAATAACTGTCTAACCCATGTGAGGATACATGTATCCCAGGTATTTGGAAGAATACCTTAACCTCACTTTTTTAGCTTCCTAAAATCAAGGAAGGATTAGTAATCCTTATCCAGGATTGGAATTGCAGTGATACAAACACATTTTAACAGTTTTTTACTGGATAACCCAACCTAGGATGGGATATCCACGATACCAAACACGACCTAAGTTAATTCTGATCTTAGTTAGACTTATCAAATTGAAGGATTCTGTTAGAGCATAGCTCGGTCAACCTCGCATGCGTTGCTATCTCAAGCATGTTTGTCAATGTTAATGATCAAAAATATAAGTCTTGATTTCTAGCCTACATAGATAAGTCTCGAACTAGGATAGAAAAGTGTAGTTGAGCTCAAGGACTTCATGGCGATTCATCATACAATGACGAATATCTATACAAGGAACCGTGGAACTTCATCAACAAAAAGGTATGTGGAGACTTGAGCTTATCTATCACTCAAAAGTCTATCTCTTCTATCTCCTACTTCTTATGAGACAAAAGGCGTATGCTATATAGACTAGATCATACACATTTGACATTTCGAGCTGAGCATTCATTGCTTATCTTTTATCTCGAAATCGTGTGTTGGTAAAGCGTTTCGCTTTGATCAAGTTTATCTTCACCTAGTGACGAAAGTCATGAAAAGTTTCAATCACTTTGAGAATTGCTCTGACGTGAATCGGTCTGTGAATAACGGCTACATGTCGTCCTCTGAGAATGTCTCAATGATTGAAATGAGAGTTTAGATTACATAACCATGTATTCTTTGAACCGAAGTTTTCGAACTTTGTTGATCAAGAGAAATCGGTAGGATTGTGGAATTGGCTTGCCAAGTCCGCGAACTGTCGGAAGTTCTCGACCGAGAATTTTTGCTGGGATTTTCCAAAACTCGTTGTGTGCTAAGTCCGCAAACTGGCGGAAGTTCTCTTTCCGAGAATTTCTGTTGAGTTTGGAAAACTCAACCGATTAACTTAAGTCCGCGAACTTGTTTGTAAACTTAAGAGGTTATGATCTAAAGATGTTCTCTGAACATGAAACATTAAATTACTAAGGAATGTTTTATGCAAACCGTGGCTATAATTTTCATGAGCCGATTCAATCGAATCGAATAATCTTTGTTTCACTTGTGTCTTGTGTAGTTACATAAGATCTCATAGCAATTGAACAACTCTCTAACTAGTTCATTTGAGTCAATTGAACTAGTTATGGTGAAGAAGAACAAGGTTAATATGAAATGCTCATATGGTTAACCTTTTGGGTTACTATGTTGAACCAACATACACGTACACGTTTGGGCATGGTTTTCACGAACCCAGTAAACGTCTACCAAAATGTGTGTGACAAGCTAGGTTTTTCGATCTAACAGTTGAGAAATATTAGCTTGTATCTAAATCAGGTTTTCATCTAACGGTGAATAAGGTTGCTTTGTGACTAAGGCAAAACCTTGATTTGAAGGCTATATAAAGGAGACATTTATATTTTATGCAAAACTAATCCCCACACGTCTGTGTGCTACTAGTGCGCCCGCTAGAGTCGATCTCCATTAACCTTTGATTTTCTTCTCTAAAATCATGTTAACGACTTAAAGACTTCATTGGGATTGTGAAGCCAGACCGATACTACTTTATCGTAGTTGTGTGATCTGATCTTGCATCTTCTATCGTACGAGTACAATCGATTGATTGACTTGAGATCGTGAGAGTTCTCCGATAGGCAAGATAAAGAAGTCACAAACATCTTCGTCTCACTGTTTGTGATTCCTTGACAATCCGCTTGTGTAGTCAGGAAGGATTGTAGAGAGGTGATTGATTAATCTAGGTTGTTCTTCGGGAATATAAGACCGTATCATCAATTGGTTCCTGTTACCTTGATTTTATATCTAAAGACTGACCAAAACCTAGGATTTATCTGTGGGAGACAAATTTATCCTCTTATAGACTTTTCGTTGTGAGACAGATCTGTTTATTATCAAGTCTGTGATTTTGGGTTACAACAACTCTTGGTTGTGGGTGAGATCAGCTAAGGGAATCAAGTGCGCAGTATCCTGCTGGGATCAGAGGCGTAGGAGTACAACTGTACCTTGGATCGGTGGGAGACTGATTGAGGTTCAACGATAGTCCAGCCCGAAGTTAGTTTGTAGTAGGCTAGTGTCTGTAGCGACTTAATACAGTGTGTATTCAATCTGGACTAGGTCCCGGGGTTTTTCTGCATTTGCGGTTTCCTTGTTAACAAAATTTATGGTGTCTGTGTTATTTCTTTTCCGCATTATATTTTATATAATTGAAATAATACAGGTTGTGCGTTCGTGATCATCAATTGGAAATCCAATATTTGGTTGTTGATTGATATTGATTGATCCTTGGACATTGGTCTTTGGTACCGTCCAAGTATTTCTTGTATTTGATAAAGACTCGCTATTGTTTTTAACTTGAGTAAAAATCAAATCAAGAGAGAGATACTAACTCCTTGAGATACTTTTATCTAGATTGAGTCTGACTGTCTAGTTGATTCTCTAGCAAAGTATTTCAGAGTTAGTCCATACAGATTGCTAATCGAAATATTGGGTGGTGTTGTTAGACCCCCGCTTTATCAATTGGTATCAGAGCAGGCAAACACGTTTAAGACCTCATCAGTCTTTGTAGCGATCTGACTCTATGGAAAGTTGCAATGTGTGCTTATCTTCAAGCATGTGATTTTCAAACCTGGGTATGTATTGTTAACGGCTATAATCCTCCGGTTAATACAAAAGACGATGTATCTATACCAAAGGATGTTGGTAGTTATAGTCATGAAGAATATCTTGCTGCAATGCAAAACTCTTTTGGGTTAAGTGCTATCAGACATGCCGTTACCCCAGATCTTCAGTATTGTGTGGCTACTTGCACTAAGTCTAAATAAGCCTGGGATATCTTAGAAACTGTATTCTAAGACAAGAGATACGTTTCTAAGAAACATGCTATCAATGGAGGGAACAACCTCAACACTCCTTCCATGAATACCGCCTCTGGACAGGTGACAATTCGTGATCCAAATTCTGTTCAAACATTTGCATTCAATGTTGTTTCCGAGACAAGTAAATCCTCTAACTTATCTTGGGCTGATGAGTGTTGTTCATCCGGTTATCAGTTCAATAAACCGTGGTTAACAGAAAGGATCAAGGATTTCATGAAGAGGAGCGTTAGATGTGATAAACATCCATTGTCAGTTATTGCTTCTAAAGATTCTATGAAAGATAAATCTCCTTGTGTCGACGTCTTGAATACGTCTGTTGAGTGTGAAGTTATAGCTCTCGCAGCAGAAACCTCCATACACTCAAAATCTGATTCAGAAATTGAGTCTGACACAAAGATTTTCGATTTCTTGAACAAAGAGATCCTTCAAGAAAATCTTCAATTAAAAGCTTTATTGAAGAAACTGGAATCTTTAATCCAAGTGAAAGATCTTGAGATAGATTGTCTTAATGATCAACTCACCAGGACCATTTTTCTAAAGGAAAAAGAGATTAATACTCTCAAAGATGATCTTCAACGATTATCTAGAAGTTCTGATAAAATTTCAGCAATGTTATTTGGTCAGAAATCCTTTGGAAACACCAATGGTTTAGGATTTAAGAGCAAGACTGCATATATCGACAACTATGTTCCTAAGTGTCATGGGAAAACAAAGGCTAGGAGTTGTAATAAACAGAAGGCACTTCAACAAGACAAAGGTTCGTCGGGTTGTTCGTTTTGTGGAAATGCAAATCATGTTCAAAACACGTGTTGGAGAATCAAGCAGAGGAACAAGAGAATTTCTAAACTACAAGAGAACATGCAAATGTTGAATCTGGATAATCAAAGGTCGTGCAAAACCAATACTTCCAAAATCATAAGAAGGAGGAAACCTGTTTTTGCAACAATCCTTGACAAGCAAAGGGAGCATCTGGATCACTTTGTCTCTGACTGAGCTCGGAGACGCCTGCGTCCTCATTCTTAGCTTGAGAGGATTGAGGCTCTGCATCTTGCGGCTCAAGTATGTATCTTTGTTTGTTAAATATCCTGCTAACAATACTGTTTGTGGATCCTTAAACTGTGGAAGACTGTGTCAAGGATTAGGATGTGACCTTTTTAAATCTTCTTATTTTCTTCTTTCTTCTAATACGTTTTCATGGCTCCTGTAACTAGAAGCACTTCTAAAAGTAATGCAGTAAAAGAAGTCAACGTATATCTATGCAAAGGAATTACTTCCTCAAGGATGATAAAGAAGAAGTCTATAATCAATGAGTTTTTCAATAACAAGAAGGAGTTTTCTGTAGATGCCATGAGAAAGATCTACAATACCTAGTAAGTCTTATTTTTGAATTAGTTGGAAGAATAACTAGTGCTTTGAGTAGCGATGATTTTGACTACACATAGCTATTTTGTTTTCATCTTCTTATGTTTATTTTTTAGGTTTATCTGTATTAAATTCTAAAAATATTTGGAGGATGATGTTTATTGCAGTATTTTAATGGTTTGTGATATTGCAATATTTTTATGGGATATGTATTGTAAACGTCTGTGAACTTGAAGGTCCCATATTGCAGTCAAAAGTAAAGTCGTTCATAGATCGGTATTCGTATTGATGAAAGGACGAATGGACTTTTGACATACACAAAAGTTAAGCCTATGTAATCACTAATTTGATCGAAAATAGGATATAATCTTTTGTTCAACAAGGATAAAGTCTATTATGTCCTTATGATGGAAAATAGAATAGATCCTTGTATGTTATCCACGGTATTGATCTTCATTGATCCATTTTATTATGTTTTACTGTGAAGGATCCATTGTGTGTCATATGTTGAGCACCTTACAACTAAGTCGATTTACCTTGGCTTTGTTGGTTGTTCCATAAGATGTTATATGTCGAGCATTAAAAACTAAATTAATCAACCTGTTTGGTTATTTAGTTTGTACTCCATAAATTTTCTTTCTTATGTCGAGTACATGTACGGCTAAGGTTGTCATATTCTATGATGAACTTAGTCGGGGTTCCATAAGTTCTTTTCTGTTGAGCCCAAAATAATTAATTTGATTACTTCGGTGATTACTTTGGTTATTTGTATTCCAATTAGATTAATTATAGGTTCTCTTGTAATTAATCTAGTTGAGCTTTCATATATTCCACAAGTTCTTGTGTTGAGTACATGAAAGGCTACACTATCATGTTCTTTGGTTAATGTAGTCATATATTCCGTAAGGTTTTCCTTATGTTGAGTATTTGAACGATTAAGTTAGTCATCTCCGTGTGATTGACTTAGTCGTAGCTCCGTGAGTTTACTTATGTTGAGAACTTTCAATTAACTTGATCACTTTTGTGGTTTGATTTAGTTGTGTATTCCAATTGAATTAATCATGGGTTTACTTGTGATTAATTTGGTTGAGCTTTGGATATAGAAATTCATTCCTATGGTTTTTGGTGTCCAATAAAAAATCCTTCCTTTCTTTCGAAATTAAGGTCGCTCTTGTTGTTCTCTCAGGAATGACATCAAATGGGGGAGAGTTCTTTTGAACTTGTGCTTAATGGTAATATCTTGCGGGGAGTGCGGTCGTGGAATTTTATAGGGGTTATCTTGTATCTTAAAACTCCTTGATGAATGTTGTTAGCTTCGGCTATTAGATTGCATCTAAATTAAGTTGGTATGTATTTTTCTTTTGGTCATGAAATGTCTCTTGTGGAAATTTCATTATGATCCCATTCTTGTACCTTTGCCAATTTTATTGACAAAAAGGGGGAGAAATATTGTAGTTCACACTACAAATACATATGGTTTTCGGATCATTGTGTAAGGGGGAGTGGATTCCATGATCGAGATGGAGTATTGACTAAGGGGGAGTGATACATATCACCGTAGTATTATTGTTAAAGTCGTGATACAATTGGACTTTGATGTTATATAATAATACCATGACACTGTATAATAATGATCGAGAATCTCGATTTCTCTCATTGTTATAGCTATGGATCTTCAACAACGATGGTGCTAAACTTACAACCTTTGGGATCATTGGAGTACTTGGAAGGACGAAGATTTCAAGGAACGTTGAAGATTAGACTATGGAATAGGAGCCACTAAAATTTATCTTTTTTGTATTCCATATGTATTAATAGTTTTGTCACTAAAATTGACAAAGAGGGAGATTGTTAGAGCATAGCTCGGTCAACCTCGCATGCGTTGCTATCTCAAGCATGTTTGTCAATGTTAATGATCAAAAATATAAGTCTTGATTTCTAGCCTACATAGATAAGTCTCGAACTAGGATAGAAAAGTGTAGTTGAGCTCAAGGACTTCATGGCGATTCATCATACAATGACGAATATCTATACAAGGAACCGTGGAACTTCATCAACAAAAAGGTATGTGGAGACTTGAGCTTATCTATCACTCAAAAGTCTATCTCTTCTATCTCCTACTTCTTATGAGACAAAAGGCGTATGCTATATAGACTAGATCATACACATTTGACATTTCGAGCTGAGCATTCATTGCTTATCTTTTATCTCGAAATCGTGTGTTGGTAAAGCGTTTCGCTTTGATCAAGTTTATCTTCACCTAGTGACGAAAGTCATGAAAAGTTTCAATCACTTTGAGAATTGCTCTGACGTGAATCGATCTGTGAATAACGGCTACATAGCGTCCTCTGATAATGTCTCAATGATTGAAATGAGAGTTTAGATTACATAACCATGTATTCCTTGAACCGAAGTTTTCGAACTTTGTTGATCAAGAGTAATCGGGAGGATTGTGGAATTGGCTTGCCAAGTCCGCGAACCTAGTTTGCAGACTCAGTCCGCGAACTGTCGGAAGTTCTCTACCGAGAATTTCTGCTGGGATTTTCCAAAACTCGTTTGTGTGCTAAGTCCGCGAACCCAGTCCGCGAACTGGCGGAAGTTCTCTTTCCGAGAATTTCTGCTGAGTTTGGAAAACTCAACCGATTAACTTAAGTCCGAGAACTTGTTTGTGAACTTAAGAGGTTATGGTCTAAAGATGTGCTCTGAACATGAAACATTAAATTACTAAGGAATGCTTTATGCAACCCGTGGCTACAATGTTCATGAGCTGATTCAATCGAATCATTTTTGTTTCATTTGTGTCTTGTGTAGTTACATAAGATCTCATAGCAATTGAAAAACTCTTTAACTAGTTCATTTGAGTCAATTGAACTAGTTATGGTGAAGAAGAAGAAGAAGGTTAATATGAAATGCTCATATGGTTAACCTTTTGGGTTACTATGTTGAACCAACATACACGTACACGTTTGGGCATGGTTTTCACGAACCCAGTAAACGTCTACCAAAATGTGTGTGACAAGCTAGGTTTTTCGATCTAACGGTTGAGAAATATAGCTTGAATCTAAATCAGGTTTTCATCTAACGGTGAATAAGGATTGCTTTGTAACTAAGGCAAAACCCTAATTTGAAGGCTATATAAACGAGACATCTAGCATTGTGCAAAACTAATCCCCACACGTCTTTATGCTACTAGTGCGCCCGCCAGAGTCGATCTCCATTAACCTTTGATTTTCTTCTCTAGAATCAGGTTAACGACTTAAAAACTACATTGGGATTGTGAAGCCAGACCGATACTACTTTATCGTAGTTGTGTGATCTGATCTTGCATCTTCTATCGTACGAGTACAATCGATTGATTGACTTGAGATCGTGAGAGTTCTCCGATAGGCAAGATAAAGATGTCACAAACATCTTCATCTCACTGTTTGTGATTCCTCGACAATCCGCTTGTGTAGTCGGGAAGGATTGTAGAGAGGTGATTGATTAATCTAGGTCGTTCTTCGGGAATATAAGACCGGATTATCAATTGGTTCATGTTACCTTGATTTTATATCTAAAGACGTAACAAAAGCTAGGGTTTATCTGTGGGATACACATTTATCCTCTTATAGACTTTTCTGTGTGAGACAGATCTGTTTATTATCAAGTCTGTGATTTTGGGTTACAACAACTCTTGGTTGTGGGTGAGATCAGCTAAGGGAATCAAGTGCGCAATATCCTGCTAAGATCAGAGGCGTAGGAGTACAACTGTACCTTGGATCTGTGGGAGACTGATTAGGATTCAACTATAGTTCAGTCCGAAGTTAGTTTGCAGTAGGCTAGTGTCTGTAGCGGCTTAATAAAGTGTGTATTCAAACTGGACTAAGTCCCGGGGTTTTTCTGCATTTGCGGTTTCCTCGTTAACAAAATTTCTAGTGTTTGTGTTATTTCTTTTCCGCATTATATTTTATATAATTGAAATAATACAGGTTGTGCGTTCGTGATCATCAATTGGAAATCCAACCTTTGGTTGTTGATTGATATTGATTGATCCTTGGACATTGGTCTTTGGTACCATCCAAGTATTTCTTGTATTTGATATAGACTCGCTATTGTTTTTAGCTTGAGTAAAAATCAAATCAAGAGAGAGATATTAACTCCTTGAGATACTTTCATCTAGATTGAGTCTGACTGTCTAGTTGATTCTCTAGCAAAGTATTTCGGAGTTAGTCCATACAGATTGCTAATCGAAATATTGGGTGGTGTTGTTAGACCCCCGCTTTTTCAGATTCGGTTATTTAAGTCTAATCGAATGCATTGACAAGAAATACTAGTTAACTAACCTAGTGCTTGTCTTGTCTAAAGAGAAAGGTCTAAGTTATTATCTGAATAATTAGAACCTGATGAGAGGAATAAAGTTAATTATGATAACAAGGGAACAAGGGAACTATGTTTCGTAGTCAATTTGTTATACTATTAGGGAAAATTGTTTCGGGCAATAGTTTTCCTTGATAACATATTAAAACTAAATTACTCGTAGTTTCGGTTTTAATATTGGTTATCTAAAGTGGTATGCGAAACCTTCTTGCTTAACTCTTATAGGTTGTGTACAAGTCTTTTAGATTTGTAAGATCCTTTCGGTTTGACCTTTATTTGATCGAACCTTTGTCATTTTGTGACAAAAAGGGGGAGAAAAATATATAGAGTAAACAAGTGATTTGCAATCACTAAAGAAATGACAATTGTGCTTAAACGTTATATCTAATGAAAAGAGTAAAGCATTGACTAAGGGGGAGAAACATATCATATTGTTGTGTAGTTTTCTTAACCACAAAAGGGGAATAACAAAGATGTTCATATTGAATATCTACCTATCTTACCTTTAGGGGGAGTATAAGCTTTGTTATTCAAATGTCAACAACGACATTTACTGATTGAGTATATGCAGGTTATTGTGCTGTTGAAACTTGGAATCAAGCGTATGTATAATGAACTCTTGTAATTTGTTATTCCATATGTATTACGAGTTTTGTCACTAAAATTGACAAAGGGGGAGATTGTTAGAGCATAGCTCGGTTGAACCCACCAAGCGTTGGTATGTCAAGTTTGGTTGTCATATTTTAGTGAATCAAAACTCATCTAAGAGTCACTTGCTTATGTACTAGAGACAACTTCGTATAGATCAGACTAGAAAGTCTAGGAATATGAGACATACAAGTATTACTCGAAGACCTGAAGAACGTGAAGAAGTTACGAGCTACAATGACATCATCATCCTTCCTCTTGTGGTTATTAATATTGACTTGAAATGTTTCATTCCTAGCGTATCTTTCAATACGTGCTATATTGAAAACATAACTGCGAAGCTGTGAATGAATATTTTACTCTAGTAGTGAGACATGATCATATGATCATAGTATTAAGGAATTAGACTACGAAGTATAACGCTTATCTTTTGAACTTCGTAGATATGACATCGACATAATCTTATAAATGCTATTGTAATTATGTGGATGGGTAAAGGTGAAGATTTCATCTTAGGAAACAATGTTTTACATTTGTTTAAAGAAAGTACATTCATGAACTTGTTTTATGAATCGAAAGGGAAATCACTAGGATTATTGGTATTGTTATTCATTGCAAATCTTTGGATTACCAATATGTGTGAGATGGTAGAACCGATCATAACTTGTTATGCATCTTGGTATAACTAATCTCAATGCATGACTTATGATTTGGTATGACTAGTTTTGATTAATTAGTGTAACCGATCCTAAGTAATCACCTGAGATGGTATGATCGATATTTGTAATTGGTGTGACCGATCCTAGTAATTGGTGTGACCGATCATAAAATAGTTGTAATTGGTGTAACCCGTCCTAGTAATTGGTGTAGCCGATCCTGGTAATTGGTGTAACCGATCCTAGTGACTGGTGTGACCGATCACAAGCAATACCATGAGTATATGGTAACCGGTACTAGTAACTTGTGTGACCGATCACAAGTGTTATATATTAAGGTATAACCGATCCTAGCGATTGGTAGAACCGATTGAACCCATGAATGTGATTTGATATTTGATCAATCACATAGTTGTCTTGGAATACAGATGAACCAATTCTAAACTTATTTGGAAGTGTGGTATAATCGATTCCAAGATTGTAAATATGAAAGAGGATTTACAAACAAGAGATGTCAACATATTTGGAAGTGAACACGAACATTAACTCTTATCTTTTATTGTTCAAAGATATTCCTTAATTAGTCAAAGAGATCCCGGTCCGAAATAAATGAAGAATCTTTTAATTAAGGTTGTTATGTTTATGCGTTAATTATCAACAATTAAATGCATATCTCTAGAGAATTAAAATAAGTAATGTGCATTTACTACTTGGAGGTTTTCTATTGAGATATTTCGGAAAATATTGGACAAAGCATTTCCTGGAATTATGAAAACCGAATGGGAATTTATTGCATATCTTGAGAATACTTTCGGTTTTGGAAATTCCTTGTTGTCAAAACATCCTTGGTCTATAATACTTAAGTTTTCATTTTTAGTAAACTATCCTAAGAGCCAGGCAAACTTGATCTTTTTGTTGTTTCTGGTGGAGTCGTCTATCCGAAGAGGAAAGTACCCTAATTAGGTAAAATCTCTTACGACCGCTCGTATAAAGACTTTTATGGGATCAAGAAGCTCTATGAGTACCGTTGGTGGGAAACTAGATAATTGCAGTTTATTGGGTTTCGATTGATTTGATTGACTAACGGTTGTTGAACTTTGATTGCACCTAGTTTGTTTATTCTTGAGAATCTTCTCTTCTGATATAAGATTCACTTAAACAAGATCGAAGTATCGACGGGATCTTTAGAACTATTTGTAGATCTAAAGACATCTTGTGATAATCCATTGTTAACATACTATGTTCTGTGCGTGATTGACCACAAGAGATTCAAGTGGTGTTGTGCAGGTTTAATTGAAGATTAAAGAAGATTTGAAGACTAAGAAGATTTCTTATTGGTTTCTCATATCTTTGTGTAGCACAAACCTTGATCGGATGGGATACAACTAGAATCGGATTTATTCGATTGATTAGTTGCGTGAGATCGGTAACACCTAATAGTTCTCTTGAGATCTATTTTGATTGTTACAAATCCGAATCTTATTACTTAGGTAATATAGATTGGATTGATCTAACCAGGCAAAGGAATTTATTAGACGGAAGAGCCTTTGCATATGGCTTGAGATATCTTTATCTGGAAAGAATCAATAGAGTTGTTACCAAACAGATTTGTTGTTCCTTTACTGTTTGGAATACGATCCAAAGGAATAATTCCAGTGCGTGCACTTATTGAATGTCGGAAGCGCAGGGATACTGAAGAAACTAAGTGAACTAGGGTTAGTTTCTTGATTTCAACTATACGAAGTTGGTTTAGATTTTGTATAGCGGTTTAATTCTAAGAGCATTCAATTCTGGACTAGGTCCGGGGTTTTTCTGCATTTGCAGTTTCCTCGTTAACAAAATATTGCAGTGTCTTTTACTTTTCTATTTCCACAATTATAATTGTTTATTGTAATTAGAAGTAAAATACACAAACGCTAACTCCTCTTTACTTGATAGTCATCCTATAGTGTTTGGTTAAGTCCGAACCTATTATCAAGTAATCACAATTTGATTGTTGTATTGTCTCGATCTCGTATCCATAGACGATCACACAAAGTGTAAATACCGATTTGTCGTATTGTCTCGACTTTGTCCATAGATAACCACTTTCGTTAAGAGGACTTATAGGTGGATAAATTAAAGATTGTGGTGTATTTGGGTACCCTCGTCTTTTCATGGTCTACTTGCTATTGTATTAGGTTTTGTCTTATATGTCTAAACGGAAAAGTTTGTGGTGTACTTGGTACCCCCGCGTTTTCAATTGGTATCAGAGCAGGTCAACACAATAAAGACCTAATAAATCTGTGTTTATAGCGATCTGACCTATAGACATATTATGAAATATGGAACACACAAAATTTGATTTTTTTGAAAGTTTGAACGTAACACCTGAGGGAACTGTGCATCCAAACCAATATCTAAACTTCTACATGAAATCACCTCGCGTGAATCTACAAGATAAGTTTCTCTTGTTAATGATGTGTAAACTGTTGATGACTGGGAAACACACCTAGGAAAATAGTTGGATGAACTTTCCGATGAAGCTGATTTAGATATTGATAGAGATGTAGATAAGGAAATCTCTGAGTATGTCAAGATGTTGAAACCTTTGGCAATGAAAAAGCTGACAACTTCTTGTCTCACACCTTTGATAACTCTTATCTGTTGAGAAAACAAAAAATTGAGAAGAATTTACGGAGGTCTTTATGGTTGGAATCACCATAATGAGTCGATCCTCAAAAATCGTGAATAAGACCTAAGTAGAAAGTCACTTAAATGTGATAATCTTCGTCAAAATTTCTTTTTATTGAAAGAAAAACTTGCAGATTCTGAAGCAAGGATCAACTCTCAACAAATTAGTTTTGAAGACAGAGAAAGTGCTTGTCTCGCTTGATAAAAACGCCTCGAGGATGATCTAGCTTATGCTCTTGATAAAATCAAGATTATTAGAGCACTGCTCGGTCGAACTCGCAAGCGTTACTATCTCAAGCTTGTTTGTAAATTTTAGTTGATCAAAACTATATACTTGATTTCTAGTCTACTTATAGTTATGTATCGGATTAGGATAGAATGTGTAGTTGAGCTTTAGAATTCACGACGTTCACCAATTGAAGAAGAAGATCTACTGAGGAGCTTGGAGGAACTTCATCAACAAAAGGTATGTGGAAACTAAAACTTATCTATTACTCAGAAGTCTATTTTATTTTATCTTCTAATGAGACTAAGTCGTATAGCTATATAGACTTTTACATTATACACATTTGATATTTCGTGCCGAGTATATCTCGCTTATCTATTTCTCGAAATACGTGTTGGAAGCTTTTTGCTTTAGCTAAGTTCGTCGTATTCTTGACGAGTTTAGTTGGAAACAATTTATTTGTTGGACACTAAATATTAAGTCAAAAGATGATCATGTGAAAACTACCTTGAACATCTTACATGGTTTGTGTGAGACAGTCATTTGATGTTAGCTCAGGAAGTTTCGTATTGATCATTCGATCACTTGAAAATTACTGGTATTTGTGAGATTATCATTGTCGTATTCTAAGGATGTTTCAATGATTGAAATAAGAGTTTAGAATGATTACCCATGTATGGATACAACACGGTATGCGTATCCAGTATGCGAATTGTATTGTTATGATTCAGGTCCGGAACTCTTGTTTGCGTACCTAGTAAGCGAACGAATTTACCTGAGAAGGTACGAAAATCTTGTTTGCGTACCTAGTATGCGAACGGGTTTACCTGAGATGGGTCTAGAACGTTTTTTCGCGAACCGGGTTTGCGTACGGCTTGACTAGGCCAAGGTACGGAGCTACTGTTCGCGTACCCAGTTTGCGAACACAGTGGTTAAGTTCTAAAATCGGTAATGTATGATCCTCATACTCATGAACTAAAACATTTATGATTTAAGGAATGCAAATTAACTTTGCAAACTGTGGCTTAATGTTCATGAATTGATTATTATATAAGTACTTTGTACAATCACGAATCAAACCGATTTCGTTTCAATTTGTTCATGAATATTTCTATGAGATAATGAATAATTGAACAACTTTATTTGAAACACAATTAGATTCATTTGATTATTTATCATGATTGATTGGTCATCATATTTGATCTAGAAGTGTTAGATGAATACGGGCTAAGTCAAAAGTGTTCATATGGCTAACTTCGGTTAACTGTTATTGAGCAAACCCAATATACACGTTTAGGTACAGTTACCCATATCTAAATATAAGTATATTTCATTTGTGTATAACAAGCTGAGACCATCTAACGGTGGAGATTGATTGCTTAATTTATAAGCAGACTTAGCTTGAATCTTAAATCAGGAGTTCATCTGACGGTGAATATAGAATGCTTTGTTACTAAGTTATCTTAGCTTTGATTGTAAGCAACCCTGATTTGAAAGACTATATAAGGGAGAACTCTAACAACTGTAAAACCTTATCCCGACACTTCCTTATGTCCTATTTTCAAACTAGAATCGATTCTACTTTAACCTAGGTTTTCCAAAACCATTATTAGGTTAACGACTTGAAGACTTCATTTGGGATTCGTGAAGCCAGATCTAACTATTTTTTATGTAGTTGTGTATTCTGATCTTACTTGTTCTATCATATTGAGTTTTATCTTCTCTAAGATTTACCCGAGATTCGTCTCCGATAGGTAAGATATAAAAAGTAATCACAACAGTTCTTCGTCTCAGACTCTTGTGATTCCGTAGTAACTTCTTCTGTTAATCAGTTAGGTTATTCTGAGGTAACTAATATTTCTAGGCTGCTCTTCGGGAGTATAAGACCGGATTATTAGTTGGTTCCTGTTCACCTTGATATTTGTATCAATACACGGAACAAAAAGAATAAAGGATAGACATATCTGTGGGAGACGGATTTGTTTATAAGTCTTCGACTTTGGGTCGTAGCAACTCTTAGTTGTGGGTGAGATTTGCTAAGAAAATCAAGTGCACAGAATCCGGCGTGGTTCTAGAGGCGTAAGGAACGCGACTGTACCTTAATCGGTGTGAGACTTGGTTAGGGCTCAACTACATTCCAGTCCAAAGTTAACTTGTAGTAGGCTAGAGTCTGTAGCGGCTTAATACAGTGTGGTTTTCAAATTTGGACTAGGTACGGGGGTTTTATGCATTTGCGGTTTCCTCGTTAACAAAATTTCTGGTGTCTGTGTTATTTCTTTTACGCATTATATTTGTTTATATAATTGAAATATCACAGGTTGTGCATAGTTCACTCAGTTGATAAATACGACCTTGATTGTTGGGTATAACTTGATTGACACTTGGGCATTGGTCTTTGGTGCCGTCCAAGTTATTTCTCATATCAATCAGGCTCACGGATTTCTATCTGTTCGATTTGCTGATTTTATTGATAAAGAGAGATAAATCTCTTTGGTATATTTCTTGATTGAGTCTCACTTTTAAGTTGGTGCTCTCAGAATTATATTGGAGTTTAGTCCATACAAATTTCCGAATGAATTATTGGGTGTGGTTGTTACACCCCCGCTTTTTCAAAGATGTTGGAAGGGGAGTTGGAAAAGTTCAACACTAGATCGAACAAGTTAATCACAATGCTAGGAGGAAGTAAAAATCATCGTGTTACACGAGGATTGGGATATAAGGAAATAAATGCTCCAAGTACTCGCAAAGAGGTAAAATTTGTCAAAGTCATTGATTATTCTCAAACAAAGAATTCCACTGAAGCCAAAAGTGAAAATCCTTCACCGGCAATTAATGTTCGAAGAGAAAAGTCTATCAATCTCTAAAGACCGCACACACACATCCGGGTAAGAACGTTCCTTATGTTTGATATTATTGCGAAAATAAAGGTCACCTGCAAAGGGAATGTTGTTTTCTCATAAGGAATGAGAAACTTCACGATGTTCTTGTTTGGGCATCACAAGAAGTAATCAAACCTAGATCATATGTTAAGGATAATCCTCTTGACACTACGGGTTGTAACTTTCCAATATTTAGGCAAAGGAATCACTGCTGTGATAAACCTAGATTCTCTTATAAACATCATACAAATCCTTTCAGAATCGTCATGATTATCAAAAAGATAACTTTGTAAAGGCGACGACAAGATCTGATGCTCCCAATTGGAAAAAGTCTAACTTGCAAAAGTATAGTCAATCCAATTCTCCTGAGAATTCGTGAAGAGAATAATGGGAAGAAGGTTCTGGTTGTTCCTAAATGCACTCATATATGGGTCCCAAAAAATATCAATAGTGCATTGAGTGTCAAGAGGAATGATCTCCCAGAATTTTCCATAACAATGGAAAAGACAGAATCCATGATTTGGAAACTAAAAATCTTCTGGGAAAGATGGATATATATATCTGAAGGGTTCTAAAAGTGAATCCTTTTATGATAATCCAAAGGTGAAACGCAAGAATATGTGGAAGAAGAAACAAACTAATCCAAAAACCATAAATATGGAAAAGTTTGTTTCAATCACCTGTGGTGAGCAAGACATTGTTCACCCCTAAACAACTTAATTGTGTTGAAGGTGTACCCTCACCAAGAAATGCCCTAGTAAGAAAGATGGTGAGGATGGCACAAAATTAGCGCGCACATATTATGTTGGGTAAGATGTTGAATATTTGGTGAAGCCGTCGGATTCATGATTGGATTCTTCTAAAAATGTATGTCTATAAACTTGAGCAATCTTTATGATTTCATTTATATGCTTGATGCCTTGATCTATTTATACCAAAACATTGTTTTTTTTTATTCATACTCTTATTTAAGCTAAGTGTTTGGTGGAAACCCGAGTATCATCATGATTAATTGTTTAAACACTTATTTGAAGATAAATACCCAATATTTCTGAAGACAATAATTATTATCTCTATCATGTTGAGCCAATGTTCCAAAGATGCGAGTCCATGTTTAAGAGGTTACACAACCTTTTAATTAAATGGTTTTATGACAATAAAGTCCCTTTTTGTTTGTCGTAATTGTCTTATATGCACATATAAATTAAAATAATCAATATAGTTTTATTTGACTCAAGGTGAACCACATCACGTGTGAGTCCAAATCTTAATGACTCGATGTAGGTATCAACACTTCTTATACTCTTTGTAGAGTTCTCCTGCCTATCTGACTCCTACAAGAGACGAGAACAAGATCCATGAGAATTTTTACATAACAAGCTAAGAAGAATACGCGCTAGATAATCTATCTAATCATAATGTTGATATTTAAACTTAGTTTCTGGGTAGAACTCTCAAGACATGATAATCATACAGATTACAGGTACATCATTCACCATTAGTGGAGAGATAATATATCAAAGGTGAAGTACTCATGATAGAGAAACCAATATGGTTAATGATCCATATACCTTGTGTATCATTCATGTTTACATAACTTGATTTGTATTTAAGTTCTTAAATTTACAGGTTAGAAGGAACAAAGAAAGCCGATGATTTTTGTTTTTGGTGAATTGCAAAGAAGAAATTTTGAGCCAAGCTTGTCTTGTTAAACATCTCGAAATATGATTTAAGCAACGGATGTTCGAAGGCCCTTAGCAATATTAGTTCGAAAGAATTTATTGTTTGAGAATTAATTTGTGGATCAATTGAAAATAGTTGATACAAATGATTTAATCATTTGGGAATGTTTCAAACATCAAAAGAGAGAAATTCAGAACTTCTGGTATTTCTGCTCAGGGTAGGTTGGCGAACCAGTTCGCAAACCTTAAGTTCAGAAGGGGGCAGTTCGCCAACCATGTTCACGAACCTTGATGATCTGAAATTGGTGAAAAATAATGGTTGGCGAACCCAGTTCCCGAACCGTTGACATTTGAGTTCACGAGTTGCTAAATGGTTGACAAAACCGGTTCGCGAACCGCAACATCCTGAATTCACGGTTCACGAACCGTTTCACCAACGATCCTAGTGAATATTTAACAGATGCTCAAAATTTTAAGTTTTAAATATGTTTAGCATCACTATGACTCTCATAGACCCTTCCAAGACAACTTTATTCTCTAAATCACTTTGTGTTTATGGATTTTTTGTTTATTCTTAAGTGTTATTGAACACGATTATTGCTTGAACGATTCACGACCATTTTTGAACTTATGGTGCACGGTTCTTATTGACTCATATGTGCATCTTCTTCTTTGTCAAGCATATCTTCATACGCTTTTGGAAACCATTCTTGGTGTAAATCCTTGCGTAAAATAATGATGCTTCCTTCTTGTATGTTCTTTACAAGTTTTTATCTTAGAAAAGATGATCAAAATACTTGATCCTCGTGATTATTCTTGTGTATTGCTTGAGTTCCTTGAGATATTGTTCTTTTTTATCATATTCTTATGATTAGAACACCATCTCATGATGATTTTTCCTCAAAAAGTTAAGCTAGCCTTTAAACTCTTACGTTCTTAATAGACTAAGATGAGTACACTTTTGATGACGATGGCTACAAATTTTCTTTTGAATTTGTTAATGTCCATAAAAATCCTTTACTTGTAAAGTTCGTCGTGTTGTTCTCTTGGGAATGTAATTAATGGGAAAAAGTTCTTTTGAACTTGTGCTTCATGATATATCTTTGTTGGGAGAGCGGATGTGTAATTGTAAAAGATGCTTGTGACGTATGTCTCCTTGACGCAAACCGAGATTTCTTGGTTGAAATCCTTTAAACTAAAGGTTGGTATGTGTTCTCTAGTCTTGAATACTCTTTTGTTTAATCCATCTTGATCTCTATTTTTCACCTTTGCCAATTTTGTTGACAAAAATGGGGAGAATTATTAAGTAGTATCTTACTACATACATATGGATTTACGAAGCATCATGTAAGGGGGAGTGAATTATTATCTGTAGGTTTTACCTATTTTGCAAAAGTAGTATGTATTGACTAAGGGGGAGAACATATCACCATAATATTGCTTCAAAATTGTGGTGCAATTGAATTTTGAGGAAGGTAACTGATAGACGCATTTATGTGTCTATTTTGTTCTCAATATTCTGTATTGTTAGACTCGATTAAGTACTTATTGTGTTATTTTGTGTTCTTGTAGGAAATTTTAGAGAAATAAGCCCTTGCGGCGAAATGGGCTCAAAAAGTGGTGTTTTACACCCCCAAGATAAAGTATTAAAGGAACCCCAGAAATGCACTGGAAACGTCACAGAAATGTCCCGGAGGAACCAAGAACACGAAGAACGGACTCGCAAGGACAGTCGTTTATGAACAGTGTCTAAGACGCACAACCGTGGGTCGCAGCACAGTCTAAACAGCAGCAGCACTTGTCATTTATCGTTCATTCTGTAACGCTTTTTGTGCATCGCAGATTACAGTTTTCACCATTTTCTCTTCTTCTCATCATTTGTAAACCATTTTTGAGCCATAATAAATTATTTTGAGAGCATTTATACTATGATGAGCTAATTCCCTCGTAACCAAGGCAATGGAGGAAGCTATTCATGCAACATAAATGGGTAACTATTTCATTTAATTATATAATTCACCTAATCGCTGCTTTTGCAGAGTTTTAAATTGTTTGAATGATTGTCTTAATTATTTGTTATTCAGTTTGATAGGTTATGCTTGGTTTAATCTCTTGATAATTTATGCTTAAGGTTTGAAAATAATGTTTGAGAATCTGTATGATTGATAGTGAATTAAAGATAAAAAAAGAACTTAAGAATTGAATAGAGTTTTGAAATATTTATCATTCAATTTTGCATAATAGTGGAATCTAGTGTCTTTGTTACCTCTCGCACCCATTGTTAATAATTTTGTATATAATTTTATTAAATCTTTAAATTTAATCTTCACAAGTCCGAGAGTTTGAACCTCATTACTATAACCCCCACGAAAAATCTTTAATCAGTAACAATACTACGTTTCTGTATAACGACTACTGAGAAGAGTGTGTTTACCTCATTCTATAAAAGTTCTAACGAGTATTCTCATAAGTTTTTATCGCCATGGATCTTCAGTAACAAAGTGCTGAACAAACACATGCAGAACATGAAGTACGAAGATTTCAAGATGTGTGTTGAAGAACCAAGGAAATCAAGCATAGTGGATTGAGCTAAAAAGTTTATTTATTTGAAAGTATATGTATTGAATAGTTTTGTTTTTAACTAAAATTGACAAAGGGGGAGATTGTTAGAGCATTGATCGGTTGAACCCAAAAGTTTTTCTATCTCAAGCTTGTTATCAATGTTAGTTTAGTCTCTAAAGTCAAGTCTCAGACTAGGATTACTGGTAGTTGAGTATCAGACATCACTGAATAACCCTCAAAGATTGAAGATCAAACGAAGACATGCATGAGGACTTCATCAACGAAGGCATGTGGTGACCTATTTCATTTGGACTCTTGTTAAATTCTACCTCTCTAATCTATCGAATAAGTCCCACTTTACGGAACAATTCCTATGACGGTAAACATGCATTTATGTATGGACTCGAGGATATTTGAGCCATGACTTTAGTGATAATAACCTTTGTCCCTGGATAGGTCCTTATGTTGTAGTGAATGAGCTTACGAATTCGACGAGCCAAGAATCACTCAATTTCGAGTTATAACGAAGAAGTTATGAGTGATTTATTAAAGCAACACTTATTAAGTGTTGAAGTTCGTGAATAGGAAACACTCCACGAACTGTTTGTAACAGTTAACGGACTTGAGCGTGAAACATGACTAGATGCCTTTTTTGGTCAAGTTTTTGATGTTTCCTTATATAGGCAAGATGGATATTCTTCTACACACAATTGATCACCATATTAAAGTATGTGTGATGTTTTAAACTCCTTCCTAAGTTAAATTGTAATTTATTTTGCAAAATACAATTTATGCTAAAGTAATTATTTATTTAATTATTTATGAAGAATTGTAACTTAGGAAAGACTGTTAAAATAAGGAGAGTCTTTGTAAAACGAAATAACTCACGAACTTGCTTAGGTTTCAAGCAACCGTTCACTATAAATAAAGGGTTCATGTAAGATACACAATTCATCCCTTGAAAAATTGGTGTATGATTCATAAGGTTGTTGTCCACTACTTCTGTTCTTCGTGAAAAAGAGTGAGACAAAAGGGTATTTGCCTTGGGGATCACAAAGTCGAGTTGGTAATAATCTCTTTAATAGTTACACAACTTGTAATCTAGGATAATCAATAATTCTTGTCTACCCTAAGGTCCTTCTCTTTGATATAAGGTCATTCAAGGATTGTTGATCATAAACACTAGGTTTGATAGATTTTAGTTCGCGATCGTATACCAACACTAGTTGGTCGAGATCTGGACTAGAAATAAAACTTCAATTAAGGTGTCTCATAAATTCCTTCAAAAGTTTTAACAAGATATCTCTAGATTTATTCGAGTTGTTTTTGTTGTAGAATAATAAGGTTTCTCTTCCAGTTTTGAAGAGTATAATAATCCATAATCTACAAGTTTGTTTTGATATTACTTACCTGGTAATTATTCAAAACAAACACAAGATTTTCAAAACCTTGATTCACATCTAAAGGGAAATCAAACCGGTGTTTTGTGAAAGCAAAATATCAAAAAGTATTAATAGTATTTTTGCATCTTCTAAAGAGAACTAACTTTCTGCTAGAGGATTTTTTTTACAAGTCAAACTTCTAAAGAGAATTGGTATTCTGCTAGAAGATTTCCGAGAGTAGCTTCCGAGAATTGGTGTTCTGCCAGAAGATTTTCGGGAGTAGCTTCTAAAGAGAATTGGTGTTGTTCTAGAAGATTTACGAGAGGAAATCCTAGAGAGAATTAGTGTTCTTCTAAGAGTTTGGTGTAACAGCTTGTGTTCAAATATGGACAAGGTCCCGGGATTTTTCTGCTATTGCGGTTTCCTCGTTGACAAAATTTGTTTGTGTCTTGCTTTACTTTTTACTTCCGCATTATATTTGTGTTGATATAATTAAAGCAACAAAAAATGATTTGATATTTAACCTAGACAGTTTTTAAATTTATATTCGGTTCATGTACTGTTTCGGTACATACTAGGTTGTTCTTGGATATTGATTTTTGAGATCGCCAAAGAGTTCTTGTATACAACCAGGTTCACGGTCTTTGATCTAAACTACTAAGTGTACAAGAAAGATAAATCGTATATACATATTGTTCAAGGATCATTAAGTTGGTCTACTTGCTATTGTATTAGGTTTTGTCTTATAGGTCTAAACGAAAAAATTTGTGGTGTATTTGGTACCCCACGTTTTCAACTTTCAAATCCTTTTTCTCCTCTTCTAGACAGTTAGGAAATACCAAAAAGATAAAATCTTCTGCTCCCGTTGTTACTGAAGCCGATATAGATGCCAAATCGCTTTTATTAAGACGATGGGTATCTCTACTCATCATATGATGAGATTTATATGTCGCATTCAGATATGGAAATACCTCTGATTGAAGATGATTAGGTTTGGGAGATTTCGACTCTGACGACTTCGATAATTACGGGCAAACTGATGTTGTCAAATGCAATTTTTTAGGAGAAAAATAGGGATTTCAAAAGATGAATTATTTTTCATTTTTCTTGTTGTTTTGGGGTTCCTTGCTAGTGAAATGCTTTAGATAGTTATTGGTTGTAGCCTATGTTTGCATTGTTTCTTTTTTTTTTTTCTTTTAGAAGGTTCCATATTACTCATTCATGGACTTGATATTGTGTTTGTTTTTTCTTCTTATCCTTTGTCTGTACCTTGGTATCACTCTTGGAGATATATTAGTTTTTAATGAATTTTGTCCTTTTTCTATCAAAAAAAAATATTTCAAATATAGGCATAAATGAACATGGCTAGTTTGGGGCCTATGAATTTCTTCAACCAACCTAGAGAAAATGATATGGGGTGTCTAAATTTGCTGAAACTACCAATTTACCCTTTATTAAATATTAATACTACCAATTTATCCCTATTAAATCCTAATAATAAAACCTAAAACTAAAATCAGATTCAATTCCTAACTTAAAAAATTCTCTTATTCTTCCTCTTTTTTTTTTGAAACCAAAACATCGTCGATTATCGACGATCCAAAAATGATTAATCGTTTTCTTTCTATAAAATGTCGAAACGAGTGAAGCATGCTATTAATAGGAAACTTCCTAGTGAGAGCAATCCCGAAATTGTTCAAGCGATTCGAAACAAACCGAAGAATACAACTGTTGAGGAGGAAGAAACATCTTTGATCGCACACCAAGAGGAGGAAATGGCTCGAGTCAGGTACTTTTCTATCAACCCAATTCTCTAAACTAGGTTTTAGTAACATGCAATCGCTCAAAAATCGAAAATTTTGAAATCAAATTTTCTGGGGTTTACCAGAATCGGTTTATGTCAATGTATATGTGAACCGATTGCATATAGAAACGGTTTATGTTCATGCCCACAAACACCGATTGTCTTGCTTGTATTTTCTGGTTCGAGAAATTTGAACCAGAATCTATCAATATTGATGCCCACATAACCGGATTCAGTTACTACTTACTGTAGGGATAACCGTTTTTCCGTAATTTTTTTTGTTAGAATCGGATTACATGTGTGTCCACAAAAACCGATTGTGTAGCCTTTGGTTTCATAACTGCTTAGCCTACAATCAGATTACATAAGCACTTATAAAAATCGATTATTGATGTGTTATGTTAGGAATCAGACTTTATCTGTGTATCTAGTAAACCGATTCTTGTAAGAAAAAATTCCCAATTTTTCTGTTTTTTTTTTGTTTGAATCAGATTACATGAACACTTATATAAACCGATTGTTAAAGTGTTATGTTAAAAATCAAACTTTATGTGTATATCGAGTAAACCGATTGTATACCTAGAATTCAAAAATATGCATTGAAAACCATTCTTGTTTGCCGCTTATCTTCGTATTCTCCAGGGACAACAAGGGCAAGCAACAAAAGCAAGCCGAAAAGAAATATAAAAGGAAAAATGCCTTTAATTCTCCTCAGAGTATGGAACCTCGTCGAAAGGGAGGTAAAAATTTGAATGCTTCTCACCAAAGGGGATCGAGGAGTAAACCCAAAGCCAATGTGATCTGCATCAATGACCCACCACCTCAAGCGGAGCAACCAACACAAGAAGAATCTGATTCTGCTACAGCTAGTGAAGAAGAATGTGGTGATAGAGAAGTTGTTGAAGAAGAAAGTGTTGAGGAGGAAGTTAATGAAGAAGAAAGTGACAAAGAAGTTCGTGAAGAAGAAACTGAGAAGGAAGTTCATGAAGAAGAAAGTGAGAAGGAAGTTAGTGAAGAAAAAAATGAGAAGGAAGTTGATGAAAAAGAAAGTGATAATGAAGTTGATGAAGAATAAGGAGAAGTTCAAGGACAAGTCCAATAACAAGTCCAAGGAGGAGAAGTTCAAGAACAAGTTAAGAAAGATGGAAAGAAAGATGGTCCAAAGAATAAGAAAGGGGACCACATTCCCAACCCTCTGAAGATGTTTCCTCGCGGACCTAATGGTCCCGTTTACGGGTTACCCAGCGATGAAGAAAAGTTGTTTTACGGGTACAAAAAAAGTGGGGCCGCTTTCGTCTGCCATACCATAGTAACTACTTAAACCTTATGCTATGTTAGATGAAATTTATTATTCGTTTAGTGTTTTGATTATTGTCTATCGGATTTGTTTTGTTTTATAGGATCACAAGGATGTCCTTCGTCGGATGAAGCCAGGAACGTCAATGAGTATGATGAAGAATTGGTCACTGGAAGCACCAGAATCAACCATAGGAGAAGTTGAGGAAGTAATCGATCTAGTCAAATCTACGGGGTTGCTGGCCGCGGTTGATAATTTGGTTCTTGGTTACAACAAACCTCTTGTTTTCGCCTTTGCCGAGAGATTTTACGGGGTAACGGATACTTTCCATCTTACGGTTGGCGAAATGACCATAACTCCAAATGATACGAAGTTCATTACCGGGCTAAGCATAGAAGGTAAAGTCGTGAAGCACAAAGACTACGCGCAAGAGATTGAGTGGGACAAGATTTACGCCTTCACCAAGGATGTGTTCCAATGGAATGAGGAGACGACCAAGTCAAAGATGCTAGTAGGCACATCAAAGCAGGGGATATTCCATCTCGTGGGCTTGAGGTACCGCTTCATGGGAACAAAACACTTCTTGCATAAGGAAAATAGGTGACCAAGGAACGTATCTTCTCCACGACCAATAAATATGTCCTCTACATCCTGGGAGCTGTTATCTTCCCCGACGTTTCCGGTGCCCGTGTGAAATACAACTTTATTCAACTGTTGCAACCATTTGACAAGATTCACGAATACTCTTGGGGCACTGCCATCCTTGCACACTCGTTGAACAAGTTTAAAAAGGCTTCTAGGGCTCAAAGGAACCAAATCGAAGGGAACACCGCTCTTCTGCAGGCGTGGATATATTTGCTCTTACCAATATTTGCTGAAAGGGTTTTTGTGAACAAGTAATGGGAAGGTAGGTGTTATGGATACAAGTACACCTTCAACAGTAAGTCGAAGTCCCAAAATATGGAATATCTGAAGTTGAGACGCCAGTTAGACAACTTGACGATGAAAGATGTTGTCTTTGACCCTTACAAGGAAGTATCAACTAATAGAACAAGGAAAGATGGTTGGGTGAGCCAAGCAAGAACGTTATTTTTGGACTTTGTTTCACCCAAGAGGATATGTAATGTACAAACCGGCGAGAGTCGCAAGACAATGCGGATACGTACAAAAAATCCATGTGAATCACAAGAAGTTTTCTATCGGCGAGAAAAAAAAGCGAGTCATTGAATAATGATATTGAGGTTGCTCACGACCCTTTACCATCATGTGAATACTGGGATGAGAGAAGGTACAACAAACATGATATGCGTAAGGACCCTCAAGCTCGTCAACGCTAAAGTGACGAATAAGCCGATAATAATTCGATTAGTGTAACACGAACGTTAATCAATAGGAATTAATCTAACAACGATCTAGATACGAAAATAGTACCGTTGAATAGAATCTCGAAAAGTTATGCGAAATGGACTACTTGAACGTGTCATTCGGATTTCAGACGAAGAAGAAATCATCAGTTTAATTTGAAGAGAAAAATAGTTATTTTGTAGTATTACCGACTTGGCATCCCTTATCCAAGTTTGGGCGCCTCAGTATCTTGGGTCGGCCTTATCTTCTCCAAATCGAGGAAGAGAAACTCATTCTTATCTTTTATTCTTCTTTCTTCTTCTTCTTCTTTGTTTCTTTTCTTCTTTTCTCTGGCGATTTCAGATCGAAGCTTTGTATTGTTTTAACGAGATGAATCACTGAAGTTTCATAACATGATGATCCGAGGGAGGTGGTGATGGTACTGAGGTTGAGTTAGCATCGGGAGAAGAAGAAATTGATGTTACTGCAAGTATGAGTTAGGGTTCCTGAATCTGGTTTCGAGATTCGATTGAAGATAAATTAAGAAGATGAATTTGATGTTTTAGGAGGGTGATTTGAGATGGGTATTGAGGGATTAAATTAATTAGGGTTTAGAATTGAAGAGCAACTCGAAATGGATAATTAGGGTTTGAGTAGAGATTCAGAAATTCAAGATGAAGTTGATTGAGGCTGTTGAGTGTTTGTTGTTTAGAACATATGAGTTGGTGATGGTTTTTGGAAGAATTACTGAATCAAGTGAAAGTAAGAAGAAGAGTTTAAATTCAATTGCTTGAGTGGAATCATTTTGAGGTAACTGCTCTTTTGATTAATAAAGTTATCTAATCTTGTCAATTGAGTTCAATTAGATGATATTTGAGTTAAGATATGAGAAGGGTGTTGAACGAAATTTGGTTGTGGTTAAATGAAATTGAATTACAGAGAACAACAGGTGTAGGAAGTACTTGTGTTTTGAGGATGATTGAGAATAAGTTGTAGATGAATGTGATGTAGGCAGTGGGATTATAGCTATGTTTGGTTGTTGCAGGTGAGTGATGAAGCTGCAAATGTATGATGATTTGGTTGTGTTTAAGAGAATGTGATGAAATTTTTATGGGTGTCAATCCAATTATTGTGGATAACTCATATGAAGTGATTAGGGACTTTAGTAAACAGATGAGGAAGATGAGTTGGTTGCATTTATAGAGAATTGAATGCGCAGATGAGGGTTGTGGCAGAGATGTATGAACTGTAAATGATGTTTTGTACAATGAATAGAACTGAAGTTACAGGTGATGTTAGTGGTGGTGTTGTAATGCAGAGAGGTAGTCTGGAATGTGTATATGTGAACTACAGATGAAGTGTCAAGTATTTTGTGGCCATGATGATGAAGAAGGATCGAGTATTACACTGTTAGTGGTTAGAGTACGAGAGTGCAGTTGAGCTGTAGAATTCAGGTATAACAGTGGTGATCTAATGGGCATGGCATAACGGTTGTAGCCAGTGGGGATGTAATTGTGAATGTATGAACTAGAACAAGTGAAATGAGTTGCAGACAGATAAATGAAGTATGCATGTAGAATGGGTGTTTCCTAGAGATGAAATTGCAGGTAATCGAAGTTGTTGTTTGTAAATGATTTGTGAATCTTAAGTTAAGGTTATGTATTGTTGTATTGATTGATTGTTAGAACTGATTTGAGATTTATAGATATTGATATTGTTAGAAAAGGGATGGAATGAAGTCTGTAGTAGAGCTTTGGTCTGTCTGACTAAGCTTATTCAGTCTGACTCGGTTTGTTCTTAGCTGACTCAATTATCTGATTGAGTTGAGTTAACTCAGCAATTAAGATTTGATCCCGATTCGACTCAGTTGACCAGACCTTAACTCAGTGGACCTTGACCAGTTGACCGAGTTTGACCATTGACCAGGACTTGACCTTGACTGGACGTTTACCGTTAGTTGAACCCTTTGACTGTCAGTGACGTTAACTAACCAGTTGGCCCAGGATTTGTGTAGTGGTCTTGTTGAGTAGATTTGGGCTTAGGACTAGTTTTACTAGTTTGATGAGTTAGACCCTTATGATCTGATTTAGCCTTTGATTTCTTCTACAATGTTGTAGATATTCATAAGACTTAGCTATGGACTATAGAATCAATTTAATCAGATTAGTAAACTCTTAGTTACGCTAAAGATAGATAATAAAAAGGTGTAGAACCATAAAAGGGCTTAGAACCATTAGATTCTTGTGTGATTCTTGTGTGCGCCATTTTGGCTAGATTCTTAGAACTCTTGTGTGATTAACAGTTATTTATTAACAACGATCGATCAAGGATAAACCAGTGGATCATGGATCTCGAGGTAGGCAAGGCTTGTCATCAAAAGAGGTGGGAATCGATAACGAACTCTCTTGTATTCATTATTGTTTTACAAATCAATCTTGGTGTTGTGAAATTCATGCATATCTTTGTGTGCTTTGTGTGGTATGAGATGTGTGCCGACACAATATCAGTATTCCATGGCTAGGGCGATACACCGCAGTATTACCTATTCGGTGTGGAATTGGCATCAATATTACTCTTCCCTTATGTGTGGAAACACACATCTCATACATGGATGTTTACTGTTATTTATGAATGTCTTTGAAGAAGTTTCTACATTATGTTTTACTGTCTTTCTGAGTTTTATTTAACTTTCAATAAAACATGCATTGTCTTCAAATCATATTAATGTTTACTTGAAATCTAATTGTTATTCCTACGGGGCACCCCTTTTAGGGATGATGTGCTCACCCATTCTCACTTCCAGTTTCAGAGACAGATCAGAGTTGCGCATCGAAAGCTTCGAGGAGTTGAGTCTGTTATTATTTAACTTCTGCTATGTTATTATGTTGTATATTCTGTTCGTAAACCAGATGACTATTGTATATATATCATTTGAGAGGGGTTCTTGTATATTTATAAATCAGAACGGGGCTAGCTTTTGGGTTAAGTTTTATAGTATATTTCTTAATACGATGTTTAAGTATATGACTTAGATTCTTAGTGCCTCTTTTTTTTAGTTAATCTCTTGGATTAGTCAGCTGCTAGCTTTGGGGGCGCTACAATATGAATGGTCATTCGAAAACAGATGATGAGGCAATTCCGGGTTACATGACATGGTACCTTAACGTTTTGCATACTCGAGTGATACGAGTAGATGAGAGGCCCCAGATACATGAAAAATATACATCTCTCGAATACCTCAATTACGGATTTGTTAATGGTTTTAGCATGATTTGTTGAGTGTTTGTTGTTTAAAATGGAAACAGAGAAAACAAGTCGGGCACTTGATAAAAGCAAGGCTAGATATCAGGGAAGGGAAAAATATTAAGGCCAATGAAAAGCTGATTGATTAATTGAACAGTCTCGAAGATGTATAAGCGGGTGCAAAGTTTGGGGAAGTATAGGTGGAGAAGACAAAGAAAAAGAGGACGAAAACCCCCGCAAAAAGGAAGTCTCAAGGTGAATCGAGCAGCGTCCAACCTGCTAAACGAGTGGACGTGGTCGTGGTGGGGATGTTGATGGTGATGAAGATGTTGATGAATGGATGATTTTTTTGTTTTCCAAACTTATGTCTTTAACTATGGATAATTATGGAGTCAAAACTTATGGTGAATCGAGCAGCGTCCAACCTGCTAAACGAGGACGAGGTGGTCGTGGACGTGGTCGTGGTGGGGATGCTGATGGTGATGAAGATGTTGATGAATGAATCATTTCTTTGTTTTCCATACTTATGTCTTTAACTATGGATAATTACAGAGTCAAAACTTATGTCTTAAACTTATTGTGGAATTATGTTTGGTTATGTTTCCTAGTTTATGAATGACTGAATCTGGTTTGTTTTGAAAATTATTTGTGTTTGCCTAAGACGCGACAAAAGAACCAACTACAACAAAAATGCAGGATTCTGGCAGTTTTTTCAGTCAAAATCGGTTTATTTTTACCTATATTAAATCCGATTCTGACAGTTCTCCAGGGGTACAATTTCAGAATCGGGTTTTGGGAGTGAACCACATAGACCGATTCTGGAAATTTCATTTACATGGTTTGTGAGTATTCATAATCGGTTTATATGGATACTTTTAAAGTCCGATTCTAAAAAAACGAAAACCCAGAATTTTGATAACCTTAAGAATCGGTCTATGTGGGCATCCCATGTAATCCGATTTTTGTCAGGATAA
Source organism: Papaver somniferum (assembly GCF_003573695.1). Classification (NCBI taxonomy): domain Eukaryota; kingdom Viridiplantae; phylum Streptophyta; class Magnoliopsida; order Ranunculales; family Papaveraceae; genus Papaver; species Papaver somniferum. Next base: position 81,998,159 of record NC_039364.1, read on the forward strand.
GTGACATTTTTTATGTATCTTTTTTTGATAATATTCAGATTAAAAGTGCAATATTAAAAACCGATTATGACAACTTTAAGAATCGGTCTATGTGGGCATCCAATGTAATCCGATTCTTGTAAGGAAAAGTGGCATTTATGTTGTTTTTTTTGATAATATTTATTTATTTTTCTTTTTAGAATAATATTAATACCAATACATTATTCGAAAGAATTCTCATCAGACAAGAAACTAGTCGGGAGCCGAGCAACAAGCTGGGCTCCAACCCCTTTTTGAACAACCACACTTAACCTATGAAATAGAAAATCTCCTACTCGCGCATTAGCATCATGACTGGCTATATAACTACGAAGGCGCTTAATAAATTATGTTGTGTCTTCCCCAAGCTCACCAAGGGTAGTAAAATCCAAAGCACCAAACCCGTAGCCTTGTGACATGCATTTTTCCAAATACTTGGAATTCTTACGAGTAACAGCATCTCTAATAGCTTGTCCCAACTCAAAAGTGCGACTATTACCCGCAGCAAATGGCGAAACAATTGTAACATCTAAGCAAACATCCCGACCATTGTCCCAATTGTAAATAAAAACATCAGCTGGTCTCAAAGAAGTACGATTGTTCGCAAGAAATCCCAAGTCCACCTATTTTCGTGCCAGCACCCCATCACGATAGCACATGTCAACAATCGTGTCGCGCACCAAGTCGTGACGAAACTTTAACCCCACTTCATTCGTATAGTGCACAACATGGTCCCCAAAAACGTCCATCTCTCTCTTGCAAAAAGGGCACATACTGTCTAACTAGTACCGCACTGAATTGCCTTGCACCAATTTGCTGATTTAAACCAGCAATAGGAATAGCCAATAAGAAGTCCAAAGCATGTTTAACTTGGTTGCTCTGCCATAGCATTAGGTCACGTTCAGCCAACTTGAAATTGGAAGTCAAGTTCTTCTTTACTGTATCAAAATAGACATTTGCCAAAGTTTTCATAGAATGAGTGGCAGTTCTATCGACGCATATAGGAGAAACGAGATTACACAAAGAGTTGAAAGAAGCTACAGCTCTCTCAAGGTGGGAGTAGGAGATTTTATATGATTTTGCAAGGCCACAATCGGTCTATGTGGACATTCATAAAAACCGATTGCGTGAGTTGATTTCGAAAAAAATAGTTGTTGAGTCTTTATCTATATAAGGACAACCTCTTTGAGCCACTCCCACATCACACATTGAGCCTAGAAAATGGATTGGGATCCGGAAGAAGATATGCAGCTCGTGAAATCGTTCATCCCCGTCTTCCAAGAACGTCCCAACGAACTATATTCGGTGTTTTGGAAGAGGGTGAAAGAGTTATATTATGAGCACACCACTAATCCAAAAACCGTAAATGGAGAGACTTAGCTTTTCGATTCCAATACATAAAAATCTCAATGCGAGAGTATGTTAAAGTAAGCAAAATGGTGAACGACCATCATCCACAAGCTCCTAGGCGTGAAAAAGTGAGTAATCTGATATTTTAGTACATATCTCATCGTTTAATGCTTGCATACAACATCGAATAATTGATTTAATTGCAGGTGGAACGATTCAACGGCCTATGGAGAATTCGTAATGGGGAAAACAAGTTCATTCACCACAAGAAATATGCGGTATTGCACCGTCGTGCAAGGAGGCTCATTGACGAACATTTGATGTGTCTCATTCTAGAATTGGCATACTGAATTGTCCTATATATGTAATGCACTAATTTCCTAAACTATGTAATGAATATTTTGTTTCTGAAAATATATAACAATCGGATCATGTGGACTTTTATAAACTCCGTTTATAGTAATCGGTCTATGTGGACATTAACAAAAACTGATTCTGGGTTTTCTTCGTCAAATGAAAAAACCCAACCAAGAATCGGTCTACAACTTCACTAACATCAACCGATTCTGGTTCTGAGTTTTTCAAAAAAGAAATAAAAAAATTTCACATTTTGCTGATGAATTAATGACAGTTGATTTCAAAATTAACTTGATTAAACATCACTTAATCACCAAACTAGCACTAATTAATTAGAGGTAATTTTGCCATTTATAATAAAATAGTTGGATAAGAGGTTATCCATTTTACTTCAAAATATATATTTTTTTGTCTTGTAATCGTAGGCCTCAAATAATCACAATAGGCCCCAAACTAGCCGGGATAAATAAAGGTATTCCATTGGAGTCATGGGACCTTTTCTCTTTGTTCTGTTATTATTTTATTTTTTTTATTTTTTGATAGGCTAAAGTCGGACCCAGGCCCCTACCCAAATCCAGCCAGTTGGACTAGCCCCACTGCTAGATCCAACTCCGCTAAACCCCTGTATACAACTAATTTAAATACAAACTTTTACTACGGTGGAGATCGAACCCCTCTGCATCTAACGACTCTTATGGCCTCGATAATGAGCATAATCCAAGAGTACCTAGTCATGAGTGGAGCATGGTTAGTAGTATGGTTTGAATTTTTTAGTGTTTTTGATGATTTTTAAGATCCTTGTTTCAGATCTAGTATGAAAGTTTATGTTAGGGTTTGGATGATTTAGATGTACCATAACTGTTAGTATGAAAAAATCTGATGAGTTTAACTATGTTCGTAAGCTTAGTCGAGTTGTTATTATATCCTGTTGTTGAATATATCTTAACATAAGTTTTGGACATTGGAATTTTAGGATTTATGCTTTCATGTTTTTGATGAACTGGGCGTGGTTTAATTTGTATCCCAATTTGCTGTTATTTGTTGCTGAATTAAAACATTTTTATAGGTATTTGACAAGCACCTTATTTATAGTCTGTAGATAGAGTAGATGTTTTGTCAACCACTGTACATGTATTCTGTGGATGGAAACCTTGGATAGAAATTGGTATTAGGTTGTGAAAGGAAAACAGTCCAACATCCCTAGTATCCGCTTAATTAATTTAAATATAATACGAAAGGATCGCTTCACTCATGGCTAATTGGTTTTGAATTAGATGCCCGCAAATTTTAACATGGTATCGGAGCTAAGTTCCAGACCCAAATCCGTGTACGCCGGATGTAGACCGAGTTACTGGCCCGAATGTTTAACCGATTTTGTCACTTGTACATCCGGGATGTAGGCCGATACCGGCCGAGATGTTACCCCGATTTCTTAGATGCTTTAGATCAAGAAAATAGGGCACATCTTGGATTCCAAGCTGAAATCAGAACATATATATTTTGTATGTTTTAACTGGTTAGTGGGGTTAGGTGTCACACCTTGGTCGTGGTTTCAACACACAGAGTAATCCAGCGAGTTCATACTTGAAAGTGCATAACATGTAGAGGGTTCTTAGGTCATAGAGAAGAGGTGATATATTTAAAATGGACTACTGAATGTGAACTTAAAGTCCTGGTTTTGCTGCCTATCAGAAGTGTAGAGGTATTATGAGTTTGTAGATTTGGTGGTGTGTTAAAAATCTGCAAGATGTGTCATCGACTACTTCAGTAGGAAGAAGTACAGGAATCCATATTTCTTCCTTGTATCATGATTACAGTGTTACAAAAACTATGCATGCCTTATTTTTTGGACCATATGATTATGAACTTCAAATGACCAAGCAGCTGAAGCACAGAGATTGTAGAGGACTTGGGGCGTGAATGTTAAAAGTAAAAAGCGGAATTTTAGGTATCTGTGTGTAGGATAAATGTAAGGTTTGTTTTGTGGAGGGGAGGCACTACTCATTGTCTAAAGATTCTAAAACCCTAGAATGACTGGTGTGGTACCCAAACGAAATCATGTACGAATTACTGAATGCCGCGTAGGTTGGGTGAAAAATCTGGACTATGAATGTGGGTGATGATTGGTGTTTTCGTTTTTGGGGGATACATATTTCTGCCAACTCCTTTACTGACGTGGTTGGGGAAAGAAAGTCAGAGGTGGAGAGAAATGAAAATTAATATTCCATGCCAATAGAGTCCGTCTGTCGTGTCAAACCCTTTAAACTCGTAAGTCATATCAGGCCGTGCGTTGTGCGGTGAGAATATTTATTACTGGGTGAGCGTCCCCGCCCCTTAAAGTTGCTCTATTCCATTTTTTTTTTGAATTATATGAATATAACAGTAAATACCGGTTTTTAATGAAAAAACAAAATGAAAAACGAAAAAACAGTCTTCCCGTAAACATAAAAGAAAAAAAGAGAAAAACTTGTACTCGAGTTTTCTTTGAAGTCTCTTCACGAACTCACCACTCGATTTTCTTCTGTGATTAAGTGCTACTTTTTTTGATTCTTTCGCGAGATGGAGACGGAGAGTAGATAGTTTTGGGGGTTTCTCTTTTAATCTTCTTTTGTTGTTGATTGAGGTTTTGAGACTGTTCTTTTTTTTTCTTTTAAGATTTGAAGAAGGGGTTTTGTGTTTGTGTTGTAGGAATTCGTCGATTGAAGGAAAGCTTGGGTTTTTGATACACTGGATTGCAAACAGATTCAATTTTGTGTTTGTTTCTCTGAAGCAATAAATCCTAACCCTATTTTTTTTAAAAAAAATTTTGCAGGTACGATTTTTGTCCAAGATAAGTTACGGAGAAACCCTAATACCCATTCAAGGTGATTTTACTCTTATTCTAATTACTGATAACTTTCAAAATTATATGTGTTGATATACATACATTCTTAGCATCTCTGAGACACAATAAGTTGCTTTGCACTGATTTTTTTTTTGTAGAGATCTATTCTGTGGAGGTTAGAGTTGTCACAATAATCATCAGCTCAAAGATGACAATTGTTTTGTTTTTATCCACTGTCCCTTAACGAAAGGTTCACACTGTATTTTATGCATATGCGCTTGACAGTCGCATAAGCTGTCAATTTTTTACTAAGAATTGGCCCGTGATTTGTGCAGAAGATTTGTTTAAAACATAGTGGTAAAAGGACTAACTAATTCGCGTCCCTCTCGCTCATTGCTTTCATCAAACTATGGTTAACAATTTTGGCTACCATTTAGACTGCCTGTATACTGATTACTGTTTCGGCTATCTTATGATTTCCATTTCAGGTTTTATGGAAAAGAATGAAGAGGATTGTGCCAATTTATGATTAATAAATAGTAATATGTATACATAGATGCTGAAGTAGTTGTAAAGATGAACTTGGCTCTTGGGATCCAAGTAAAAGATAGTGAACAAATACCAAAACTAATCTTAAACCAACGGGAGTGGCAGGCCCATGAGTTTTCCCTTTGATTATGTGTAATAAATTTTTTAGATTTTGGTCAATTATGGTTGTTACTCTTTTTGTTAGTGTTTTCAGTTTTTAGTTTGTTTCGGGTTCATTGTTAGTTTATGTTCTGGCATATACTTCATCTTTAAAATATGATTCGTGCTTGCAGGCCTACTTTATCACCAATATGGAGCCAATTAAGTTTTGGGAATTCCTATCAGTTATCCTTGGGGGTCAATTGGCTATGAGAGGTAAACATTGAGTTACCTATTCCCGGCTTTCTTGAAGTAAAGAATGGAAGAGTACACTGACAACTAAGAGATCAGCCTGATGTAGTAAGTCGTGCTTTTAACATTAAGTTAAAGCAGCTGTAACTGGATCTTCGCGACAGTAGGCATTTTGGAAGAGTGAAGGAAGGTAAGGTGATTTTGAAAAATCAGTCCAGAATTATCCTTTGTCATGCATTTAAATTTCTTTTGTCTTTGTCCCCTGCAATGATTTTAGGCTTAGACTAAATAAATTAGAAATTTCATACTCCAGGATATAGAGAGATCTTGATGAAAAAAATGGTGGTTCGCTCCAGGAAATTCCTATTCAGAAAATACGATACCCTGATATATCAAGCATGAGGGATTTGGAAATTCGTTAATCATGAAGGAGATACTACAAGTCTACAACAAATCGGAACTCTAGGAAGAATTTGGCAGGCTGAGGGAAAACCATTATTTCTTCGATGCGTGCGAGATCCGAGATAGTTTGGTTGTTGCAACTTCAGGTGTAGTGTTTCCATCCCTATGTTTTTTTTTTGTTTTATTCCCCTTTCCTCATTCTTGATGTGCGTTGGGTTATTTATTTCTTTTGCGAATTTGGTAATGCATACTTCAATACAGTGGTGCGAAATGTATACATGTTGACCATCATTTCATTCCACGGGTATTGCATATATATCACTTTCCGGTGGCCATACAACGCGTTCCAGATTCAAGATTTTTATAAGGCTGGATGAGATGAACTTACCGGGCTGCTAAAAAAAGACGAACTTAATTATATGGGATGAATCTCTCATGGAAAATCGATATGCATTCGAGGCACTGGATAAAACTTTGAGAGATGTGATGACACTCTAAGGTGGCGATACTGCTAACACAAAACCATTCGGTATTCTTCATTATCTTAGCACCAACTAATCAAAGTGTAAAAGAGGTGAATTATCATATGATAGACACCTGCGGAAGAGTATGAATTGTTGAGTGCAGATTCAATCAATCCGCAATCGTACAATTTCCAAGAAGCAGTGGTGTTGAACATTAAGAAATTTCTAAATGGATTACAAATATCAGGCATGCCAAGACACAAGATGTCACATTAAGTTGGTTTTTCATAATGCTTCTCAGAAATATTGATCATCCAGGATTTGTGCAATGGACTAGAATTATCGTTAAAGAAGTGGGAATGTAATGCAGGCGATCGCAACTCTCACTCATTCTACATAGGAGGCAGTTTCCATTGAAGATGTGTTTCCATTTATTTAGATGAACCTGTTTTCTCTCATGGCCAGTTGCGTTTGAAGTTTCGAGGACTACAAGCCGAAGCCATCAAGGATGTATAGAAAACGCAGTTGTTTATGAAAAGATATTCGGTAATCTGAAGTGATACCAACACCAGTCTCATGTAGTTCAAAAAAATTTCAAGTGCAATTGGATCGTTGCTTTTTAAGATTGTCTAGATTAATTATTTAGTTTTTTTTTTTTTTGAAGGATAACTTTTTTCAGTTGGATCTAATCTAATGGGTTTTATTGACCGTGGGATCACCCTGAGTTATGTTAATGGAAGAAATTGCATTCGACGACACAGGCATGATATCACTCTGGTAGCGGTATTTGTACACATGTTCTCATAGAGCAATAATGGTTTGGAGTTCAGATCAAATTATAATTTCTAATAATTGTATATGTATGGTGAGGTGAAGCTACACCAACTCAAAAATCGTAAGTGACGGGGCGAGGGGAAGCCGAACCACACCAAATCAAAAATCTTAAGCGACGGGGCGAGGCATAGCCGAGCCACACCAAATCAAAAAGGCATCAGGCGGGGCGGGGCGAAACCGTGCAACACCAAATCAAAAATGCACCGGGACAGGGCGAGGCAAAGCCGAGCCATGCCTAATCAAAAATGTATCACGACGAGGCGGGGCAAAACCGTGCAACACCAAATCAAAAACACATCGGGATAAGGCGAGGCGAAGCCAAAGCCGGGCCACACCTAATCAAAAATATATCGTGACGTGGCGGGGTGAATCCCACACAACACCTAATAAAAAATGTATGACCATGCAAAGCGAAGAAACATCACACCAACTCAAAGGCGAAGCCACATCACACCAACTCAAAAATATGGGTAAAAAAAAAATGAGGGTCCGCCCGGTGCGTAGCACGGGCCCAAAGTCTAGTGTTTTTTTTTTTGAAGTGGGAACCCCCTTTCGGTCGGGGAACCTTATTTCATTACTAACTTACGATATTACAGTTCTTACAATGCGGATGAATTTTACCCCATTTCTATCATCAAGTACAATATTAGAGATAAACGTTGGGCAAGTGTTGTCCCAAATTCTTGTTGCCGATGTAGTAGGGTGTTCTTGTTGATGCTCTACTACCTCATTTGCTAGTTTGTCCGCCACTTGATTTGCTTCACGATATTCATGTGTTAGTTCCACTTGTGTTATTCCTTCTATTAGGTTCCTTATTTCCTTGAGGATTTCCTCCAGGTACCATGGTTGGTTGTTACTTTGGTTGCGAATTAGTTGTATCAGTGCCTGAGAGTCAGCCTCGAACCATACTTTTTGCCATTGTTGTTGTCGTGCTACTCTTGCTGCCACTAGTAATCCCCATGTTTCTGCCAATATCGATGTAGTTATCCCTAATGGTGTTGATAGTGCTATGATTACCTGTCCAGTGTGTGATATGCATACACATCCTGCTCCTGCTGGTCTGGGGTTGCCTCTTGCCGCTCCATCTGCGTTGATTTTGATCCATTGCTCCGGTGGTGCCTGCCATCCTACTAGAATGGTGGTGTCTTGAGTCTGTCTTATTTTACTTTAGACATATAACATGGTTGAAATGAGAAAAAGGAAATACCTGTTTTAGTTGTTTGCCTCCTCCCAATAAATTATGTCAGCCCTTAAGACGTGGTATCATACATGCCATTGCCATTGTGCCTGCTTTCTGATAACTACATAATTCCATACAAATGCATACTTATTTACCTGCGGTAGCAGTTATTCTACTTGTGCGTTGTGCATTTGTTAACGTTTAGGTATTTATTTTCTATTCCTTCATTTTTGAATTTACTGTTCCTAATGAAATCCTTTACCGTTTCATCTATAGCATTGCGTTCGGATGGAGCTGAAGCTTGAAAGAAGATATGGAAATTTGCATCAAGTTTTCTTCCAGCAGAAAATCCTTTTTCTCTTATTTTTAAGTTCTGTCTCTTATCAGACCTGGTACTTGAAATTTTTGGTTGGAGTTTAATGATACCTTGGTGCATCTGAAATTTCAGTTGTTTAAATAACAGGGTGTTACTGCATGCTGTGATTCCATATGCTTCAGGTACAATTAGACTGTTTATAAAGATATTACAGTACAATTTTCGTAGTTGTCAAGTTGAATAAAGATTGTGAAATTGGGGTCGCTATTGTGACATTTTCTATTGGGAGTTATTTGGTTACAATGGCTGCAAAGACCAATATTTTGTAGTTATGGTTTTATGCATAGTAGCAAATGTCCATAAGATTTTCACCTGCTAATCTTGTCTGTGCACAGCCTTAGGACCAAATTCTCTAGGCACTTTTCCCGTTTCAGTTTTTTTCCATACGTTTAGGAAATTTATACACCCTGATCCTATCTGAGTTTTCAGATTGCTCTATACTTGTTTTCCAACCCAAGCTACTCTGACGCTCTATTCTTGTTTTCCCACCCAAACTGTTCTGGGGACCCTGATAAAAAGTATTGTTTGTGTAAAAACTAGGACGTAAATCGACTCTGCTGAACAAATGAATTCTGCCAAGGTGCAATTTACTCGCCAAACAAGCGATTTCTACCAAGGTGGAGAACAATCAAGATGTGTTGCTTTTAATTTGTTTTTGTTTTTTTGAAATCTGGAATTACTTTATTAAGGCCTTTAAAATTTCATGGCCTATGCCAAGAACATTGTTAGAGCTCTTTGATGCCTGGACCAATAATGTTCTTAAAGGGTGAGGGAAAGAAGTCTGGAATATTTTGCATTATACTGTTTGTTGGCTTTTGTGGAAGGAACGGTATGATCGAGTTTTCGGCCATAGACACAAGACTGCAGCTGAACTCATTGATTTGGTGAAGCTTTCAGTGGTTCTCTGGTCTTGTGACAAGGATACTTTCAAGTATTTTGTCATGATACCAGAGTGCCTACAACCATCCCTGGGGTGTATTTAGCTTTAGTAACTTTAATCAGCCGTTTTTACTTTCAGTTAATTCTGCTTTAAGTTTTACTTGTACGGATGCAAGTCTGGCACGCGTGCAGTCCGAGTTGCTTAGGGTTTCGTTAGGTACCTTTCTCTTAAATAAGCTTGTACCCGGAATTGTTGTGATCATCAGAATTAAGTTAATGGAGGCAGTACAGTGGTACTGAGTTACTTGAATGCTTATAGAACAATCTCTCCTCTCTTATTACATCACAGAATGACTCAGTACATTACATTTGGTATCACCCAGTTGATTCCTCTCTCTTTTTCTACGCCATGACTGGTCCAACTATCAAAGATGTGGATTCTACCACCCGTGAACTTTCTCAACTCATCAAAAATCTTACAGATCTACACACTCGTGATGCAGCATATCGTAAGGCAGCCGCTCAACGACAAGATACCTTACTTGCTTCCTTGGTTAAAATTTCTGAGGCAAACCAAGCTAAGTTTGACACTCTTATTCAAGTTCTATCTAAAACACCACCAGATCCACCTGAACCTAACTCTGAAGAAGGTTCAACAACACCCATCGCAAGAGCAATTTCAATACCTTCTCTAAAATTCCTAAACTAGATTTCCCTAGATTTACTGGTGAAATCCTCGTAACTGGATCCGCAAGTGTGAAAGATTTTTTCAGATCCACTCAACTCCTGATGAGCAGAAGACTGAAATTGCATCTTTATACTTGGATGGCAAAGCTGATTCTTGGTTTCTGGATTTCCTTACTGGTAAAACATTCATCTCTTGGCCTGTTTTTCTATAAGCTATTTGTAATCCTTTTGAGGATCTAGCAAATGATAATTATGTGGGTTGTTTCAACAAGTTATCTCAGCTTACCTCTGTTGAAGAATATTTTGAGCAATTTGAGCAGTTAAAAGCATTAATGTTGAGTAAAAATCCTCACCTTACTGAAGACTACTTTGTGTTGAGCTTTATTAGTGGGTTAAAGGGTGTTTTGAAGAGCTCTGTGCATGTGCACAAACCTACCACCCTTGCTCAAGCATTTTATTTGGCTAGACTACAAGAGCTAGCTCTTTCTTCACAATCCTCAAATTCAAAAACCATTCCATATAAACCAACACCCACCACTTTCACTTACACCAAATTTACACCACCAAGAACACCTACAGTTCCTTCCACAATGGGTGCTTCTCCATCTACACATATCTCTCAAACTTCTAGACCCCCACCTAAAACCCCTTATGTACCACCCATAGGAAGACTCACTTATGAGAAAATGGGTAAAAGAAGAACACAAGACCTTTGTTTCAATTGTGGTGAAAAATACCAATCATGCCATAGATGTAAATCCCAACAATTATTTATGATGGTAGCTGATCATGAAGCAGATGATATGGAACCTTCACCTCCTCAAGATCCTAGTGAAGATCAACTGGTTGTCTCAGATATGGAGATTTCTCTCCATGCCCTTACTGGCAATGTCAATCCTGACACCATTAGGATCCCAGGATTCATTAAGAAAAGAGTCGTCACTGTTCTAGTTGACACATGAAGTACTCATAGTTTCATTGACTCTGCCCTAGCAACTCAATTGGGTTGTGAAGTTCAACCAACTGCTCACATGTTGGTCAATGTGGCCAATGGAGCTAAGACCACAAGTACTGGGATCTGTCCACAACTACAGTGGACAATGCACCAACAACAATTTGCTATAGATTTAAGATTACTTCCTTTGGGAGGGTGTGATATAGTTTTGGGTGCTGATTGGTTGAGAACACTTGGGGATGTCACCTTTAATCTGGCCAAGCTATCTATTTCATTTATTCACAAGGCTCAAGCAATTACTCTGCAAGGTACTTCTACAAAACCCACACTCATGCTACTTAGTGGTAATGCTATGAAAACTTTATCAAGAAAAATACTCCAACTCTAGTGGGGCAATTCTTTTCTATTACAATGACTCCTCCACCTGCTCCCATACCCACACCAATTCAGGAGTTGCTCCACAACTTTTCTGATGTTTTTGAGGAACCAATACAATTACACCACCAAGAGTTCTAGACCATCAAATCAATCTTAAACCAGATTCCCAACATGTCAATCTCAGACCCTATAAATGCCCTTATATAAACAAGTCAGTGGTGGAGTCCTTAGTACAAGAAATGCTCAAAAATGGGATTATTCAAGATAGTCATAGCCCTTTTTCTTCCCCAATCCTTCTGGTGAAAAAGAAGGACAACACTTGGAGGTTTTGTGTTGATTTTAGAAAGCTAAATTCCATCACTATCAAAGATAAATTCCCTATACCTATTATTGATAAGTTATTGGATGAATTACATGGAGCTAGAATATTTACTAAGTTGGATTTAAGGGCAGGGTATCACCAAATAAGGGTTCATGCACCTGATATACATAAGACAGCCTTCAGAACCCATAAGGGCCACTATGAGTTCAAGGTTATGCCATTTGGACTAACCAATGCACCTGCCACCTTCTAGGCACTTATGAACTCTGTATTTGGTCCATATTTGAGAAAATTTGTTCTTGTGTTCTTTGATGACATATTGATTTATAGCTCCAACATCCAAGAACATGTTCAACATCTCTCCTTGGTTCTTTCCTTGCTCAGGGAACACAAGTTATTTGTAAAATTTTCTAAATGTTGTTTTGCTCAAGATTCTTTAGAGTACCTAGGCCACATTATTACTTCAAATGGAGTGGTTGCTGATCCTGAGAAGATTGCTTGTATGTAGTCTTGGCCTGTTTCTACTACTGTTAAACAGCTAAGAGGTTTCTTGGGCCTCACAGGCTATTATATGAAGTTTGTGAAAGGCTATGGTAATATCAGTACACCTCTCACAAACTTATTAAGGAAGAATTTATTCTTGTGGTCTCCCTCAGCTGAAGATGCTTTCAACACCCTTAAAAATGCTATGTGCACCACTCCTGTCCTTGCCCTCCCTGACTTCACCAAAACTTTTGTAGTAGAAACTGATGCATGTTCTAGAAGCATTGGTGTTGTTCTTATGCAAGATGGTAGAGCAATTTCCTTCTACAACAAACCCTTAGGGCCCAAAGCTTTAGGGTTATCCACTTATGAAAAGGAGTTACTGGCTGTGGTTAATGCAGTGACCAAATGGAGACACTATCTCACTGGTCACCAAATGATGATCTTCAAATGGTCATCATCAATACTGACTAGCAGAGCATTAGGTACTTTATGGAGCAGAAGATTACCACCTTACTGCAGCAAAAATGGCTCATCAAGCTTTTGGGATTTGACTACACCATTCATTACAAAAAATGGCTGGATAACAAAGTTGCAGATGCTCTTTCTAGACTTCCTCATACTGATTCCATATCAACTTGTAGTGCTATGGCCTTACCTACTCCAGCTTGGACTCAAGATATTATCAATAGTTACACCAATGATGCAGTGGTCTCTACTCTTATTCCACATATATTGGTTAACCTATCTGCAGTCCCTAACTTCATATACTTGGAGGGCATTCTGAGGTTCAAGGGAAGAATCTATGTGGGTACCAACTCTAACTTGAGGCAACACCTCTTACATTCTATTCATTCACCTGCCATTGGGGGTCACTCTGGCATTCATGGTAGTTATGTTAGAGCTAAAACATACTTTTACTGGAAAGGCTTAAAGCAAGACAACTTGATGTTGGTCAGCCAGTGTGAGACTTGCCAACAAAACAAACTTGATCATCAACACCCTGCTGGACTTTTACAGCCACTTCCAGTACCTGCTCAGGATTGGAAGCACATTAACATGGATTTCATTGAGGGCCTTCCTAAATCACAGAACAAAGATGTTATACTAGTGGTAGTGGACATATTTACAAAGTATAGTCATTTTATTGGTCTTACGCATCCCTACACAGCCATTACAGTGGCTCAGGAATTTTTAAATACTATCTTTAAGCTCCATGGACTTCCAACTTCAATTGTTTCTGACAGGGACAAGGTTTTTACAAGCAAGTTTTGGCAGGAACTTTTCAGAACTTTAGGCACCCATCTTTCTATGAGCACATCCTATCACCCTCAGTCAGATGGCCAATCTGAAAGAGTTAATGCTTACTTAGAAGGCTACTTGAGATGCATGACAAGCCATAAGCCAAAACAATGGTTTCAGTGGCTTCCATTGGCTGAATGGTGGTACAACATCAACTATCACACCAGCTTGAAGATGTCTCCATTCCAAGCACTATATGGGTATGTACCACCTCATTTAGCTTTCCCCACAACATCTAATATATCTGTAGCTTCTGTGGAAGAATATTTACAAAGAAGAGATGTTGTTTTAGACATTCTCAAAGAGAATTTGCATAAGGCACATGAAAGAATGAAGTGGTTTGCTGACAAGAAAAGGACAGATAGGTCATTCCTTGTGGGTGATCTTGTTTACTTGAAGCTGCAGCCTTATAGACAGACTTCTATGGCCCTGCGCAAGAACTTCAAGTTATCTGCCAGATATTAAAGTCCTTTTACTGTGCTTCAAAGAATTGGTGAAGTTGCTTACAAACTACAACTGCCCCCAAACTCCAAGATACACCTAGTGTTCCATGTGTCACAGTTGAAGAAGAAAATAGGCGCTTCTGCAACTACTGCTCCTTCACTGCCATTGGTGGATTCAGAGGGTGAAATCATACTCAAACCAATTGCCACTTTGGACTCCCGCCAGATTTTTAGACAGGGAACAGCAGTGCAACAACTACTGATTCAATGGTTTCACACTACTCCGGCTGATGCTACTTGGGAGGACTTATCGCATGTACGAGCCCACTTTCCACATTACCATCCTTGAGGACAAGGATATTCTGAAGGAGGGAGTATTGTCATGATACCAGAGTGCCTACAACCATCTGGGGTGTATTTAGCTTTAGTAACTTTAATTAGCCGTTTTTACTTTCAGTTAATTCTGCTTTAAGTTTTACTTGTACGGATGCAAGTCTGGCACGCGTGCAGTCCGAGTTGCTTAGGGTTTCGTTAGGTCCCTTTCTCTTAAATAAGCTTGTACCCGGAATTGTTGTGATCATCAGAATTAAGTTAATGGAGCCAGTACAGTGGTACTGAGTTACTTGAATGCTCATAGTACAATCTCCCCTCTCTTATTACATCACAGAATAACTCAGTACATCACATATGTAAACTCTTCTCTTATTTGGAGTAGTTGGGATGTCCTAATGAGTCAGCAACTCTTGTCTACTGTATTTCATGTACGCTATGATACTATAGCCTCTGTAATTTGCTCAGTGCTTTCGTATGAGCCTGTTTTCTACTCACTGCTTCTGCATAAGTTTTTTCTCTTAATATAACTTTCACATTTGAAAAATTTGTTTATTAGCTGAATATTCTGGTAGTGTCTAAGAAAGTTATACGACAATTATGACTCGAGATCACATCAACCTCTATTTTGTATAGTCCCAAATTAGTCCCAAATCGCAGTTTCAGAATAGAGATTCGCAAGTCCTTTCCTCGACTCCCTTCTCGGGTTTCACAATCTCTTTCACTGAGCTGAAGTATTACTCATTGCAGTAATTAAAATTGGGGAAACAAAAGGACACCACATTGAATTTCTTGTTCAAATTCGTAAAGATGATCTATTTTCGCTGACGACTAAATGCAACTTTATAGGGCTTTAAATAGGACCGAGAATCCACTAGTAACACAAGTTTAAGAAACATATACAAAGTACCCCACAAACATTCCACAGGGAAATTAATTAGTCTTCATACATTATACATGACATTGAATTGCATTCAACAGTATCAGAGGTCTGCACGGTGCAGAAGCATTCCTACGAACTGAACACTTATGGTATCCATCTTATATATGCAACCCAACAAATTCCTCGTAAAGCTCTCATTTTTGGATTGCCTGCAAGAGTTTAGTTTCAGCATCTTATGCAATACCTGTACTCGCATCATTAGGGTTCTAGCTTTCCAAATTCGTTTAGTACACAAAACAGACGAATAACTAATTTCAAAGAAATGGGTCAAAAAAAAAAAAAAAAAAGAAGAACCAACTTCAAAGACATCAAATTTCTGACTCTGCAGTTGCTGATTCATATATTCTTTTGGCAGTTTCATATGCATATACCTATGCACTATTGTTGAAGATCAATATGGCAATGGTTCTATTTTATATACTACGAAGACAGATTATTACTTACCCGAAACTCACAGAAGATTTTACCTTAAAACGTTTCTTACCCAAACAAATCCATCTCCATAACAACTTCTGACAAATTTTTCTTTTTTAATTATGCGTTCACCTGCAGATTTTACAGCTAAGTTTACAGTGAGTAAAAACTTAGTGGAAACCATATCAAATTACTCTGTCTATACAATTGTCTTTCACAAGTATAACCGAAAAAGTGAGGTTACATACAAAACTAAGTAATTTAATATTACTGCCACAATTTGATAAGCATGACAGCATAACTTCAGAAGACAATTGGAACCTGAAATGTTAGAATACAGCTCTAAGAAGCTCTTCAGGGAAAAAAAAAGTAAGAGTATCTTCTAACCAGATACCTGCTACTCTTAGTTACAAATAACTTGAGCAACAAAAATCTCGGCCAATGCGTATTAATAGAGATATATAGTTCGGTTCAAGATACACATATCAGTCTGAAAACCAAAAAGAGTACTGCACAAAAGGGTGTGCATTCTTTGAAAAGATTCTGTGTTGGACAGAACAGGTCCTACAGCACCTGTGAACTTTCACTTCAGAGGGAATAAACAAGTGGGCATTGATTTGGGATCAAGCTCCAAACAACCTCGCAAGCTCCCGTATCTCACTTCTGTAAATCGGAAGACAGGAATTTGATGAGAGAATCTAAACAATTCAATCCATGGTATACCCATAATATAATCATACGCTGCTTCTCTTTTAGCCTTGAAAACAGTCTTAAAGCCAGCAACTTGAACTAAAACCAATACTATAAGCCAACGAACATCATACACCTCTAGGACCTCAACTACATCACATTCACAATTCTTGAGGTCATTACACGTCCAGTCAGAGTTGAAATTCCTGTACATCGCCCATACCTCTCCTTTCTTTGGATAGATTTCATACAAGCTTTGTTTATTGACTGATACTCCTGTTGCCAAATGTGAGATATAAGCAGTATCGCTAAACACCTCTTCTTTACCAGCTTTAAACGTTCCGCAGCACACGGGCATTTTCTCATCGAGCCACTTGATCACTTCCCTTGGTGGAGCAGATGGTTCAAGCCATTTTGCGTACAGTTTAAAATCTGGGAACACTTCAACTCTGCTTATCTCAACATAATACTTTGGCATGTCATCTAATTTGCAATAACTTGCCCATACCTGACCAGGATGGAACTTCTCATGAGATTTGTCATTATCGAACTTATAAAACTGTGTCTCTCCAATATCACAACGATTCAGACTGAACGTTCCCTGGGGGCTTTGCACAGCAACAATTTCAGGAATGTTCTCCACTGCTACGGTATGGTAGAGCTCGTGCATTCTTGTTCCTTCTTTGTCATTCAATAAATGTTTCCTTTTCACAGGGTTGCTAATTACTTTGTTGTATCTCCAATAACGAGCTTCAATGGGGATATTCTGATGGTTATGCTCAAGAACAAGCACACTAATCCGCCATTTATCATCAGGTTCCAATCGCGCTGTCAGTTTAGCCTTGCACCCAGTTTTGATTGGCGGATTGAGAACCACTGAAGCATCTGTAACTCTTTTATTCTTACCTTCTCGAATACAAGTAAAAGTTACATGTCTTAATTGTCCGTTATCCTTCTTTGATGATCGTTTTTTACATGGAAATCCCATCCGTTTAGCATAACGTCGATAACATTCATAAATTTCTTCTACTGTATCGAATTCCATCCCCATTTTGGGCATTGCTACCTCACCTTCTTCATCTATAGTAACATCATCATCCACAACCTCAATGATCTCCTTTCCACCTTTATCACTTTTCTCATTTAAACCATCATGACTCTCCCCGAGTTCCACATTTTCAATCTCACTTACATCCATCTCTGCATAAACAAATTACATATAATAACTATGCTAAAATCCTTTCAATAATAGATTTGATTTTTAAGGTCTAATTTCTAAACCAAGTCAAAATTTGAAATGAAAGATAACTTCTTGTGTTCATGTCTAGAAAAAATTAGGTTTTAAGATTTTGCAGAAGTTCAGAATTTTACCTGGATGTCTGAATATTAGGGTTTTTCTTTTTCTTTTCGAATTGAATTACTGTTTCTGCCTTCGTGAAGACTGATGAGAAGAAAGATGCAGAATTGGAAATTTCCCAAAAGTTTCTTCAGGTTTTGGATTTCCCTCCCCAATTTCGAATGCATTTAGGTAGAGTAGCCTGGAAATGCTTTAACCAGTATTACGGTATTACGACGGAGTACTGTACGACCGTGAAATTTAGTTTAACCCTACTCTTTGCAAACGATCACGGTGACGGCCGCTTTTTTATTTGGTTTTGAAGCATGGAAGTTTCGCTTTTTCTTGCGTGCACAACTTTTTTCTTTTATTTTCTTATACATATACTAGGTATCACCCCGGCCTACGGCCAGGACTCAACCTTCATAAATTTTTATTTGTTGTTTGGTCGGCTAGTCAGTATCATCTCACAAAATTTTATTCGGTCTATAATTGTTGGGTATTGTATTTAATTAGTTAGTCGAGTCATATTAGTCAAGGATTAGGCCTGTGGACCCGCGATTAAGGATGGTCTATGTATTTAGATAGTCGTGTCATACCTTAGTAGCCGGGACCATAGACCCCGGCCGTGGATTGAAAAATTTAGGGACAAACACAGTCCAACATTAATATTAAATTAATTGTGATTTGGTTGAGCATATAAGTTAACTGGGACTTACAGCCTCGATGTTTTGTTGGTCGGGGCTTACAGTCCAGGTCGTGTTCCCTTACACAAATTCCAGTTATTTTATTGGTCGGATCAAATTAGCTGGGTCAAATTAACCGCGATCATAAACCCGACCATGACCCCATAATGTTTTTGCCAATTTATATTTGGTGCTAAGGTTATCCGTCTTCAATTGAGTTGTGGATCGACATTATATATATTCACTAATACAAAAGAAGAGGAAACACAATTCATACAGACCCTTGACTTGAGCCGTACCGTTATGGTGAATCCACACAGACCCTTGAGCCGTACTGTTACGGTGAATCGGGTGAAAGTTTCATGTAGAGGGAGAAAAAAAAATTATGGAGTAAGAAAACACAAAGCCTCATATTTAAGTATCTATAGGCTAAACGTAACCCTAACACTAATTAATCTTGCTTCAAAAAGGGAAAAAAACAAACACTTCTAATTTTAATTATGTGGAAGATATAATTTAAAGGTTAAGGTATTTTCTTTTAATTTGTCGGGGAGAGCTAAGATTAGAACTGTGTCTAGGTTGAGGTCGTAAGGTTAGTCGCCATAAGGTTTAATGGTCTATGTCTAGTAGTTTAATACCAGGCCATGGCATAATCGAGTCCGTCCAAAATATAGGAAACCCAAGGGATCGGACGGACGGTGTGCTTCCGTTGGACGAACGTGAACATTAAACATTTTTTCGTTGGTCTATGTCCAGTTGGTAACGGTGTGCTTGGAAATCCAAAAATAAGGCAACTAAACGGATCTTATGGTAGTTTGGCAAAATCAAATAAATACCAATAATTGGTATCCAGAAATATACACGTATCTTATGGTAGTTTAGCAAAATCAGGAAACCCACCGATCGGACGGACGCCTATATAAAACATATAACGAATTGATCCACGCCGTGGGATGACGAAATCGATGGTCGGATTTGTGAGGCTACACACAATACTTCTTTTTATAATATAGATATATATATATATATATTAACTAGATTTTGTGCCCGGGCGTTGCAAACTTGGTTCGCCAATTCAATCTACAACTACAAACTACAAATACAATGCATCACTGCCTCTTTATTTGATTTGGTAAAGCTCGGCTTCGCCTCGCCCAAGTCCCCATTTGATTTGGTAAAGCTCGGCTTCCCCTCGCCCAAGTCCCCATTTGATTTGGTAAAGCTCGGCTTCGCTTCGCCCAAGTCCCCATTTGATTTGGTAAAGCTCGGCTTCGCCTCGCCCAAGTCCTTTAAATTAATTGGAAGTTGTTGCAAACGAACCCTAGCAGAAATTAATAACCCAAACGGGAATGCATCCACGTCGTTCTTGTGGACGCTTGGCGATCTTCGTAATCATTAGGAAAAATTAACTTGACCATTCAGTGGCAATATCATTGGAAAAGCAAGTATCCGTTCATATCCTTTTGGATAGTGAACACATCTTTAATGTATCTGTGGTTGACACTTACATTGTCCATTCAGTCAGTGTCAATATCATTGGTCAAGTCCTAAGTATATACATATTCAAGGCATGTGCATTAAGAATGAAAAGTTAATGCACATGGTTTTTTTTTCTTCCATTCAGTCACTTCTAAGAGATTATGCAACATGGTTTTTTTTCTCTCTCGTAGGTTTTTTTCTTTAATATGAAAATCTAGATTTTGAGAATCTCTTTTCTCCATAGCTTCATGTAATTGCTTAAGATCCTTATTGTACTATTTCTCACGCAACTAACAACATAGTAAAATCATGTTGCATAGTATTAGGAAGACTATAACAGTACCAAAAAAATAACATTCTAAATCACTTCATGTTGCTGAGCTTTGTCACCGTCAGCGTAATTACTTTATTCTTTCTAGTGACACTGGAATTGATGCAGGGGCAGTAGTGCATCAAGAATATTTTCAGGCATGTCAGTTTGCAAGATCTAAGGTATCTAGAGGGTGTATATACAGAAAATAATTGAATAGATTGAGTATACGTTAGATATACAGGTCTTCAATGAAATTTTCTCAAGTCATCAGAAAAGAAATGAAAAATAAAGTAAAAAATTTCAGATTAGACAAAGACCAAAAGTATATATAAGAACCCAAACTAAGAACATAAATCACAATATAAGAATCCATAGTAGCCTAGGACGGAGCACGATGGTAGAATATAAACCTCCTCTTCGGGCTATGTACCGACATCTTTTTCTTTTAACCATAATTTTGATTTGGTGTAATGTGGCTTCGCCTGTCCCCATCGTGCATCATATTTGATTTGGTGTGGCTTGGCTTCACCTCTCCCAACGAAATAAAAGGTATGCTGCACCGAACCTTGGTTAGTACCTACTTGTAAATATTTTTTGATACTCAACAACCAATAAAATTCCAATAGCAACAACCATATTCAAAATCAATTTCATTTATTACCCGAGACATGACATTGTGCCCATCCAGCTGCACTGAAAAAAGAAGCTTCATTCGAAGATGAAATGTTGATGGAACGAATCCCCATGTTTTCCATAAGAGACACAGCTATGTCCCATACCATCAGTTGGACCTAATCATAAAAATAAAAAATAAAAAATGAATGAGTCCCAACATTTGAAGACCTTGAGCATCAATCATTTTCTGTGTCTTGAACACATCTAAAGGGAGCAGTGATGATAGAAACAGCCCCGCCTGACAATACCCAGACACCTACTGACAACCCTTCAAAACAATTACATAAAAATAGAAGTGATAACACCATAATGTTTTCATTATGCCACTGTCTTCTTTACTACTATGTTCATTTCTAATAGTTGGTATGCGTCGAGTTTCAGAATCATTGTTGTAGGAATTTTAATATGATGAGCATAATCTTAAAAACTTAAAATTAGAGATATTTGAAGCCCAAAATATCTGGCTTTGCCTACTGTTCTCATATTTGAAATTATGTATACCTGGTTTGTTCCTGTTGTCCTTCCTAAACAAACAAACCACACAAATCGCAGCTGCAAAATTAAACCAAACAAACAATATTTATAACAAAATCATCAATTTGACCAAAATATACCAATAATGAATAAGAAAGGGAAGAATATGGTTACAATTTACCAAAAGAGAATGAGATGTGGTAGTGTATCTGTTTCAATAAAATCATACCAGCAGAATAAATCAAAACTATTTGTTTTAATAAAAATCGTACCTGCATAATAGATCAAAACGATAGAATTTTTTTTTTATTAACTTGAGAAAAATAAGCTATTAACAAAGAAGAAACATGAACAACAAAAGATAGAGAGGCAGGACAACATATATCATGATTTTTAAAAATCAAACATACCCATATCTAAGAATTCAAAAAAGGAAGTAACCCTTAACCTATTAGAATATATAAAACAGATTAGTTTTGTCCCGAATCTGGGCACTCTATATCAATCCATTAACAATGACATAAATCACTTTCAAGTACAGAGTCGAGTTGAAAAAGAAAACAGTAAAACGAAACACAAAAAATTGATTAGAGTTTACCTTGAAGATTAATCCAATCTCCCTGCAAACTTAGTGGTACAAAACTATTTATCCAAGTATAGCCCTAATAAAAAAGTGAACCCTAATAACATCAATCAAAATAGAGATGATGATGAAAACGAAACCCTAATCAAACGGGATTAAAGATATTCCCGTTCACTGGAACATTAGTTGATATTGTTCATGATGATGGCTATATGTGAGATTACCAAATAGAGGAAAAAGAAGAAGATGTGAGAGCAGAAATTGAGCGAATGAGTTTTAAGAGAACGTCATTAGAGAGACTTTTTGCACATATTTTTCTAGGTTTTAGTTTCTTATTATCCTACCAGGGGATAAGGCCTTTGTCCCCTGGCTAGTTGCTTTTATTTTCTTTGTATCATCATCTCCATAAAGAAAGCATATTCTAGGGTTTGTTTTTAGGGTTAGTTTTTTTTTTTTTTTTTTCTTTTTATGTTTTATGAACGAAACAGAAAAGGGTTTGGTATGTTTTTTTTGGGTTTTATGTTTTGCGCCCGAAATTTGTGTGGGAATTCCTCTTTTTTCTCCCATTTGAGGAAAAGTGAAACAGAGCAATTCTGTGAGAGGGTGACGGTCACCGTTCAACGTGGAGTCTAAGGAGCTTAGGATTTTAAAGGAGTTAGATATAGTAAAAACTCCATATATTAATAGCTTTGGGACTTCACAAAATTATTAATATATGGAGTTTATTAATATAGGGAGGTATACCAAAAAAAATTTGCTCGACAAGAAGTTTTAAACCTGCTCGAGAAGTTGGAAATATTTTGGATTCAACAAGAAGGTGCACATAATAACGAGGTCTTACGTATACGCAAATCAAAAGATGCGATAACAATCCAAAAACTTACATCATTTTCTCAAACAATTATAGATACATATTTTTTTTATATTAAATTTTGATGTAAGAAGATCTATAATTTTCCGATTATGTGAATTATATTAATATAGGGGGTAAATTCCTTATGGTGGGACTAGAAAATCTATTAATATTAAAATGTGGAGTTTATTACTATTTACAACTGGCCCAAGTTGGGACCATGATTATTTATTAATATATAAAGTTTATTAATATATGGAGTATCAATATGTAGAGTTTTTACTGTAACTAGAGAAACAAAATATTACAATAGTATTTTGTTCAAGAATTAAAATATTGGCATCTCACTGTTATCCTCAGAAACTCGAAAAGAAATTTCATTCAGATTTAAAAACCGAAACAAGGTGCACAAGGAATGTAGCTTGGCATTCTAATCCATTGTTGATCTTGTATTTTCTTGTTTTCATTGCCAAGATATCAACAACTTCATTACATCTTTTGTCCTTGAACTAAATACTCAAAAAAACTTTTCCATGAATTCAGAATCTTCCTCACTTCAGAAACTATAGCCTGATTCATATATTGTACTTTATTTCCTTTATCCTAACCAAATATTATTAATCTCTGAAAGTCTCCTTGTATCTGAAAGTTCATGATGTTCATACTTTTGGCACATTGCGGTGACTCTAGTAAGCCCAGAGCTTCTGCTTCTTCTCAACTTTTAGCGCTGATAGTCTCAGATCTGGATTGTACAACTGCACCTGGATTGGACATCCTATTTTCCACTATACAAAATCCGATCAGCAATGATTGCATAATATTCACTCGGCCAGCCTACTCTAGCATATTGCACAATTGTTGTGCAATATTGTCTCTAGCCCAATTACCTGCATAATGCGCTAGAGTAGCACCACAAAGCTCGAGGTCATCTACCTAACTGGCCTAGTGCATCATTTGATGCGAGAATGGCCTTTCGCCAATATAGCTAGCTAGAAACATGATATTGGCTAATATGTGAAACTTAATGCGCCACTTTTTGCGCAATATTGGCCTTAGGCCAATATGCCTCTTACTACGCAATGGAAGCTTTGGGTGAAGCTTAATCTCAGTCCATGGCGCATCTTTTAGCATACGCCACGCTAAAAACACAGGGTGTTACATAGGGACTTGCAAGAAGGGTGTAAGTCCAAGGAAGTATGAAACAAAAGGATTACAAAAAAAATGGCGCCCTGAAAGTGACAAAATAGGCGACCATCGGAAAAAATTCACAACCGCCAAGGTGACGACGAAGAAGCAAGATGAAAGAAGTATGGGTTGTTGGAAAGACCAGACGCCTTACCAAACAACCATGGGACTTAATGTAGACACCTGGAAAATACCAACAGAAAGCACCAGCATAGGGTCGGCGGCACGACATCAGAAGACACGAGCAACCAGCGACGTCTCTAGAACTGACGCTTACATAAAGATAATCCCTTTAGACTACACGTCGAAGACCAAAAAGACCTCCCCTTAACGATAAAGAGAAGCCAGAAAACACTCTACCCCAAAGAATACGTGTACGGTTTTTAATACATGAGATTGCAGAGAAAGATAAGGAGGACACATGTATGACATCCCCAGTCATGAGATGTCTATAAATAGGTCTGCTCATTCCTGACAAACCTAGCGGTTATTTTATGGAAAACCGTGTTCAAATTTCTGGAGCAAGTTTATGTATTCCAAATTATCTGTACTCTGTATATTTTGTACCTTATACAATATCCATTATATCTCCCCATTAGAATGTATAGTGGATTTGTTTTCGAAGTCTTCGGATATTCGGAAGGGTTAGATAAATAGAGTGATGATGAGCCAACAATTGCACAATGCATAGCTGAAATGATATTAGTATTATTACTTAAGCTATGTGATTTTATATTTCAATTCACACTGACATTAGCTCAGTTTGGAAGTGCCAATTAATGAAAGCGAGAATTCGTTGACTTGCACTGCTAATTTGGAAAAACAGGAAACTTTGTATCCATCCGAATCTTTTTATTTGTCAGGGATTTCTACATTAATAATCTTATTATTCTCGGTTGGGGTTTGTTGCTTGTAGGCATGTTCCAAGAACAATTAGTTATGTGCATCTGGTGATTCTCTTTTCTGAAATTCTATCGTATATATAACTCTAAAAGAAAAGTAACCAAAAGTTACAGAACACAAAGCTTACACATCTAATACATGAAAACATGAACGGGAAGAAAAATTATGTATGAGGAAACACGATCTAAAATCTAGAATACAAAACAAAGTTTGGACAAGTTAGGCAACATAAAGAGAGGTCCAGACTTGTCTAGGGAGAAGATAAATCAATGGTTGTGATTTGTTCAACTTAAAAACATTGTAAATATTTATTAATGAGTGTCTCATTAACTGCTCATAATGAATGATATATTAATTTTTCATTATAAATTTTCTCTTAATTAATCTAATGAATATATATTCCCATTAATAAATAATTTTAATAGAAATTATATCAATAGAAATTAGTGGTGGTAATGAAAGAAGTAGTGGCCTCTAGAAGCGATGGCGGGTGTTAGTGAGTGGTGGAGGCGATAATATTGGTGGTGGTGGAAGAAATATTAGTTATGGGTGGTTTTATGGCGGTGGGTTGATGAATAGTTGTGGACAATATTAGTCATGTATATTTACAACACGGATAACATTGCATTGCGGAAGACGTAGTTAGTTGTTTTTAGCACGATTGATAAAATTAGATACCATAACATTTAGGAAAAATGATCACGGTCGCCGACTCACCTAAACCGTACCACTGCTACCTTAAGTACCTGATTGTATAAATCATGGTTCTAACCGTTAAAATAAAGTTGTCACCTAAACGGTACCCTTGCTAACTTTATACATGATGTTTGTGATTAAAAATTAGAAGTACGATCAAAGGCCAACAGGATATGGGCGGCGATTGTGTTGGAGAAATAAATGATATCAGATGGTTTTGTGGTGGTGGCAGCGGTTGGTGAGTAGTAATAGAATATGTTAATTTCGTGTCGTCACAAAATGGGCAACATTATCAATTAGAAGACGTGGTTGATCATCTTAATGACAAAATAAACCCGGTTAAAGTAGATGAAAGATTAAAAAAAGAATAACAAAATGTCGTGTTATATAATTACTGAAAACAAATGGCACAAGACCAAAACAATGCACAAAAAATTACTTATTATCGACATGTGTTGTTACGGTAAGGGTTGTACCCTATCTAGGTATACTTTTCTGCCTATTTGTTTGTACTGTATTATAAAACGAAGCTTCGCTAAGTTGGGAAATATAAAGACTGGTACTGATTTTTCCTCCCAATTGATAAATTCACGACTGCGGTCTATCCCATAAATACACGTTGTAATTAAGAAAAACTCATAACATATTCTCTTCATCCCATCTCAAAAGTCAAAATCAAAACGGAGAAATTTGATCAACTGAAACAATAACAAACCTGCTTTCCCATAAAATTGAACAATTGATCGTCTCGCTTACATTCAGTAGGATGAGTGGATTTGAAAACCCTAATTTTCAACTTTGGAGCAAACGAAAATCATAAATAAAATTGAGAAGGGGAGATAGACTGCATAGAGAGAAAAAACTTAAATCCAAGAATAATAGTTCCGCTCAATCTTCTTTCCTTGTTCTTTCAATCTTCTTCCACCAAAACGTACATCCATGACCAATCAAACTAACCCGACGTAACAACGTTTGACAAAACCCTTTCTTTACATTGCTTCATGTATGAATTTTTGGGGTTTCCATCATTTTTCTGAATTTCATTCATTGTATATTTAACCGAAGTATACATTTTCAAAGATAGCATAATTGATTACAATAACCTCATGGTCGAAATTTAGCTATTGCAGGTCATCGGGGTTTCAATCCATTCAGAAATTTTGTTTTAGAAAGGTGAGATTTTCTCAAGTACCAATTTATCCTTTCTATTTGTTTAGACTTTAGCGGAAATAGATTTTGGTTACATCTTGATAGATACACTTAGATAGAAATTTATAAAATCACTCATATTACACATTATAATTTGACAATTGGTTGGTATTTAAAAAATGATCATATATGTATATATAATGCCTTTTTTTCGGGCTTCTGTATCAAAGTCCAGGAAGATTTGACAAGCAACTATTTTCAATAAATAATCTAACAAGATTATACATAATCTATATAACACTCGTGCCGTTATGGCACGGGTTAAACCCTACTTTTAGATGGAGAAACACGACCTTTTACTTTCCCGAAATGTTTTCTTTCACAATGAACTTCCATTTGATGTCTTAGCTTCAGTTTAAACACTCTTCCGACAATATCAGGTATATCTTCTCGCCGAATATGTTACCATGATACCAACTGCAATGCTGCTAAAATCTCTTTCCATTTTGGATTGCGGGTGAATTATGGAGAAATCCGGAATACCAATACATCTACAAATTTCAATAGCATCTTGGCAGTGCTTTATTATGTACCTTGGACTCTCGCTGTGGGATGATAGCAGTACATTTATTTTCACTTGTTGTTCATCCTTTGATGTGTCTCCTTTCAACAGTGTATTTTTCAATCTACAAATGCAATTTATCTCTCTATTTGCTCTTGATTTTCCCTCACACATCTAAGTCGACAGTCTTCAATACATGCATAAGCATCAACTACGTACTTCTGGAACAACCAGCCACCACAGGTAAAAATTTGTCCTTAATCAAATCATTTTTTTATTCTAAAGGCATAAAAATCTCTTGTAGTGATCTTTTGACGTTTTATGACTTCACCATTTGTAACGACTTTCGTGTCTTTGTAAGCAATATTAATTGAACAACCATCTCACCATATTGGAACAACAAAGGGTATTGCATTGCCTATAACATGGATGTCATTATGAGATTCTTGTAAAACCTTTATCTTTGTGTTCTACTATGATATCTTTGTATCACTATTAAAGCTGTAACTTCTGAACACATTGGTAAGTTGTATTTTCTACTGTCTAGCATCCTTTTCTCGGAAACTGATAATTCGCAAGTGTAATTCAATCATAGGAGTTTGTTGTATATCTTAAAGGATTTTGCAACCACATTATATTCATCTATCGTAAATTCATAATTGTTAACTCTTTGATTATATCCAATTCATCATTCATCTTTTTGATTGAAGTTTCTTGTTTTTGTCTTCATCACCTTTCGTTATTTTCAAATTTTCCCATATTTATTTTTCTTTCTTTCAATTATTGGCTTCCACCACAGGTAACAATGAACCAACTACAAAATTATGTATGCTTACGGTGCGTCACCCCCTTTTGATCAAAACTATTGTATATACAGATTTTACAGTATCCACTTCTGTTGAGATAACAAAACAAAATAAACATTGGGATTTAAGAAAGAATTTAACTAGAAATTTGATAAATATTTTCCAGTGCTTACTTCTCGAATACTCGGTTCATCCTCACCGGAGCTAGCATCAAAATCTGATCCATTTAATCTTTGATCACTAATAGCATTGTATTCTGTGTTTGCAAACAATACACCCAAAATTTGTACTAAGATAAGTTTTGCCTTACGATGTGAACATAAATTAATGGGTTTTGTGTAAATTCTCTGATTTTCTAACTTTGGATTAGTCGATTCTTTTGAAAGTTTTGAAAGTTTAATTGTATGTAGAGAAAGATTTAGATTTACCCGGTAAAGTTATTTTAGGAAATATAGTTACATCAGGAATCATGTTAAGGTTAGTCGTGTTAGTGATCAGGCAAGGGCTAGTTTTGGCCCGGACCGAGGCATAATCCCTCTCGTGCAAATTAAACGGGCAATTCTAGCAACATGATGCCTAAAATCAATAGCCACCTTTGACTCAAAATCAAACCCCAAAATTTAACTGAGACCATAGGACGACTAATATCAAAGGCCGTAATTGACCCATAGTCGGACACTCTTCTTCATTATAATATAGACGGAATCTGTAAGGAGGGTATTAGTGGTACAATGGCCTTGAAATTAGATTTATCTAAGGCCTTTGACAGAATTGAGTGGCCATTTATTCTTGGTATGCTTAGAAAGATAGGTTTTCCTGATAAGTTTTGTAAACTGGTAGAGCAATGTATTAGTACACAAAAATATCCATTCTTCTTAATGGATCTCCCACTGAAGATTACTGTCCTTCGAGGGGTTTAAGGCAAGGAGATCCTCTATTCCCTTACCTTTTTATTATTTCCATGGAGCTTCTATCTAGTTTGCTTATGAATGCTGCGACTAATCATGTGATTTCAGGGGTTAAAGCTGCTAGAAATGCACCAGGTATAACTCACCTTTTGTTTGCAGATGATATTCTCATATTTTCTAAGGCAGATATGCATAATATACAAGGTATTTTGGATGTTCTTGCTAAATTTGGTATGTACTCTGGCCAAGTCCTCAATCTTTCTAAATCCAATGTATATTTTAGCAATAATATTAACCCTGAGGATATAAATTTTCTTGCTAATGCACTTAGAATGGAGGAGATGAAAGATAATGATAAGTACCTAGGAGTTACTCTCCTTATAGGAAGAGATAAAACTAAGGCCTTTAAACCCATTATTCAATCTTTTGTCTCTAGATACAAAAATTGGAAAGGTAAAACCATGAACCACTCTGCTAGAACCACTATGGTTAAACATGTGCTTAACACTCTTCCTTCTCATCAAATGGGTAGTTTTAGAATTCCTAAAAAGTTGATAACTCAGATGGATACTCTGCAAAGACAGTTTTGGTGGGGTAAAGAAAAAGATCTTTATTTCATTGGTTGGAGTAAGCTTATGATACCAAAAGCTCTAGGTGGTCTAGGCTTTAGAAACTTAGAACATTTTAATACTGCCCTTCTTTCTAAAGTGGCTTGGAGATCCTGTAATGATGAAGAGTCTTTATGTTTTAAAGTTCTTAAGGCTAAATACTCTAAAGATGGTAGCTTTCTACATTTGGATAAATTAAAGGATGAATGTTCTTGGCTTTGGAGAGGTTTGTTTTCTGGATTAGAAATAATAAAACAACACACAATCTGGGCTGTCAGATGTGGTACTAAAATTAGCATTTGGCTAGACTGCTGGGTTATAGGATTAAATAGCCCACCTTTTCCCATTGTTGGTGCATCTAGCTATAATAATTTTAACTTGGTCTGTGATCTCTTTTTACCTGGCACAAGAGAACGGGATATTAATATTCTTAATACTCTCTTTTCCCATGATTGTGTTGATCTTATTATCTAAATGCAGATTCCCACTTCTGGTGAAGATTTCATTATATGGAAACCTGATAGAAAAGGCAAATTTTCTGTTAAAAGTGCATATAACACCATTTGTGCTGATGATGTTAACTCCATTATCTCAATAGATAGCACTCCTAAAGAGGTTTGGTCTCATTTATGGCACTGTAGAATTCCTCATAGAGTTCAACTTTTTATATAGAAATGCATTAAAGATATAGTTCCTGTTAGAGCTAAAATTTATGTCTATAAGCCTGAGATACAAACTAGTTGCTCTCTTTGTGACTGTAGTATGAAATCTATGAGATACTTGTTCTTTGAGTGCCCTTTTGCTAGATCTGATTGGATAGCGATGAATATACAGATTGATATTATAGCAGCTAATTTTCATTCTGTTCAGGACTGGATTATCACTTGGTTCTCATGTGATGCTAATAATGATAATGTGTTATCCTTACATAATGCAAGATATGTCTGCAGATTAATGTGCACAATGTGGTACATCTGGAAAGACATATGTTCTCTAATCTTTCAAGGAGAAAAGGCAAATGTTCAAAGCACAACTGCTAGAATCAGAAATCTTATAGCTCAGTATGCTGATTATACTGTTTCTATGTCTAATACTCTTAATTGTTTTAAAATAAAATTTTGGGTTCCCCCTGAGAAAGAGTTTGTGAAAGTTAATATGGATGGCTCTTACATTCCAGATACTATAAAAGGAAGCATTGGTTTAATAATTCGTAATTGTGCAGGTAACTGTATAGGTGCTCGAGGTATGACGTTTAATGTGGAAGTGGAAGAGGACTATGGGGCTGAGCATTTCGAATGTAAAACAATGGAGTTGGCTTTAGACTGGATGGATGAGCTGCAGCAAGATAGAGTGATTTTCGAATCAGACTGTGATAATGTAATAAATTCTGTCAAGGAACAACAATCACAGGTTCATTGGTTCAATTCTAGTATTGTTGAGAGAGTGAAACTTAAGTGTAATAGAGTCAGTAAACTTTGGTTCTTTAATGTTGTTCATAGGCTTGGAAATAATGTCGCTCATTCCTTAGCTCGTAAAGCAATTGAGGATGAAGCAAATTTCTGTTTCTTGTCAGATTTCCCAGAAGTGAAAAATACTATAACCCCCTACTATATCAACACATAGAAACCCAACAAAATGGATCCTTCATTGTCAACTCCATTCTTTCACATTTTGATATTTCTAGGCCCAGAACTTTAATTTTTAGGGCTTGATAATAAAGTGACATTTTCATAATATCAAATTTACCCTTTTCAATATATACAAGAGAAAAATCATAAGATCCATTCATTTCTTCATTTTCTTTCTCTCTCATCTCTCTCGCTCGGTTGCAGGTTGCAGAGAAAAAAGTTTCAGGGTTTGCTCTCTCTCTCAGACGAAGAAACAGGCCGAGAACACGATTTCTAATCGAAATTTCCAGTGAGTAATTATTTTATAACTTAGATCTGACCTTTACAAAAAAAGATCCTGATTATCTAAACATAAATTCGAAATCAACATCAATTATTCTTCGGAGATTCAATGAAAATTCATCAGCAGGAACTGAATATGAAGATTCTCGTAGAAAATCAAATCGAACAGGAAAAATTTCAATTCAATCGGTTGATTTCGTAATCTGATTTCATTTCTGCAGAGATTCGTTCTAATTTAGTTTTCTGTTTGAAGATTCATATAAAGTTTCTAGGTTTATATTTCTTTCTTTCATTGATTTCATTTGCTTTTTTAGATCTGGAAGAATGATAGTAAATCATCTGCGTGTTTGTTTATTAGAAGAAGATCTGTTAGAAACGATGATAAATCGAAATTTTATTCTCGGTGTTTTGGAATTTTGGTGCATTTTTGGAGTTCATCCTGGTTATGATTAGTTATTTAGAGATTTGAATGGATTTGATTCAATAGATAAAATAGTTGAGCATCAAATAATCTATGAATTCGAATCAGTCAAATATTATTTCAATTTTATTTTGAATCTGAAATTAAAGCTTGTGAATCTCAAGTTAAGGTTTCATCATCTCTTCTCAGTCTCCATTCAAGTCAGAAGTCTTCTATAATCTAATTAGTTATTGTTTCATCTCTTTCATTTTTTTCAAGGTTTTTTTAAGTTGGGATTTCCTCTTCTTTGTTGTTTTTCATGTATGTAATGATGTTTTAAACCTTAGGACTTACTTATTGTGCAGGTTCAACAATGGAACTATGAAGATCTTCAACAACAACAGAAATAAAGAAGATAACAACTAATCGTCATTCACAGGTGATTCAAAATCTGATTCTTCTTTTGCTTTGGAAACAACTAATGAAGAAGCTGTTAATAGTAATAATTTTCATCTGGAGATTCGGTATCACCAACATCTGAAAATTCTGTTTTTGAGTTCTAAATGTTTGATGAATTGCTTCTGTTGTTTGGTTTTATTGATGTTGTTTAATTTTTGTAATTTAAGGATACGAAATGTAGATGAAGTATTTGGATCTGGCATTTAGTATGTTTATTTACATATTCTCAGTTTTTACTAAACAAAATTGTTACAAAATGTGAAGAAGGACACACAAAACCTTTTTTGAGATCTTTACTTCTTTCAATTGCTAATAAACCCAGTATGTCCATCCTTCCATGTAATGAAGTTTTCTACACTTCCTTGATGCAGAACAACTTTGGGTACTGGAATCTGTACCTGGAGATGTAAATCCTGAAGAGAGTGATGGAGAAGTTGAGAAGGTTTTCCAGACCTTGCAAAGTTTACCCTCAGAAATCCCATCAAGAAAGTAAGAGTTATTCTCCTTCATTTTGTTGTACTTATGTATACTACAGTTTTCATTTGTGCAATTGGGAAGTTGATATACATTCATCTACACTACCATTATATGGATCCACTGTAAAGGTGGACGACTTTTGGAGTTCATGAACTGCCAGTGAACAACACATTTGGAAGTGTTTTCTTCTTTCATGGAAAATCATACCTTCGTAAGAGAATTGACGTTAGTAGATCAACTATCTAACATGTCATATTATGTTTCTAAAACTCAGGTGGCTTGTAGATTACATGATGGAGCTTGGGTTCTTCAAATCACTTTCCCAGTGGGTTGGCAATAACCTTATGAAATCTGGGGACCATGAAACATGGGCTTTTGATCTCCAAGGTGCTGTTGATATGTTCAATTCATACAGGTATGCCCGATTATCCTCATTAATCTGCTGGTATTAGCTCCGTTTGTGCTTTATTATGGATGTGTAACTCTCAGTTACACAAGCTAAGTGGATGTGTAACTTCTAGTTACACAAGCTAAATATATGTGTAACTTCTAGTTACACATGCTAATTAGATGTGTAACTTTTACTTACACATACTGATTGAATACAACAGCTGAAGGTTTTTAATGCTTGGAAACAACTTATTCATGATTAAACCTAGGTAGTACTTGTCATCTTGTATAAGAACTCCAATTTGAATGATTCAGGTTTCAGTTGGTGATATTGTGGTGACTCCAATTTGAATCAATCAATTTATTCCAATTTGTTCTTTTGAAGCTACTTCAGGTAACGTTTTTGTTTTGATTCAATATGATTGACTCATTTAGTAGTTCTATTTTCTTATTTAGTTTGATTAGGTTTTGATTCTTGTTTTGGTTGTTCTATTCAGGTCAGAGAGAAAAATATAATTTTTCTGGAATCAATGAATTTTGAATCTAGGTACGTTTAGATTGTTGTTATTACTGTTGATGTTGTTGTTTTAGGTTCAATTTCTTGGTAATACTAGTTGAATCCAATCATCTAAAAACGATGAACTCTCATGATTACAATGGATTCAGTTATTGACTTGTATCTGTAGATGATAAGATGAAATCTGATTGTTAAAACATCTGTAGATGTTGGGACTTACACATGCTTGTTTAGTTAGTTGATTATACATGCTTGTTTTATGACTTTTGGAGGCTGGCAGTATTGCTTTTGCATCTAGACTAGTTTGTGTATACAATGATTAGTTTGGCTGATATTTTTATGTTTCTTTTACAGGAAAATCAACACTTGTGGTGGTGTTGATGGTGGAGGTGCAGGTTTTGGAGGAGGATGAGGAGGCAGTGGTGGTACTGGATCAGATTTGGAAGATAATTTGTATTTGGAGTTAGTGGTGGTGTTTTGGTATGAAGCTGAGAGGTTTGGTATGGATGTTAGAGCTGTGTTAGACATTGTAAGTTGGATCTACTTTACATTCTGCTTGTCTTAGTGGTGGTGTTTTGGTATGGATGTGTAATTTTTAGTTACACAAGCTAAATAGATGTGTAAATTTCAGTGACACATGCTAATTAGATGTGTAACTTCTAGTTACAAAAGCTAAATAGATGTGTAATTTCTAGTTACACATGCTAATTAGATTCGTAACCTTTACTTACACATACTTTGCTTTAGGTAACTTAGGCTTGCAAGTTCATGATAAATGGCATATTCCATATGCAGGTGTAACTCCTAGTTACATAAGCCATATGCATGTGTATCTCCTAGTTACACATGTTATATGCATGTGTAACTCTCAGTTACACAATTCAGATGCATGTGTAACTACTAGTTACTCTAGTCAGATGCTTGTGAAACTGAATATACATTGTTGTATGTACTGTTCATTTTGATCTTATAAATACTGATTGCTTGTTGTTATATTTCAGGTTTCAGATAACTTCATAAAAGCTAATTGCTTAAACGTGGTAATGATCTCGCTGGAACTGGAGTTGACGTTGAATACACAAGTCAGATGCATGTATAACTCTCAATTACACTAGATAGACACATATGTAACTCTCAATTACACTAGACAGATGTGTGTAAATTCTAGTTACACATGCTAAAAAATTGTTGTAAATGAATATTAAAGTAATACATGTATTTTTTTTTTGTGTTTTCTTTTTGATGTCTATTTTCTGCGTATATATACAAGTGTAACTTTGCATTACACATGTCACAAGGATGTGTAACTTTTGGTTACACTTGCCATATGCATGTGTAACTTCTATTTACACATTCGCAATGTACTTTAATAATTTCGGGCCTAAATTTAATAATTTCGGGCCTAAATTTAATAATTTCGGGCCTATATTTAAATTTTATTTAATTATGGACTTGACAATATACATAAGGGTATCAAGATCTTTTAATAATTCGGGACCTAGATTTAAACATATTTTAATTAAGGGTCTCATATTATGGGTTACCCATGGGTGGGGCCTGAGCATAATTTTCCCTTCCCAGAATTCATTAACATTCTGGTGAAAAACGATTTAAACTGTTCTACAGCCAATTAATAAAAATTTTCTTAATATCAAAAAAAATAAAAAATAGACGGAATCTAGGTTGGATTCCATCAGAGGACCTGCTCTTAGTTTCGGTCCTCGTACCCTTTGCACCCCTATTTGGGCACTACTATCTGGGGGTGTTGCCAAAATTAAAATCTTCCAAGGGTCTTTTTGCTGAAATTTATGTAGGTGGTAACGATTGTTTAGTTCATTGCAAAACAAACGACCAAGCTAGGGTTTAAGGTTTAATTAACACCGGCTGGAGTTTGCTGATGGCTTCTGCCACTGATAGTTCCAAATGGTTTCGGGTTACAATCGCCATTGCAGTTGCTGTAGTTTCCGCAACTACAGCTACTTCAGGTATGATATCTCTCCTTCTCCCTACCATCACTGGTGCTTGGCGGCCAATATCAAAAGCTTTCAGAAACCCTTAATTTTGTTATTCCTTCTTTTCTTGTTGAGTTGCAGTTTATGTATATAAGAAGAAATCAAGACACTGGATTTTGAAAATTAGGGAGCTTGAAGATTCTCTTAAGCATTCTAATAAGAAATGTGCTGCAGAAAGGAAAGGTAGAATCAGGGCTCAACAGGTACCATATCTTTCTTTTTCAGGTATTTGCTTGCACTTTACCTTATTTACCATCAAAAATTTTTAGAGTTCCTTCTTTGGTTATGGTATTGAAGCTAAAATGGAAATACTATATGCAAATGATTTAGGAAAAGATTAATAGGTGTGATTGAAGATGGTTGAGGGTTTGGGTAAGGTACTTGTGGGCATTGAGTCATTAAGTCACCGCCATCTTATTCGTGGTGACTTGAATTGTCAACAACAATGTCTAGGAGATGGTGGATTTGACCATTTCGAGGACAAGTCAACTTTTGCTCTTCCTAGATGGGTCGAGTCTACTCTTTGCAATTTGTTGGTATTGTGGATCCTTTCCACCAGCCACACTTGTATTGCTATTGCTACAAGTGAACACATCCAAAAACCCGTTTGACAAGAAAATTCATCGACTGTTATGATAATATTCTTAAATTGTTATGCAACCTCCTAAGGCGGGAAGTATGTTCAAGGAACAAAACCTATTCTATCCGAAATCCCAAAATGTATGCAGTAATATATAATTATATTATGTTGTGGCGATATATATTATACCAACCAGATGTATCATGATTGGACCCATGTTGTTGAACATATGACCATTAACATATTTTGTGTCTCCTAACTTGTTTATGAAATTTCGTAAACAAGAGGGTTGAAGATCAAGGGAAAAACTAGTGCATCGGTGGTTTTGTTAACAAGAAGATATTTTTCATGCCCTTTTCTTCTTATTAAGTAATCTGCAACAATATTGTGTTAGCACTTAATAAAATCAATATGAGTTTCCAGTGCTCAGAGTTTAGTGGGTTTCCCTTTCTTTTTCTGTCCGTTGTTTTGTTTTACCCATATGTTGACTTGGCTAGAAATTGTTTATCTTTGCTTATGATGCATGTATTTGATTTTTGTAGACTATTCAAAAAGCACTGTCACAAGGGAAGGCTGAAAACCCAAAGGCAAATTCATACCCCATGACACCTATTGCTGTTGTGGAATCCTGCTTCTCCACAAGGTACAGAAGAACTTGTGTGATTCCTACTTTTTCATTTTTCTTCCACTTTTTTTTCTCTCTTATATTGCAATTCTTATATTCTACTTCACCAACTTATAAAAACCTGAGTTCTTTCTCTGCCACATGCACATGTTGAAATGTTCGTAAAGAAATATGGCTTCTCATGTTTGTGCAGAAACGGGACGCCAAGGCAACCTTTGCTTGTTCCTCTGTCCAGGGCATGCTTGGTGTTTGATACAAGCCAGGTTCCTACAGCAGCACTTGACGGTCTTGCAGAATATTCACATTGCTGGATTCTTTATGTTTTCCATTTAAACACAAACGCAGATAAAGTATGGGGTGAACCAGCAAATTTTACGTTTAAAGCAAAGGTATGTTCTGGACTATTTTTGCATTGGGTTTAGGCAGTCTCTTAGCGTGCTTCTTATGGTTAATACTTTTATGAAAGGGTGTGGAAGTGTTTAAAATGGATAGGTGAGAGTGCCAAAACTAATGGGTGGAAAAATGGGCGTCTTTGCAACTAGATCTCCTCATCGACCATGCCCGATTGGACTTACAGTTGCAAAGGTAAACTTTCTTTAGATCAATTTTTTTCTTGTACATACCAAAAAGTATGTTATCTTTTGCTACGAGCCCGCAAAAGAACAAAAGCTTTCTTATTTCATGTCAACCTACACTCTTCAATTATCAGGTGGAAGCAAGGCAAGGTCACATACTTCTACTTTCTGGTGTTGATCTGGTTGATGGAACGGTAACAATTTTTTTTTTTTCCTTTCCTTTCAGTCAACGTGTTTCATTGGATTATTTTTCTTTTTCGGTTATTTTTTATTTTATCCGACTGATCTTGAGAACCGTAATCAACAGCCTGTGCTTGATATAAAACCTTATCTACCATTTTGTGAAAGCATCCCAGAAGCATTAGTTCCACAGTGGGTAAAGGTATTTCCTTTCTGAAACTTTGGTATTATATGAATTCTGCTCATTTTATGTCTGTGTTGATATGTGTCTATTAATGTTAATGGCAGTTCAAGTGTAATTTCCAGTATCTTAGTATGAGATGTTTTATTGCCCAGGCATAATTGATAGAGCTATTTTATAACTAGGGTGCTACGTGCCTACTAACCAAACCTCATTAGGATAAATGTTCAAACAAGCAAACCAACTCCATGAACCTGATTCTGGGTGGAGCTAGTTGATCAACTTTTGAAGATAAATGTTCAAAGGCAAGATACAAACAATCGTCATCTAGACTTAAGGATAAATTCGATTTCTGGTAGTCTCGCTCATCACTTTTAGGGATTGAGAAGTTTTAGTTTTGTCGTCTTTTAGTTGATCTCGGTCACCTATAAGTTTCCACTTTTTTGAAAGTTGATTTAATAGATACCAATTTGTTGAGGAGGCACTGAAAGATACAGGAATTGCTGTCACACCCATCAACCGATGAGCTGAAACAGAAAAGACTAAACTTCCCACAAACCAGGAAGAGAAAAAAACAACAACTAAAGAAGTAAACCCAAGGAACACTATAATAGTATTTAAAGAACAACCCCTTAGGAAGGGCTCGTTGGTGCAACAGAGCTTTGACAGAGATTACCGTGTCGTATTCACTTTGAGATTTGTTATGGAACCTTTTATTTCTTTCCAGCCACAACTCCCAGCAAATATCAAAAGGCAAGTTGTTCTTTATGAAGTGGTCTCTCATCTTGCCGTTTCCTTCTCCGTGAATTTAAGCGGACAGCCGTTTGAGAAAGGAACAACAGTTAGAACATTAAGAAATTTCACGAAGTACGCCTAAACCATGTATACAAGTCTTGTAGTGTACAAGCTTGGTTTGTGGATGGTGGTAGAACCGCTCTTCTCACAAGGTTATCCATGGTTGGCCAGGCATCCCAAAGATACCTTAGTAGGCACCACATCTTGATCTCCTCCATTGTTCTTGTTGTAGGAACAACTCTTAGGTATATTAGGTATAAGTGGTTATCTGGTGTATTTTCACTAGATGTAAGAAAAATGTCAATTTTAGCTTCAACGTGTGACTATAGAACCTTTATCTTAGAAGTTCAGTCTTCTTTTACTGTAGTATGCGATTCTTCTACAGCATTATATATTTCTAATTCATATTTTTGAATTCAATGTTAACATACAGGAAGACAATAAGATAGTCGTAGCATCTGTTCACTTCTCGGATGAGTTCTTGCCCTCACTCACCAGTTGCTGGGCTTCAGCCGTAAGTCTTTCAACTCGAACCTATAATTGCTATCAACCACTTTTTCAAAAATTAGTTTGTGGCCCCTAATTTATAAGTCAATTGTTTGAAACCAGCAGAAATCAGAGGCCCTGAATTTTCTTCTTTTCAAAACTTAAAATGTCTAGGAACCTGGCTCATCGGTCAAATGATCCCAATCTTCTGTGCATTAATAGAGAAAGCGTGCGAGGATTCCTGATTGCGCTAAAATATCATTTTTTTTTATATTTCTCCATTTGAATTTGTTTGGTTTCAGGAGAAAAAGTCACTGTATGCATCACCCGAGGAGTTCCAAAGGTTGGTCAAACAGGTTCTTTCATTCGATATAAGGTCAGTATCGCAACGAAGAAGACCTCATAAGCATAAAGAAGTTTCAAAAACAGTAAACAACATAAATGAGGTCACGTCAGACTTGGAAGATGAAATTGATGAAGAAATCTCTGGCAGTGATGTTACTTATCACTTGACCTTGGAAGGTTTAGAGATCTCTTACAAAATTGACCCTGACGGTAATGTGCTTGTTGAAAAGTCCGCGCTTTCCTCCTACATCAAGATTAATAATCAAAATCGTTCAGGTTACATGCTATGGAAGGATACACTAGGTTAGTTAAAAAAAGAAATTAAGACGTTGGTTTTTTCTATATCGTCAGCGGAAAATCTCTCAAATGTTTGTTTCTTAGTAATATTATTATCTCTGATCTTTCTTAATAGCATATTGTTTTGTTTTACAATTAGAAAATGATTTGGTCTAAACAAACAGAAAGTGTTCCACACTGGTGGTTGATTAGCTTGTCTTATGTTTATTTAATTTGGTGTTAATTATACATTTGCCAATGTAGTTTTCCATAATGTTTGACGACTCTGCTTTTAAAAATCAGGATAATGACATCTAGAGATAACCTAACTCATACCTACTTAATCATACTAACATAGGCTCAAAAACGACAATAGGAACTCGGAGTCTAACTCAGTCCTTCGATTCCACCATTAATGCTCCTCAAATAGCTCTGCATGTCTAGATCTCTTAATCAAATTTACCGTTAACAGCTCTGATATGTTTCTATTTGTCATCAAGACGGCGTATTACTGTTCTCTAGCATCGATCTTTATTTAAAGTTCCCTCTTTTCTTCTTTTGCCTCTCTCAATATCTTTTTCTTACACTGTCTCCTCCTTTATGGCTTGCAGGTTTTAATTTGTCTGAATTTCTTTGTCT
This sequence comes from Papaver somniferum, assembly GCF_003573695.1. Lineage (NCBI taxonomy): Eukaryota > Viridiplantae > Streptophyta > Magnoliopsida > Ranunculales > Papaveraceae > Papaver > Papaver somniferum. Next base: position 82,038,732 of record NC_039364.1, read on the forward strand.
TGTTTAAGACCCTGGTAGTGTTTCAATGACGTTTGTCCCAGTCCAAGAGAGTTTTCTCGATTCAATTGCAACATTGTTCAATCCGTCACCTAGATTAAACGAGATGCAGATTAAAGCTGTAAGAACTGCACCTCCCCTTAAGAAAAATGGCAGCACCGCTATGACAAGGAGTACACGTCTCAGTCCATTCATCAACAGCAGGAAAAAAAAAAGGAAAAGAGTTCCCGTTATAAATTGGATTAGTATCTGGTTGATTTGGATCATCAGCACCAGCCTCCTAAATTCAAAGAAACATCTCACTCACCAACATTCTTCCATGGCCTCAGAAGATATCAACAATCTTGCAAACCGGTTCGATTCAGCCTCAATTGACTCCTCTGAGGATATTAGGGAGGTTGTCAATGTCGCCCAAATCAACCCAAGCCTTGTTCTAAGGGGTCAAAGTAACAGCATCATTGGCAAAGTTATCACTAGTGAAAACATGAGTAGAAATACTGCTGAAAGAAATGCTAGACTTCTCTGGGGAAATAAAATTGGAAGCTTTCAACTGAGAAAGAAGGGCAGGAATTTATTCATTGTCAAGTTTGAAACAATTGATGAATGGAGGTGGGTTTTATCAGAAGCTCCATGGTGCCTTGATGGTTTCCTATGGATCATCAAACCTTGGAACCCAACTCAAAATCACAGAGAGGTGTCCTTGGAACCCATCAATTCTGGGTAATCTTTAAAGAACTTCCTCCGGAATTCCTTAATGTATTTGTGGTTAATGAGATGGGAAAGATTCTTGGAAATGTTCTTGAGCTTGATCCCGAGGATGCCAATCCTGTGGATTCAAATGATGTTGGTGCTCTCATTGAGATAAGCATTGCTCAACCTTTAATCAGAGGGGTCCTTAGCCAAAATGCTGCTGACTGCACACAATGGATTCCGTTCTATTACCAAAAGCAGCCACACCAACTATGCCCAGCTTGCTTCATTATCGATCATGACAGTGATGATTGCAAAAACAAAGCAAAGGATGTCAGAGAGTTGTCTCAAAAACTCCACAGATTCCTGGACAAGATTCCTTATAACATGACTACTAATGAGTTTTGGAACATCCATGAGGCTCCAACAAGAATCTCTCCGAAGAAAAACAACAGAAGCAGGAGAGCCAATACGGTCCTCTTCGTCAGGCCAGAAGATGGTCAGTATTGCAACTCTGTGTATCCAGAACAAGCTCAAGAGGAAGATAGTTCGACGGCTTTTTCTACTCATGAAAGAGGTCAAAGTAGCAGGAGAGGGCTCTTCAGAAGGTTTAAGAGGACTAGAGAAGCTGAGAGCTCCAGAGCTAGCTCTGACAACATGACTGAACCAATTGAGGAGGAAGATGAGAATAATCAGCAGCAAGAAGGAGTTGGAGACTGGGACAAGCACATTGTGAACTAATATGGATCTGATGCAGGACAAGGAAATTCAATGGTAACCTGCTATAAAACTATAAACCTCAAGCTCTTTATTTCCTCAAATTCTTATATTAATATTGGTGTTTTGCATTATATACCCTTTAACATGAAAATCCTTAGCTGGAACCTGCAAGGCCTAGGAAATAAATTAACTAGAGATCACCTGAAAAACTGCATTTTTAACTATAGTCCAGACATTATATTTCTTTCTGAGACAAAATCTACCGTTAAGAAAGCCACTTACCTGCTGAAACAAATGAGATATCCCAACATTTGGTGCAATGAGGATAAAACTAGAGCTGGAGGTTTAGCTTTACTCTGGAAAGATGGAACATACATTCCACTAATTACATGGTCAATTTAATAATCAAAAATATGGAGACTAACTCTGAATGGTTCCTCACTTGTTTATATAGCTCTTGTTATGACACTGAAAGACAGGTTCAATGGAGATTCATTCATGAAATGGCTGAAAACATGAATATCCCATGGTTCATCATAGCAGATTTCAACTCCACCCTGTACAGATATGAAAGGCAAAGCTTTTCTATAAACCCAACTCAGTCACACCCAATCATCACCAACACTGTCAATGATTTGGGGCTAATAGACATCCCTTACACAGGCAGTCCTTTCACCTGGTCCAACCACAAAGATCAACTCAATCAAGTTAGAACCAGACTTGACAGAGCCCTATGTCTTCAAACCTGGATGAATATATTTCCCAATGCCATCCTTCACAACCTTATCCCTTGTGGCTCAAACCATGCTCCTATTCTGTTAAACACAAACCCTCAAGCCGAAAGTCTCAACAAACCCTTTAGATTTTATGCTCATTGGTTCTCAAATACTACTTGTAAAGAGGAGATTAGGAGACAGTGGAGATGCAACAAAAGAGGCACAGAAGCATTCATTTTCACTAACAAACTTAGGAATACAAAGGTGGGGCTAAAAGTGTGGAGAGTTAAAGAGTATGGAGACATTGATCTGAAAATTAAAGACACACAAGCTCAGATTCAACAGACTATCAATCAACATATCATAGACATTGAAGCCCAACAAAGATGTCAACAACAGCTAAAGGAGCTTTATGAATCAAAGAACAAAATGGTCTTCCAACAATCAAGAGAGGATGAAATAAAATACCTGGACAGAAATTCCAGAATCTTCCATGCCAAAGCAAATTATAGGAGAAGGTGTAATCAGATACACTCCCTAAAGAATGCTGAGGGAGAATGGAAGCACACAAGAGAAGATATCTCAAGAATTCTTTTAAACCATTTCCAAGAAATCACTACTACAACTAACCCTGATGAAGATGAAGAGATTATGAACCTTATATCCCCCTGCATTTCAGCTGAAGATAACTGAAAGCTAACTGTCATCCCAAATTCCCAGGAAATAAAACACTGTGTTTTCCAGATAAAGTCATGGTCAGCTCCTGGGCCAGATGGATTCCAAGCAGGCTTTTATAAACAAAATTGGGAAATTGTTGGTCAAGACATAATCAACATGGTGCAGGAATTCTTCAGAAATGGTAAACTCCTCAAAGAACTCAACCACACTTTCCAAACCCTCATACCAAAAAACAATTGCATCCAAACCCCAGCTGACTTTAGGCCAATAAGCTTATGTAACATATCTTACAAAATTATTTCAAAAATCATGACCAACATATTAAAACCAGTTCTTCAAAAAATCATCTCTTATTGGCAAGCAGCTTATGTACCTGGCAGAAACATAATGGACAACACCATCATTGCTCATGAAATTGTTAATCACATGAAGAACACAAAATCTTATCATGGTGCAGTTGCTGTTAAACTTGATATGTCAAAAGCTTTTGACAGGATGGAATGGAAATTTGTCATTAAAGTGTTGGAGAAATTGGGCTTCAGTGAAAGATGGTGTCAGCTTGTAAATCAGTGCATCTCTACTGCCACAATATCCATTCTCCTCAATGGTTCACCAATTGATACTATGACTCCAACAAGAGGCCTAAGACAAGGTGACAGTCTTTTTCCATATCTCTTCATTATCTGCATGGAAGGCTTTAGTAGAATGATACAACATGAAGCAGAGAGAAAGAACCTTAGCCCAGTTTTCCCTGCCAGAGGAAGTCTTCCAGTTCTCACTTATTCTTTGTAGATGACTGCATTTTATTCTCCACTGCAAAAAGAAGCTCAATTGAAAGCCTCAATAATGTCATTCACAAGTTCTGCACAGTTTCAGGGCAAATGGTTAATCTAAATAAATCCAGCTTACACTTCAGTAAGAGACTCAATGATAACCTGAAAAATGATGTCTTTCAAGTAATGGGAATGAATTTAATGCCTCTTGAAGAAAAGTACTTGGGGATAAATTTATTCATTGGCAGAGAAAAAACAAAATGCTTCAGCAACATCCAAGGCAAGATGCAGAAAAGGCTCCAACAATGGCAAGCTGGTCTAGTCAATCAGGCAGGGAGAAGCACACAAATCCTATCAGTCACAAACTCCATGGCACAATTTCAGATGGGTTACTTCATCCTTCCTCAAGCAACAATAAACCAGCTAGAAACCACACAAAGAAAGTACTGGTGGAATAAGAACAATGGTAAAGGTCTGTACTTTATTTTTTGGAGTGTTATTTCCATTCCAAAAAGATGGGGAGGTCTTGGATTTAAGAACCTAAAGGTTTACAATGAAGCAGCCATCATCAAATTGGCACGGAGGCTTATCCAGGAAAAAGACAAAGAATGGGCCCTCATTTTGGAAGCTAGATACTTCAAACATGACAACATCCTTCAAGATGATATTTCTGATAAGGGAATTGAATTTTGGAAGAGCATATGCAAAGGTCTAGAATGGGTCAAGAAATTTCATATTTGGCTGATTGGAGATGGCAAAAAAGTTTATGATTTCAGAGACAACTGGATTCATGGTTATACAGCTCAGCAAGTTCAACAAAATTTCAATGATGGAGAAGATATTCCTCTGCATATGAAAGTTGCAGATTTCTTTGACAGTCAGACAAAAAGCTGGAATGTTAATCTTCTTCAAAACTATTTTACGTAAGAGCAGATGGAGAAAATTTTAAATATCAAGCCATCTACTCAACATGAAGATACAATACAATGGTCTTTGACCAACAGTGGTAATTTCACAGTCAACTCAGCCTATAAAGCAATTCTCGGTGAGTACAATCAGGACCTGAGAAGCAAGGAAGAAGAAGCTAAATTCTGGCTTGGTTTATGGCATCTCAAAATTCCTCACAAATGCCAATTGTTCTTATGGAAACTAGCTCAAAATATTCAGCCATCTAATCAAAGACTGGCTAGACATTCTCAAGTTCAAGATAGGAGCTGTAAAAGATGTATGAATGGAGAGGAAACTACTACTCATATGCTACTTCAGTGCACCTTTGCTAGAAGTGTGTGGAATGCCATATCTCAAGAAGTTGCTCAAGAGCTTGAAAATGTTCAAGATATTCAGCAGTGGATTAAATCCTGGAGTGACACAAATTCAAGGATAAATTTCAGAAAACAGTCAGCCATTAATCTTATTGTCATTACTCTATGGTTCATATGGAAGGCAAGATGTGAACTGGTTTTTGACAACAAAAGAAGCTCCACCAACAGTCTTACCAACAGATTTAGAGATTATTGCAGGGAGAATAAAATTCAAACTAACAATAAACTAAACCAAGTGCAGGTGCTATGCAACAACCACAACAGAACCGCTAGAAGCAGAACTAACATAACCAGTTGGATCCCTCCTCAAAGAGGATGGTTAAAAATCAACACTGATGCTTCTGTTCTTCCTGATAGTAACATTTCTGGAATTGCTCTAATTATCAGAGATTTTGCAGGTCAATTCGTGGAATCCTGGACAATGGTAGAAAGAGTGAGAGATATTACCCAAGCTGAAGCTGTTGCAGCCTTAAAAGCTCTCCAATGGATATATCAGCTTCAACTGAAGAATGTTATAGTAGAAGGTGATAACAAAACAGTTATGGACAACATAAATGGTCTCTGCAATCTCTCTCCTTGGGAAGATGGTAATATCATTAGAGAATGCCAGCATCTAGTTCTTTGTCTAGGAAGTGTTGTTGTTTGTTTTAAGAATAGAAAAGGTAATCAAGTGGCAGATCTGTTAGCCAAGTTCGCTAGGACAATCTTTGTAGTAGGAAATGGTGTGTTAATCTTCATGTTTGTGTCACCTCTAAGATGGTGTCTGAGAAAATTTCATGTATTGTGTAACTTTGCCTTTGGGCTCTTCTCAATGATTATCTTTGGGTTTTTTCTTTCAAAAAAAAAAAGACATCTAGAAGGGCTTGTCGTCGGGTAACGATTAGGGCTGCACATGGGTCGGTTTGGGTCGATTTTGGCCTCACCCACCACCCAACCCACTGATGGCGGGTAATAGAAGTTGTCACTCGCAACCGACCCAACATCACAATGGGTCGGTTTTCACACGACCCACATTACGGCGGGTTTGGTCGGGTGGGTGGTGGGTTATCCACCATAAAATAAAATGACATTACAGATTTAGAAAGTGTTTACATAATAAAAATCCAGAGAAGTAAGAAGTTGATAAAAGTTGCAAACTCCAAAGTGATAGAGCTAACAATAACAAGGAACACAGTTCAATTGTTCAAATCTCAAAAGATAAAAGAGTGCATTACTATTGAGTATTGCCTACTATACTAAAGCCTAATATCATATAAAGCGACCAGCAGAAAGATGTGGATGTTTTACCTCCGAATGCGCTGAAAGCATGAAATAAAACGAAGTATGTAAATTAGTTACAATAAAAAAGATGAAACAAACAAACAATGAACTCAGAAAGATCAAGCTACTGACAATGACCCTTGGCGTCATTACCTTGTCTAAGCCAATAGGAATCAATAATCTATGACGATGAAAGAAGCAGCAAGGTCACTAAATAGCTCTGCAAGCGAAATGAACAATTAGAATGAATGAAAGGGTAGATGAATTTCTTGAAACAAGTAAAATAACTCTGCAAGCGAAATGAACATTTTAGTTTATCCATCCACAACAACAGCAAGTACTATCATACGGGATAAAAACCTTTACACATTCAAAGACACATAAATCTCCACAATCTGGAAGTTTAACTTTTAGTACAAGATGAAATTTTGCCAGAAATGCAAAATTCAGCAACGTTTCTATCATAAAACACACAAGCCAAACTCTATGTATTTCTTAATCAAATTCAGCAAGTCATTGGTTGCTTAGTTACCACATCTTTCAACAAGGGCATCCATAAACAACAGTTGAGAAACAATTCCAAATAAAAAATGTACAAGTACTACACCAATTTCGAAATGGATATCTGATATTTAGCTAAACAAGGGTTTATACATCTACAACAACAACATGTATTATCATGCAGGATTAAAACCTTTACAAATTCAACCACACATAAACCTCCACATCCATGGCAATTTATACATCATATGATATTTAGAATAATAAGATTCACATAACAAGGCAGTTTATACATCATTAAGTATGGATTATTCACATAACAGGGCAGTTACTCTATTCACATAGCATGCATTATGTTTAGTAAACTACCATGTACTTTCATGCAATAAACATGCTGCAGTAAAACTCACAGTGTCATGAAAAACAATAGAGCCAAGGAAAATTTAGACATACCAGACTCAGCAATATCAATCTCCTCCTCCTCGACTCCAAGGGTAGATGAATCCATGTCTATTGGTGTACGTAACTAATTTTGTAACAAAATTAAGGCCTCAAGTGTCTTAGGCTTTAAGGAACTTCGAAAAGGATCCAAAATTCTTTTTCCGATACTAAATGTTGATTCTGAAGCAACGGAAGAAACGAGAATAACAAATATATCTTTAGCCATAAGTGGCAAAATGTCAAACCTCGCAGCATTTACCTTCCACCATTGTAATATATCAAAAGTAGCATTTTCATTGGTGGGGTTGTATATCAGTTCAGCCAAGTACCTTTCTACCTCAGATTTCCCATTGTCCTCCACATTACTCAATTGATGCTTTCGCTTATTCCTTCCCGCCATATACTTGGCCTTGCTAGAAATAGTATTTCCAAAACTCGAAGAACTTTGAGTAGAAGTAGAATTAATCTCACCCACAGATTCCTATGAAGATACTGCACATCTAACATTTTCTGCTTTATAAGATGCAAACAACTCCACAAAATTTTTCAGAACTTCTTCAACCCATTTTTCTACAAGTTTTTTCTTCATTGCTGGGTCATAATGCATAATTAAATCTTCAATAGTCACAAATAATCCATGTTCTTTCTCTCGTGGATCAAGAAGTACAACCATAAACATCAACGAATTCATCTTTCGGTATGTTCCCTAATATTTGTTGTACTTGAGCAACATTACAGCACCCATGTGGCTTAAGAAAGGGTCCTCGTGTGTATTTTTCCGTTCTTCTAATTCTTGACGAACAGTACCAAGTTCTAATAAGAAAGAATGAGAAGTAATATAAGTAGAAGCTGAAAATGCAACAGTTGCTTCATAAAATACCTGTAGAAACTTAATCAGAACTCTCGCGTTGCACCAATCATATCGTTCAGGAGCATGCACTTTTGGCCTGTTTTTTTTCTTGGCTTTCCTGACAGCAGCAGAATCTTCTTCTTCAGTAGTATCAAGTTCTTCTTCATTGTATGATTCCAGATCATAATCAGCATCAAGATCAACAGTGTCATCACCATCACCCATAATATTATCTGGTACTGGAATATAAAAGCAAAACTCTTCACAAAATGCCTTATCCAACTCACGTAGCCTTTCAAATGCCTTTTCATATCTTTCAGAAGCAACAAGCATTAAGTAAGTAGAATTCCACCGCGTTCTCACATCTAATATCAGACCCTTTTTACAATCTATTCTTTCCGACTCAGCAGCCTCCGTAAACCTTTTATATCTTGCGGGAGATTTCCTGATCCTAAGAAGTAATGTATGATACTTCTTCATACCGTCCTTCACAACAAGTGCAAGTACGTGAGCCGCACATCTAACATGTAAATGTTTATCTCCGAGTAATGCAGAACCCCAACTCTGAACTCTCTTTCTCAAATAATCAACAACAACTTTATTTGCAGACGCATTATCAAGCGTCACAGTGAAAACATTTTCAAGTCCCCAGTCTAGCAAACATTTCGCCAAAGCCTCTCCAATTTTTGTACCTTCATGGCTATCAATCAAGCAAAAACAGATAATTCTTTTATGTAGTTTCCAGTGATGATCAATGAAATGTGCAGTCACTTCCATATAATTGTAATTCTGCGATGACGTCCAAGTGTCAGTAGTAAGGCACACTCTTACCTTGTTTGCTTTGAAATAACTTTATAGATTAGCCTTCTCTGTCAAAAACATCTTGCACACATCACGGTATATTGTCATACGACTTGGAAGCTTAAATCGAGGCTCAAGATACTTACAAAAAGGTATAAAATCTTCACCTTCAACAATTCTAAAAGCCATTTCATCGGTAACGATAAATCTAATCAGCGCTCTCCTGAACGCATCTTGAGAAAAAGACACCCCAACCAATTGTGGTTCCTCTCCAAGCTTGCAAGGTTGGAAGTCAAGTGTTTGTTGTCCGTCAGCTCTAGCCTCATTCATTTCATTCTTATACTTCTGACACTTATCCAAATGATGTTGGAGATTAGAAGTCCCATGTTTCTTACCATCCAATTTTTTCTTGCCAATCTTGTAATTAGCCTTTTTGCAATATTTACATTTCGCTCTCTCACCATTTTCATAAATCATAGTGATCCTATACCTTTGATCTCTTCACACCAGCATTAGGATTATTAGCTAATGCTTCATCTGCGGCACAAGCATGTGAAGGTTCAGAAGCTCGTGTAGATGAGCCAGCGGTACTCCCTGTCCCTGCTGATGGTCCATGCACTTGTCCAGAACGCGGTGGACGTGGAGGGGGAGGTCCCATTTTTGATGTCACTCCATGCATAATTGGAGGATTAGAAGCAGAATCATCTTCTGAGATTTCAACCATGGTAACCTGCACAAAAGAAACAAGTTACATCGGTAAAACACATTACAAAATGATATATTTTCAAGCAGAATCATCTTCATTCATAAATAATAAAGTCAGAACTAGTGAAGCTATCGATATTACGTGATCAACACAACTTCGAAAGTTAAGAATGCAATCAAACACCATAGTAAGACTTCTCCCTGATATTATCATTTATACAAACAAGTTGTATTCGTCTCATCTAACTATCTCAATGAATCAGTAAAATAAGCAAAACCAATTTGGGTTTCTCAATAACCATCTCAAAGAATCCTTAGAATCTACTGATTAAACTCTTCATTATTGAGTTCTAACATCATACCAATTCATTTCAAACTGAAATTAAAAAACAACACCCTAAACAGATAAACCCTAAATTGAAAATTACAAGAAATCACATCATCAAAAAATTACAAGTTTACAGCGGTTCCTAATCTTACCTTTCGTTATTGGTTTGCTTCTGGTGATGCCGGTGATTCACAAAGCGAATCTGAGACTGAGCGAAGAAAAAAGAATGGACTCTGTCTGAGAATGAGAGAAGAGGCCGCGGAAGAGAAGAGTTTCGTGAAAAATGCGATTAGGCTAGGTCTTTTATCCATCAATTCCACGGCTGTGATAATTCATTCTAGGTTAGAATTAGATATCTAAGGGTCGGGAATCCTATGTTAGTTTTGGGCAGATGGGTGGGTCGGTTCGGGTGACGGAAGTTTCTACCCGCAACCGACCCAAGATAGGTGGGTTCTGGCGTACCTCACCCATAGTCGACCCATGCCTAGATGGGTAGAATCGGATGCGGATATTTTTGGTCGGGTACGGGTTGGGTCGGGAATGTGCAGCCCTAGTAACGATGATTAGCACTAACACGAACACGTGACACAAAAATTGTTGAAAAAACTAAGACACGCTAGTTGAGGATGGTCTGCATGTAAAGGATGAGTTTGTGACTCTCCCTGCCGACTGAGATATTTCAAATGAGTAATGATAGGACTGTATACGAGTAGGTGTTGATACTTTGTGAAGTAGATACTTCCACATCATTTGTGGGGTAATTTTCGTACTTATTGTGCAACAACTGTGGTCGATTCTTCCACATCATTTGTGGGGAAATAATACCTATTGTGCAACTGTGCAGTGTGCAACTGAATCATCCCTAGGACCATTTTTAAAGCACATTTTTGTTCTTTTCATAAAAGTTAGCGGGACAGGTAGACAACCGTATTTGTGCTGTTCTTCAACCATCTAATTGATCATATGTGTAGGGCTGAACATGGTGTCGGTTAATCGTTGGAAACCGACCGAACCAGACCAATAAGAAAGAAACCGAACCAAACCATTTAGATTTGGATTGATTTGGTAAAAAAAGCTGAAAAACCGACATTACTGGTTTGGTTTTGGTTTGACCTGAAAACCGAACCAAAAACCATTGGGGAACCGATTAATTTTTAAACTTAGTTTTTACCGTCGATTTAAAAGTATTAGATTCTACCCATTGATTTAGAGGATAAATAGAAACCTTAAATCTAATATTTCATTATGATACTCTCCCTCTTTCTCTTTCTCTCAGCCGCCTCCCTTCTCCACCCCCAACTACAGCTGCTGCTACTCGACTTTTTTCTTCCCGTCTTCCTTCTTTTTTATTTGTCAATAACTAAATTAAGATATATTATATATCTTCTTTTGATCTCTAGAATTAGAGTAAGCTTTAACTATTCTTGATTTTTCTTTTTTTGTCTGTATATTTGTGTAAACCAATACTATCGGCAACTACGATTTTTTTATCTGTAAATTTGTGTATTTTTTTTCGGTTTGGCATAATTATTGGTTAACCAAAAACCACTGGGACAAACCGAAACCAACTAGAACCATTTGGAAACCGAACCAATGGTTAATGGATTGGTTTGGTTTAGATTTTTAGAAACCAATAATATTGGTTTCGGTTTTGGTTTGGCTAGAAACCGAACCAAAACCGACCATGAACAACCCTACATGTGTGGGTACTTTCCACGGTTCAAGAAATAATTTCACGGCAACTACATCTGAAAAATACTAGTTTCACGGCACCGACATCATCGAGCCTATCCAAAATCATATCATCTCACCGAAAACTTGTCCAGAGTCTTGTCTAGATATTAGTCTGCATCTTGCTACCCAAGTACTTTTGTACTAACAACAAAAACAAGTACCAAGTTTTTAGACAGTGCATCTTGCATGGAAAAAGCTACTGTGGGAAGCTGCAACTACCAAAATATCTCTTCTGCCCAATTGGAGTGGCGTGTGGTTGCTAGTAGGCCTGGTGGTTATGAAGTGGGTGTCAACAAGCAAATGTATTTATTTAGCACTACCAAATCTGTTGAAACATCAGTCTCCATTGATTTTTCGTAACCAACTTGTTCCTACTTGAACTTTAATAAATTCTTCGTCCTTTTTATATTTAAAGCCCCAATTAAGTTAGAGTTTCATATCGTCCATCCATTCATATTCTCCACCTGCATTTCTTGGCCTGAACCAACAAATTTTGGTCACATATATTTCGGATGATGCAACCAAATTTCAGACATAAATGACTAGAAGTTGAGAAATAATCAAATGAACCTAATCATAGCGTCATATCTAGTTGGCAGCTCCACCTGTAATAAATTTCCGGCTCTGAGCAACTCATCTACTTCATTTTATATGAAACCTTATATAGGGGATTCACATTCCAATAGAAAGGTTGTTATAATAAGACAAAATAGGATCACCAGTTAGTAATTTCAAAAATCTCTTATCTAAATTTTTTTCATGATGGCTAAACAACCGTCATTTAGGCTTCTTCTTTTTTTTTTTTTATGTAACCCTCATTTAGTTAGTGTTAATCTTTTAATTAGTTAATAACTAGATATATGGTTTCTTTTATTCTTCTTCAAAAAACTAAATTAGGTTAGAGCATCTCTAATAGTGGGTCAATAAAATCTTATGTGCAGGTCATTGTTAGACCTTCATTTATGGAGAGTTTTCATATTTTGGTCCAAATAATACCTTTGTTTTAAAACTCGTCTCCAGTAGTTAAGGTTATATCCTGCATTTTAGATTTAGATAAAAATAATATTATCTATTTTTAGTATAGTTTTATATCAAATATGGATATATTTAAATAAAATTAATGACGTGGAGGTGCATCCAAAGGTGTAGTTAAAACTTTCTTTAACACCTCCGTATTTAGTATTTCATCCCTCCTAATATTTAGGACCTAACTATTAATGGAGATGAATTTTCGTTAAATGGGGGTCTAAAAATCCTATGTGTCAATGAAAAATAAGATTTTCACCCTCTATTGGAGATGCTCTTAAGAGTTATTTTGGTGGGAATAAAAAGTAAAGAGAAAGAAAAAATTATAGTTGGAGATTTCTTTGAAAACTCTAGGTTTTGATTCACTCAACCAAAATAAGGAATCAATTGCTGAAAATAATCAGATATGTAGGATCAGAATCTCGCAGCAATAATGCCTCAGCGAAATTATTAACAACACAACACGACAGTGTCGCAGAACAACTTCAGAAACGACATAATAAACGACATCAGTCAAATCATGAGAAAAGTGTGACGGTCCTGCGAAAATAAGGAAGTTTACGAGATTGATATTTATAAGATTGTGATAATGTCGCAACTCATATCCGAAAATAAAGGACAGATTAGTTGTCATCCACTATGTAATTCTCTATAAATAGCCGTTCAGTTGTATAGGAAAGGGAGAGATCTTTTTAGAGAGAGGAATAAAAAACAAATAGGAGAGAGAAAATCAAGAGTGGTTGTTGTTCTTAATCCCTTTATCTTTTCTTGTAAGATTGTTCAAAGATTCATCAATAAAATTAAGATTGTTAATCCAAAAATGAGTTGAATGTTAATGAAATCTTGTGAGGGGTGTAGTGTAGGATTTCCTGCAACTATATAATGGCGCTAGAAACAGGGACGAAGATTGAAGATCACCCTAGAAAAGGTTGAAGATTAATATTCTGATTTGTGGGAAATTAGAATAACTGGTGAAGAATTTTACGGAATCTCTTACAATTCATTAGTATTGAAGAAATGGCTAGAAGGAGGAATATATCCGAACAACCAACAACCGCTAGAAGAAGAAGTAAAAGACTTGTTGGAAGGGAGAGAAGTGAAACAGGAGAATCTACTAGAATAAGAAATGATGGAGAAAATCAAATTCAACAACCAGTTCAACAAACACCGGTACAAAATAGAACTATGGATTATGATAGAGTGAGCATACATACTTGGCGATCAAATTTAGCAGATGAAGAAGAAGAACGACAAACGAGAAATAATAGACAAACAGAGGGAGGACAAGAAATAGTTGAAGGAATAATTCGTGAAGATGAGGAAATTGGAGCAGTAGAGATGTTGAGACGAAGAATGCATGAAGAAAGAAGAGATGAGACAGAAGAGCGTGCAAATATAACAAGGCAAAATCACGAATTGAGGATGGAAAATATGAGACTACAGAGTAGAAGATCAAGAAGTACTACAAGATCGTATTCAAGATCGACTAGAAGAGAGATGAGGCGAAACTCATCCACAGTTAATGCTGGAAATAATATTCGAGAAGAAATACGAAATCCGAATGAATAACATCGCGAAGGTAGAGAAAGGACTGATGATCGTTACGTTCCACAAAATGAAACTTTTGATGATAGACAAAATGATAGAAATCAGGAGAATGGACAATTTCAGGGACGAAATAATCAAGATGGCGAAGGGAATCGACAGGAAGGAAGGAGAATTTTACATGAGAGAGAAACTCAAAGAAATCAACAAACGATTGAAGAAGAAATTGAAAGACACTATGCTGAACAAACACGTTTAACTTGTGAACGTGAAATATTGAGAGCGGAAATGGAAGAACAAGAGCTTCAGGAGGCAATTCGCCAGAACAATCATGACTATCGAGAAAGAAGGCGTACACAAAATTGGAATAACGGTAATCTCAATGAAGAGTATGATAGAGTACAGAGGAGGGCTGAAAGACAGCGAATAGAATTGATAAGAAATCACAAAATCATGGAGGGGAAAATGAGAGACATCATCATATACGAATTCAAGATAGAGATGAGGAAGAGAACCGCAGGAGAAGACGAGATGAGGATGATGAAGAATAAATGCAAAATTTCGCGAGAGAAGAAAGACATGAACGCAGAAGAAGGGAGGCGAAATTAAAAAGACCAATGGATCAAAATATCCGAAAATAAAAGATAGATTAGCTGTCATCCACTATGTATTTCCCTATAAATAGTCATTCAGTTGTAAAGAAAAGGGAGAGAGATCTTTTCTGAGTGAGAAGCAAGTAAATAGGAGAGAGAAAATCTAGAGTAGTGGTTATTCTTGATTCCTTTATCTTTTCTTGTAAGATTGTTCAAAGATTCATCAATAAAATTAAGATTGTTAATCCAAAAATGAGTTGAATGTTAATGAAATCTTGTGAGGGGTGTAGTGTAGGATTTCCTGCAACTACACAACTGAATGACTATTTATAGGGAAATACATAGTGGATGACAGCTAATCTGTCCTTTATTTTCGGATATGGTTTGCGACATTCTCGCAACCTTACAAATATTAATCTCGCACACTTCCTAATTTTCGCAAGTCCATCATATTTTTCTCATGATTTAGCTGATGTCGTTTATTATGTCTTTTCTGAAATTACTTTGCGACATTGTTGTGTTGTGTTGTGTTGTTAATAATTTCGTTGAGTCATTATTGCTGCGAGATTCTGATCCTACATCTTGCCTCTTCTCATATCTTCTCTGCGAAGTAGAGAATGATGTGAGAAATGCCGCAGCTATCCATCACTTCATATTCTGCATTTATCACACGGAAAGGTTTCATTCAGATTGGAATTCACATCCACTAATAACGAAACAGAATATGAAGCTGTGGTACATGCCTTAAAGTTCGCAATAGAAATGAAACTAGAAAATGCCAGGATCACTAGTGATTCGCAGCTAGTTATTCACCAAATAAAGGGAGAGTACACTACAAATGAACCATCCTTGAAGAAATACAAGAAGCTCGTTGAAGAATTGTCAGCGAAAATCCCAAAGATAAAATGGAGGCACATTTCAAGGAAGGATAACAGACTCGCAGACGCTTTTGCTTTCATCTCAAGCATGATGACAGATCCAACTGCGAGATGCATAAAAATACAGACACTTCTGTCACCATCAATCAATAAAGAAGAAGAAGAAGTGAACGTAATGATGATAGAAGGTGGAGAAGAAGAAAAAACGAACAATATCGCAGATTGGAGAACAGAACTTCATGCATATTTGGCGAAAGGAGAAACACCAAGAAACAGATGGAAGCACACAAGTTAAAAAGCCGCGCAACAAATTATGAATTAAGATATGGGCTGCTATACCGAAAATCCTTTAATGGACCATCACTCAGATGTTTGACACGAGAAGAAGGAAAAAAGGTGTTAAAAATGTTACATAGTGGGGATGATGACAATCATAGCGGGGGAAGATCTTTGGCACATAGAGCAAAAATGCAAGGCTATTACTGGCCATACATGCACGAAGATGCAAAACAAATATCAAGACGTTGCGAAGATTATCAGCGGCACGGAAAGGAAATACATGCACCTGGAGCACCATTGTCATCTTCAACCAGTGTATTGCCTTTTGGAAAGTGGGGCTTAGATATTGTGGGGCCATTTTTACCAGGATCTGGACAAAGAAGATACTTAATAGTCGCAACAGATTATTTCACAAAATGGACAGAAGTAAAGGCAGTACAACATATTCGCAACAAAGATATCTTTACATTCATATTCAAAAATATCATTTGCAGATTCAGAATTCCCGCGCAGTTGGTATCTGATAATGGGAAACAGTTTGAAGGACAGAACATAGAAATGTTACTTAATGCATTTAAAATAAAATGTGGAAAGTCTAGTCCTCTGTATCCACAAGCTAATGGACAGGCAGAGGCAACAAACAAAATAATTTCAGATATATTAAAGAAAAAATTAGAAGGACATCATAGAGCATGGTGCGAACAAGTGCATAATGCAGTATGGGCTTATAAAACAGCTAGGAGAGAAGCTACTGGAATGTCACCTTTTTGTTTAACATACGGAGTTGAAGCGGTGTTACCAACATAAGTTGTTATTCCGACGACAAAGAGAGAAGCTTGGGAGAAAAATCTTAGTGCAGGTTTGATCTCAAGAAAACTTGATGAGTTAGAAGAAAAAGAGAAAGAGATTTACATCATATGGAGAATTATCAGCGAAGATTAGCCCGAGAATATAATAAACATGTCAAAGTACGCGAATTTCAACCAGGAGATTTAGTTCTGCGAGAGACACCAATATATCAGCGAGAAAATAGTGGAAAGTTAGCGAAAAATGGGATGGACCTTACATCATTAAACAGATAGTTGGGACAGGAGCTTATAAATCAATGGATCCACAAGGTAGAGGTGTTGGTCATAGACTTGACAGACCATGGAACAGATTGTACTTAAAGAGATATTATCCATAAGAAGATTTGAGAAGTTACGTATGACGCAACAAAACGATTGCGAATAAACATTCAATGAAAGAATAGTTGCGAGATTATTCATATCAAAACAAGATCATGATATGTGAAACTTTCGCAGAGATAATCAAAGAACAATGACAAAAGAGAAAGGGGCGAACCTTTATGGCGTACACCCTAGTTCGTGAATAAAAGTTCGCAAGAGGCAAATGTAAGACCTAAAGTACGTCATATAAGGGGGTACCTGTTGCATGGCTCAGGGAAAGGCTACACCGCCACCGGAACCTGAGTCATGGAAATTTGGGGTCAATAAAGCCCATCCGGGAGAGGAACCTTGGATTCTCATCTTAAGCATATGACTTAGGTTGGGCGACTAAGGTAATAAGGACTCTCCCAAGGAGTGCAGAATCTGACCAAGGCGCCGAGGTAAACGGTTGAGTCAAGAGTGCCAGGGGCGTCTGGAGCGTACCTTTCCATTCTTGACAAGTCTTGGTTTATACTGCACTCGGCCCGAAGAAAACCCCACTTAGGGTGCAGTCTCGTAACCATAAACCCTATAGGTAAAAGGGATAAGCGGCTGTGAAAACAACTGGTTGTTGTTAAGACCGGATAGGAGGAGCCAACCTTGTATGGTAGAGGTACGCCTCCTTGAAGGGGCAACCAGGGGGAAGATAAAGGCGGCACCCTCCATTAGGGAGCTGATAAGTGTCTTAAGACGCAAATGTCATGAGGCTTTTTACTCGCAAGGGTATTAAGTCTTATCATATTTGTGCGACAATCCTGAAGAGGCAATAATACTAAAGAGAAAGATAAGACGGGATCAATGGGTTTTCGCATGAAAGTGCGAAGACGTCCTACGATTTCGTCGCACGACGGCAATGTCATGGGGATTTATTTTCGCAAGAATATTTAGGCCTGTCATATTGTCGCAACAATCCTGAAGAGGCAATAATACAAAAGAAAAAGTTAAGGCAAGATCAATGGGTTTTTGCATGAAAATGCAAGGATGTCCTGCGATTTTGTCGCAATGATAAGAGGTGGCATAATAAGACCTTTAATTAGGAAGGAAAAATAAGACCACATGACAAAACAAAATATTTATAAGTATTCATAACAGATCATTTCTCGCAAGAAAGATAATGAAAGGCAAGTATGGGAATCAGTAAACAAGAGGCATTATCTTTCTCGCCAGAAAAATACTAAAAGAGAAAATTAATTCCAAAGTTGGTTGAAGAATATTATTCGCAAGAAATAATAAAGATGAAACAGTTCAAGAAGATAGAACTAGATAAGAAACTCTTCGCCAATGTTCTCATTATTGCCAGCCTTTTCTTCATTTCGATTCTGATCTTCACCAACAATAATTTCTTTGAGAGGGACTTCTTTTTCGCCGCCATCTTGATTATCACCAGCAATTACTTCTTTAGAAGGGATTTTTTTTTCGCTTCCATCTTGATTAGCACCAGCAGTTGCTTCCTTAGAAGGGATCTCTTCTTCATCTTCCAAAATATTATTCTCTCCACCACTTTCATAATCATAATCACTGTCAGCAGGACGAGGAATTTCATCATCATCTACTTCCAAAGGTTCAATTGATGTAGGAGGAAGAGATTTGGACAATAAAATATCATTCACAAGAACTTCAGCCCGGAGATAAACTTGACGAAGAAGTGCTCTCTGATGATTCCTATCTTGAATATCCTTAAAGTAAGCAAGATAATCAAGTCTTCTTTCTGCTCGGTCGCAAGAACCAGTAAGGATAGAGACGAGTAGTGCATTTTCTTTGCAAATTTTGGCATATTTAGCCCCCAAAACAGAAATGGAGGAATGAAGATTTTTCTCAGACTCTGCGAAAATTAGAATACAAAGTTTTAATAAGATGAAGAACTCAAAAGGGTATGACAAAGAAAAGATAGTTAAGGCAGTCAAACTGTTATGACTACCTTACTTTTGCGAAATAAGGTGTTGAATCAAGGTCAGACAACTATTCTCCCAACGGTCCATCGCATCATCAAATTTATCTCCAACTAAACCTTTAAGTCGAGACTGAAGATTTTTCTCTTTAGAAATAATAAAGGCATTTTTCTTCACAAGTGAAGAATAAGATTCTTTTAATTTGAAATATTGTTCTTTAAGTTGGTTCGCCTTTACACTTAAAGTTATTCTACCTTGAATGAGTGTATCTCTTTCAACGATAGACGACTTTGTTACTTCTTTAAGTTCATTTCTCAAAGAGCGAAGAGATTGTTCTTGGTCATCACATACTTTCTGAAGGATGCTAAGTTGTTGCGAAGATATCGCCATCTTATTTAAACAAATTCGCTTCTCTTGAGACAGAGTTTTATTTTCATCTGATAAAGATTCCATCCCTAAATTATCTTTAGTTAAAGAATAAGAGAGGCGAGATATTTCATTACTTAATAAATCTTGCCTCCGAACTAATTGGGTATTTTCATTGGTAAGGTTATTTATATGATCAACAGAGTATGAATAGAGGTTATCTAATTGGTTATATTGATCCGTCAAAATCTCTTTATCAACACGGGCTTCTTCAACAGCAGATTCAAATTGATATCTCTCCATTATTCATTTCTGGTTTAAGGCTTAACATGCGAAAAAGGGATTTCAAGGACAATTAAATATGGAAAGGATAAAATCATGAGAAAGGAAAATTGAAGACAAAGATAAGGAAATCATACCTCTCAGTTCATCATTCTTCTTGCGAAGATTGTCGCGATTCAGCGAAACATTATGGAGCTTTTGATTTTCGAGACGAAGAGCATTACACTCTAAAGTCATCATTTGGAGATTCTTATTCAAGGTTTCAATCTCTTTTTCCAAAGTTGTTTGCTAAGCAGCTCTGTCAGGGACAAAATACTTACTCGGAATTTCGCAAACACCAAACTTGACAGGATCAATGAGAGACTTCTTAACATCATCCAGAACCTCAGACAAAACTTTGAAAGCAATATCTATCCCTTCCACAGTTTCTTTCGAAAAATGAAGAGGCTCAAGTAGAGAACTGGCAATGATAGAAGGTTGGGAAACACTATCAATAGGAGGAGAAGAAGTTTCATTCGCAGAAGGATTAATAAGGGGGTTTCAATCATTGAAAGGTCAGTTGAAGGGATGAAATCTGAGGCAACCTTTTCACGAATTGGAGATAATGGTTTAACTTGCGAAGATGTCGCAGGAGATTTTGAAGGGATAAGTAAGTGAAAGGGAACAAAGATTTCAACGGTTTTGAGGTGGCGAGATTTCTTGAGAGATTTGTTGGCATCCTTATCACCCTGCGAATCACAATCCAGATAAGAAACGGAGGCAACAATATTGTTATTAGAAAAGAATAATGTTTCTTACTACCTTATGATCCGCAGACTTTCTTTTGTTTACAACAACCTTATGCTGCGATATGGGAATATTAGGGTTCTGAACCGTAAATTTGGTATTAGAGGCGTTTTTGCTGAAATAACAATAGTATGGGAATCACATAAATAGCATCAAATAAGGCAGTAAGCAAGATCAATTTCAGCAAAACCCATAAGAAAGAAAAAAGAAAACTAACCTCGATGAATCCATGGAAAACACCAGCAGGAAGATTAATTCGTAAAAATTAAAAAGGAAGCAAATTACGAACAGTGAAGATCTACAGAGGGAACGGTATGGAATGGACGAAGAATTAAGAAGATTGAAGAAGGAAGATAGAAGAAAAATTACAGTAGAGGAATTTACGGAGAAAATGATGAAGTTGCAGAGAAGATAAAAAAGAGAGTAAAAAAAAGAAAAAGGAGAGTAAGAAGAGTATATATAGAGGAGATTTTCGAGAAGATAAACACAATTAATGCGAAAAGATGTGAGCGGTTGAAAAGAGGAGATTTTCGAGAAGATAAACACAATTAATGTGAAAAGACGTGAGCGGTTGAAAAGCAACAGTTACAGAAGACGTGTCAAGAAACAGATGGGAGAAAGGATACGTGTGACAAATGCAGAATATGAAGTGATGGATAGTTGCGGCATTTATCACATCATTCTCTACTTCGCAGAGAAGATATGAGAAGAGGCAAGATGTAGGATCAGAATCTCGCAGCAATAATGCCTCAACGAAATTATTAACAACACAACACGACAGTGTCGCAGAACAACTTCAGAAACGACATCAGCCAAATCATGAGAAAAGTGTGACGGTCCTACGAAAATAAGGAAGTTTGCGAGATTGATATTTATAAGATTGTGATAATGTCACAAGTCATATCCGAAAATAAAGGACAGATTAGCTGTCATCCACTATGTAATTCTCTATAAATAGTCGTTCAGTTGTAAAGGAAAGGGAGAGATCTTTTTAGAGAGAGGAATAAAAAACAATTAGGAGAGAGAAAATCAAGAGTGGTTGTTGTTCTTAATCCCTTTATCTTTTCTTGTAAGATTGTTCAAAGATTCATCAATAAAATTAAGATTGTTAATCCAAAAATGAGTTGAATGTTAATGAAATCTTATGAGGGGTGTAGTGTAGGATTTCCTGCAACTACAAGATACACCTCTAACTTAACTCCAATATCTTTTTTATTGGTTAAAATTGGTGGAAGAATGTAATATTAAAATAAATTTTTAGATTTTAAGAGCAACTTATGGTTGGGGTTTTTCATATAAACCAATCGTAAGACGCATTTACGCATTTACGGTTGGTATTTGATGAACTTCTAACCGTAACTGGTTAAAATAGGGAAAACCCAATCATAAACCAGTTACAGCTGGAATTTGGTCTTACGAGAAGAACTGTAAATAAATTTTTGTTACAGGGCCTACAGCCCATGTCCATCTAGTTACCTAGTGTTTCCCCTTTATATATATTGTATCCATGTAACCTTAAGAGACTAAATGAATATAAACTCTCTTGCCTCTTTGTCTTCCCTACATTTCCACTACAACACGTTATCACGCACGATGCTGTGCCGTTTAGCTAGATTGGGTTTGGAAGTTTTTTTCTTCTTCAACATGGATGATTTACATCAACGTAGCTATGTAATTATCGTTAAGCTAATGTGAAAATCGCTGAAATCAAATCACAGCTAAGTTGCATCTACTTTTTCCTATACAATCTTTTTTTCTTTTCCCCTATTTTTGATTTTGATTTTGGCAATAAATATGGGTATATTAAATCTGCGAGGAATTAGGGATTAGTTTGATTAATCATATGTACTAATCAGGTATCAAATCGATGAGAATTAGGGATTAGATTAATCATTGGGTATATTAATCATATGCACTAATCAGGAATTAGGGATTGTTTTCTCCTAATTTTTACTGAAACTTTTTTTTCCCTGGAATCGCATAGCATACTTGTATTTTTTCTTGAAATATTAATATCATAATATGAGTACGTATGTTTATGCGTATGAATGTTTATGTGATCGATTATTATATTTATGTGGTAATAGCTTGGAATCAGCACCCGGGAAAAAGCGAAAGAAAAGTTCCATTACAGACATCTCGTATGTTCAGATCTGTGGAAAGAGGAGAAGTCCCACCCGGTCCTGCCAAAACCGGTCCTACCCGGTCCGATCCAAACTGGCCCAGCCCAATCCGGTCCAATTTCGTTCCAACCAGTTTCGGCCCAACCAGTTCCGGTCCAACCAGTTCCGGACCAACCTAGCCTGTCATGTTTCAGCTGTGCCGACCCAGTTCTGGGATGTACGCGACCAAGGGTTTTGTGTATATACTGTGGGAACAAAAGTTCGAGGTATGTAACTATAACATGGGTTTTTACATTGAATATTTGCTAGGCATATTTATTTGTTTTAGAACATGCCTAGCTTTGTTTATTTTTTCTTAAGATAAGCCACAATATATAAACAGTCAGTTTGAATTATGATTGTGATCTCGATCATTAAGAATTTTGGTCTTGATTCTATTTGTTCTTCTGAATATGATATTGGCCATAGTTGAATGGTGTTTTTTGTTCAATTGGTTGTACCAACTCTATTTCAATGTATTCATTTGGGGTTTAAAAGGACTTAAGCACCATTATTGTGTACTTGATATTTTTCTCTCAAAATTTGAATGTTCCTTGAAATGTATCCACTTGCTCGACTATTAATATGTCAGTTGTTTCAAAACATACGTTCAAATAAAATCACATGTATTCCAATTTTTGTGGAAGAACTCGCAAAAGATGATATGAGTCAGAAAATTTTCATTTCTCTACTTCATCCATAATACTAACGAACCGGTATATGTTAAAGTATGACAACAAAAGAATTAATTATTTTTAATAATATATTCAACCTAAAGTAAGTGGTTGACATGTGTAGTGAGATTCTCTTGGCCTATTGAGATAAATAAATTTCTCAAATTAATCTAAATGTAGCACAATTGAAAATTGAAAGAACCCCGAAGTGATAAGGGTTAGTCGTACTCATATAAAGCATGTGAAAGGACATATATATCATGAGACGGAAATGTATTTTTCCCAGTAGTAATGACACCAAAGTACCAGTATCAGCTGAATATGGGATGAAGCTAAGATGTAATTCTAGCTCCCATCATAAATGAAATAGTTGTAAATGCACCTGGTCATAGGTGTTGATATATACACTGTAATGTGTATCGTAGTAGCAACCAATTTTCACATCAACTTTAATGCCAACAAGAAATTTTCCTGGCCAATTGACTATTTAATTGAACTAGATCATATGTCTTCCCTTACAGTGAGAATGGATTTGATTGCATCTATAAGTTATTTCTAATGAATGTGGAAGGAAGCATATTCTTAGAAAAATTAACGCGTCAATCTAGTGATTTGTAGATCACTAGAACTTGAATTACTGAATCCTTATTAACCCCGATAATGAAATGATTGAGATTGATTCATAAAGACTTTGACATAACCATAAGGCACATTGGTTGTGACACGATGTTCCGTTTTGAAAGTACTAACACGAGCATCACTTCATTTGAGTGTATAAGAAAATGAACTAATAGAATGCGAAGTTACGACATCTATCATAATCAGTGATTTCTAAAGTTACTATCTCTCCCCATTATGCTTTAGAGTAAGAAAGCACGTCACTCATCTTACAAAGTCTCTCTTTAGTGAAACATGATTGAGACCATCTTGTTTTACTTAGATGCAAACGATAAATAACTCATTCTCCAAAGAAATAAAGTATTGTTAATGAACATATATCCACGCATAATGCGGACCATTCAAAGTGATTTATGGCTCTGGCGGATGATTCGACGCATTGAATCAGTTGTTGTTCATAACAAACGATGCGTTTAATTTTTGTAGAATTCCTAGCACATATTACACAAAGCAAAGTGCAAAGGCTCACCATCCTTGTTAATGCTAGAGAATTTACATCAAAAGGACTTGATGAATATTGCATGTTTAATAAGATCAATATAGAACATCTTATACCCAATATGATATCGCAGAGGCTACCATCAAAGGTTACAGACGGTGTCTAAGGAATAGGCTATGCGTACCAACCTACCTTTTATTGCTTTGGGGATATGCAATATTACGCGCATCTTTACTTAATTCGTTTTAGAACCCAATATTAGTCAACCTTTTTTTGTGTACCAGTTGGTAACTGAATTTAAGCCTGACATTTGTGTTATTACGCATTTTTGGTTGCACTATATATGTGCCATTGCGAGTCCACATCGTACTATGATGGGTCACGAAAATGATTAACTTTGTTGGATATTTACTCTCAACAATTCTCCTCATTTTAAAACCTTTGGCAGGAGGTATCTTACTGCTAGATTTGCAGGTTATCACTTTAATGAGACAATCTTCCCATCATTAGGGGGAGATAAGAAAAAGTATTTTCTAAGGGAACGACATGAATTGTCGTGTTGCGTTCCCACTGTGTCTCATATTGATTATTGTACTCCACAAATGTAAATGTGAAGTGACAAAGAATAATCAATTTTCAGAATGTACACTGATGTCGCTAAAGTGACAAGATCACACATACCAGCTGCAAATATTCCTGCAAGGTTAGAAATCCTCAGTATGGGGTACACCATAGACTAAGGTGTTGCAACTACACTTGGTGGAAGTGTAGTTGAGGCCGTGGCTCCATAAAGGAAGATGGATAGACCACCAGGTTCGATCAACGCTCACCTAGAAAGGAAGTAAATGAGCAAGGCACAACCTAATTTGTATCATTAATGAAATCATCTCATTTGATTGTCTCTGACTATGTCCATGAATCAATAATGGAGGACGCTCCGAAGTTTTAATGATTCTAGAGAACAATGAAATCCTGTACGGATTATGAGAATGCACATGAGTCAATGGAAGGATCATGCGTGCACAGTGATGATATAATCCATAAATAGTTGCTCCAGAAGTAGAGCACAATGAGATCAAACCATGCTTTATTTTGATTAATTTCAAATAAATAGCATATTTGGCCTACACAATCCAGGTAGAACTTAGTTCTTTGGTAAATATACGGGTATTTGGTGTGGTAGTGTTAACCAACCAAGTGTAAAGCCTATTGGACATACATAATTAGTTTGTCATAAAGCATAATGAGAAGAAAGTAGTATTGAAGTACAAAGACTTGCCTTGTGGCGCGAGGTTTCTCACAAAGCCCTGGAATTGTTCTCTTGTAATGAACGTTATACAGTTCCGCTACTTAGTTAGCTTGATAATTTCAAAAGGACTTGAAATGCAGCATATGTATGTGGTTATTACGTATCTCTGAAAGAATCAAGAGATAGAAGATATTTACAAAAGTACTTGATAGACTTTTGTTTCCCAAATCAAATGATTCTAAACCACAGAGTGCGTTTACAGTTAGATAGAACGCTCACTTATAGATTCAAGCAATCAGGCGGATGTGGTATACCCGTCTAAGTGGCTATTTAATTTGGAGGGGATAGACAAGTAAGTTATTTTTTTTTCTTGCGTATTCACAAGAAAGTTCCTGATTTGGAATTATAGCCATTTATGTCGATGGTACAGACATGATGGGTACTCTTGATGTAATAAGAGACCTTAAAATCTATTTTAAATCTGAATTTGAGATGAAAAATTTGGGTAAAGCTCGACCGAATACTGAGCTTGTGGTATATTATTCCACCAGTTTGCATATGTCTAAAGTTGTCAGGAAATTTAACAAAGACATGCATGCTGATAGCACTCCCATGATTAGTCGAGGTTCAAATGTAAGTAAGTGACTATTTCGTCTAAAGGAAGATGACGAAGATGTGTTGGGAGATGAAATTCCCATATCTAAGTACAATAGACGCATTGTTGTAATTAGTATAATAATGTACTCGATTAAATTTTACATCCTCAGGGAAATTGTTAGCTAGATATAGCTCAGCGCCAACACAATGTCATTGGAATGGTATATTGAATGTAATCATGTACTTAATATTAACCATTGACATAAATTTCTTTTATCCCTGCAAAGACATAAAAAGGAATGCTTAAGGAACTGCAATCCAAAGGTTGTTGATTATGAAGGAAAAATAATCTCTTCTCCACCCAAAGTTATCAGGGGAGATATGGTAGACTATTTTCAAGGTCATTACCGAAATCCAGTTTCGAAAAGTACATGACTAAAGGAACTGTCTGGAATAACTCTGAAAGTAATCAGGGGGAGATGCCGATATCAGGGGGAGGATCCAAGGATATGATGTCGACATAATTTACTTCGAAACTGAAGCTTTGTTGTACTCTTTTTCCCTTCGATCTAGAATAGTTTTTCCCAATGGGTTTTGTTACTCGACAAGGTTTTTAGCGAGACAACACTAAAAACATCAAGTATGTTAAACGTTGAAGACATAAACATCGCGTTGATATTACTGAAAATATCTGAATCAAAGAAATGAAACGCGATAGTCTTTTAAGCAACATAACTTCCAGAATCAACAACATGGTCTTAACGCAAGTCACCAAACTAAAGTGTGATAAACTTTCTTTGACTACAATAGACTAATGAAAATTATCTGACATCAGGGGGAGCATCTAATGGTGTGTTGAACTCTTTCCTTCACCGAGGTTACTTTTCCCACAGGGTTTTATTGCTCGGAAAGGTTTTTAATGAGACAACAACAAACACCAGGATTGTAATCTCCCAGCTAAGGCTATTGTCTCTGTCACGAGGATTTTCTGCCTTTGGAGTTGTGGAGCAACTAGTCAAATTCAATGGAGCAAAGTGATCATCTGCAACAGATCACCTTTACTTGCATTTGTCATGTTGTACTCTTTTCCCTTCGTCAAGGTTTTATCCCACTGGGTTTTCCTTGTCAAGGTTTTAATGAGGTAACGTATACGAATCCAACTACGTTCTAAGTTTAATTAATATTGTGCTCTTTTTCTTTAGTTCAGGTTTTTCCCTTAGGGGTTTTCTTGACGAAGCCTTAACGAGGCAATTAACTTAGACTCGTCGATCTTTGAATATCGTATTGCATGTGATGAACTATATGTAAAATACGAGACAACATGTGAAGTACTACATATGAAGAGTTGTACCAAGGTTTTATCCCACTGGGTTTTTCCTTGTCAAAGTTTTAGTAAGGAAATTGATTATATCACAAGTCATCAAGGAGAGGACGACATTTGAAGAACTACATTCGAAGCACTATATGTGAAGCATTATGTATAAAGTTTTGTTATTGAACCGCACAAGGGGGAGTGTTACAGGGCCTACAGCCCATGGATGTGCGGTCCATCTAGTTACCTAGTGTTTTCCCTTTATATATATTGTATCCATGTAACCCTAAGAGACTAAATGAGTAGAAACTTCTTGCCTCTTTGTCTTCCCTACATTTCCACTACAACAATTTTGTGTTTATTGGTTGCATTTTTCGTTATTGCAATGTAATCCATTATTGTAATTACTTCCTTTATTAGCAAATGCATGGAATTTCCCGGTATCAATTGAGAATGTATGGCCAAACGTCATATTTTTCTCTACTTCTTAAATCTTTTGCTATCTTCATTCTTTGTTTCTTCTTAAATCAAGGAAAGGTAATAATCTAAGCATAGATTGAGTCGGGATGTAGAGAAACCCTAGATAATGTAAACCCTAGTGATATATAAATGTTGCTATTGAAACCAGCAGCGCCTCCTCCGATCAATAAACACAAAATGTCATTTCTAAATACCACAAATATGAGTTATTTCTTATAATACTTATTTGGATATCGTATCTTAACCGCAACAATTATTTATACCGCCAATAACACATATAGTAGAAACTCTTTAAAATAATAATCTTTCTAAATTGATAGAATTTTCTATGATCCTAATAATGCTTGCATAAGCTAAGATTTAACTCGGTAAACTAATAACAATCTCTCTAAATTAATAAAATTTTTTTGGTCCCAAGGCTATTAATTTAATGAACTTCTACTGTACAAGGTGCAATGAGATGTCTAACTCATTTTAACAAGTCCTAAATTAACAAGTCCTAAATAAATAGGAAAATCAACTCAGACATAATACAAATAATATGCATATAACTAGGAAAGAATAGTATAATTATATATGTAAGGGTTGAAAAGAATTTTCCTTTACAATATCGTCAGTCCTGTGCCGATTATCATAGGATAATTCATGCTGATAATGTATTATATCATTTTCAACTACCCGGCGTCCTGCACTCTTGTTATAAACAAGTATCTAGTTTAGGAGCCATTTAGAAAAAGAGTGGAATGAAATCTTATTATTTCACGGTAGCTTATTCTCACTTCATAAATCTACTAACCTATAATAGCCGGTGTCACTGTAATCAAATGTTAAAGTCGCTAGATAATGATATTGGTTCGGAACTCGCTAGCGCCAAATTCTATACCGATGAAGAAAAAAAATCAAAAAATATAAAAGAAAAATCTTCCTACCTATAATATATACAATAATTCTAGATTCACTTCGGTGTTTCATCGAAATCACCACCGAAAGAGACATAATATCGGGCCCACTTATACCCTTTCTAATCCCGATGCTAAATACGCTCCCTATTATCCGTGTGATGCTGTTTGGAACAACGAAAAGTCTAAATACACTTCGACTTTTCACCGAAATATGCACCGACTGAAACAGACGACGGGACCCACTTTTAACCCTTACTGTTTCAAATGCATAGAAGGTTTGGTATTATCCGTCGATTCCCCTCTCGGTACAGATCGAAGTGTGAAATCTGAGTGTATGTAGAATCACTCTTGAAAGAATTTGGAGTGTAAACTTCCGTGAGTGTAGAATCACTCTAATATATATGTAGTTATACATGCGGAAGACATGCACTAGTATCACTGAGACACTGCATCTCCGAATGTTGGTGTACACATACACCATGCACAATTACACGATGCACTTAGGGATAGAATTAAAGTTCCCACCCAATGGTGATCAGCCACCTAGCAACATATATAATACGTACAATTTGTTGGATAATTTCACCCGACTTGTTTTATTATCGTACTTGAAGTTTCTTAGCCTTTTACCGTGCAACCTCGATTAGGGGGGTAGTTACATACTCAGTCAGTGTGGAAGTTCCTTCATAATCCAAACCCCTTTTCAGCCAAAATCAAGCAGTCTGTCTCAATAAGTTAACCTGGCAACTAGCATAATACACACATGCACCGATAAAATACCTGGCCACATTGGGGTACCCAGATTAATTGGGATATACCCAAATTTTAATGGACCTAGTGTTCTTGTTAAGGGGTGATCAAAATTGGTGATTTTACTTTAATACCTTTGAACTAATTAATTTAAAATTAAAAACTAAAAAACTCTTAATCTTCGCTAATCTCTCTTCTCTTATCTCTCTGCTCTTCCCCTTCATCTTCTTCCATTTCTTCCATCAACCGAAAATCTTCAACTTTGATTTTCCAAAAAAATGGTTGATTCTACCGGCGAAAAGAAGACTGTAAGTGATGTCTAAACTCAAACCCATCATTGTGTTGTGTGGTTTGATTGTTATATGATTGTTATATTAGGCTAGAAATCGAAAATTATGATTTATGTGTCTTTAGTCGGCAAGGTCGTAACATGCATATCTTGCCGACTTTTCATAATAGCCATGGCGACTGTAAATTTTTTCAACAACCGGAAAGTATTTTTTTGAAGACCTTGCCGACTAATACATGATTCCACAATTTTCTCAACAACCGGCAGGGTCTTTTTTTGAAGACCTTGCCGACTAATATATGATTCCACATTTTTCTCAACAGCCGGCAGGGTATTTTTTTGTAGACCTTGCCGACTAATACATGATTCCACATTTTTCTCAACAACCTGCAGGGTTTTTTTCGTAGACCTTGCCGACTAATATTAGTCGTCTCCTGTGTGTCAAAAAAATAAAGTCGGGATTGTCTTCATTTGAATACCCTGCCGGCCAAAGTCAGTCGGCGTCGTCTTCATTCATCTACCTTGCCGGCCAAATATAGTCGGCATCTTCTTCATTTGTCGACCTTTCCAATTTTTCATAGTTTCAGAACAATTTATTTCATCACAAATCTTAAGTTCAATCAAAAACAAAATTTCATAACTTAAATTTATAAATTCAGAAGTTTTAATCTACTCAATCAATTAACCTAATCAGAATTTTTAGTGTTAATTAAACAAGGATATATTAGCCATTTAGAAAATACATGGTTAAGGGATGGCCTATTTTACTTCTAAATGATCCGGGTTTTGTCTCATTCGGTATACCCCAATTAATATTTGACCAGGATAAAATACTAATTCCAAAATTTATTTAGAGAAATGAAAAGCAGTGACGGCATCCTTGTTATTTGAGCTTCCTAATAAGACTTGATAAAAAAAAGAAAATCATACTAGAGTACGCAAAGTTATTACTTTTTCGGTCAATGTTGGCCATCGCTTCTTGGACTTAGTCAAGGCGATTTTATTCATCTTCAGGATGTGTTTTCTTCACCATCAGGGTGTTCTTCTTTATCACAATATTGTGATTGTCTCTTTGGTTTGTTTTAGATTCTTCTTTATTTCAGCAACTCTAGCAACTACGATCCTTTCTTAGATTCAGTTTTTCACGTTTTTTTGGCTTTGAGAATGGCATCTACATCAAAGGAAAAAGGTGTAGTTTCAGAAGAAATTCATACTCCAAATAATTCTGTTGAAGACCCAGTCACTTATGAGTTTGAAGATACGGAGGATTCAAATGCAAGTATCAATGAACACAACAAGAACTTATTATTCAAATTTATTTCAGGGAGAGAGTACAACATAAACCTAATACATCAGATCCTAACTAAAGCTTGGAGACCGTCAGGGGTTTTTACGATTAAGGAGATGGGAGGTGGTATCTATAATGCCAGATTTTCTCTTTTGTGTGACTTGATAGCTGTTATTCAAGGAACCCCTTGGGCCGTGAAGGAAGATTTGATGCTGATAGAAAGAGGTAATGAAGATTTCCTATTAGAAGACTATGATTTCATATATGTTGTGGTTAGTTTACACATCTATGGGATTCCATTAAGTATGTTAAAGGCTGAGAAAGTTTTTAGCATTGTAAGTATTTTTGGTACTCCAGAACTAATTGATCCAGTTATGGCTGTAAAATGGGGTAAATTTGCTAAGGTGAGAGTCAGATTAGACATAACAGAACCACTTCCAAAGGATATGGATATCACTCTGAAGAACAAAAAGAAGATCAAAATTACTTTCAGGTATGAGAAAGTCCCCAGGTTATACTTCTACTGTGGTTTTTTTGGCCATATCATGAAACAATGCCCTCACTTATCAAAGAAACTGGAAGAAGATGAAACTTTAAGCACTGAGGATATAATACAAAGGATGACAGACAAATCTTATGCGAGATACAACAAAGAGATTCGTGCTTTCTACAAAAATACAGATGAAGAAATGGATCGCTGCATAGCAGGAGTAAAGAAGATGAACATGGACGTACAAAAACCGTTGATGAAGGATCTTAATCTAGACGGTGAGAATAATGACATGCGGCTGCTCAATCTGGATCTGGAGGCGATGAGTATGGATGGATCCAACGGCGAGAAAGAAGCAATACAAAAATCAAATGGGTTAAAACTGCAACTTACAAAAGTGAGTCAGGGTAAGGACAAAGCTGCAGAAGGTGGTGCATCAAAGGGTACCACAGGTGGGGTGACAGCAGCAGAGGATAGTGGGCAAACAAATCCAAGGAAAAAACCTGGTACAGACAAAACAAGTATGGCAGAAAAACAGTTATTGGAGCAGGGTTTGACGAGACTAGTAACGGAAAGGAAAAAGACATTTAATGAAGAGACAGATGTGAATGGTGAGTCATTGCCACGAGGACATGATGTGAAGACCACGTATGCAGATCCATACCAGAATACGGGTAGCCCTACAGGAGTGGGTACTAAGAAACCAATGGGTATAGTAGAAGATCCATTCAAAACCATAGTGAATCGAATCAGTTACACAAAGAACCTTCTTTCTCAACCTAACCCTATAAACCCAAATTCAGATAATCTCAGCTTTCAATCAAAAACAATTCGTTCAATCAATAACACTGATGATGATGAATTCAGCTCCTCTTCAACATCTACAAAAGAAAGCACGAAAAAGAAGGTTAAAGGATGGAAGAGACAAGCAAAAAGCTGTAAAAATGAGCAGCAATGTAAACATAGAGATGAAGCTCGATGTGGATCGAAAAGAATGGCGTGCCCAATGGAGATTGATGTACCAATTAAGAAGTTTACCTCTACAACTCCTCATTCAACGAGTGTGGTGGTTGCCCGAAACCAGCCACAAGATCAATGTTAATCTTCTCATAGAACTTTCAAGGTTTGGGAAACACCTCAACAGTCTAAAACCTTAAAGCGTTTCTCAGGGCGTGCAACCCTCAAATTGCATTTCTCACGGAGACTTTATTGGGAGAGGAAAATTCAGATAGGTTGTTCAATTCTTTAAATTTCGATCAGCACAAGTATATTCCAGCAGTAGGAAGAAGTGGTGGCAGTGTGTTATTGTGGAATAATTCTATTGATCTGGAAGTGGTAAGAGCGGACAAGAATGTAATACATAGCAGGATTCATCACACAACTGAGGATGATTGGGACTTATTATGTGTTTATGGACCTCCACAGCACCAACACAGGAACAAATTCTAGTATGATTTCTCACATTACACTGCTCAGTTACAAAACCCTTGGTGCCTAGTGGAAGACCTAAATGCCATCTGCTCAATGAAGGAGAAAAAGGGAGGTAGTCAAAATTTGATCACTGCTAATAATGAATTCAAGAATTTTATAAAAGATAGAGGTCTTATAGATATGGGATTTTATGGGCCGGCTTTCACCTGGTCTAATGGAGCAGTTGCTAATACATACATCTTTGAAAGGCTTGACAGGGCAGTGTGTACTCCAGATTGGTTCTTCAGATTTCAAGACAATGGTGTGCTACATCTTCCCAGAATAAGCAGTGATCATGCTCCCATCTTAGTTAACACTGATAGAACAAGAAAAAAGAAAAGGAGGCATACTAACAAATTTGAATATTTTTGGACTGAGCATCCTGCCTTTCAAGATATTGTTCATGAAGCATGGCATTCTAATACTAAGGAGACCACAAGAAAAATTATAGAAGTGGGAGAAGAGCTATACAAGTGGAGTAGAAAGCCCTTTGGGAATATATTCAGGAAAGGTGGAGAATTGAAAGCAAAACTACTAAAGATCCAAATGGAAGCTCACAGTAGAGACACTAGAGAGGAAGAGAAGAAATTGTGTATGGAGATAGAAAATTTGAATGTGTTGCAGAGAAGGTATTATGAGCAGAGGAGAAAGGCCAAATGAATACCCAACATAGATAAAAACACAAAGACTTTTCACATGTCAGTGCTACAAAGGAAGAAGAAGAATCAAATAAATGCTCTTAGGATACCAAATGATGTGTGGGCAACTGAAGAAAAGGATATCATTCAGTATCTAGTTGGGCACTTTACTAACTTATTCAAGAAGGATCCAGATGAGGCAAGGTACCGTATCCAGTTCCAAGCAGACTCCAAGATTGAAGAATCCCAAAATGCAAGCATTTCATTGGTGCCCATGAAGGAGGAAGTATGGAACACAATCAGAAGAATGAAAAGTTTAAAAGCTCCAGGGTCAGATGGGATGCCAACTTTGTTCTACAAGCAATGTTGGGAGCTGATTGGAAATGAGGTAACTAAAACTGTTCAAAACTGCTTCTCTACAGCTACCCTCCCATTAGGTCTAAACCATACCAATATTGTGTTAATTCCCAAAGTGAAAAACCCTTCACTCCCATATGACTTTAGACCACTATCCCTTACCAACATTATGTACAAAGTGGTCACTAAAATGCTAGCCATGAGACTGAGGAACCATCTTGACAGATTAGTGGATAAAGAGCAGTATGCTTTTGTCCCTGATAGATCTATCATTGATAACATAGTAACTGCTAAAGACATAATGCATACAATGTCTAACTCAAAGTCAATAATAGGAGCATTTGCCTTAAAAATAGACATTAGCAAGGCTTATGATAAGATCAGCTGGAGGTTCTTGAGTCATTGCCTAAATTTTTTTGGTATTGTAGGGCATACCTATGAGTTGATTATGCATTGTGTAACCACAACAAGTTTTTTTCTATTGTTGTCAATGGGGTACATGGAAAACAATGCTCTATACAATGGATATAGAATTTGTAAGCGAGCACCAATAGTGTCCCATCTTATGTTTGCTGATGATCTGCTAATTTTTGAGACATTGGACAACAATACTGTAGATTCACTGATGAAGATTTTAACCACTTATGCTGAATGGTCTGGCCAGAAGGCTAATATGTAGAAGTCAACACTATTTTGCAGTAAAGGTGTACAACATGAGAGAAGAATGGAGATCGCTAACAAGATGTGAGTGCAACTAAAGAAGGAAATAGACAAGTATTTGGGACATCAACTTCTAAAACCAGCTCACCTAATTTCTTCACATGATGATCTAGAAGACAAGTATGACTCCAAAAGAGCAGGCTGGAAGAGAATATTTTTGTCTCATGCTGGTAGGACAATGTTGATCAAGACAGAGCTGGGACTTATCCCACCTCATTACATGGCAACTTCAATCATCCCAAAGAAAGTGCTAGCAAGATTTTCAAGAATAATGAGAAACTTCTGGTGGGGGCATGACAAGAAAATGCATTTCATTAATTGGAATGTTTTTGAGATGGAGAAAGAGAAGGGAGGTCTGGGGTTAAGATCACTACAAAATATGAATATGGCAATGATTGCAAAATTGATATGGAAATTTTTGGAGGATGAGGAGTGTGTATGGGGTCAGATTAGGGCTGTCAACGGGTCCTGGTCCTCCCGGGTAGTACATGGCCCAGAACCGGACCCGACATATCAGCGTCGGTTCCGGGTCCTAACGGTTCCGGGGCCGGCCATAATGTGTTGGCCCAGAACCGGACCCAGTAAAGGTCACGGGTAATCACCGGGCCCGGGTACCCATCGGGTAAAAAAAAAACTTATATGACTTCCCAATTTTATGGCTCCTGAGTACTGAAAAAAGGATTATTCAACACCTGAAAAGTGACCATCTTTAACATGCATACAAAAGTAGAGTAAAATTGAGCTTAGAATCCTTAGATTAGGAAAATCAAAGTTACTTTCCTAGCTATAAGTAAGAATCTTCCATTATATATGATAAATATTAAATACAAAAGTTGGCAGACATTTTTTAGCCGATAACTACAAGTAACGCCAGCCCTAATGACTAATATAGTCTGTCGTATTATAACCACAAAAGTTGACAGACATATCATTCTATAAAGTGTAGAAGCCCCAAAAGATAAATGCGTTTCCTTCACAAGTACATATACAAAAAAGAAGGATGTAGTTCGCACTTCGCATGTTCTTTGGCTATGCCTATATAATATATATATACCAAAAAGAAGTTCAAACCAGTTCACTAAATATTTCACCATCATATTTCCAATTGTTCCTGCAAGAGAAACAAAAACAGTTGATCATATTCCCAATTTTTCCCAATTCAGAAACCACCTCAAAATTATTGTCACTACCACATTCTCTACCAAGTTTAAGGAAATACATTACGTAAAGACAATGTGCTACGAGTAAAAAAGTACAAATCTTGCATCTTCAACCAAACAACGTGTACAAGTAACCATATCACAATCAAAGACCTTGCATGTGATGAAGCAAGAGTTGCTTCCGTGATTGCACTCACCAAATATACAACTAGCTAGGGCCAGGACCACAAGCAAACATTAAAATTCCCAAATATACAACTAGCTAGGACAAATATTTTATAGACAGACACAAGTCAAACTTTCTTACGAATGTATTTCCTTATACTGTACTAATCACATTTCGACAAAGTTTAAGGAAATACAAATTTGTGCATTCCAAGGTTAGCTGGTTATTTTACCTTAAATTGATAGTCAGTCAGTCAGATAATGTGCGATGTTGCATCATCATCGTCTGACTCGAGCTCCTCCATTGCCTCCAAAAGAGTCTGAACTGAAGTACTACCTAACCCAAATCCCTCATCTAACACAATAAAATAGTTAGTTGACGTACAAGAACCATAGTAAATGAATCACTAACTAAAATTGATATAATAGCAAACATGAATTGAATATGTTACTTACTCTTCAGCGCACTTCTTATCCAATCTTGTGTGCATATCAGAGCTTCATTGTTTCTGGAAGCATTGAAGAACGAAATTTATCTACAACTCTACCACTGGTGCTGAAAACAAATTCAGAAGCCACCGATGACGCAGGAATTGCTAATATATCACGAGCTATCACTGCTACAATTGGATACATTGGTCCATGAAATTTCCACCACCCCAAAACATCAAAACTAGAATCATTCAGATCAATACCACTTCCTTTTCTAATAGGGTGAACATCAGCTGATAGGTATTGCTCTAGATCTGTGCGAACAACGTCATGTTGTGAACTTTCTTCCAGAAATGCCGTCAAACCTTTCCTTCTAGAAGTAAAAAACTTTGAGAAGATGAAGTACTACCACTACTACCAACTGAATCTTCCATGTTCACTTGATTTGTCGAAATGTTTGCTGAGTATACATGAGCTGAAGAAGCATAATGTGTTGCATATTCATTATACAATCTTTTCAAGACTTCCATAACTTCTAACTTCTTCTCCTCGCTGTTACCAGGATATATTAATGGGAAATAGTAATCCAATAATTTCATTTTAAACCGAGGATCTAAAATGGAAGCTATTGCAAATGTTTTACTAGTAAGTTGCCAATATCTTTCAAACTTTTTCATCATATTCACTGCCATTTTTGAGATTAATGCATCATCGGAATCACACCACTCACGAAGTTCTAAATACAAAGAACAAGCAGTATCAAAATAACGATTAACTGTCACGTATGACGTACCTGAAAAGAGAATGGTGACTTCATAAAAGAACTTCAAGCAAATTGAAAGACTACTTGCATTCTTCCAGTCTTCACTCGTTGGAGCAACATTAAGAAAATCAGGTTCAATCTTCCCGAACCGGTTAAATGCTTCCCGAAATAGAAGTGTTGTTTCAAGCATCAGATAGGTAGAATTCCACCTTGTATCAACGTCTTGAATCAACTTTTTATCAGGAGCATTGACTTGCAAGCAAACTTCTTTAAATTTTTGTTGTCTTTGTGGTGAACCTCTAATAAATTTCACTGAATTTCTAATTTTCTGTATTTCTTCTTTAATTTGCAGCATCCCATGATCAACAATATGGCAACTACATGAGCAGAACATCGAACATGGAATAATTCCCCATCCAAAAGTAATCCATTATCTGGTTTTAGCTGAGCAAGAAGTTCACTTACCACGACTTTGTTAGTTGAAGCATTATCCAGCGTAATTGAAGCTATCTTCCTATCTATATTCCACTTGTACAACTGCTCCATCAGTACCTTTGCAATGTTAACTCCAGTGTGTTGCCCATCCACAGTTAAAAGATAAAATTCTCTTCTGAATCTTCCATTCTTCATCAACATAGTGAGCTGTCAAAGCCATATAACCTCTATTCTGAGTGGTACAAGTCCACATATCAGTAGTAAGGCTTATGCGACTCTGTACCTTACTAAAAATCTCGTACAAATGCTTCTTTTCCATTTGATAAATCTTTATGCAGTCTGACTTCGTAGTGTTCCGCTTCACAAGTTTAATATTGGGTTGTAATGAAGTCAGCACCCTTCTAAAACCAATGTACTCTACAAATGAGAAAGGGAGTTCATGCAAGATAATCATTCTTGCAATACAATCACGAGTTACTTCTTGGTTAAACTTAAAGTTGTAAGCAGCTACTGACCCATCTTGTGTTTCACTAGCTTTCAAGAACATTTGGTTAATTTGCTGTTGTGCTCCTTTGTACGCCATACAACTATTTAGATGTTTCCTCAAACTGCTTGTCCCATTTTTGCTCTCCGCACCAATATTCCTCTTGCAGTGCTTGCATTCTCCGTGTGTTTTCCCTTTTATCAATACCTCTTGAAATTCAGCCCAATACTTTGAGGTTCTTTTGCGTTTACGTGTAGGTGACGGAACCACATCTGTTGTTGCCGCTTCTATATGATCAGAATCACCAGAATCACTTGACTCACTGGCTACAGTTTCTACTTCTTTCGGCTCTGCTGAGTTTACAACTTTACTCTTCTTTGCAGCCTTCGAAACGGCAGCTTTAGGAGGAGGCATACACGGGGATTTCGAAACGGTAACTTTAGTCTTCTTTACAGGAACACAATGACCACCAACACTACTTCCTGTTTGACTTTTCATGTTGCCTCTGCAAAGAAAAACCAACAAACATCTGTATCAGCCTATCAGGTGTCATAAAGTATAAACGATAATAAATTTAACAAGCATATACAGTAAGAAAAAGACAAATGTTCCAAGCATATACGCATAAACAGCATACGCATCAACCACACACAAGGAATTAGTAGTTTATGACTTAATTACCAAAATGGCAGTAGAAGACTTGCTCTTGTGCATGTTTGCTGCAAGCTACTGAAAACACCCAACCTTCGAGCTATCATTGATTTCTCACAAAAACAACCATAGAGTTCACATATTGATGAGTGCCAAATATTGTATAATTTTATCCCTTTTTGTTGGCATTTAACTCATCTTTTGCGCAGTAATTCTACATTTTATCCCATATTCTGTATTTTCATTGTTTTCAAGAATAAATATTTTTCTTACTTAATTTTGCATTTTTAGGTAATAAATAAAGTTTGGATGAATTGCGGAGCGAAAAGAGAAGAAAAGTAGTGAAAAGACGGGAGGAATTACACAAGGAAGCCGCGAAGAATGTCGTGCACAAGACCAAAAGGCTAGAAGTGGGCTTGAAGAGGAAGAATTGTTCTTAAAGAAGACATGGGCCTGGCATACCCAAGGCCCAAAACCCTCACCCAAACCCATTTTCTATATCCAAGACCGTCTCGGATTTCAGCCGTCAGATCGAAGCATTTCAGCATCCTACGGTCGCTCCTATGCCTGTGCATCAAATCCCGATGATTCCGCTAAACACTACAACACCTAACCTAATCTTGCACCGTAGACTTCGTTGTATTTTACATCCTACGGTCGCTAAAAGCTGCTTCTTTCTTAGCCGTCCGATCCACCTACCATCTCCATATCCAGCGGCTTCAGCTCGTGGTACACACATCTTGATACACCCGCCTAACACACTAATACTCGAACCCTATGACCTAGCCAAACAGCTCCCTACCCTAACCCATATCGACCTCCACCTTCTTCTTCCTCTCCCCCTCTCTGCAACAGAACCACCATACCCTGCCGTACCACCACCTATTCCACTTCCACAACCACCACTACCTACACCAACTACCACCAACTCCATCATCTCCATCATTACCCGACACGACCCATCCCCCTAATTCGAAGCGCTTTAACCTCTCTCACCAACTGACCTAGGTGAGGGTTGATAAAACACCTCAAATTAGGGAGCAATTGTAGCGATTGGGAGCAGGAGAAGAACCGAGAGAGGCAGAGAAGACATGGGGCGACGTCAATTCAAAGTTTTGGTGAGTAAATTTCGGAGATTGAAAACCCTAATTTCAATTCTAGGGTTTCGGAAAAATTGGGTATTTGGTGATATAAATAGGGGGTGATGTAGAGGGGTGAGGGGAGGGGGATGACTCTGGACTAGCCAGAAAAACATTTTGTTCTGTTTTATTTCACAATTTCAATTTCAGTTATTGCATGACAGTTGATAGTGAATGTTATATGATGTTTTGATTTTTATCTTCAATGTTGAGAATGTTGTTTCAATTAGCATATGTGATGAATGTTGATGCTGTTACTACTGGTGGGCTTGTACTTCTCTGAACTGGGCTTCACCAACTTCAACTGAACTGGGCTTGCCAAGTGTTACTGGGTTCGTCCAACTGAGGTGGGCTTCGTTGCTGTTGCTTCTGCTGGGCTGCTAAACCCAACTGCTGTTGCTGGGCTTGAGCGTGAGCTGCTTAGGACGATCCTAAAGCCCAACTGGGCTGTGCAACTAAAGGGAACAAAAGCCTAACTGGGCTTCCCTCCTTAACCAAGTAAGCCTAAACCATGAGTAACCCACTTGGGCCCCATTAAATATTCAATTTGGGTATGTAATAATTAATTTATTTTTAATTTGGGCTTGTAATAATTATTTTTATTTTTATTTTTCTTTTATTTTCTTTTATTTTTCTTTTATGGGCTTGTAATTATTATTATTGTTTTTATTTTCTTTTATGGGTTGTGCTAATTTATGCTAGGTTTAGTTCAAAAAATTTTCCAAAGCCCAACTTTAAACCAAAAACCAAAATCCCTTGTTAGTCCAACACCCATTCAAAACCAAATCTTCATAACCCTTGTGGGCCAAATTGTTTCCGATTGCTCTGCCTGACCAACATGTTAGTTAAGGTACCTACTAGGACATGATTGTGACCTACAGAGACCAAACAAACAGACTTGTTAGAATTAACCCAGACGAACCTATCGAAATTCTAAGTTCTGAGGGAGACAGTCCAGATCAACCAGAAACAATGGGAGAACCCCGTACCCTCAAGGATTATATGTACCCAACTAGAGCCAGTCAACCTTCTTGTATTGTGCTACCCGAGGCTAATGGCCATTATGAGCTGAAATCAAGCACAATACAGATGCTTCCTATTTTTAGAGGTGTTGAGAATGAAAACCCGTACCACCACGTGAGAGAATTCGAGAAAATTTGTGGAACTCTGCGTTTCACTCAAATGTCCGAAGAAACCCTAAAGTTAAGGCTTTTTCCTTTCTCCCTGAAAGATAAAGCAAAGGCCTGGCTTTATGCTTTACAGCCTCAATCCATCATGACATGGGATGACCTCATAAAGGAGTTTTTCAAAAAGTTTTTCCCGAACCACAAGACTGCGACAATTCGTCAAAGTCTGAATAGCTTTGTGCAATTAGAAGGTGAGACCTTAGCTAGATACCTGGAGAGATTCAATGAATTATTGCTCCAATGTCCCCATCATGGTTTTGAAAAATGGAGACTTGTGCAAATTTTGTATGAAGGTCTAGATGTGTCCACCCGAACAACGGTTGAGTCGATGTGTAATGGTCTATTCGTAGACAAAACTGCTGATGCGTCTTGGGACTTCTTGATTGAAGTAGCTGAAAAGACACAACAGTGGGAATCCATCCGTGAACCCAGAAAGACTACATCCGAAGCGAAGGCTTTTAGGATTGAAGCAGATTTCGAGGGAAGAGCAAACATGGCATCAATAGTTAGGAGATTAGAAGAGTTAGAACTACATAAAAATTCAAAACCTTCCACCACTACTCTCCGAGAACATGTCGCTTCGGCTGTATGTGCCGCTTGTAACGATCCCAACCATCAATTCCAAAATTGTCCCGATTTGCTTGCAGTCCAGTAATCTAGGCTTGAACAGGCACATGCCATGTTTCAAAAACCAGAGCATAACCCTTATTCACAGACCTACAATCCAGGATGGAGAAACCACCCTAACTTTTCATGGTCCAAAGGACCCACTCAGGGAGGACCATCTCAACCCAATCAGAGCTATCAAAACAATCAGGGATATCAGAACAATCAAGGTTATCAACACCCGAGAAACCCTCAACAACAATCAAACTCTCAACAACAATCATATCCTCAACACAATACCGACAAGAGATTATCCACCCTAGAGGAAATGTTCCAGAGTTTGATGCAAAGTCAGAAAAATCTAGATCAAAAGATGGATCAAATGTGTGAGAGAGAAAAGGGTAAACTTCCGAGCCAACCCCAACAAAATCCAAAGAGGATATTTCAAATAGGCACAACATCCTGCACTGAAACCTCACCCGATCAAGTCCATGCCATTACCACCCTCCGAAGTGGTAAAGTCATCGAGAACAACGTGGGTGAACCTAATGAATCTGATACAAATTCCACGCTGTCTCCACAACCCCAGAAAACCAAAGAATCTGAGCAAGTTGGAAAGCCCGACAATTCTACTGCTGTGAATGTCCCTTTGCCAACTCATTCTCCTGTTGCCCCATTTCCTCAAAGATTGATCTATCAACAGAAAAGTACCCATTATAATGAGATGTTAGATCTGTTCAAAAGAGTCAATATCAACATTCCTTTTCTTGAGGCAATTAGGCAAATCCCTGCTTATGCCAAATTCCTCAAAGACTTGTGTACTCAAAAGCGCAAGCTCAATGTGCAAAAACGTGCTTTCTTAGCTGAGCAGGTGAGTTCCATCATTCTGAACAAAACTCCACCCAAGTTTAGGGATCCAGGATGTCCAACAATTTCTTGCACTGTAGGAGAACACACGGTCAATAAAGCGTTATTAGACCTAGGTGCAAGTGTTAACCTACTGCCATATTCTGTTTATGAGCAGTTAGGTCTTGGGGAGTTGAAACCAACATCTATCACTCTACAACTGGCAGACCGATCTGTCAAGATTCCTCGTGGAGTGGTCGAAGACGTTTTGATCAAGGTTGACAAATTCTATTTTCCCGTAGACTTCATTGTCTTAGACACTCAACCTGTACAAAACCCAGACTGTCACATTCCTGTCATCTTAGGACGTCCTTTCTTGGCTACGTCCAACGCGATCATTAATTGTCGTAATGGAGTGTTGAAACTGTCTTTTGGTAACATGACGGTAGAATTGAATGTGTTCGATATTAGTCAACAACCTGTGAATCTTGATGATGATGATGTGCATGAAGTTAATATGATTTAAGGATTGATGCAAGATTCGTTGACTAACATTCTATCCGTCGACCCCTTTCAAGCATGTATGGAGAACTTTAACCCAGATTCCTATGATGATGCATACTGTAGTGACGTCCTATCTCTGCTCGAATCTGTACCTCAAATGGACATCACTGAAAGGAAATATGAAGTGGAACCACCCTTACTCTCTGATTCCAAGCTCATTCCAACCATTGTTGAGCCACCCAAGATTGAATTGAAAACATTGCCTAGTACGTTGAAGTACGCATTCCTAGGTTCTTCTGATACTTTACCCGTCATTATTTCATCATGTTTAGACGCGGAACAGGAAAGTAAGCTTTTAGAAGTACTTAAGGAACACAAAGAGGCCTTAGGATGGACCATCTCAGATCTCAAAGGAATTAGTCCCACCATTTGCATGCACCACATTAACCTTGAAGATAATGCCAAACCATCTAGGGAAATGCAAAGGAGACTTAATCCTAACATGAGAGATGTAGTCAAAGGAGAGATCCTGAAACTACTTGATGCGGGTATCATATACCCGATACCTGATAGCAAATGGGTTAGTCCCATTCAAGTTGTGCCTAAGAAGTCAGGCATTACTGTAGTTCAGAACGACAAGAATGAATTAGTCCCTACTCGTACAACCACAGGA
Source organism: Papaver somniferum (assembly GCF_003573695.1). Lineage (NCBI taxonomy): Eukaryota > Viridiplantae > Streptophyta > Magnoliopsida > Ranunculales > Papaveraceae > Papaver > Papaver somniferum. The sequence goes on from NC_039364.1 coordinate 82,082,640, forward strand.
TGGCGAGTATGCATCGACTACAGGAAGTTGAACACAGTAACAAGGAAGGATTACTTCCCGCTCCCTTTCATTGACCAAATGCTAGAACGTGTGTCTGGACACAGTCACTACTGTTTTCTAGATGGCTTTTCCGGTTATAACCAAATTCACATTGCTCCAGAAGATCAGGAAAAAACTACATTCACGTGTCCATTTGGGACGTTTGCTTATAGACGTATGCCCTTCGGGTTGTGTAATGCACCTGCTACTTTTCAGCGTTGCATGATGATCATTTTTTCTGACATGATAGATAGTTTTCTCGAGATCTTTATGGATGATTTCTCTGTTTTTGGTTCCTCGTTTGACGAATGTTTGAAGCATCTTGCCCTCGTGATATCCAGATGTAAAGAAAAGAACCTTGTTCTAAATTGGGAAAAATGCCATTTTATGGTGAATTCAGGAATAGTTCTAGGACACATCATCTCAGAAAAAGGAATTGAAGTGGATAAAGCTAAAGTTGACCTCATTCAACATCTACCACAACCTCGCTCTGTGAAGGAGATCAGATCATTTCTAGGTCATGCTGGTTTTTACCGGCGATTCATCAAAGATTTCAGCAAAATCTCCAGACCTCTGTGCAGTCTTCTCTCCAAAGATGTTGCCTTCAGTTTCGATGCTGCTTGTGTGAAGGCATGGGAGGAATTAAAAACCCTTCTCACCACCGCTCCTATAGTCCGACCACCCGATTGGAAGCTTCCGTTCGAACTTATGTGTGATGCCTCTGATTATGCTGTTGGTGCTGTTTTAGGACAGCGAGTTGATAGACTACCATATGTGATATACTATGCTAGCAAAACCCTTAATGATGCCCAACTCAATTATTCAACTACCGAGAAGGAATTGCTTGCCGTCGTTTTCGCATTAGACAAGCTTAGATCTTATCTGATAGGGTCTAAGATCATCATATACACAGACCATGCGGCTTTGAAGTATCTTCTTTCCAAGAAGGATGCTAAAGCTCGCCTTATTCGATGGATACTATTATTACAGGAATTCGATCTCGAAATCCGTGATAAGAAAGGTTGTGAGAATGTGGTTGCTGATCATTTGTCTAGATTAACTTTAGAGTCTATTGATGAATTTGAGCTGATTAGAGAATCATTCCCAGATGAACAGCTGATGTCTATCTCAGACCTTCCTTGGTTTGCTGATATTGTTAACTACCTCGCTACAGGTAGAATGCCCTCACGTTGGTCGAGACAAGACCGCTCCAAGTTCTTGGCTGAAGTTAAACATTTCCTTTGGGACGACCCATATTTGTTTAAGTACTGCCGAGACCAAATCATTAGGAGATGTGTACCCAACACTGAACAGAAAGATGTGATATCTTTCTGTCATGACCAAGCATGTGGAGGCCGTTTCAGTGCCAAGAAAACCGCTGCAAAGATCTTGCAGTGTGGATTCTATTGGCCATCATTGTTCAAGGATTGCCATGATTATTGTGTTGCTTGTGAACGCTGTCAAAAGCTAGGAAGCATTTCGAGGAGAAACATGATGCCATTGAACCCCATTTTGATTGTGGAGATTTTTGATGTTTGGGGGATAGACTTCATGGGTCCATTTCCCATGTCTGACAGCAAGTTGTACATCCTAGTCGCAGTTGATTACGTTTCTAAGTGGGTAGAAGCCATAGCAACCAGAACAAATGACCACAAGGTGGTACTTTCATTTCTCAAGGAAAACATATTTGCACGTTTTGGTACCCCTAGAGCTATCATCAGTGACGGCGGTTCACATTTTCGTAACAAGTACTTTGAGTCTTTAGTACGCAAGTATGGCATAACTCACAGGGTTGCTACTCCGTACCACCCTCAGACGAGTGGACAAGTAGAAGTTTCTAATAGGGAAATTAAGCACATTCTCGAGAAGACAGTTAACCCGTCTAGGAAAGATTGGTCATTAAGATTGAATGATGCTTTGTGGGCCTACAGAACAGCTTATAAGACACCAATTGGCATGTCCCCCTATCGTCTAGTGTATGGAAAGCCGTGCCATCTACCTGTGGAATTAGAACATCGTGCTTATTGGGCAATTAAAGAGCTGAACTTCTCTCTGGACGAAGCTGGAATTCAAAGGAAACTTCAACTCAACGAGTTGGAAGAATTGAGAAATGAGGCTTATGACAGTGCCAGGTTATATAAGCAGAAGATGAAGTTGTTTCATGACAAGCGTATTCTACGCAAATCCTTCACTCCTGGTCAGAAAGTCTTGCTGTATGACTCCCGATTACATCTCTTTCCAGGAAAACTGCGTTCCAGATGGAAGGGTCCGTACCTAGTACGCACAGTTTTTCCTCATGGAGCTGTAGAGCTGGAGGATGTTTCCAACAAGAACGTTTTCAAAGTCAACGGGCAGAGATTGAAGCCATTCCTTGAACCATTCCCACCCGACATTGAAACAACCAACCTGGAGGACCCGGTTTATGTGGACTAAACTGGTCCACTCTTTCCCTAAATAACCAAAAAGTTTTCCAAATGTTTCCCTAAAAAAAACCAAAATTTGTCTTTTTCCCATCAAAACCAAATGTCTCCCAACAAAACCAAATTTTTTCCAAAAAGTCCAATCCCATTAAAAACCAAAATTTTCTTGTAGATAATGTGTTAGTTAAATTTCCTTTTGTATATATTTTGTGCTCATCCATTGTGACTCCTAATATGATGGATTTTTGCCTTGAATAACGGAGTTTTAATCGAGCTTTCGCCGTACAATCGGGTATTCTCTCTCCTTTTACTCTACTCAGCATGTTCCTCTTCATATATTGTTTTATAATTCTTTCCATATTTTGAAACATTGAGGACAATGTTTAGTTTAGGTTTGGGGGTATAGAGTAGATACCACGATAATATGCTATAATTGAAATCGAACTCCTTCTTCTTTTGAAAAAATCGAAAAAATATTAAAAAATGAAAAAATTGAAAAAAAAAAACATAAAAAATGGAGCTCATTTACCTTGAAATGTTGACTCTTGTGCAAATATGTAATTATTAGGAGTCTTAGTCTAGATATTTAGGCACCCTGATTCTAGCACAATTCACATAGTGATAAGAAATTTGCACGCGCACGATCTACCAATACATGTATGGCCTCGATCTTCAAGGTGTTTGATAGGAAGTTACGATTGCCAATCACTTTAGAATACTGAACGAAACTTGACTAGCTTGTTCTTTGGTTGGTTGGGATAGAAGGTGGAGGTTACATTAAGAAAGACAACCATCGAATTTAACTGGGTGCATCAAAAAGGGCTACCTCTTGCAAAGTGTCATGTAATTTTTGTTTCCTTTTGTATTGTATCAAAAGTGTTTTCTTTTGCAAAAAAAAAAAAAAAAAAAATACAAAAAATACAAAAAAATCAAGTATTTATCAATTCCATCATCTCTTGTTCCAAAAATAAAAGAGAGTAGTCAATGTAAATAAGAGTCATGTAAATAGTCATTTTGTTGTTTCATTGTAATAAGCAAGGAGGGTGTATGCCATTGATGTACAACGCGAGTAATTGTGAAATACCTCCAACTCATTCACAATTCTCGTAAAGTCCGGACAGCTAGCTAGATTTCGACCTCGGTTCTTAGCCTGAGAAACTATCTCTTGGTGATTAGTAGTCATAACTTCAGATCTTTCTTTACACATGTGTAGATACACTTTACACTCTTATCACATGTCTTTTTTTGTTATCAGTGCTAGGATTGTGCCTTTGATAGCTAGATTGACATCTCCATTTTGCTGTGAGCTTAAACTGACTTGCACATGTCACATTTGATGGAATCTGAGCTTATATTTTGACCTAAAACTTTGTAGGTACGTTCTAAGCAAACCTTCACGAGACTTCACTCGTCCACTAGGGACACTTAGTGGTTTAAAAGGCTTAGTGCATATGCTAAATGCATTCGAGAGACCAGCGACAGTGGTATAGGTAGGATTTCCTTAGTTTTGTTTTACTTGAGGACAAGTAAAATTCAGGTTTGGGGGTATTTGATGAGTGCCAAATATATATAATTTTATCCCTTTTTGTTGGCATTTAACTCATCTTTTGCGCAGTAATTCTACATTTTATCCCATATTCTGTATTTTCATTGTTTTCAAGAATAAATATTTTTCTTACTTAATTTTGCATTTTTAGGTAATAAATAAAGTTTGGATGAATTGCGGAGCGAAAAGAGAAGAAAAGTAGTGAAAAGACGGGAGGAATTACACAAGGAAGCCGCTAAGAATGTCGTGCACAAGACCAAAAGGCTAGAAGTGGGCTTGAAGAGGAAGAATTGTTTTTAAAGAAGACATGGGCCTGGCATACCCAAGGCCCAAAACCCTCACCCAAACCCATTTTCTATATCCAAGCCCGTCTCGGATTTCAGCCGTCAGATCGAAGCATTTCAGCATCCTACGGTCGCTCCTATGCCTGTGCATCAAATCCCGATGATTCCGCTAAACACTACAACACCTAACCTAATCTTGCACCGTAGACTTCGTTGTATTTTACATCCTACGGTCGCTAAAAGATGCTTCTTTCTTAGCCGTCCGATCCACCTACCATCTCCATATCCAGCGGCTTCAGCTCGTGGTACACACATCTTGATACACCCGCCTAACACACTAATACTCGAACCCTATGACCTAGCCAAACAGCTCCCTACCCTAACCCATATCGACCTCCACCTTCTTCTTCCTCTCCCCCTCTCTGCAACAGAACCACCATACCCTGCCGTACCACCACCTATTCCACTTCCACAACCACCACTACCTACACCAACTACCACCAACTCCACCATCTCTATCATTACCCGACACGACCCATCCCCCTAATTCGAAGCGCTTTAACCTCTCTCACCAACTGACCTAGGTGAGGGTTGATAAAACACCTCAAATTAGGGAGCAATTGTAGCGATTGGGAGCAGGAGAAGAACCGAGAGAGGCAGAGAAGACATGGGGCGACGTCAATTCAAAGTTTTGGTGAGTAAATTTCGGAGATTGAAAACCCTAATTTCAATTCTAGGGTTTCGGAAAAATTGGGTATTTGGTGATATAAATAGGGGGTGATGTAGAGGGGTAGAGGGGGATGATCTCTGGACTAGCCAGAAAAACATTTTGTTCTGTTTTATTTCACAATTTCAATTTCAGTTATTGCATGACAGTTGATAGTGAATGTTATATGATGTTTTGATTTTTATCTTCAATGTTGAGAATGTTGTTTCAATTAGCATATGTGATGAATGTTGATGTTGTTAACATGTTTTTCATGAACTAAGTTACTGCAGCTAAGGCTCAGATGAAGCCTTAGTGCATTGTTGGATGATGAATTGCTAGGTTAGAGCCTTAATGCTTGTCTTTCTTGAGCAATGTGAGAGATTAGTGCTCATCTGTGTGCTTGTGATTGATTGTACTGTCAAAAGACAGTCAATGCTAGGAGCACATTAGTTGAGCAAGCTGATTTTCTTTCCATTCCAATTGTATGCTTAGGGTCTTAATTTCAACCTAGAACTACATTGTTTGGCTAGGACACCAAGGTGGATTCTAAGCCATTAGCTTAGCCACAATTCCTTTCTTCAGTCACTTACAATTCCAGCTCTGCTTTTATTCACTGCTTAGTTACTTTCCTTTACTGTTTTGCTTAGTTCTTGCATTTTGAAGCTGTGTGCACTGAAGTCAGTGCACAATCTCACCCCTGCCCTTGGCTTACAGCCTTGGTTCCTTGCTGTTGTTATTTTATACCATCTGCCATCTAATCCTTGCTGTGCTGCCATCTTGTGTTAACTGTTTTAGTTCTTTGTATCTGCCTTCATCCATCACTGCTCACTGCCATAGTGCTTTGCACCCATTGATAGCTTAGGAAAATTCTTGTATGCTCCCGCTCCCTGTGGACTAACTCTTTCTTATCCCTATATTATAAAGCTTGACCTTGTATACTTGCAAGTTTTGTGTGTTTTCCATTTCCACACCACATATCATTGAGATTACAGGGATACCCATTCAAGCATAATAAGTTTGTCTTGTCTGTGCAATAGAAATCATCAAGAACAAGGAAAAAAATTGATACAAAATGAAAGAAATTAAACAGTAGACTAATAAGAGATTAGCGATTCATTTCAACTAGACAATTACTAGATAAGAAATAATATAATAACTAGACACAGCAACGAATCTAGGCCGGCCTCTTTGACAACTCTACCCACAAATCTAACTTCACTAGCAGCAACAATTAGAGACATAAGTTCAATTATTGAATTTAGAGAAATTGAGCACACCAAATACTGATTAAAATTGAGAAATTGAAAGATACCCACTGATTAAAATTGAGAAATTGAAAGATACCCACTGATTAACCTTATCACCACCCATTATTGGAATCAATAATATTTTAGATGCTATTTTCCTAACATTTCTTAACATTCTCTTCTAATTTTTTTTGTAATTGGAATCTCTTCTAAAATCATACTGTAACAGATTCAAGAGGATTCAAAAGCCTCTAAAATCGATTCAATAAAAATCACGCGCATCACTTTAAGAATTTGTAGAGTAGCATATCATACTTTTCTTTCAGTAAAAGAATCTGAGAAACAAAGGATTTCAACTTCCAGTGTGTAGATGTAGTTGCAGGCAGGAGAAGAAAGTAGATCGGCTGAAATGGGTGGTGAGCTTCTCATCCTTTATATATGACCTAATTTTCGCTGGGATTTTTACAGAATTAGCCTTTATGAAATACCCGAATACCCGCGGGTACCCGACGGGTAGGATCCGGATGGACCCTTCATAAACGGGTATATATGGGTAATTACCCGCCGGGTACAAAGTGGTTCATGGGTCAAATTTAAGGACACGGAACCGGACCCGAATCCATCGGATCCGGTTCCGGACCCGGGTAATGGGTACCCATTGACAGCCCTAGGTCAGATGATGAAAGCAAAGTATGTGAAGAAAGGAAATTTCTGGGAGGTAAAAAAACGACAGGGATGTTCTACTACTTGGAATGCGATGCTGCGAGTAAGAGAAGAAATGAGAGAAGGATGTTGTTGGTCAATAGTAAATGGCGAAAACATTAATATATGGTAAGATCCATGGATGCCAGGCATTACAGCAATGAAACCACAAAAGAAAGAAAACGGAGTCAACAATGTGAAGAAGGTAAAAGAACTCTTTTTACAAGGAGAACGGAGATGGGATGAAAACAAGCTGCAACATCTCTTCACACCCACTGAAATTACCAAGATAAAGAAGATTCACATACCTGCTGTACCAGAAGAGAGAGACGAGGACAAAATGATGTGGCTTTATCATCCAGTGAATTCTCAACTAAGTCATTTCTTAAAACACTCCACAATAAAGCTCCTTCCACTTCTACATCCAATATTTTTCCTTGGAAGAAATTCTGGAGTGTGAAGAATATACCCCCTAAAATCCAAATGTTTGGATGGAGATTGCTCAAGAATGGTCTTCCTGTAGCTAACAACATTACTAAGCATGTGCAAGGAGTTAATGAAGAATGCAGGTTATGTGGCAGAAGCACTGAATGCATGGAACATCTGTTCTTATACTGTCAGATGACACAACAAGTTTTGTTTGCATCTCCACTGAGCCTCAGAACTGGAGAATTCCCAAATTTGAAAGTTAAAGACATTATAACCATGTGGATGGAGGAAGGAGGAGATTATGCCAAACTGAGAATGAGTTTGTGTGTGTTCTGGGCAATATGGAAGGAGAGAAATGATGTAGTCTTTAACAGAAAGAAGTTTAATGTCAGTGGGGTAATCCAGGAGGCAATGCACTGGTACGATATGAAGATGGAAGTGGATATTGATGTAGAACAACCAACAGAAAATGATGTGTTAGAGGCGCAGCAGGAGCAATGAGAACCGCCAAATGGAGAGAAGATAAAGATCAATTTTGATGGAGCTGCAGGGCCAAAGAGGTTTGCTTGTGGGGCTATAGCTAGAGACAGTACAGGCAAAGTCCAGGGTTGCCAAAACAGAACAATAGAATATTGCACTCCAGTTGAAGTTGAAGCGTATAGTGCAGAATTGGCAGTTGAGCTGGGGGTATACAAAGGCTTCAGAAACATCATTTTAGAAGGAGATTCACTAAATGTGATAAATGCTCTGAGATACAAGCACTACAACCCACGTTGGAGGATTCAGAACACTATCGGCAGAATCCGTGAAGAACCGAAGAAATTCAATTCAATGGAGTTTAGATACATCAGAAAGAATGCCAATCTAGTGGCACATAACTTAGCAGCTCTAGCTGCATCGACACATGCTTCGAATGTGTGGTCATCTTCCCCTCCCCTTAGTATTGTTCATCTCATTGAGAGATAACAGACTGCTTCTAGCTAGCTTTGCCTTCCTGTTTGTTTTTTGTTTTTTTCTGCCTTAAAAAAAAAAAAACTTGATAAACTCCCGACTTCTAGTTGGTCCTCCTGAGTCTTGGCTGGTCTCCCTGTTGGTCTCGACAATTTTTTTGCAAGCTTTTTCTTCTTTTGCGCTGTCGTTTTCACGCTGGAAGTCTTAATTGTCACGCTGGAAATCTCAAATGGCGGGTGCCTACTGTCTACTCCGAAGATGAGTACGAATTTTACTTTCCTGGATTCTTTATGGATGCCAAATATGACACCTCACCTTTTCCTACATTTTCGGCATCTTCCTCTTCTTTAATGTGTTTGTCATCATTTCCAACACAATCAACGCCTTTAAAAATTTTACTTCCTGACATGGCAAGTGGGAAATGGGAAAGTGGATTCCTTTTTATTTCAACCCCCTTAATTATTTTTCTTTGATGGGAATGGGATGTTGTTTCCGGTGCATGACAAAATCTAACAGTTTCAGGATTTTTTTCCTGTCAATCCCTGTTGAACTCCCATGAACCGTTAAAGCGGTGACAGGAAATATGATCGAAATTGTGGTGGGCTAAAAGTAGGAGGGGCTAAAAATCAAATTTGGACTTTGGAGTTGGATTTACCCCTCAAAAGTACCCTTAAAAAATAAATTTTGAGGTGGTTATTATGGAAGTGGCTCCCGTCAAAAACAAATCCTACCAAAGTAAAGATCAGAAAAACATCCAGCAAAGCTACAAAAAATAAACAGTGGGGTTGAAATAAAAGAAATCAACTTTTGCCACTTGCCAAGTGACTAGTATACCAACCTTCATTTTTAAAGTAAAGTATTTATGTAATTAATGCTCAACTTTAAGGGTATACAATATTACCACAAAAAGAAAAAGGCACACAGTAGAAATAGCCATGTTTGAAACCTCAAACCTCCGCGGGAAGAAGAACAAGACGACGAGATACATTTCTTTGCGTCTCTTATTTTACATGTCCCACCAATAAAAATTTCTATATCTATATAAGAACCCCCACTGAGTCAATTTTCTTCTCTAAGAAAGTCCGCCATTTTTTATTTAGTTGAAGCTCTGAAACTGAAGGTTACTGATTAAATTATGGCATCATCAGCTGTGAATGATGAATCAAAAACAAGGATAACAGCGAGATCATCATTAATAGATTCGATAAAAGGATGTGGTATAAAAGGAGTTATAATCGATAAGGAAGAATTAAAACAAAAGATATTAATACCTAAATATCTTAGAGTTGCTATGTGTGAAGCTATTCAATCCAAAAATTCTAATATTGGGGCTCAGAAATATGATCCTGATGATGATGGTGAAAATAAAGTCCCCGAAGCTCCTATGGTTGTTTTTGTTAATTCTAAAAGTGGTGGTAGAAAAGGTTCTGCTCTTAAACAAAGACTTCAGGAATTAATCAGTCAAGAACAGGTCAGCCTAATTTATTAATGGTTTTTTGATTATTATTTTTTTTGTTACAATTTTGTGTTTGAAAATTGTCTTTTAGGCTAATTTGGTCGAGATACAGAGAAATCTGTGATTTGGGTTTTTGCTTAAGAAAGAAAAAAGATGACCTTTTTTTTTTTACTTTTGGGAAGAAGTTACAGAGAAATGAAATCAGATAATGGGTTTTCCTTTGAAAATGTGAAAATTGAACTCTAGTCTAGTACAAATTTTAATTTTATTTTGGGAAAGGTGTGTTCTTTTTTTTAGGGTGCACAGTAAAATTACAGTCTTCAATGGTATAGTCTATACTCTATAGAGTCCAATAGATAGTAGATATTAGATTTGGATGGGAATATATGAAGTCATTTTTGGTATAGAGAGAAAGTAACTTTCAGTTTCAGATTTGGGTTCTGATTTCCGAAGTGTTTTTTTTAGATTTGGGTTCTAGAGTCAGAAATTTGGTAGAGAGAGGAATATACCTGAACTGAATTAGGGTTTACTGCCAGAGGTGTAAATAAGGGACTCTAGTTAATAATTGATGAAAGAAGAAACTAAGAAAGTATTCTGTACAGTGTGTTTATTGTTCCAATATAGGTTTATAGTATCTAGTAATTTGGGTTTGCGTGACAACAGATTAATTTATGATCAATTCAGGCTGTAATTAGGGTTTTACTTGTAATGGGAGTTCATAAACAAGCAATTTGGACTTGATAATTAGGGTTTATCCAAGATCTTAAAAAATTTATGTGATGCCATTTGATGTTTTCTTTTTTTTGAAGCATATAATTAAATTTTCATTTGATGTTTTGTTCTTGCCATGAGAAACACATTTTAATGCTTGTATATCTGTAAGAAGAAATGGGATAAGATAACTTCTTTTTTCTTATAGGAATCCTGTAAACCTTTTTTCCTATTATTAGAAGAAAAGAATCATCAATTATAAAGTTATTCTTGAATGAAGTATCACTGATGATGGGATAAAGCCCCTCATCGGATTCTTATGCCTTACCATGACTTTCTCGTGGCTGAGTAATACCTTAGAAGAGACGCTGAGTTATACCTTGGAAAAGACCTGTTTTGTTCAATACGTAGATGCACCCCAGGTACGACTAGTAAGGGATGAGATCCTAAATATGCACCTGTTTAGACCAATACGGTTAGAGTGTTTGCAATTTGGTTTGAGGTTATAATTGTGGTTTAGTTATATATAGGAGATGGATCGAAAGGAATGCATATAGTTTGCAGTTGTGTTTAGCCACCATAGATAAAAAAAAATGAACTGTAAAGATTGTAAAAGATGACAAATCCAACCTCAAGCATTTAACTCACAAAGGTGGTTGAACTGAGAAACGCCAAAAGCAATTTAATGCTTTCATCATAAGTCAAAGAACTCGTCTAAAGCAAATTTGGATGCCATGATGTTCTGTACAAAAGAATAACATTGAATTGTATCAGGTGGTTTCGATTCTTGTAAAAGCGCTATTCCAAAAGGAAAAAAAAACAAGAACAAGGAGCTTGTAAATCTCAGAAAATGCCCCGGAGTTTAATTGATCCATAATTTTCCCTGGAAATTAGTGAATTTATATTTTTTAACAGATTCACTCACTTGATTAAAGGGCTTCCGATAGATTCTTAACCTCTCACCGCTTAGTTTTTAACTGTACTTCAAACACATGAGTTCTATTTTATGATTTTTATTACAAAATTTGCTACTTGTTGATCATTTTACTTTGGCTGCAATGCTGGATACTTGTGTTTACATAAATTAAGCTACCTCTGTTTACGTATTTACTTGAGTCAAGCACATTGTAGCATTAAATTGCAAGGTTTACAAAATTTCTGTTAATGCAGGTTTTTGATCTCTCGGTTGTTAAGCCTCCTGAATTTGTTCGTTACGGATTAGCTTGCCTAGAGAGCTTAGCTAGTCATGGTGACCACTGTGCAAAGGAGACTCGTGATAAGTTGAGGATCATAGTACGTTTCTTATAATCCATTACACTCTTGGTTGTATGGTGAAATTGAAATTGCGATTCTCTAATATAATTTTTTTCAGTGGATAATGTCTTGTTGTCAAGAAGATTTTAAGATTTTATTTGCAGGTTGCAGGAGGCGATGGGACAGTGGGTTGGGTACTTGGGAGTCTTACAGAACTTTTTAGACAGAACAGGGAGCCAGTTCCTCCTACAGGAATAATTCCTCTCGGTACGGGCAATGACCTTTCAAGGAGTTTTAGTTGGGTAAGACTTTATATTTGCTAGATTATATGGTTGTATTATAGTCATTTGAATATTTTTGACAATTTACCATGTATTTGTTTAGGGTGGTTCGTTTCCTTTTGCATGGAAGTCAGCTGTCAAGCGAACTCTAAATGAAGCTATTACAGCTCGCATCAGCCGTCTTGATAGGTAAGGATCAACTTCAGTGTCAAAGTATATGTCTATGTGATTATTATAAGGAAAACGGTGTAGTCGCCTTTTTTGAGGTTTCCACTTGTAGGTCTTGCAAGTATGTAGTAGCATTACACTAAGGAGCTAATCTACAAAACATTTACTGACGTTGAAATTTTATTTTCACCAAGTCTTTCTTAGTCATTCACAAATGAGAGATTTTGACCAAATTCATCAGCATTGTTGGTCTCATACCAGTGATCATCAATTAAAACCGAGCTCCAGTATGAGCTGTGGTTGAACTCTGTAGTTTAATAAACAAAGTTATCCATATTCTGGTTTGAGATTTTCATTTTTGGTTATGTCATCAAATCTTCTACTTTCATGTGTTGCAGTTGGAATGTCGTGGTAACTATGCCAGCAGGGGATACTGTAGAACTTCCTCATTGTATGAGCTACAAGGAAGATTATACTCATGATCAGGTGATTTTTAGACTTTCCTTCGTTTTGGTTCACTTTTCTGAAACTCCATAAGCCTTGATGATATTAGTAAACGAATCTCTGAGATTTGGCGCTGTAACAATTCATTGACCAGTTTTTCCTTTCTGCATATGACTTTCCTATATCTCTTATCATATTTAAAATTCGAGATAAATTAGTAGGAAGGCAACTTGTATTGTAGGTACTTGTACTTATGACAAGTATTGGTAAAACCTGAGCTGTTTTAAGAAGCATAAAAATTAGTACAACAATTCACGAGGCATATAGCTTAAAGAGAGAACATGTTACCTCTCACTGCTCCTTATTATTTATTATGTTATCATTTCCCTATGTACTCTTGGCATTCAGTGGAAACTTGTCGTGTTATACTATTACAGGATATGGAGGGGTTGCCCGAAAAGACGTCTTGTTTCGAGGGTGTGTTTTATAATTACTTCAGTGTAGGTATGTTTTTGTGCTCTTAAGTGCTTCAGAATTATATAGTTCGGCATATTGAACTGCTACATTTTTGATACCGAGTCTTGCATCATTACAACCTACCCTTGAAGGGAGTAGTTGCCATATTTAGCCTTTGAACTTGGGTTAGGGCATGAGAAGTTGCACCTTGGTTATATTTATAAATTTCACCAGTGAAAATGTGATTCCTTGTTCGAGTATGTGATATCCTTGGGCAGATAACTGACAGTGATTATCTTATTCTATCTCATCTTTTGGTCCTTTTTAAGTTCATAAATTTTGTGTAACTGCTACATTTGTTGTCTACCTGTAATAGGTGTTATCTACCTTGAGGTGATTTAATCAGTTTGTGTATATAAATTGTTTGTTATACAGGAATGGATGCCCAAGTTGCTTATGGATTCCACCTTTTGCGTAATGAGAAACCTTACTTGGCGCAAGGTCCAATAGCAAATAAGGTTCGATTAAACGGCTTTTAGTCTTTAATCCTCATAATTATTTTAGTATGTCTTTCTTGAATAGTACGCTGGCCAAGTTTCTATCTCTATAAGAATGGTACTACATATATACGTTTATCGATCTTGAAAATGTTGCACAGTAGCTCACTTATAGTCCCACCAACAAATACGTTTTCACACTTCCACTTTTATTTTATTGAATAGTCTGCACAAAATCATGTTTAAAAATACTCGAGATTAATCAAATTTATCTTTTATCAACAGTTAATCTACTCCTCGTATAGTTGCACCCAGGGGTGGTTCTGCACCCCCTGTGTGAGTACCCCAAATTTAAGGTAAGATCAATCTAATTTAACTATATTTTTTGTTCTTTTCGTTCTGGGTAGTGTGTCTGCAATTGTTGGTTGATCTATTCTATCAGCAGAACTGTATCTTACGTGCATTTGTAATGCTTCAATGCATATATACACTTGGTTATACCTTTTCTTAATTGTCTGTAAATCTTGTTGTGTTTCACAGCATGTTTGAGTAAATAAGTATTGTTGAGACTTTCAGGTCAAAAGCTGCATACGAGCTTTTACTTAAGAATTTGAGAGCACTTCCCAGTGCTTTTTTGAGTATGCTTGTACTTGTTCCATCTTTTTGTTGCAGTAGCTTCCATTCTAAGGATGCTATCATGCTATACTGATGATTGTAATGGTTTAACCAATCTGGCATACTTAAACACTCAATAAACATAACTTGTATTAATGGTACGTACACCAGTGTTACAGTATGTGAAACTCTGTCTACAAAAGAACTTGTAAAATATCTAGAAACATTCTATCCTGTATATGAGGATGAACCGCTATTTCTAGGAAAATAGCTCTTTTATGGTCCTATTCAATGAAATTGTCAATGCCTATATTAACATTTATTACTATCTATTCACAAATATTAATCCATGCAGGGGACTTAAAAACATCTTAAGGCTGTATATTAAAAAGATGAATTGCTCAGAGTGGGAGCAGGTCCAAATTCCTTCAAGGTGATTTCCAAACTGTTTGCAAAACTTTTTTTTTTTTTGATCTGCTAACTGTTTGCATAACTTCCGTTTGATTGTAAATAGAGAGACATTTGATCATTTCCACACATTCTTTTGGTACTCGTTGTCTTCAGTTTGATGGATCGGTAGCGCATGGATTTAGTACAATTAATTTTATAAAACTGATGGAAATCTTTTAGAGGAAAAACCATAGGTTCCGGTAAAGATAGAAGCTTTGTAGTGTCAATATGCTATTTCAAATAAAGCTCATAACCTTTCTTCTTTCTATCAGTGTTAGGTCCATTGTTTGTTTGAATCTTCATAACTATGGAAGTGGAAGGAATCCTTGGGGTAAGCTGAAACCCAAGTATCTTGAAAAGGTCAGTAATCTGCACGCCGCAATACTGTTTCATTTGAGTGATGTGAAACTAGAACCTTTTTAACATCATAGGAAGTAATTTGACTCGTTTTGAAAGATTTATGTGTGACCAACTTTCTCTCAACATCGTCTTTTCCAAGTAAGCCACAATACTAGGAAACACAAACAGTGAAACAGGGTATTTTTTTTCCATCTATTGGACCGACTTGAGATCTATATCATATCAAATTTCTCTGAAGTTTTTCTCTCCCCATTTATTTTTCGCAGAGAGGGTTTGTTGAGGCCCATGCTGATGATGGACTCCTAGAAATTTTTGGTCTAAAGGAAGGTTGGCATGCATCTTTCGTCATGGTTGAACTAATCTCAGCAAAGCACATTGCGCAGGTACCACAATGAAAGAAGAAAGATTATGGTATACAAGCGTAATTGCGCAAAACATGGTACAACTGGTGGTGGCATAATTTTCATTTTGCTAAAGTGCCTTTCATGTATGTTCCCAGGCAGCAGCTATTAGAATGGAGGTTAGAGGTGGAGATTGGAAGAAAGGTTATATGCAGATGGATGGGGAACCGTGGAAGCAGCCTATGCACGAAGAATATTCAACCTTTGTGGATATTGTTAGAGCTCCATATCAATCAAGGATGATAACACATGAGTGAATTTGCTCTAGATTGCCAGCAACTCGGATAAGTGTATCCCTAGAGAAGTGCATTTTAGAGATTGGTTTGCATTCTTTGTATAGCATATCATTCAATTTAGGGTATGTATTATTAACGTCCGAGTCCTGACACTACTAGTCAATAAAACATTTGTGGACTTGCAAGTTTAAAACACTGGTTTTCACGATGGCTAAAGGCAGGTACCCCTATTAGTGGAGGGGTACCAATCCAAATAAGACAAACACCTATTGTTAGATCCTGGATTAGTACCGGCCTTTAGCAATTATGGATTTCTTGATATTAACACCGAAAACGCACTTTTTGCTAAGGAGGCAAGCTGAAAAAAATATTAATGGGGCCCAGTAGGAATAACAAAATCCAATTATAGTTAAGACTTAGGAGTTGCAAGCTCTTGACGACCAAGCTCGATCTGGGATTACACCTTTTGACAACTATGCTCGTCCCTGGGAGTGTAAGCTTTTGACAACTATGCTCGACCCTGGAATTGCAAGCTTTATGAAAATTTACCTAGCCCATAATATAAGATTTCCATCTAAAAAGAAATTGTAAGTTTTGGATTCGCTTCCTATTTTCAAACTTCCGGCATTGACTAAACTAACCTTTACTATTTGCGTTAGCGGGGATTAAATGTTTGACCCTCTCCCCACACTCTTTGTATTCGTTGGTGGAGATCGTTTGTTGGCTAATAGGTTACCCGATTGTGAAGAATGAGTTGGTCATAGCTAAGAAATTACTCCGTCAGGAAGGTTAGGGGCATCAGGTCTATTAAGTGTACGTGACTTGAAATTTATTTAAAAAAACTTTAACCCATTTTGTTGAAATGACCCTTAAAAAAGCTTCCACAATTAGGTGATCCCCACAAATTAGGGGATATTTAATGTAGCATTTGGTACCCCATCAACTCCAGTAACGAGGAAGCTAGGGGGTCAATCCCCACTGTAAAAGGTTTGTAATAGGTTAGTTGTGGGTTTGGCGGTGTTGGGTTTGGCAGTGGGGCCAGTCCAACTGGCTGGGTTCGGGTAGGGGCATGAGTCCGGCTTTCACGTATCAGAAAGGAAAAAAAATAAAAAAATAATGTAGCAGTCGCTATGGTTCTACAGTGATTTACTATGCCAACTGCTACAGTAAAGTACCCCTCAATTTGTGCGGGTATTGCCTAAATGTGGGTTCTTAAAAAGGAAGGGTCATATGAATAAAGATGTTTGATGATGTCATCAAGTAAAAAGATTTTAATGGCAAAAATAACCATGTGTGAAAATATAATAAAATGGGTCAAACCAACTTAAATGTAACATATTTCACAAATCATATTACGTAGGAATTTCACGTACACATGTGAAAACTTTTTGAAAGACCTACACAACGAGCGTAAATACAAATATCAAATTTTCAATTTTTTATAATTTTTTATTCTCTAAATGATTTTCTTAATTTTCTTCATATTATTTAGAGTGCAGCTGTTATCTATATTTTTTTTAGTGTGTAGACATTATCCGTAGTTTTTTTTCAGTGTGTAGATACTATTCACAATGTTTTTTTAATGTGGGACTAATATCCAGAGTATTAATCGACCTTCCTTTATATTGTAGTATGTACATCAATATAGGAGCTAAAAAACTATCTTTTTAAACTCTCTTTCGATTCCATAATTTATGTAGCATATATACACAAGTCAATATGTGCATAAAATATGTACAATCATTCAAATCAACAAAACGAGTTTAGAAAGCCGTTTTTTAAAGATGAACAAACACATTAGTTTTAAGTTGTGCAGAATATATCCATAACTAGCATACTTGTTGAAAATATCCACCACTAAAATATGTGCAGGAAATATCCACAGCTAGAAGATTATTTTGGCTTTCCCATATTTAAGATTATTTCAAGGTCATGAGAATAATTTGCATAACCCAACAAAGTAAGATCCATATTTTCTAGGATCATAAGAATAATTAACCCTTTATATTACTAATAAAATTACTATAAAAAATCCACCTTTTGAAGGCAATTATCTGCAAACGGCAGGTGACATATCTTATGGTGTGGTGATATTATAGGTTCGACTTTTTAGGATCTTGAAAAGGAGAGGGTACCAAGTACTCCACCAAGTTTTTCGTTCGACAATTTGTATGGACAAAACCTAATACAATTGAAAGTGTATCTAATTAAAGATCCTTGAACAATATGTATATAGAGTTTATATCTCTTTCGCTTCATAATCATAAAGTTAAGACAACAAAGACTGTGAACTTGATTGTATCGAAGAGTACTTGGACGATATCATTAATAAATATCCAAGATAAATCTAGTCGTATCCAAATAAAGAGGATCTGAATACTGCCAAGTATGAAAGTTGTTAGAGCACTGCTCGGTCGAACTCGCAAGCGTTGCATCTCAAGCTTGTTTGTCAAGATTAGTTGATCAAAACTATATCTTTATTTCTAGTCTACTTATAGCTATGTCTCGGATTAGGATAGAAGTGTGTAGTTGAGCATTAGACTTCACGGCGTTCACCAATTGAAGAAGAAGATCTACTGAAGAGCTTGGAGGAACTTCGACGAAAAAAGGTATTTGGAGACTAAAACTTATTTATCACTCAAAAGTCTATTCAATTCTATCTTATAATGAAACTATGTCGCATAGCTATATAGACTTTGTGTTATACACATTTGAAATTTCGGGTCGAGTTTATCTCGTTTATATAATTCTCGAAATATGAGTTTAAAGCTTAGAATGCTTCATCATCTACTTTACAACTTTAGTTGTAAACAATTCATTTGTTGGAAAATAAATAATAAGTCAAGATTGATCATGTGAAAAATTACCTTGAACATCTTACATGATCTGTGTGAGACAATCATTTGATGTTAACTTGGGATGTTTCGTATTGATCAAATAATCATTTGAAAATTACTTGAAGCTAGTGGTATGTGTATGATTGTCATTGTCGTCTTTTAAGGATATTTCTGATCGATAAACGAGATTTTAGAACTACTAACAATGTCTGGATACGACACGTTATGCGTACCATGTATGCGAACTGTGAAGTACTAGTTCGGGTCTGAAACTCTTGTTTGCGAACGAGATTATCTGTGATGGGTACGGAACTGTGGTTTGCGAACATTGTTTGCGAAAGACAAAACTAGGAAAGGTCCGAAATAGTAGTTCGCGAACTCATTTTGCGAACTCAGTGGTTAGGTTCTAAAATCGGCCAGTATGACAACTTGTTCACATGTCATGTATGCTAACTATTGTATGTACTCATGAACTCAGGTTCTTTTGCGAACTCTGTTTGCAAATTAAAATCTCTGGATTCTTAATTCTTTGTACGCAAACTTGGTTTTCAAACCTTGGCATTATGTTCATGAATTGGTTCTTGTATACATACCTTATACACTTACAAACCAAGTCGAATATGTTTCAAATGCTTCAGGAATATTTCTATGAGATAGTGAACATTTGAACAACTCTCTTAGAACGCGTTTAGATACATTTGATTATCTATCATAATTGGATGCATATCAGATTGAGTCTAGAAATGTTAGATGAATATAGCTAAGCTAAAAGTGTTCGTATGGCTAACTTCGGTTAACTGTTACTGAGCCAACTCGTTATACACGTTTAGGTACGGTTCATCCATATCTGAATATAAGTATATTTCATTTGTGTATATCAAGCTAAACCATCTAATGGTGGAGATTGATTGCTTATTTTCTAAGCAAACTTAAATTGAATCTTAAATCAGGAGTTCATATAACGGTGAATATTAATTGCTTTTTTAATAAGCTATCTTAGTTTAACGTCCAGGTTTGGATTAGTTTCCAACCGTAGAAGCTCATTTTACGTCCAGGTTTCTTTTAATTCCAACCGTAAAATCCGATTTTACGTCCAGTTTTCTTTTAATTCCAACCATAGAAGTGATTTTACGTCCAGGTTTAGTTGAATTCCAACCGTAATTTTCAATTTTACGTCTAGGTTTAGTTGAATTCCAACCGTAATTTTCAATTTTACGTCTAGGTTTAGTTTACTAAATTTTCCTTTCGTCAACCTAGCTGTAAATTTCAATTTTACGTCCAGGTTCCTTTTAATTCCAACCGTAGAAATTGATTTTACGTCCAGGTTTTGATTGATTCCAACCGTAGAAATTGGTTTTACGTCCAGGTTTTGATTGATTCCAACCGTAGAAATTAATTATTATCCAATTAAGTTAAATAAAATTAAAATTAACTAAAGGGTTATTCGGTCATTACAAAATTATTTGAGATAAGAGGTTTTTGATATTACTTCTGGGTGACCCGCTTTTGTCCTATTAGGTGACGCCCCTCTAATGGAATTTGACGCCCCACTAATAGCCTTCTTTTTTTACTGGCACGCCTATTTAAAAAAAATTCGTAGCGGCTTCGGCCTGTTTTTTTCGAATTTTCGTAACGGCCATTTGCAACGGTTTCTAACGGCCACAAAGCCGTTACGAATTTTAGTTACGAATCCTGAAATTGTGTATAGTGTAAGAAAGGTTGTCGTTCACTCGGACTTGATGAGATTGTTTTCAGATTTAATAAACGAAAATCCTAAAATTAAGAAAATACATACATAAAATAGTAGCAGAATGGAGGGATACTGAGATTCGGGATTTCACTGTTTTTCATATACGTGGGGTTCAAATTTTAATTCTAGGAAATAATGGCTCAAACAAAAGAAGTTGTGACTCTAATTCTTTGCCAATAATAAAATTCATAAAACATTAGTTGTAAGTTGTAAGAATGACGCATCAAAAGTAATTAAAACTAAGCATGCGACATCAACAAAATAACAAATAATTAATAGAATTCATAAAACAATTAAATTCTATGCAAATAGTTATAAAAGAATTAATTTTAATTACCACATGAAAGAAAACAGCTTCCTCCGTCATCCCAGTGATGGGGTCTAGCTCCACATCGTAAAAACACACTCAAAAAGATAACTCATAGCTCAGATGGTGTTTTTATTAAAGAAATAAGATAGAACAGAGATTTGCAACGGTGCAATGGAGTTAAAGAACCTTTTGTTACAATTATTGTGTTGTTACAAAGAAAATGATAACTCACAACTGTTGCAGAACAACAGTCGCAGAGAGATGAATAGATGACAGTTAAAACAACGACAGACTACAAGTGTAGTCTGTGTGTCTTCTTCCTCTCTTCTCTGCTGATGAAGAACAAGCTCATTGCACTCGATTTCTCGCTCTATTTTTCTCCCCTAACTCTCCATGCCCCTGCGTACGACTTCCAACAACTATTTATAACATTATAAGACTCCAAAAACTCCTCCAAATCTTCATCATAACTCGACAATAAAGAGGGTATATTCTCGATTATGTTTCTTTCCTTTCTTTCCTTCCCATGCGTTCAATCGCTGCTGACAAACTCCAAACGTTCTGGCACGTTCCAGATTGAGTCAACACTTTGTATACATGCACAATATTTCCAACCCAACCCTAACAGAATCCCGTGTATCTCTCCGGAACAGTTTCACGAGAGAATCACGTGTACAACCCAATTATTTTGTTTCCAAGATTATTATCGACCTTGTTAGGACATAACAGGATATTCCAGAGCAATAATGACGATTTAATCTCCCTTAAACTCTCCATAATCCTCCACAGAACTCTCGGGTTTTGAGACTTCCTATTTTCTTCGAACCCGAGTATCCATCCAAACTGGATCGAAACCAACACATATATCTTCCATGTCTAGCCCAGGGGAATCTCCATGAATCCACTCCAAAAGTCGAACCCTAATTCTGCTAGTAACTGCAACAAAATTCCCATCAAATTCATTTTTGAAATGTTGAAGATGAAATGCCCATAACCAAAATGTGGTTGCCTTTAGCAAATGGGGTGTCCTGGGGTGTGAATAGTAGGTGGGTTCCCCTTAGCAATTGAGGTGCCCCTTATCCAAAGTAGGGGTCTGTTTAGCAGTTGTCTTTCGCGGGGTGCCCTAAGTAATTTTTCGAGCCGAATTTTCCAAAAATGTTTATTTCTCAAAAATACTTACAAACACATAAAACACCATAATAAGTATAAAATTGAGTACCAAAAATACAGAAAACTGAGGACAACTTAGACACAAAAATGTGTCTATCAGTTGTGAAAAGTGGGGGTCTGACAACCTCACCCAATATTTCGTTTAGTAATCTGTATGGACTAACTCCAATATACTTTTAAGAGAATCAACTAGACAGTCAGACTCAATCTTAATAAAAAGTATATCAAAGAGTTATATCTCAATTTCTCGATTCAATCCCTACCCAAGCAAATAGAAATTTGCGAGTCTGATTGAATACAAGAGAAATAACTTGAACGGTACCAACTACCAATGTTCAAGGAACAATCAATTTCAATCATCAATTTCAGTATCTGTTGCACCTCCCGCTGGAGTAGCAGACATCTTTTCCTAACACCATGGATAAACAATCAATTTACCATTATATCAATTCGTTCTCTAAACGACATAACATTCACTCTAAATCCGGTCAAAAGTTTCAGTGGGTTTGTTTTGAGAACTATACATACTTAATTTTGCAAAGATTAAACAGGGTTAAATGTCAAGGAAAAAAATATGTATTTAAGATGTATGGTTTTATAGGGTCAGTATCTGAAAGGATAAACAGTTTTATTTTTTCAAGATGATGGACTAAATCATGGTCTAGACAAAAAAAAGTAAATTCAGCAACAAACACACAAATAAGTGTAAAACAAAGAAATAACTAGTAATTTATTATTTTCAGAATTGGAATAACCATGAAAAACCCATGGAATTGTGTCTCCAGTTCTAAAATAAACACACAAATAAGTATAAAACAACGATATAACTAGTAATTTATTACTTCCAGAATTGAAATAACCATGAAGAATCCATGGATTCAGATATTGGGCGAGTGTTAAAATAAGTTTAAGGAAAAGATTTTAGCGGTGTCGAAAACCCAAAACCCTAGACACAATCCAAACAAAGAGCAAAAGTTAGGAAAACATCTAAAATAATCTGAAATTAGAGTTGCGATCGCGGTAGGGATGGAATTTAACTTACGTTTAATGAACTTGATGGGTGAAAGCACATGGTATAATTTGCACCAAAAGAACTAGGGTTTGAAGGATCTATTGGGAGATAGTCGCCCAATATTTGAAGAGAGAGAAACTGTATGGTAAAATGCAGTACTTTCCTGATTTATATGGGCCATTGAACCGCGACATACGTGCGACAGATTCTTTGGGACGCATTCACCATTCGCTAATTAGATAATACCCGGATCCGGTATATTGGAAAGCTCGTGCTAGTTTGTATAAGTATTTTCAAGCCGTGGTATTGGGCATAAATATACCTCCGGATGTGCCTTCCAAACACAATTTAACCAAATCTGTATCACACAGAAAAATCTACATGAATAGATAAATCTGTCTCCCACAGAAATACCTACGAGTTTTGTTCCGTCTTTTGATAAATCAAGGTGAACATGAACCAATTGATATGCCAGACTTATATTCCCGAAGAACAGCCTAGAAATATCAATCACCTCACAATAATCTTAATTGTATGGTAGCGAAACAAGATATTGTGGAATCACAAACGATGAGACGAAGATGTTTGTGATTACTTTTTATCTTGCCTATTGAAGAATAAATCTCGAGCCAATCTTAAAGAAGATAGTACTCAATCATGATAGAAACAACAAGATCAAATCACGCAACTACAGAGAAAATAGTTGGGTCTGGCTTCAAAATCCCAATGAAGTCTTCAAGTCGTTAACCTACAGGGTATTGGTAGAAACCTAAGGTTAAAGGATAATAAAACCTAGCTTATACAACTAGTATCACATAGGAGGTGTGGGGATTCGGTCTCCCAGTTTCTAGATTTCTCCTTTATATAGTCTCCAAATCAGGGTTTGCAATCTAAGTTACCTTCGTAACAAAGCACTCAATATTCACCGTTATATGAAAACCTGATTAGATTCAAGCTAATATCTTACAACTGTTAGATCGAACTTAGCTTGTTATACACAAATGAAATGCACGTTCATTTAGGTTTGTGTAACCGTACCTAAACGTGTACACCTAGTTTGTTCAACAGTAATTAACCAAATGGTTAGCCATATGAGCACTTTCATATCAACCTTATTCATCTTCATCATAACTAGTTCAAATGACTCAAAAGAACTAGTTAGAGAGTTGTTCAATTGCTTAGATCTCATAGAAGTATACAAGACACAATCGAAGCAAAAACGATTTTGATTCACTCGAATCGATTCATGAACATTATAGCCACGGTTTGCAAATATGCATTCCTTAGTTTATATATGTATTAGTTCACGAATAAACCATTTTTAGAAAATAACCCACTCAAGTATGCATACCGGTACGCATACTTAAGTATCTGGTTTGAGTTTGTTTTCAGTTCACGGGATGTGAACTTCTGGCAGTACACGTACGGGTACGCGGACTTAGCTTCCGGACATCCTGAACCAGTAAAGTACACATACTTTAGTTCAAGGATTTTGGACTTACACAAGTATGAATTCACATACAATGTTTATATCCGTTCAAGGTTATATATTCTAAACTCTCATTTCAATCGTTGAAACATTCTTAGAGGATGTTAAATAGAGGTTATTCACACACTATTTTTCATCAAAGCGATTTTCAAGATATTGAAATAATCAACATGACTTTCGTCACTTGTAAAGATGAACTTGGCAAAAGCGAAATCTTACCAACACATATTTCGAGAAATTGATAAGCGAGATAAACTCGGCTCGAAATAGCAAATGTGTATAATCGAAGTCTATATATAAATATGACTTTTGTCTCAAGATAGGAGATAGAGTAGATAGACTTTTGAGTGATAGATAAGTTCAAGTCTCCACATACCTTTTAGTCGATGAAGTTCCACCAGTTCCTTGAGTAGTTCGTCGTCTTTGCATGATGAACACCGTGGAGTCTAGAGCTCAACTACACTTTCTATCCTAGTCCGAGACTTAACTATAAGTAGACTAGAAATCAAGACTTATATTTTTGGCAACTAAACTTAACAAACAGCTTTAGATAGCAACGCTTGTGAGTTCGACCGAGCACTGCTCTAACAATCTTCCCCTTTGTCAATTTTAGTGACAAAACTATCAATACATATGGAATACAAAATAAATAAACTTTGCAGCTTCTCTTCCCCATGCATGATCTCCTTGGTCCTTCAACATTACTCGAAATCTTCGTCACTTCCAAGTACTCCAATGATTCCAAAGATATTCAATGCAACATCATCGTTGTTGAAGATCCGTAGCCATAACAATGAGAAAACAAAAGCTCTCAATCATTGTTACACAGTGTCATAGTATTATTACACAACATCAAAGTTCAATTGTATCACAACTTTGACAACAATACTATGGTGATATGTATCACTCCCCCTACAAAGGTGCGCCTTACTGAGGCATCAGCGCCAGGAGTATTGAAGGTGTTCCTCAGTGGCTATGGTTGGCGTAATTACTGTGGTAGCCGCTCCGTTAGTGTCTTGAGGAAAATAAGCACCTCCTTCTGAGTCGAAGCCATGTCCGTCTGAGCTCTAGCAAGAATTTCCAGTCTTTCCATCAAATCAGCAATGGTAATATGGGATCGACTTCCTCTGGCTCCTCCAGTCTCTCATCCTGATGGTGGAGTAGCAGCGGCTCTGGTGACGGTTGGAGGTGTCACACTTGAAGAAACATTGGGGGTGGCGGCATCGGCTCTGACTCTGGTGATCGGAGGTGTAACACCCGAAGGAACATTTTCCGCGCCGCTGGTGTTGACAGTTGGCGTGTTAATGCCACTGGAAGGAACGTTAACACCGAGGATAATTTATGCGCCAGTATTTTCAGGGTTTGTTGCTGATCCGGACCTGAGTTCTACCATTTTGAGATCGGGATTGAAAAATGGACTTGGAAATTGGAAATTGATATTGCAACCGAGAGATTAATCTCCCACTGTGGTCGCCAATTGTTTGTGGGTGAAAACTGTTTCTGCCGGTTTTGGTAAATTCGGGTGTGTAGATGAGAAACAAATCTAAACCCTAAACAATGCACTGCACGGGAGTACTTTTGATTCGAGAGATCAATCTGTACAATCCTGGCCTAAACCAAGAAATGACCGTTCCAGGCTTGCTTCGGTCACAAAGTGAAGGATAAGGGTTGGTCTTAGGGAGGGAAGCGAAGAAAGTGTTAAGACCAGAATGGTTAATTCTGAAGGTGTGACTGTTTTATGACTTGTATCAGAAAGTGGAACTGGATTGCGGAATGAAAGCTATCAGTTCTTTGGTGATTTCTGGATACTGTGTTTTGCTCTGACCAAAACTTGTTTTTTGGTGGAAATAGGTGAAACCTATTTGTACAAGTCATAATAAAACGTACCCTGGTCTCGTAGGAAGTGGGAACGATTGAGTGATGGAAGAGCGTGTAACCGCCAGAAACCGTGCTTCCATAATGAAGGAAGTGGATCTGTTTACACTCGTTACTTCTTTCCACCATTAACCGTCCCGCTTCATGACACTTTCTTGTAACGGTAGTATTGCACGTCGCACGCTGTAAACCGTCAGACCAATACCCTGATGAGTATCCCTAGTTTGTGACATGTTTGATGTCTCGAGCGCTTTCGTGGAAAACATGTAGCAGTTTTCTACGTGTGGCAAGTCAAAGTCAAGAGACTTGCCGCAGGAAAATAGCATGTGATGTTATTAGGCTCATCTTGGCTGGTCTCCTAAAACTTGCCACAGGCCTGTCAGTTCGGTAGCGAACTTGGACGGCCGAGATTATATCTCGTGAGGAAAGGTAGCCATCGATTATGTCCACGCCATGTTGATGCCTGGCAATGGCATAGTGGCGTTTTTAGCGTATGCCAGTGGCACTGCGGCATGGATGACATAGTTCGTGCATGCCAGTGGCGCGATGGTGCAAGTAAAACTTGCATGTGATGCTATTAGGCTCATCTTGGTTGGTCTCCTAAAACTTGCTACAAGTCTGTCAGTTTGGTGGCGAACTTGGATGGCCGAGATTGCATCTCATGAGGAAGGGTAGCCATCGATTATGGCCACACCATGTTGACGCCTGGAAATGGTACAATGGCACATGCCAGTGGCACTGCGGCATGGCCGGAATAGTTCGTGCATGCCAGTGGCACGGTGGAATGGCTGGCATAGTCTGTGCATGCCAGCAACGCGATGGTGCAAGTAGCGCCTTGCGTAGCCATGGTCACTAGATTTTGGCACACTGGTGTTAGACTCCAATGTGGTGTGGGAACATCAGTTTCAGTGGACACATCAATCCCAATGCTCTGTGGAACATTATCTGGCTTGGTTGGCGTAACAATTTTGCCTAAATTAGGGTTTGGCATGCCGAAACCCTAATTAGCGCATATGGCATGGCATTTTATACAAACGGTGCCAGAGTCATGCCAGAGGAGCCATAGGCAGGCCACCATGTAGAAACGGTCACATGAGCAAATATTTCCACGAGTGGCTATGGTGTGGCGCCTTTTTTAGGGTTTCCTAAGTCCGCATGGCTTGTGGCATGTTGTGGGCCAAGGCGGCATAGTTTTGTTCCACGATTAGAAGTTAGGGTTCCATCCACCGCCACTAGAGCATGGCCGCGCTTACGGTTAGGCTAGCCAAAATTGAAGTCTATTGTGATGTTGGTCACGAACAGAGAGTGGGTTGGTACGTTTTGGCATGCTGCCGCGCTAAGTGGCACGTTTGGCATGTGTACTTGGCATGCCCGTTTGGCATGTGCGTCTGACATGCTCGTTTTGGAATGTTTAGCATACCGTTAGTATGTTGACGCGGTTTTTGGAAATCCAACTTAGTATGACGACTTATTGACACAATTTCCACCTCTTTTAAAGCTGTGGAAGGTTTGGAGCAACCTGATTGGTCAATAAAAGTAGGGGCCGGCCAAGCACGGGCGTGGCCACCCTTTTGGTGCGCGTGGCAGGTTTAATGCGACCTGATTGGTCGATGGGGAATATGGTCGGCAAGTATGGGCCCAACCGCAACTCACGGAAGTGTGGCAGGTTTAAAGCGATCTGATTGGTCGACAAAGGAATTAGGGCCGGTTGGGTAGCATAGGGCGTGGCCAAGTGGCGCCCGCTAGCCTATGGCATGGCCACGCTCCCTCTCATTGCTGCTCCTACTCCGCGGCTCCGTTATTTTCTGTTTTCTGATTTTGGGCAGGACTTTGCACCTACTAATCCACGACGAATCAATTGCTTAGTTGTTTAAGCATAATCTCGACCAACGGGGCCTAATATACTGTGCAGGGCTCAAAAACCCTAATTTTTGCAAATTAGTTAGATTCATGAATTTTGTGATTATCACCATGTGACTACGTGCACTAAGTCTTCAACACCATATGACTATGTGCACTAAGTCTAAAGATGCGTGGGATATCTTTGAAACTGTGTTCGAAGGAAATTCCTCTGAAAAAGAATCTAGACTTCAAAACCTATGTTCTGATTGGGAAAACCTTCGTATGGATGATGAGGATTCATTTGATGAGTTTAATCACAAAGTGTATGAAATTGTTAATGCATCTTTTGCATTGGGTAAGACTATTCCTGAAAAGGACACTATGATGAAAATTCCCAGATCATTGCCAGCCAAATACGATTCTAAGAAGCATGCCGTCGTTGAAGGAAATAACCTTAACACTCTTTCCAGAAACACCTTGGTCGGGAAGTTAAATATCTTTGAACATGAGCATACATCCAAATCTGGAAAGGATATTGCTTTCAAGGCATAAAAGAATACTAAATTACTTGATAAGTAAGAGTGTTGGCATCTCTGAAGATGATCCTTCTGAGACTAATTCATCAGATGAAGATCTTGACCAATCAGTCTCTTTGATTACAAGCCAGTTTGGAGATCTTCTTTTGAAGAGAAGTAAACGGTTCACTAGAGACAAACCTAAGTCATCAGTTAAACCTCATAATCGTGTTTCTCCTAAAAACAGTGACACAGATGATACTGCTGACGAGGATATGCCACAGTGCTTCAAGTGTAAAGGCTTTGGTCATTTTGCAAATGAGTGTCCAAATCGTAAAAAGTACACCGGAAACAAAGGTCTTGCTGCAACTCTTGATGAAATATTTGATCACTATTATTCTAATGAAGACGTAAAATCAAGTGTTGCACTCCTCTGTGAAAATATTGATTTTGTTAATTGTAGCAATACGTACATCAACCTCGATATTCTTCCGAGAGAAACTTCAACCACTTTGGAGGATAAAATGGATTTCTCCTTGTCTACTGAAAATTCTTCTTCTATTGTTTCATATTCTACTGTGTGTCTAGCAGCTTGCACAACCATGGCGTCTGAAACATCCTCTCTATTGACATGTTATTATTGTATTCTCAAGGGTCATGAACTCTCCAATTGTTTCAAGTAGAAACATAAGATAAGATATGTCAATAAACTACAACGAAGAGCAAATCGATTAGCAACCAAGATCAAATTTGTTCATAAGTCGACTGAGGTATGTACTCTTATCTCCTCTCCAAAGAAGTTAATTTCCAAAGATAAATCTAGACCACTAGAGAAAAGAATACAGTCTAAACAGTCTGTAAAACAAGGGTCTAAGAATTCCATTCAAGAGGGTTATGGTGGACAGATTATTGTGCACCCCAGCACAACTTTATTGTGCTGGTTGTATATCTTGTCTCATGTGCCTGGTTCAAAAGAGACAAGAGTTTGGCTTTAGGGAAAAGATTTTTTTTTTTTCTTTTGTGGTCTTGTGTCACCGTTTTTGGAATTCTTCCATTCTTTCGTATCTTATTGATATTGAAAGGGATTTTACCCTGTTTGATCAATTAAAAAAAAGGGTTAAAATCGATAATTTTACCTTTTTTAGAGTTGTGAGTACGTGAATCCTTTTTAGGTGTATAAAGGTTCCGTAACCCTACATTCTTTTTTCCTTCTCTGAAAAACTTCTTTATCATAAGACTGCTTGTTGAGTCTGATTTGTGAATTCCTCTCACAATCTCATACTGGTATGGAAAATCCAAGCATTATGTCTTCTGATGGAAAAGTTGTTAATATGATTGTTAAGCCATCAATCACTAAGGAAAAAGATAAATCTCATGTACCTTCAACTTTGAAAAGAAAAAGGAGGAATGCAAGAAAACCAAGAGTTGTTCCGTCTAATCAGCAGAAGTTCTCTGGGTTCTTGAAGAGTTGAAGGAAACAAGAAAGGAGATTCAAAAAATAAAGGCTATTGTTTTTAGAACTCTAGAAATCAGAAGGCTCTGGTTCGGCATCAGTCTAAAAGGTTTGTTGGAATTAACTCCTTTCTTCATGAACCTTATGTTCTTATGGTTGTTAACGACAAGGAATTCGGGGACGACAAAGAATTATTTAGAGGTCTTAATGTCTAGGAAACTTCTTATGAGAATTTATTCTTGTGTTTTTAAGAAGGATAACTAGGGTTTGGAATAGCCATTATTGTGAGTACACATAGCTATTTCCAACGATTTTCATCTTGCAAAGTTTTTAGATTTATTTATTTAAATTCTAAAATTTATTTGGAAGATGATTTTGCGGTATTAATCTTTATGGTTTTATATATTGAAACTTGTTATGGGATATGTGTGTTTGCGTCCGTAAACTATGATTGTCACATATTTGTCAAAAGTTAAGTCTTTCATATGTCATTATGCAAATATTGATAAAAGATTGAATGAACTTTTGACAACAAAAGTTAAGCCTATTATGTCATTATGCAAATATTGATGGAAGATAGGATGAACTTTTGTTTACAAAGATTAAGTCTATTATATGTCTCTAATGCAAATAGTGATGAAAGATAGAATGAATCTTTGTTTATTTCGCAGTATTGGTCTTCCCTGATCCACATCTTTGTGTAAATACTGTGCGGCTCCGTAAGTTCTTTTATGTGAGCATTTCCGATTAAATTAATCATGGGTTCTCTTGTTGTTAATTTAATTGAGTATTTTGGATACAAATTCATGTTTCATGTGATTTTTTAATTTCCAAAGAAATCCTTCTTTTCTTGTGAAAGGAAGGTCGCTCTTGTTGTTCTTTCGGGAATGACATTTTATGGGGGAGAGTTCTTAATTGAACTTGTGCTTAATTGCCAAATCTTTGTGGGGAGTTCGGTTGTGGAATATTATAGGGGTTATCTTGTATCTTTATAAACTCCTCGATGAATGCATTTAGTTTGGGCTATATGATGGCATCTAAACAAGTTGATATGTTTTTGTCTTTTGGTCATGAAGCATCTCTATGGAAATTTCATTGGGATCCCACTAGTTTTCGTACCTTTGCCAATTTTTATTGACAAAAAGGGGGAGAATTAATGTGTAGTTCACACTACAAATACATATGGTTTACAGATCATTATGTAAGGGGGAGTGGTTTTCATGTGAGATGAAGTATTGACTAAGGGGGAGTGATACATATCACCATAGTATTGTTGTCAATGTTGTGATACAATCGAACTTTAATGTTGTGTAATTATACTATGACACTGTATAACAATGATTGAGAGCAGCTGTTTTCTCATTGTTATAGCTACGGATCTTCAACAACTATGATGTTGAGTTGAACACGTTCAAAATCATTGGAGTACCTGGAAGTGACGAAGATTTCGAGTAATGTTGAAGAACCAAGGAAATCAAGCATTTGGATTGAGATCTACAAAGTTTGTTTATTTTGTATTCCATATGTATTGATAGTTTTGTCACTAAAATTGACAAAGGGGGAGATTGTTAGAGCACTGCTCGGTCGAACTCGCAAGCGTTACTATCTCAAGCTTGTTGTCAAGTTTATTTTCCAAAACTATAAGTCTTGATTTCTAGTCTACTTATAACTAAGTCTCGGATTAGGATAGAAAATGTAGTTGAGCATTAGACTTCACGGAGTTCATCGATTGAAGACGAATAACTACTAAGGGGATCTTGTGGAACTTCATCAACAAAAGGTATGTGGAGACTTGAACTCATCTATCACTCAAAAGTCTATCTAATCTATCTCCTATTTGAGACAAAAGTCATACAGATATATAGACTTCATTTATACACATTTGATATTTCGAGCAGAGTTTAACTCGCTTACATATTTTTCTCGAAATATGTGTTGGTAAGCTTTTGCTTTAACCAAGTTCATCTTATATTCTTGACGAAAGTCAAAAGATGATCATATGAAAATCGCCTTGTAACATCTCATTTGATGTAGACTCGGAGTGTTACGTATTGGTTATGTCAATCACTTGAAAATAGCTTTGATGTCAATAGTTTGTGAAAACAACTATTGTCATCCTTTAAAAATGTTTCAATGATCAAAATAGAGTTTAGAACAATTGGATTTAAACATAGTATGCGTACTTCAATATATGTAATCCATGTCCGGGAACCATGCTATGCATACTCGTATGCGTACTGGTTGGTTTGAGAAGTCCGGGAACCTGGTATGCGTACCGGTATGCGTACTGGCGTAAGGTTCAGGTCCGGAAATTTCTGCTAAGTTTGGATGGTATGCGTACCAGTTCGCGTACTGGTGAAACCCAAACTTGGTCCGTCTACTTAGGTACGCGTACCCGTATGCATACCTAAGTGGATGATGTTTTAAAATCGGTTTGCTCATGAACTAATACATTTATATAATAAGGAATGCAATCTTTTGCAAACTGTGGCTATAATGTTCATGACTTGATTCGATTGAATCAAAATCGATTTTGCTTCAATTATATCTTGTATACTTCTATGAGAATATAAACAATTGAACAACTCTAGAACTAGTTTCATTTGAGTCATTTGAACTAGTTATGGTTAAGATGAATAAGGTTGATATGAAAGTGTTCATATGGCTAACTTCGGTTAATTATTGTTGAGCCAACAAGGTGTACACGTTTAGGTACGGTTACTCATATCTAAATGAAGGTACATTTCATTTGTGTGTAACAAGCTAAGTTCGATCTAACGGTTGAAAGATATTTGCTTGAGTCTAATCAGGTTTTCATCTAACGGTGAATATTAAATGCTTTCTTACCAAGTGTGAAATACGAAGAAGCTCACGAACTATTTTTCAAACATATTTAGATTTATTATAACTCTCGTAAACACTTCTAAGACAACTTTGTTCACTAAATCACTCTATGTTTGTAAATCACATTTAAAGTCTTGAGTGTTAATGAACACCACTTTTGCTCGAAATTTCAAAAGGCATACCGCCAACATGAACTATTATTGTAAACGGTTCCAGAACCCTAGTCCATTGTATATATTCTTCTAAGTAATTTCAAGGCGGACTTCTCACACGCTTATAAATTCCTAATAAAGAGTTTAATCTAAACTGCGAAAGTGTTTGCTTGGATCTAAAGTTACCTTAGCTTGAATTCAAATTTACCTAGAGCCTTGAAAATCTATAAATAGAGAGACTCTTGCAACAAGATTTCTTAATCCCCAAAACTTTTGTGTTAGTTACTAATCTAGAGTGGTACTCTATAACCTAGGTCTCCTCTGTGAAACATAATTAGGTTACGACTGTGAAATTTTCACTTACGGATTCATGAAGCGAATTCAAACTCTGTTTTACATGATAGTTCTTGTATTTTGGTCATGATCTTGTTCTTATTCACCTTTGATGTTAACGTAATCTCAAATCAGAAACGAGATTAACAAAAATCACAAAGTTTTCTTTGTCTTAGAATTTTTGATTCCTCAAGATAGATATCTAAACTCTTCTTTGATTTTTTTTTTAAATTATTCTTGACAGGTGGTTAGTAATCCAGGCTTCTCAGCTAACTGATTGTAAGTGTTCCGAATTCATGAGGTTTGACGGACTTTGTCTACTGCAAAAATACTTCCAAACCAAGATTGAAAAATCAAAAGGAAAATCATATATGATTATTTATTAGAGACAAATTGGTATCAAAAGTCTTCATTTAAGTTGAAGCAACTCTTAGGATGTAAAGGACGTCAGCTAAGGGATCATTTGCGTAGAACCTCGCGAGGTTCGAGAGACGTAAAGAGCACGAATGCAGCTGAATTGCTTAGAGGTTTGATTCGGTTTCAACTACATTCCAGTCTAAAGTCTGATAGTAGGATAATGTTTGTAGTGGCTTAATATAGTTTTGTGTTCAAAGATGGACGAGGTCCCAGAGTTTTTATCGTTAACAAAACTTGT
The DNA here is from genome assembly GCF_003573695.1 of Papaver somniferum. Lineage (NCBI taxonomy): Eukaryota > Viridiplantae > Streptophyta > Magnoliopsida > Ranunculales > Papaveraceae > Papaver > Papaver somniferum. The sequence continues at coordinate 82,116,533 of NC_039364.1, forward strand.
GGTGTCTTGTATTTTTCCTTTTCCAATTATATTGTTTTATCTTAATAATAAGAATAACAGAAGTAGTACGTAACCAATCTAGATAGCTTAAGTTCTTACTTATTAAGATCAAAAAGAATACTTAATCTTTTTGAATTCGTATCTTGAAAGATAGATCACAAATTTCATACTTGTTAGAATTCGGATCCTCTTGATTTGGATACAACTAGACTTATCTTGGATATTGATTTGTGAGATTGTGAAAAAACTCTTATCTATATTAAGGTTCATGGACTTTGTGTCTATACATGTTGACTGTCGAAGATAAAGAGAAAAACTCTATATACATATTGTTCAAGGATCTTTAATTTAGATCTACTTGCATTTGTATTAGGTTTTGTCCACACAAGTAGCCGAACGAAACTGTTTATGGTCTACTTGGTACCCTCTCCTTTTTATAATATATTTGGTGTTAGGAGATATGTAATTGTTGAAAAAATCTAGTAACAAGTAGTATGTTGTGATTATTGACGATAATGATATTGTCAAGTAACTTCTTGTAGAATTTGACATATATTGGATGGACCACTCAGGTGTGTTTATTGCATAGATTAAACTATTTTCATAGACCACATTACTGTCATAGAGTTGAATCTAATTATATGTTGCGTTAGGTTATTCAATAAACAAGATTCTTATATGCGCACTTGCAGTATTCGGTGATATAAGGAAATTCTCTGAGTATATTCATATTGAAGTTCTCTAGAGATTTGGTAATGAGAAATTAAATAATGATTCTGAAAGTTAACCAAAATACAGGTTTTGTGGTGGAAGATGAAACCCTTACCCAATGTTCCCATCCTATTGTTACAACTTAATTTTGCATTGTTTAAATACTTTAATTAATTTATTTTTTTACAAAATTAACTGAAACACCCGTTCTGCTACTAAAGTTCTCTAAAACGCATAATATTTTTTATTCCCTGTGGAACAAACTCTGTCTCTATACTCTTATAAAATACTTGTGAGTGAGAAATATATTTTGACGAATTAACAAATGATCAAATTCTTATAATGATTGCAACGATTTTAACCGGTCTACGTAAATATAAGACAAATCACAAAAGAGGGTGAGGGATTTTCCAGTTGCACAATACTGTAACCAATTCTCTTAATTTATTCGTTTATCTTGTAATTAGATGTTTTTATTAACGTGGGTTTCTGGGTACTGATTCGATTATTGTTAAAGGCAAACTTGTTACCATATTTCGTACGTCTCAATTAAGGCTTGCACTTAAAACTAGATATCTTTTTGTTATTATTATTATTATTATTATTATAAGAGCCACTCAGGGCGTTTTATTAGCAAGACGACAGAGTGTATATTACAAGCCGATAGAAGGCAACCGAGCGACAAGCTGGGCGCCAACACCTTTTTGAATAATAATACCTAGCCTATGGAACAAAGAATTGCCTATTTTGTGATTAACATCGTGATTAACTAGGCAGTTGCTCAACCTCTTAAGAAATAAAACTAAGTCATCTCCCAATTCTCCCATGGTAGAAAAAGCTAGTGCCTGGAAACCGTAACCAAGTGTCGTGCACTTATGTAAGTATTTTGTACGCTTACGACTCACTGCAGCGATGATGGCTTGGCCCGGAGGAGTGTTACGAGTTCTGGAGGTAGTGAAAGGCGAAATTCCGGTCACATCAAAGCACACATCTTTTCCGTCTTCCCAATTATAGACCATGATATCAGCCGGTTTAAGTTCCTTGTCAGAGTTTGAAAGAAACCCTAAAGAGACTTCTTTACGAGCAACAACACCTGACCTGTAGCATATGTCAAGAAGAGCGTCACGAACCATGTCATGTCTGAATTTTGAACCCACTTCACTTGCACAGTGGACTGCATGGTCGGTATAGATATCCATCGGCCTGTTACACATCGAACACATGTTATCTTCCTCAAAGAAGGGTATGGCAAGACGGTATTTAAGGATGGATTGGAATTGTCTTGGTGCGACAGTTTGGTTCAGTCCACTGATAGGAACTGCCTTAAGAAAATCCATTGCATGATCACGCCTGTTGCATTGCCAGACTAACGATTCTCGTTCATTTAGGTTGAAGCTGGCAGGTAAGTTTTCCTTAACAGCGCCAAAGTATAGTGCAGCCAATAATTTCATGGGATGAGGGGCGACATCAATGACGTTGGAAATGGAAGCAGGAGATCCGCAAGCTTGAGTAAATGATTGAAGAGCTAGTTCATAACTTGGACTGAGGTCAGCAGGCGGTGAGAGTTGAAGAATGGTTTCCTGCATATGTTTGGTCTGAGCATGAGAAGCCAAATAGCAGTACTTAGAAGTGTCTGCCATAGTGTAGATTCCGAACCCTCCATCCTTGATTGGCAAGGTGGCTAAACGTTGTTGGAATAAGCCAAACCCAGCACCATCACCTACCGTGAGCTGTCTTAAGTATTGGAGTAGGTGCTTGTCATAAACTGTAGAGGAGGCTTGCAGATGAGCAGGGAAAGTGGTGCGCATTTCGAAATAGAGTCTAGAAACCCCAATACAATTTCTCAGAAGAAACAACTCACATTGTGGGTCGTGAAGTTGTTGTACTTTCTGCATCAACTGGATGGTTTTATCCACTCTGTGAAGAACAATATCACTGCAATATTTAGGTTCTAGGCTAACAGGGCCTCCTAATAGTTTTACACCATGCAATGTCCTGCCAATATCACTTGGGAAGACACCACTTTGACTGCATCTTGGATCTGGTGATGGCCAGTAGATTTCAGTCTTCTTGATGTTCAGTTGTAGTCCTAGCTTTGGCCCTGCCATCTGTATGATGTTCAAAGCCTTAGCTACCTCCATTGTATCTCCAGCAATGGTGCCATCATCCAGGTACCATACATGGAGATCTAGCTTACATTGATTAGAAATCATGTTGACAAGAGGTTGTAATGTTAGAGCAAATAATAGAGGGCCAAGGGGATCTCCCTGTTGCACGCCTTGAGCTGATGAAAGTATGGAGTCATTATAATAGAGCCGGGAAGGATTTGAATAGAAAAACTCCACCCACCGAGATATGCTTGGGCAGTGGGTTCTAACTTCTCTAATCAATGAGGATCTTTCTACAAGGTTAAAGGCATTGCTGAAATCTATGAGCATCATAGTATTGGTATTGCACTCACCTTTCATTTCTAGCAGCTTATTTGCAGCGTGTAGTATGGCCTCACCACCACATGACATACCCACTCCAAGTTGATATGTTCCAAAATAAGGAGCCAAGTCTTTACAGACTACAGTTGCAGCGAGCTTGGAGTAAAGTCTCCTCCATATAGTGCCAACTGCAATGGGTCGTATACCACCACCTGGTTTGAGTAATGGAGTTAATGGAGCGCTAGAAATTTATTCTCCTAGTATAGAAGGACATTTCCCATCTAACCACAAATTGATTACACCTGCAATTGAAGTTAAGAGCTCTTCACCAACAGCTGCAGCAGGACCACTCAGGGCATCTAGTAGATATTGCGCTCTAAGGCCATCTCTGCCACATGAGGTGCCCTTAGGAAAACTTTTGATAGCAGTCAGAACTTGTGCAGCGTTTACTGATAAAGCAAGAGCATTGATGTCTTCTGCAGGAATTGAAGGTGGTGGGTCTTGTGGATATTTCATTTGGAGGTCTTGTAATGTGTCAGGTGTAGGAGGGGCTAGTCCGTCAGAGGAGAGTATGCGAATGGTTGAAGTATAATGGCCATATGTTAAATTCTTCCTGCAGGCGTCCACATTGGAGTTCTTTTGCTTCTTCTTTTTGCCACTGGATTGTCTTTGTTTGTCGTTCTGGCTAGAAGATGTGAGCAACCACTGAGCCAGCTTACTGCACCCATTGGGCTCCTTCCACTGGGTCAATGATTGGTTAATAGCAGCAATTTGAAGCTTCTTTCTGTTGCCATATCTTTCTTCAGTCGAACTCTTAGGCATATAAAGGTTTAAAGTGCACACAGGCAGTAGCAACAGTTGCAACTAGGGCTCCACATTAGAAGGACTAGCAATGACTTTGTCTAATACTGCTTTTAGAGTTCGAGAAAAGTTTATTCTGCATGATGGAGGTATACTTACAGTGGTGATTATACGTTTCTGAAAAATACAATTAAGTAATTCGACTGTAAGGCCACAATCCTGAGCAATCTGTGGATCATTAACTGGAGGGTTATTAGATTCTGGAGGTTTCTCAACCCCATGAATTATAAAATCAATTCTACCCTCATTATATGGACCAGGGATTATATCGCCAGGTTGATGATTACAACAGGATTTCTTCCAAGCATGAGTATGCATGCATTTGATGCAGAGGCACATCTGCATGGCATGCCGACTCTTTTCCCAAATAAAATATCAGTTAATGTTGTTGCGTATTCTATCCCGACATTTCTCTTTATCATTGTCAGTGGGAAAATGCTTATCATGTAGGTGTTTGTAAATTGCGCTTTTAGCGTACCCTCTGCCACCAACACCTCCCGTGCATCCATCATAGCTCTTGAATGGGCAAGGAATTTTGTCGCTTTGAGTTGAAGTATATGGGTGTTGGGAATATATATGTACGGTGTTCTGAGATGTGTTTTGGGGGTTTGACAGAGAGCAGGCGTTGTGGTAGGATGGGGATGAAGATGAAGATGAAGATAGGGATGAAGCATGGCCATGTGGTGTTGAAGATGAAGATTTCTTGGATCTTGTTGTACGCATAATAAATGAAGATAACTGCCGTAACTTCCCTAGATTGAGAGAAAAATCTGATCTGTGTAGAGCGTCATATGCCAGGAAATAACGGGACGATTTGAATGAGGAAGAAGGAGCAGGATTCGATGGAAAATCCTGAAGAAACCGAGACTGAATCTGCAGGCTTTCAATCGCCTGAAAATCGCCCAGAGCCTCTCTCTCCTCGCCTGTTATTATTATTATTATTTCTTTTTTAATTCAGATTTTTCACATACTTAAACATTCGCATTTTAAGATCACTTTAAAAACTTCACAATCGGGTGTCCACTCAAATATTTGTTGATATTATTATTTATTTATTTTTATAAAGAAACTAATTTACAAGAAACTGGTTGGGATCCTTGCAACAAGCTGCGCACCAACCCCTCTTTGAATAGCTAAACCTAATCTAATGAAAAGAAAATTGCGAACCTTAATACTAGCATCATGCCTAGCTACGCAATTTTTCAACCTTAGCAAAAAGATCTGTAGTTTAAATACCATGCTCACCCAAAGTAGTAAACCCCAAAGTATCAAAACTATATCCATTGGCTCTACATATATCAAGATATTTATTCATTTACGCTCAACGGATTTAAACAAAGCAAGACCTAGTGTAAAAGCTTCTACACTTCCCCCGGCAAAAGGAGAAACCCCAGTCACATCTAAACAAATAGAACGACCTTCCTCCCAACTGTAGACAAGAATGTCTCACCACCATCACGAGATAATAAACCCAAATCCGCTTCAACTTTAGTGTGCACTCATGTCCTATAACAAATATCCGCAAAGGTGTCGCGAACAAGATCATGTCGAAACTTGAGTCCAACTTCGTTTGCACAACATAAGGCGTGATCACCGTTGTTGATGGGTGGAAACGATTTGTTGTATTTTTAGGAAAGTGGAGACTCAAGCGTACGGACGGAGACTCCTCGACCGAGCAAATTTCCTAAACCTTTTTCAAACAGATGCACTGCACGGGAGTGCTTTGAGTTCGAGAGATCAATATGTAGGACTCCCGCCTAAACCAAGACAATGGCCGCTCCAGAGTCAATTCGGTCATAAAGAGGTATGAGGGTCGATCTGTAGGAGGGAAGCTGAGATGTGTGTGAGATCAATAATAATCGAATGATTGTGGATTTCTGCAAGTTTTTGGTGAAACGTCGGTGAATTGTGATATGTTCGACTGAGCTCTGAGATAAGTTCTGATTGATTGAGTGATAATTTCTTGTGGATCGAAATTGTTGTTTAGACGATGATTCCCTTCTCTCTCAATCATGGATTCAGAAACTTATTTATATTGCAACAATAATACACACATTGATCCCAGTAAGTGTGACGGTTGTTGGAGTAAAAGAGTGGGAAAGTGGGAAATCGTGGTTAAACCAGTTCCATGTCGTGCGGAGACTTGGTTGATTGTCCATCCACTAATTTTCTAACTCCCTCATATGCTTGCACGACTTACTCACATTTCTTATCGTGGGTGTACACAGGTGCCGTAGGCCGCCAGACCAAAACCCTAGTGAATATCCCCTCATGTGATATCATTGATGTCTCATGAATACGGAGTCTGCGAGACAGACTTGTATTTAATTAGTCAGTTGTTGACTTGACTAGACGATGAGTCTTAGCCTTGATGAGTCGAGCATAATGAACGAACGTGGTATGCTCTGAGACTCATGGATTGAGCATAAGGTGTCTGCTGAGACAGAATAACGGAAAGACGTTGAGTCTTGATGAATTGTGATATATCATTTTACCAGCCGAGGTAATAATGATATTTTGATAATTTGGATCAAGCGTATGATGAGATTACTTGATCAAAGATTTATTTTGATATGTCTGAGCATTCGACAGGAAATCAAAGATATTTTTGAATTATGAAGAATGATCATTTCTGATCTAATATATCATAAATGATCGAATGAGAAAGTAGGAATCAGAAATATTGGATGGTCGTCCATTCGAACCATGTTGCTCAGTCGAGCGAAAATGTTGGTAGAAGGACCGATCGTTAAATATAAATTAGAATATTGATTGCTGGATCAATAGAATTCTCGAATGTTGATGGTTGAATCAACATGAGGAATATTGCTCGGTCGAGCAATTGATAGTTGTACCAATGAGTTCTGAACCCAGTTGATCGTGTATTTTACTAACGTAAGCAATTTAATGTTGATAGATGAGAAAAATAAATATTGCTCGTTTGAGAAATATTGTTCAATTCATGAATTATTGGTAGCGGGACCGAATAAAATATTAATTAAAAATACTAGTAGCTGGACCGAATATTGTATAATTAATTAGGATGTCGATTGCTGGATTAACATAAAATTATTAATCTTTGAACTTGCTTAGAATTATGGTTTACAGAGCATTTGGTTTGAAACCCTAATTTTGATCGATTGTTGATGATTTGATGAAAATCAACCAATGAGAGAGGGACCGGGTATATGGGATGATGGCCCGACCATGTAGCTCCCAGGTGCTCGAATGAGCATGCACCGAAGTCCTTTGTAGACCAGTTGGTGAAAGGATGATTAAATGCTCGTTTAATCATTATTAAAATAGTGCTCGTCTGAGCATTAGGTGGTAAAACCTAATTATGGAGAGAGGGACGACAAAGGGGTATGAGACCGAACCTGGTGTTCGTGGGACCAACTGATGGTCGATTGATCAAATTCCAAGTTTTTTGGAAAGAGTTTGAACCCAATATGAATTATGGAATATTAATTAGGTCAAAATCATACAAGGATGTGGGACCGGCTTCTACAAGCCAAAGGGCCAACCTTGGTCAGTCAAGGTGGCATGCTTGTGTCACCATATTGTCCGTGACTCAATCCTGAGAATTTTGATATTTTCCGGTGCGCGTTCGAGCAATATTTTAGATTTTCAGAAGCGTTTTTTCTTGATCGAAACTCTCGATGTTGCTTGAATGAGCAAGTAAAACTTTGCACGTGTAACCATTTGACTTTTTTTTTTAATCTTTTTAGTAGTTTGATTAATATTTGAAAAATATGGAAAAATCAGTTTTTTTTGCTAAAACGAAGGAGTTTCATGAGATGAGAGAAGTAATAATAATAAAGTAAGAAATTAGAGAGACGTGGGACCGGCCATGGCCAAGGCACGGCCGACCGGCCGGTGGGCCCAGTCCCCTAACGCTCATCCCTATTTTATATTATTGTTCATCATGTGAGGAAATATGGAGAAACTAGGTGTTTATGGGTGAAAAATATTCCTGCCGAATTTGGTAATTTGGGGTGTGTGGATGAGGAATGAATCTAAACCCTAAACAAATGCACTGCACGGGAGTGCTTTGTGATTCGAGAAATCAATCTGTACAGTTCTGACCTAAACCAAGAAATGGACGTTCCAG